>NC_090929.1:1048661709-1049306361 GCF_040938575.1 Ambystoma mexicanum | reverse complement strand
TGCGCGCTGTCAGGGGCGCAAAAGGCTAAGGTGTCAAACTACATGTACACTTCAAAAGGTATCCCACGCCAAGGGGCCTTCGGTCACATGGCCTCCTCAGACCCTGTGTCTCCAGCCAGGCCTCCCCTTGAAGCAGGCCGCCCCCCTGCAATCCACATAAGTGTGTCTCCATTCAGCAGTCTTCCTGTGCCTTATCTGCACGCCCCAGGCCCATCCATCCCACCCCCTCTATCAAAGGCGGTTCGCACCCGGGGATGAGCGCTGGCATGAGGGGCTGTCACGGGCGCAAACGGCCAAGGTGCCAAACAGCATGTACACTTCAAAAGATATCCCACGCCAAGGGGCCATCGGTCACATGGCCTCCTCAGACCCCGTGTCTCCAGCCAGGCCTCCCCTTGAAGCAGGCCACTCCCCCTGCAATCCACATAAGTGTGTCTCCATTCAGCAGTCTCCCTGTGCCTTATCTGCACGCCCCAGGCCCCTCCATCCCACCCACCCTCTATCAAAGGTGGTTCGCACCCGGGGATGAGCGCTGGCATGGGGGGCTGTCACGGGCGCAAACAGCCAAGGTGCTAAACAGCATGTACACTTCAAAAGGTATCCCACGCCCAGGGGCCATCGGTCACATGGCCTCCTCAGACCCTGTGTCTCCAGCCAGGCCTCCCCTTCAAGCAGGCCGCCCCCCTAAGATCACGACATACATACGTCATTCATTCACAAACACACCCCTGTTTCTAATACTTTATAAACCACTTGATATGTCTCATGAGAACATCTTTGTGCTTTGCAAGTCAACTCCTGAACGTGCTACCTGGCAACCACTGAGATCTACGCTAATCTGCTCGTCGTCGTGCTATCCGTGAAATTCTGTGACCGCTTAGAGCAAACCCATCAGTGTGCTATCTGTGGCCACCCACCTATTCTCCTGCAACATACTGCTCTGCTTGCTGAATCCAACTGTTTGTTGGTCAAGGTAAGGCCATGAATCCTAGTCATATTTCGCAGATTTTTAAATTTCTATCTATTTGCGAGTAGAGTACACAATAGCACAATAGTGCTATGTTCATTGGTCTCATTGCTATTGACTTGAGTTTCCATTGCTATGCTATCAATAGATCTATTTATTTTCATCTTTGTCTATTGTCATCGAATTGCATCCTTCGGGGGTCCAATCTATAATGTAAGCATCTTTCCTTGTCGTGCAAGACAGAACATCCAAGGGACGAGTCACATGTTCAGATTTTAGTCACATCATTTATACATTTCTGCAACTTATGCAAATACTAAGCCGCACATAATGAACTGGTATAGTTCCGGCGACCAAAACAAACCTTGCATTGATCATTGTATGATTCATTTACTTTTGTATCAAATCTTTATTCATTAAGATTGTATAATAATGTCGATATTTACTTTTCAGATTTATCAACAATGCCTGCCTGTTCGATTAGCGGTTGCCCTACGAAGACCCATGCGAAATCTGAAGGCACTACAATGCATGTATTCCCGAAAACTATTGATCGAATAAGAGAATGGGTCAGACATTGCGGATATCCACTGGATGAGTTGGAAAGTAGAGTCCAACAAGTCTTACAGGACAAGACGGGTGATCGATACCGCATCTACAACCGGCACTTTTCCTTGGACATGTACACAACATCTTGGGTAACAAAGAAGAATAAACGGCGAACAACAACGAAAATTGCTCGAAAACGCTATTCCCACTCTATTCGTCCACATTCCGCCACCGGTGAGTCAAGTGTCCGGATTTAGTTTTAGGCCTTGCGGTAGTGTGTAGGTAGCCAAATGGATTAATTGATATTGTAGGTGTTCTATCCCTTGTAATAATTTCGATATTGATATGAGTGTATAGCTTTTTGAATAATGACATTTATCAATATATTCTTTTTCGATTTCATAACCCACAAACGAAATGTATATATATGGGAACAGGGAACTGTGCTGTATTGAGCATTTTTCAAGTATTCTGTCGCCTTACATGGTTATTTTTAATATTGGCATTTCATTATCAATCATTAATTTACCTTTACAACTTCTTTACTATCCCTTGAATCTGAAGCAAGAACATTCTACATCCTTGACGTGGTCGCAGTTATCAACCACTTCTAGCGTGTATCAGGTAATCTTACTAGGCTAATCCGCTACAGACTTGTTTTATGCATGTCAAGTAATAGTTTTATTATATCGTTTTATTATTTTACCGAATGTTTGGTTAGTGCTTTCCAATTGATATACACCTTAGTTATCGTCCGCTGGTGTTTGTTTACAGTTATAATTAGTGTTATCCATACTAATCCAAGTAATGTCTTTCATGGAGATGCTGAAGCGTCCGCCGCATCTACAACATTTCTAGATGTTCTTCACCAGCAGGAGGTACGGATACTGACAGCTCCATCGTTTGATTGTTCTACACAATGTTTCATTCGTGGTTAGCCATTGATATGTACCTGTGCTGTCGACCCCAGGTGTGTGTTATGTTTTCACTATTGTAATCCTCACTAATGCAAGTACTATGTTTCAGGCAGTTGATGGAGCGTCAACCCCTGCACTTGATGCGGAGCCTGACATTCAAGTAATTCCAGGGGAAGTGGGAGCGGGACCATGCGGATACAAATCGGCGCAACAGCTTTCGGAAGTGCGCACTACATTTGCAACATCCATAGATATTCTTCAGCAGCACGAGGTATGGATACTGACAGCTCCATCATGCGTGATCATATAACGTGATTTCATTTGCTATACTTTCTTCCATATTAACGCAAGTGCTGTGTTTCAGGGAGACGACGGAGCTTCCACTACAATCACAACATCCCATTTAGATGATGCAGATGTAAAGGAATCGGAGAAATAAGTTGATGAAATCTGCATATTTATATTTTCCTTGATTGTTTTAGACAATGCATCATTTGTGGTTATCTCTTTATATGTACCTGTGCCGTCGACCCCAAGTGTGTGTTATGTTTCCAATATTGAAAACCATACTAATGCAAGTACTGTGTTTCGGGGAGATACTGATGCCTCCTCTCCAATACAACCATTCATGGCAGTCCATGCAGAGCCAGAGGTATTGATACTGACAGCTCCATCGAAATATATCATCACTGGTTGAATACTTGTCGTTTGATTGTTGCACACAATGTTTAAATCGTGTTTGGCTATTGAGATGTACCTGTGTGTTCATCCTCCCGTGTGTTTTATGCTAACAATATTTTGATACATAGCAATGAAAGTACTATGTTTCAGGGAGACGATGGAGCCTCATTCCGTGCTGTCTATGCGGATACAGAAAATATAGTTGTTGCAGCGCAAGAGGAATGGAGGACATGCGGAAACGAATCGGAGCAACAGTGTGCAGATGTTGAAGGTCGAGTCAAAAAAGTTGCAAAGAAAAAAAAACAAAAAAAGGTTAGTTACAAACAGTTAATAACTTTAAAAAAATGTTTGTGCTGTAGACTATTGTATGTTTTTTTCCAGTCAATTGGACTGTACTTTATCTTGTGTTTTAACTGAACATCCCTTTTCCAATCTCTCCTCTAGTTACCCGTGGGTGTCAGAACTATACATACACAGACAGTGAAGCGAATGAGAGATGTTGCTTGCCAGACCATGTACACTATGGAGGAACTATTAATTGAGGCGAGGCGTGTTCAGGATCGAGATGCTGATGTCCAATGGCCAGAACATGAATTAACTGTGTTTGGAGAATACAGCAAACTTGCATTGGACCATTGCTACAGTGCGACCGCACCACCACAAGAAGATGATATTGAATGTATTGAAGATAGCCCTGAAGTAATTGCAGATCAATTCACACAATCTACACCCGCCAAAAAATTGCCACCCAAAAACATGTCGACATTGTTGTGTTCTCCCATCAATGTTGAAGTAGCAGATGTCGAAATGACAGAGAATGAACCAGCCGCAGCATCCATAGACGCATCAGAACTTGATAGCAGCGATATTACTTTCCAATGTGTTGGAATCTCTGCAACGTCACAGGCCGAAACAACGTTGACGCAGGATGACAGTCTAATGAAAGAGAGCAAATACATTGTATTCGACAGTTGTTTGATGGAAATTATAAGTATGCTGAAATGTGGGCATTCAGTTAGAGGGAAAGTATGTGGGAAGCCATTGATTAATGTAACTCGTCAAATAAAAGGCAGTAATGTCAAAATAAATGCCGCCTGTCGATTAAATCATAGGTTCTCATGGTCTACACAAACGATGCTGGGGAAAATGCCAGCAGGCAATCTATTGTGTGCAGCTGCATCACTTTTTAGTGGCTCCAGTTTTAGAAAGTTAGAGGCTTTCTTTCAGTTTGTGGGACTCCATTTCCTTTCTAAATCACTGTACTACTTATACCAACATGATTATCTGTTTCCGGCCATTAGTGATGCTTGGAAAATTGAACAATTGTCTCTAACAAGTACATTTGAAGGGAAACGTTTCAGGCTAGCTGGCGATGGACAGTGCGACAGCCCTGGATTTTCTGCCAAGTACTGCACCTACCACTTTCAGGACATGGATAGTAAGAAAATTGTGAGTTTGGTGGTCGTGCAGGTAACACAATGTACATCCTCAGTGGCCATGGAGAAACTAGGATTTATAAAATCAGTGGAATATCTACAATCAAGGGGAATGCACATCGACCTCATAGCCACGGACAGACACGTTTCAATTGCCAAGACAATGAGAGAGCAGTTCCCGCTTATTAATCATCAATTTGATGTATGGCATCTTGCTAAATCAATCAGTAAGAACATCTCGGCTGCAGGAAAAAAAAAAGGTTTTGAAAGTATTTTGCAGTTGTCCCAGTCTATCACCAACCATCTTTGGTGGAGCTCAAAAACTTGTGAAGGGTCAGTGGAAATACTACTTGAAAAATGGTGGTCACTGATGCACCACTGTACCAACGTTCACTGCTGGTCAGAAAACCTACATTTGCACCAATGTGAACACAACCCTTTGTCCCCAGAGGAGGCAAGGAAGAAGAAGTGGTTGATTCCATCTTCACCGACATACAAAGCCATTGAGAAGATTGTTTTCGACAAAACTCTATCAAGAGATTTGAGAGGACTGACAGAATTCTGTCACACAGGGGATTTGGAGGTGTTCCACAATACGTGCCTAAAGTACAGGCCAAAGCGCTTGCATTTTAGCTTTCGGGGCATGAAACATTGCACTCTACTAGCGGTCTTGGCCCATAACAGCAATGTCGGACTTGAACAATCTAGGACTAGGGGTAAAGTAAGGATGCCTCGCTACACTAAGGTGTTTTCAAAACGAAGTAAGCAATGGGTGATCAAACGAGTCTATGATGAAATGCAGTTCGACTTTGTGAAAGGTCTTATTGTAGCTGTGTTAGAGAAGCACAGATATGGAATTTTGCACGTTTCTGTGCAGAGCAGTGATCCATTGCCACCGAACATTGCAACTGTGCCATGTTCAGCAGAAGCACAGCTGGTTGTGAACTACAAATCCCAGTTTTAATAATTGCAATACGATTCTCTTTTTGTAAATAAATGTTATTGTACAGTGTACCTGTAACCCTAACCCCTACCTTCACCATCATGGGTGGCGAACAAGCTGGGTGTCATCTTTGAATTCTCTCTATTCACCTCATATATGTGTATGTATATATTTTTCTCATGTCTCATCTCATGTAAATGTAAATGCTGCGCACTGTTGCGCACTGTTAACGGAGGGGAGGCTTGCGTATTGCAAATAATAAAACAAACAAACAAACAAACAAACAATAAATCTCACTTTTAACTCAACTCCTGTGGTACTTTATACTTTCCCTGACCTTTCGCCAAAAATTAAATGTCGCCATTTGGGCTGCAAAGCTCGCAGACAACGGGGACAAAATTGGGGGCCTTAGAATGCGCCAAGCAGGCCGTGGCATTTAGGAGAGAAGCCAGTTCGCATTTGCACATTGTGGCGCACTACATAGAGGGATTCTAAACTTCAAGTTCTCACAGATGCCTTTACTACGGGATGTTCCAAATAAAGAATGCGAAGGACAGCGGCTTTGATTTTCAGCTCGGGCCAGAAGAGGCCCACAAGTCGCACTGGAAGTATAAGGGTTTATTGTTTTTTGACCTTGAGACAGGGACCATGCCGAAAGAACTTCATTTGAAGGGGGTGCGCAATAACGTAAGAGACGATAAGGCAGAAAATTTAGAAACTAGACCGAGTTTCATTTTTAGTTCAGTATACGAAAAATCGTTGTCAAGAGCACGGTCCGATTTACAGACTGCATTACGCAGAGACACAATGGAAATTTCAAATATAATGTGAGTAAATCTTTAGACGCTTTTATACCGGAATGAAGAATTAATGAATGGATGCATGAATAAATGAATGAATGAAGAGCTAGGAAAAGCAAGGAAAACGTGTTCGTAGTGGGCACATGGGCATGCGGGTCCACTGGTCTCACCGATCTCGGTCCTTGGCCCAGCCACTTTTCCCTGCACTGCCTACCTGCACTACGGGACTGTCTCTGTATCCTTCAGCCCCTTCTCCCGGCATTTTGCCTTGCACTTGCCACCAGCTGGCCCTATTATTTATCTTGTATTCTACTAACCATGTACAGCACTTTTACCCCCTCTCCCCTTCCCCATGCGCGATCTGAAAGACACCTGGCCTAGTAGGTTCGTTGTCTGTCTGCCCTTGTTTCCCCCCTGCCTCGTCGCGCCTTGAAACACTTGTGTATAACACTTGTGTATAGGCGCGTTACAAATGCCATATCATATATCATATCATTCCACACGCATGTAGACTAACTGTCGTTTCTCATTGTGTGTTGTCCTCGATTTATTTTGTTACTTTTCGCATTGATTTTAGAGCCGAACATACTCCATTGAACTATCCTTGCAAGAAAATAGTTTCTGATCGGCCGTAATAAATAAAATGAGTAATATTAATGAAGCTAGGCTGGCGAGACTAATTATAATTTTTTGGTTTTCATAACATGTATTTGCTCCCCTTCTGCTACTGTCATCGGTTTGAGACACCGGCAGATGGATTTTTCAACAGACACCTGCAGCTTCGTGTGAACAACTGGAGCATGTTAACCATATTATGGGACGATCGCCAAGGGCCCACATGCCCTTACGCTGTACTAGTGGCTAGAAGCAACATATCAACCTTTACGGTGGACTAGTGCCTAGTGGTGGAACAGCCTTGGGTTCACCATGCTTCCAAAGTGCTTCTTTTACCGAAAAGCAACTCCCTGTGTACCATAAAGGAACAGCACGTGACTCAATATTAACTTAGACAGATTTGCGGATACAGATAAAAGAAAATAAATGGCTTTCGGAGTTCATATGGCAATTGCTGAATATTCTCTAAACATTTAATGTCAAATAAATGTACTTTACCAAATCTACCGTGTTGCTGTTTGATTTTAAAGTACAGTTTCATAATCCGAATTGTGGCGCGCTGTGTTGTGAGATGGTCTGTGTTGGTTTCCGGGTTCTGTGTGGAGTCGCGTAGAAGACGACTGGGCGCGTTTGCCTATGCAGCACAGAAACATCACGGAGAGAGGCGGGGAATATGAATGTTTTGATAATGTCAGGCTCAGGGGCGGGGGATTTGATTTAGTGCCGCAGAAGCAGGTCAGCCAGGGTGATGCGGCAAGTGATAGGATTATCACAAAATGGCGGCTCCCTGGTGCCTGTTTTCGCTTGCGTTTAATGGACGAAAACTCGGGTAAGGTCCATAGGAAAGTTTTCTAAAATCGAGCCACTTAGGCTTAAAAAAACATGGCCGACCCGTAGGGACAATAAACATTTTTACTGGACCATGCCTTTAAGGTCAGAAGACGACATTTTACATGCTGGCAGTGATTGAAGATTACAGGCCAGACACTTTTTCATCTCCACAAATAAAGCAGCTAAAAATTGTTTATGCAAGCTTGGAACAAAAGGGGGATGAATGGACCCAAACATGCATTGGCAAAGCCAACAGTTTTGACTTATGTGTAGGTGTGGGGTATGGTACTAACTCCTCCTAAAATGGCAAAAGCTGGCAACTGTGTGTTTTTTTTATTCAGTTCGGTATTATATTGGTGAATAATTGAAGACTTTTTACAGTTGTCTTTATTCATTGTATATTGACTATTGCAGTGTTGCAGAATTAAATGGTGTTGTCCACTGATTAAAATCCAAATAATGTTTAACAAGGGTCATTGATGTTGTATATTATTGATGCATGTATGAGGGCAGAATTGTGCTACTCGGCTTGCTTTTGGGTTGCCTGGTCAGCCCCCTCAGCCACATGTCTGAGGGATCCGGCGTCATACCTGGCCAGGGCCTGCACAGCCATTGCTTCAATGCTAGTAGCAGCCTCTTCTACGACCACCTTCCTTGTCTCGCACCCGTCCCTCAATAGGGCATCCCTAGGGAGATTGGGCTTTTGGACATTCTGAGACAATAGTTTGAAGAACGATAGAAAAAACCTAAACTCGCCTGGCTTCCTTATCCACCTGTGTAACCTGTCATTTCATTCAATCCGCTGGAATAGTGACTACAAGGAGACAGCAAGGAATAGATAAGGCAGAGGTGATGTTTTGTTTTGTTTTTTTCTCTTCGCCCCACTTGTGTTGTCTCTTGTGTTGTTCTGTGTATATTTGTCAGTTTGCTGTTATGTTTCGTAGGATAATGCTATTATGACAGATTGAAGATGTATGATGCTTATATTGTTCTGTAAATTAAGTTGTGACGCTTTACTGTGAGACATTGTTTACTTTATTGGTAGTTGTTGTTGTTCATTGCAAACTTAATAAAGTGTTTTAAAAAAAAGAAAAAGAAATGCATTGCTTGCATAACTTCCAGTGGATACATTTAGGGTCATTGGGATACAATGTCACAGCTGGCACCTGAGCACTTAGAGACACTTGGAACCAGTCCCCAGTGAAACAATTGGAACGCATAGACTTGGAACTCACAAGGTAGCAAGTCTGCCTCTGTCCACCCAGAGAAGATAACTGCTTGGGGGCAATCACCAGTGCCTGCGGTGATTGCCGGAGGATCAGAGGTGAAATCAGGTGGCAGGTTGAGAGAGGAGAGGAAGAGGCTGAGAACGTACTAGTAGACCCTCTTGTTAGAGAAGGGGGCAAGGCACACTGGGAAGAGAACCAGAAGGCACAAAAGATTCACCAATGGTGTTCTGGCTGAGCATCATCCGTATTCATCCCATCAAGCTCACCCAGCCTGTGCTATCAGGTTGTGGGGAACTAGGTTGGGGTAGTGGAAGCTCCACAGAATCTCAGCTGACTTTCACAATATCAATGTACGGTGTTGCATGTACACATTAGTAGAATTAGAATGCATGCATATATGTTGGGCTACAGATTAGCTCAAATGATGCCTGACTAGTTGGACATTTAAACACTGATCACCAATCATGGAACTCGCTTGGCTTTCAAGAAAGAAAGCAAACAATTCCTGAGTACTTGAGCCAATATCCTTCTGAGGGTCCTGCCTCGACCGTGCAAACACATAGTAGGGTGGATAAAGGGTTTTGCTGCCAACCTCAGCTAGTGGATGCTAGAATGGAGGAAGAATACATAGCATCCTTAGACCACCCTCACTAAGGCAGAGGGCCAACACAGAGATGCTCATCCACCTACTATCACATGTGCTTCCTTAGCGCACAGCTGGGGGAAATGTTTTTAATTGCAATGTGCACTTGCACGATTAGCGTAAAACTTTCAGGTGCAGAGTTTCTCCCAAACAAGGACAAAGTGGGTTGTGTGGTTCGCACGCATCACACAAGTGATAAAGTAAATAGACCCCATTCTCCAAACTGCACATTTTGCTCAATGGATTGACAAAGACAAGGGCAGCAAGAATCCAAGAGTGATGGAAAACGGCCCCACACATGTTGATGCCTTTACTAAATTACAACAAGGTGGCAAGGCCTTATGAATTCTTAGGCCAGACACTTTCGAAACCACCTGACCAGCACCATATGGTCCACCCAAAACAAAACACAACCCTCAATGCACAGCTGTCCTCAATATCCTCGAGACTCACCCAAGTGGAGAGGGTAACTATACTATAAAAGACAGTAATATCTATCTCGTAGTGTGGGAAGTTTGAGTAGGAGTTGGAGGGAGGAGTATGGTGGGGAGTAGTCAGGTAGAGGAGTACTGATAGGAGAGCAGAAGGCAAGAAATGGAGGGTGGAGGGAGAGTTTGGTGGCTTTTGGAAAAGGAGAAGCGGAGAGAAGGGTTGTTGTGATTTGGGGGAGACAGATCATCAGCAACATTGAGTAGGCTGTTGGGCACCTGGTCAGGCCCTGCCACTCAGTTTCTCCACCCACCTCCAGTTTCCACGCCTTCCAAGCCTCTACTTAAGGACGGTAGTCCAGCTCCAGGCAGACAGCATTGAGCAGGCTACTGGTCACATGGCCAGTCCCTGCCACTCAATTGCTCTGCCCACCACCTATTTAATCAGTCCTCCTTAGGTGTCCTCATTGCCGGCATCCTCAGCAAAGGAAGTGCGAAGACAAGGAGCTCACCTGTTTGTGCCTGTTTGGGCCTGATAGGGCCAGCAGTCTGACCCGCTATCCTTCATTTCACCTACAAACTAATCTCTACTACTGCTACTCACCAAAAGACATCACCATGTGCCTCTTACATCCACAGCCCATCCCCACTCTCACTAGGGTTTGAATGGCCAAGTGGCCTGGGCAGCCCAAGCTACCCTACCGAACCTCATCAATATTGTGGTTGCTCTTATCTATCCAACACCCATTGACCCATGCACATTCTCTCTCATGTTGACCAATGTTCGCTAAGCAGTTGCTCACGCTGCTGAGATCCCTGACCTCATCTCGTACAACAACCTTGATGCCCTGTTCATCACTGAAACATGGTTTACCCCATCATCCTCCTACCCTAAGACTACTGCATCCAACATGCTAACCGGCCCGGGAGGACATGAGGCGGAGTGGCAAACATTCACAGGAGCAATTGGCCATGCTCAATCATCCACTTCCCAGAACAAGCTCATTTGAATCACTCGCCTGCTGGTTCCCTCTATCGCACAAGGAATCCATCACCTTACACCTCATCTACAGACCACCTCACATGACTCCTTCACTGCTGATATCTCAATCTTACTCTCCTCTGTCAAATTAGCACACTCTAATAATGTCTTTCTCTGTGATTTTAACATCCCTGAGTCACAGGCTGACAACCACACTCGAAGCATGCATGTTTTTTGCACTAACAGCTTCCATGGACCTTAAGCAAATTGGGCTCTCCCCCACGCACAACCACGGAAACATCCTTGACTTAGTCTTCACATCATCCCCCTTCATCTAGTGTGCAGAATCTATCCCACTTGACAGGTCTGACCAGGCTGCCATCCCATTATCTTCACCCACTCGACTATGGCTCACAAAGAGAAGTCTAAAAGCCCTCTCACTCAACACTGCTCATTCAAAACTTTGCAGACTTCTCTACCACAGGAAATGCCTCGGGCCTCCTGGAATTATTCAGCAACTCTCCTATGAAACTGGTGGCAAATCATGCCCTCCCTTAAATTCAACCAGTCTAAAACCATCCACCCCATGTTATACCCTTGAGCTAGCCTCCAACGATGGCTAAATAAGAGCCCTAGAGAAATGGTGGCGCAAAAACCATAACTCAGTGACCTCACCAACCAATCCCTCTTTGAAGTAGTAAAGCATTGTACTAAATCCTCACCCGACCCTGAGGTACCCCGAAGGTACCAGCAACTCAGGAAAAATAGACAAAATCCAAGAGACCATCAAATCAACCTCTCACAGCATTAGCATCCCCTGCACCCCAGCACTCACACTGCTCTCTGGACTGAATTCTCTTTTCTCTTTCCCCCGGATCTCCTAAAAATGATTGCCTCCCTCAAACCTGCTTCTTACTCTGATGATATAATTCCAGCCTCCACCATTAAACAATTCACAGGCCCGGCTCTCAATGCGCTTCTCAGCATCATCAATGACTCCCTCGCAGAAGGATCATTCCCGGACACCCTCAAGACTAGTCTCATATGAAAAAAAGCAACCCTAGATCCAGACGACCTGGCCAACTATAGGACCATTACGAACCTCCCGTTTAACTTGGAAAAAGTAGTTGCTACAGAACTACTTGCCAGAAACTAACAACTCCACATCATAAATGACTATCGGTGAGGGTTCCGCCCAAAGTGTAGCATCGAGACAGCCACCATCCAGGTGGTGGATGATGCTCTCCAAATCATGGATAAGGGTGACTTATGCCTCCTTCTCCTGCTTGACCTCCAGGCTGCATTCAGCACCATCACCCACTCCATCCTTCTCTTCCTCCTTGCTGAAAGGATGGGATTGTCTGGCACTGTCCTGAATTGGCTTACCTCCTACTTCTCAGGCAGACACCAGGCTGTCCAGTTGAACTGTTTGAGTTCTAACCGGCTCCAGATCCCCAAGGCTTCATCATCTCATCAATCCTTTTTAACCTTTACATGGAGACTCTGGGCACTCTCCTCAAAGATCCCAATATAGCCATCCACTAATATGCAGACAATGCTCAGTTATACATAGTGCTTAGGACATCATTTGTCTCTGCAATTACCTAGCCATCATCCAGTCCTGGATGTCAACTGCCTACCTCAAACTAAAACCATCCAAGTCTGAATTCATCCTCATCGGTCCACCTGCTAAAAAACAACTTGTCCAAAAAGGGCTCAAAGATATGTGCCTAGAAGGATTTGATCCACAACTCTCACACTCAGTATAACCCTTAGGCTTCACCATTGACAGCAATCTGTCCTTCAAGAAACACAGAGCCAAGAAGGCCCAAATAGCCTGGCTCAGAATCTCTACCCTTCTAAAAATCAAACCCTGCATCCCGCTGCAGGACTTCCGGACTGTATTGCAGGCCCTTGTGGTCTTACACATCGATGGGGAAAATGCTCTCCTGACAGGACTCTCAGCTGCTGACTTGGCTCCCCTAAAAGCAGTCCACCACACTGCAGCACGTCTTATTACGGAGCACAGAAATGTGACCGAATTACCCTCATCCACTGCAAACTACATTGACTTCCACTCCAAGGGCCTCATTACATGGGAGGCGGTAAGGGTTTACCGGTACCGGTATTTTACCGGTACCGGTAAACCCTTACCGCCTTACTACGAGGTCCCTTTGGGGTTGGAGAATTTAACGCCTGCTTTTTGCAGGCGTTAAAAACCAACCCGCAAAGGGACCAGGGAGCTAATTACGGTACCGCAATTTGCGTTGCCGTAATTAGCACCTTCCCCATTCCCATTATGCCCTATGGGGCAAAAATGGGAATGGGGAAGGGCAATGGGGGAAGGGGGAATTACCGCCTCACCAACCTTGGAATAGGGCGGTAATTCCCCTTTGCACCAAGGCGGTGCCGGTATTTTACCGGCATGGACCAAGGTGCTAATAGCACTTTGGTCCACCGCCATCCGTGTAATGAGGCCCCAAGTAAGGATACTGTTCAAGACTGCATGTATCATCTACAAAGCAGACACGAGTAGCACACCAGCGTACCTGGTGGCAAAGCTCCACATATCTGGTGGCTGTCACGGCTCGCTCCCTTCGCTCCCGTTCCCGCCACTTGGGGGCATGTTTTGGGGTTTCTTCCCTACTGGACATTTCCTCCGAACCTTATGCTACAGTGTCCCGATGAATTGGGAGCGCTAAAACCTTATTTCCCAAATTACTCCCCTTCCGGATCCATTCCAGGTTTTTGGCAGCCAGCATGCTACTGCTACTTTAATCAAATGACTATGCTTCCCAGAATGCCTGGCTCACTGCCTCACCTCCTCCCTTGCAGGACAAGGCTGGGTGGAGGATAGGCAACACCTGTGGCTGCAGGTGCAGCAGGCGACACGCCTGAGGGGTGTGCTCGTTAAGCAGCTTTAAAAGCCTCAGTTTGCTTCAGTCCAGCGCTGGTCATTGTTGTAGCGTTCCTGTCCTGACTGGCCCCTTGTTCCTGGTTCCTAGTTTTTTGTGCCCAGTTTCTAGTTAGTGTTTCTTGTTCCTTGTCCTGGAATTCGTATTTGTATGCCTAATTGATTTCTGCCTTTTGGAAATCCCTTTCTCCCTTTCTCTGTCTGCAGGCAGCCTTTCTCTGAGCTTTCCTTTTGCTGTAGCCCAATTGCCTGTGTTCACTGTTTCCTAGAAATTGTCCTTTGCTACTGAAAGACTTGTTGCATTAATCTTTCCTTTACAGGTTTAGTTTCCTGCCTTTTCACCTTGGATGGGTGGGAAAGTTTCCCTTTTGATATCGTTTTCACTGCTCCTGATCCTTGCCTTCTATTGGGATCCATGCCATGTTTTCCTTTACACTTTTACATTTATTTCCCATTTTATTATTAGGTGTGGGAAGCTGTTGTAACTAGCTCCCGTGTGATTATCTTTTGTTTTCCACGCTGTACTATTCCTTCTTGCCTTTTGACTTGGGTTTAGGTATTTAGTAATCCTCACTCTTTGCCTTTACTGCCTTCTGGGTTCTTGTTTGATTTACAGGGTTGTGGGTTAGTACTGACTTTTGAGTGGTCTTTCCGGTCCTCGTGAATACGGACATCCAAGTGGTCTTTCCGGTCTTCGTGAGTACTGGCATTCATGTGGTCATTCCGGTCCTTGTGAGTACTGTTTCCAAATTCTTTATTCAGTACCGTCTAGAGTGTCAGCTTACAGGTTCTGTCCCTGCTTGCCCTCTACGTGGGCTTAGCGCTGTCAATATCTGTAATAGCATAGTGGGTAAGGAGTTTGCCGACTTTCCTTTCAGTCATAAGGAGGTTCTAAGTGCTTACCCTACATTCCTTTTCATGTAGTGGTATACACGAGTCTTGGGTATTGAAATCACGTTGTTATATTCAAGGTTGTTTACTGTGTATTTTGTGCACATTTCCCCTGCCATATCCATCGCCTTCTTCCTTTCCTGACAGTGGCACACACTCGTTGCACAGAAATTCGATCAAACCAGTTGAATCACAACTAGTCCGCAAAGAGAAGACCCACCAACCATCATTCTCTTGTCAAACACCCACCCTCTGGAATTTGATCCCGGTGCTTGATTGGAATGCCCCCAAAATTCTCCAATTTCACAAAGCTCTCAAAACATGGCTCTTTCAACAACACCTGACCAAGGACTAATTTCAATGGACAAACATACCAATACAGAGACCTCACAGTACAGAGTTAACATTAAAAGACACCAGCCCAAATCCCGGCTACCCAAACTCTGTATAGCGCTCTGCAGCTCCCGATACAATTAAAAAATAAAATAAAAAGAACGAGAGTGGTGTGGCGGTTGAAGGAATAGAACCCTCTGAAAAACAACAAACCAAAAGAAGGAAGAGAAGAAGCCATTACCATCAGTGGCAATGAAAGAAGAGATAGAGGATGAGATATGAAAATTGTGCCTGAGGTGGTGGGAGGAGAACAGGTACCCATTCTAGAAAGACTGAGAAGGGAGCTTCTCTAGGTCACTCCAGGGAAAAATTTAGAGCCAGTGGGAGGATGTACAAGATGGTGCAATCTCATTGGAGGTCCTGGAGCTTATAAAAGAGGTGGTCAGATGGTAGGTATTCCAGGGAAAAGGACCCTAATGCCAGGAAGTAGTCACCTGATGTCATGATCTCTGCTTCCAAAAGGTCAGGACTTACCCAACTCCCTTGGAAGCAGACCCATAACCCAGGTTCCGAGTGCCAACCAGTCCCAATTGGGACCTTTTGGACCCTGTCCTGGCACCAGTGGCACCAGGCTCATAAATATGCCCAGTCCCAGCGCTGGAAGCGCTGGGCTCATAATGCTTGGGTGGACTTACCTGCAGCAGACCATGCTGCTTACTTACCTGCCAGTTGAGCCTCTAATCCTCTTCTGTTTGGGACTACTTTTCCTGTTAGGTGGGGCAGGAGCCACTCCCTAGGTTCAGAACACTGGAACTCTTCTGGAAAGCAGGAACTCTTTTCTTACCTAGGCGAGGCTGTGGAAGGAGACATCTAAGCACTACAGGAGGCTATTTAAACCACACCCGATGGATGAATCTTGCTTTGCGTTATTCTGCATCCTCTGCAGCAGAACGCTCATTGTGTCTTCTGCATCTGGTCCTGGGCCTAAGGGAAAAAGGCTTACCATCCTGAATCCGGTCTTCAGCAACACCTATAAAGACAAGAAAGAACAGGTTAGCACTACGGTCTTCAGTGACAGCGCTTCTCTTACCTGGTCCATCGGCTGTCACCAACGCCTCGCGCTGCATTCCGGCATCTGAAAGACAAAGGCTTACCTACTCTTCGCGTGCTCCGGAGGTCTTCGCACTGCATTCCGGCATCTGAAAGACAAAAGCTCACCAACTCTTCGCACGCTCCGGAGGCCTTCGGCGCTGCATCCCGCATCTGAAAGACAAAAGAAGGTGCGTTTAAAGACATTGGGTAACTTTATTACTCACGTGCCATTACTCCTTCCCACGCCGAACCCAGTGGGTATTCCGGCACCCTTCAGCAGCTCCGAACTTGTACCTGCAAGATAAAAGGACAGTTAGTGCGCATCGTGAAGCAGGCAACAAGCGCTTACTTACGTGCTTCCAGGCGCTTCTATTCCTCACACGGGTTCCATCCTCAACTCACTTCAGCCCGTCATCCGCCATCGCCGGAACTCTGCAAAACAAGAGACATCATTACAAAAGACTTTTAAAGACATTTGAAATACTCGGAACTTACCGTTCGTGCAGTAAACGACGGACAGCAGTCCTCTGAAGTCAAGAGGCCTGCACCCTTATCCAGTGAAGAAACTGGTTACGGCACCCTGCCCCGAGGCAGATGGAGAGCTCGGCGTTCACTTACCTAAGGTGAGAGCGTTAACCTTTGGGGTTCTACAGGAGAAGAGAAAGGGAAGAAGAGAGAGACACCCAATAACCCCAGTTCATTAATCCCATATTTTCTATCCGCAGACATCTTACTCTTCGAGTCAGACATACAGTGCACAGAGGTCCAGCCCAAAGAGCCAACCGTGTGTTACACATCACCTTTGAAGATACGGTATTCGCCCAGTCAAGACCGGCGCCTCTGCGGGAATCAGGTGAGCATTACAGAAAGCAAAGCCTACCGCAAAACTCCCGCCCAGGCGCTATGGAAACCTCGGATACCGACCAGCTAGCCCAGTTACTTGGGGAACTAAGAGCAGAAGTGCATGCAGCCCGTCAGGAAATGAACGCTCTAAGAAGGGAACTGATTATTTCCAAGGAGCGAACAGACGATTTCGCTAGACAATTGCTACAGTCACAAGCCGGACAGACCCCATTACCCGCATCAGGGGCAAATCTTCCTTCAACATCCTCTATGAATCCAGTGCAAATCAACCTACCTGGGAATGTACCTCTGGCTCCGCCCGAACGATTTTCTGGTGACCCAAAGAGGTTTGCAGTATTTATTAATCAGTGCCGGTTGCATTTCTTATGCCGGCCAGCAGCCTTTCCAACTGATCAAGCTAAAGTAGCTTTCGTGCTTTCGTACCTTAGTGGCAATGCGGCACACTGGTCGATCCCTCTAGTTAATCAAGATGATCCGGTTCTCCATGATTTTCAAGCTTTTCAGCTCAGTATGGAAAAACTGTTCGCAAGACATTCACAGGGGCAGGCCTTGGACAATGAGCTTCTTTCGTTGCGACAGGGTAATCAAGACCTTTTGGCTTATATTGCGTCTTTCAACAGACTGATAGTGGAAACTCAATGGCCTGAGGACAAAAGGATTACGCTGTTTTTTAGAGGTCTACGTGGAGAGCTCAAAGATGTGTTAGCCCAAGTAGTGAATCCCCCGCAAGACTGTTCGGACTATATAGACTTAGTCGTTCAAATAGATCAAAGACTGCAGAACAGGAAGGCCGATCGTTCCAAGTTTGATGCTCGAGTATTTTCCAAACCACCAACTCCTTCCAAAGGAGTAGACTCCGGGGAACCCATGCAAATAGGGGGCCTGAAAGGACCACTAACACAAAAGGAGCGGGAAAGGAGAAAACAGTTGCAATTATGCCTCTATTGCGGAAACTCAGGGCACTTTCTTCGAGACTGTCCGGTGAAACCAGCCAAGAAAGCAGTAGGAGCTGCAGTTACCAAGGTCACAAACTCTGAGCAGGGAAACGACCTCGCCCGACAAGAATAGAGGTCCTCTTGCCGAGCGTTAAAACCAGTTCCGTGACCTCGCATTTCGTGATACCTATGGTCCTCATTAGCCCTGATCATCCGGATCGATTACATGCGATTGAAGCTTACGTCGACAGCGGTGCCATCGGCAATTATGTGGATCATGAAATGGTTTTGAGGATGAATCTAACTCTTTGTCCCAAGGCTGTAAAGGACGTCATTACTACGGTGGATGGTACGGAGATAGCCTCCGGACCAGTAACGCATACCACTCAAGAAGTGACGCTAGTAAGTCAAGATGGACACCATGAGAAGATCGTGTTCGATGTGATCAAGGCCCCTCAGTTCCAGATTATTCTAGGAATACCTTGGTTAGAGAAACACAATCCTCAGATCGATTGGCGAGCAAGAACGGTTCAGTTTCCAGAATGTGTCTCTACTTGTCATCCTCCACCTGGTGTTGCACTGGCAGCAATTTCTTCGGAGACTCCCCAGTTACCTCCCGAATACCTAGAATTCCAAGATGTTTTCCGGAAGGATCAGGCTAACTCTCTACCTCCTCATAGGTCTTATGACTGCCAGATAGACCTGATACCTGGATCTACTCCTCCTTGTAGTAGAATTTATGCCCTCACCGAGCCTGAGAACCTTCACCTCCGACAATACCTGGATCAATACCTAGCGAATGGGTTTATTCGTCCTTCCAAGTCCCCTGCTTCTTCAGCTTTGTTCTTCGTTCCAAAAAAAGAAGGGGACCTTAGAACTTGTATAGATTATCGCGCCCTGAACCAGATCACCGTTAAGAATAGATATCCGTTACCTTTGATCCCTGAACTCCTGGACCAAGTCAGAAAAGCATGCATATATACAAAGCTGGATCTTAGAGGAGCCTACCACTTGGTACGAGTAAAAGAGGGCGATGAATGGAAGACGATCTTCCGCACCAAGTATGGGCTATTTGAATATCAGGTCATGCCCTTCGGACTTTGCAATGCCCCGGCCGCCTTTCAATATTTTATGAACGATGTCCTCAGAGAGCTCATAGATGTGTGTGTTGTTGTTTACATTGACGACATCCTCGTTTATTCTTCATCGGAATCTGAACATCGGAAACACGTGAAAATGGTCCTCGAGAGATTGCGGCAACACAAACTTTTCGCCAAGTTGGAAAAATGTGTTTTCAACGTGACTGAAGTTGAGTTCTTGGGATTCATATTATCACCTAGCGGAGTGCGTATGGATTCAAAGAAGGTCGATGCAATTCTCAAATGGCCATCACCATCCTCCGTAAAAGGTGTTCAAAGCATGTTAGGCTTCGCTAACTTTTACCGCAGGTTTATCCCCGAATTCTCTCGAATAGTCCAGCCCATCACCGCCTTGTTAAAGAAAAACAAACGTTTTGAATGGTCTACCGAGGCGGAGCAAGCTTTCCAGAATTTGAAGACTAAATTTATCTCTGCACCAATTTTAAAACATCCTCGCCCCGAACTCCCCTACATCGTTGAAACTGATGCTTCGAGCCTTGCCATGGGGGCAGTTCTATCACAAAAGGACCCAGTAACCAATCAGTTGCATCCCGTGGCATTTTGGTCCCGCAAATTCTCGCCTCCTGAAATCAATTACACTATTACTGATAAGGAACTTCTGGCTATCAAGTCTGCCTTTAAGGCTTGGCGGCATTATCTTCTGGGGGCCCGACACACTGTTACTGTGATTACGGATCACCGAAACCTGCAATATTTGAAAACCGCAAAAGCCCAATCCTCTAGACAACTCCGTTGGGCACTATTCTTTGCCAAGTTTGACTTCATAATTACCTATCGACCTGGTACAAAAAACGGTAAAGCTGATGCCCTTTCTCGGATGGGAGTGGAAGAACACTTGATCAACCCTAAACCTGTACCTATCATTCCCGAACAAAGAATTCTGGGTGTAATCGCCACACAATCCATAGAGGAAGTTAAGGATAAAGCCAGGCAACTTGTAACTCCAGCAGACATACAGAATTGGCATCTGCAGGGAAAGGACTTTGCAGTGAAGGACAACTTATTGTATTTCCAAGAACGATTATACCTGCCCAGCACAGATTTACAGAAAAAGGTAATCTCTTGTTATCACGATTCCTTAATGGAAGGACATCCCGGTATGGCCAAAACCTCAGAAAAGATCAAGCGCTACTTCTGGTGGCCGTCTTGGAAAAAAGATATCAGAGACTTTATAATGTCCTGTGGAGTATGCGCCCAAAACAAGAGTCAAAAGGAAAAACCAGCCGGCCTCTTACGCCCTATTGACATCCCACCTCGCCCTTGGCATACGCTTTCTATGGACTTCATCACCGAACTACCTCCATGCTCCGGATACAATACGATCCTAGTAATCATGGACTTATTCTCCAAGATGGCGCATTTCATTCCACTCAAAGGCTTGCCAACAGCAACAACTCTGGCCCGAGAATTTCTCGAAAACATCGTCCGACTGCACGGTTTCCCTTCAGTTCTAATTTCGGATCGAGGTAGTCAATTTATTTCTCATTTTTGGCGAATTTGCTGTCGGTCGGCTCAAATTGATGTGAGACTATCGACCAGTCACCACCCTCAAACCGACGGACAAACCGAGAGAACCAATCAAACTCTGGAACAGTATTTACGCTGCATGCTGCAACAAACTGAAAAAACTTGGAAAGATATCCTTTGGATAGCCGAATATGCCTACAATAACTCTGTCCACTCGGGAACTGGGAAAACCCCGTTTTTTCTTCTATACGGCAGTCACCCTCGAACCTCGGAGTTGGATCCACTCCAAGATCTTGGAACACCAGCAGTAGACTACCTGCATTCTACAATCACCCAAGCCTTTAAGGAAGCCGTTTCTCACCTTCAAAGGGCTAAGGAACAATACAAGAAAGGAGCAGATCAACATCGGAAGGAAGCCCCCCAATATCAAGTAGGAGATCAAGTCTGGTTATCCACCAAATATCTACCTCTAAAAGGACCACGCACATTCAACCCAAGATACCTTGGTCCCTATTCCATCACTACCATAGTAAACCCAGTAGCGGTCAAGTTGGACTTGCCCCCTCACATGAAGATACATCCGGTCTTCCACGTCTCTCTATTAAAACCCGTGCAACCTCAAACCCGACTAACTAAATCTCCAAAACCTATCCTAGTTGATGGAGAACTCGAGTTTGAAGTCAAAAGCATCCTGGACTCCAAGATCTCCAAATCTAAACTATTTTACCTAATTGACTGGAAAGGCTACGGCCCCCAAGAAAGATCCTGGGAACCTGCAGAATATGTCCACGCTCCTCGTCTAATCAAAAGATTTCATCAAACATTCCCTGACAAACCCAAACCCCCGGAGAAGCCCGGTTTGGGAGGGGCCTTGAGGGGGGGTGCTGTCATGATCTCTGCTTCCAAAAGGTCAGGACTTACTCAACTCCCTTGGAAGCAGACCCATAACCCAGGTTCCGAGTGCCAACCAGTCCCAATTGGGACCTTTTGGACCCTGTCCTGGCGCAAGTGGCACCAGGCTCATAAATATGCCCAGTCCCAGCGCTGGAAGCGCCGGGCTCATAATGCTTGGGTGGACTTACCTGCAGCAGACCATGCTGCTTACTTACCTGCCAGTTGAGCCTCTAATCCTCTTCTGTTTGGGACTACTTTTCCTGTTGGGTGGGGCAGGAGCCACTCCCTAGGTTCAGAACACTGGAACTCTTCTGGAAAGCAGGAACTCTTTTCTTACCTAGGCGAGGCTGCGGAAGGAGACACCTAAGCACTACAGGAGGCTATTTAAACCACACCCGATGGATGAATCTTGCTTTGCGTTATTCTGCATCCTCTGCAGCAGAACGCTCATTGTGTCTTCTGCATCTGATCCTGGGCCTAAGGGAAAAAGGCTTACCATCCTGAATCCGGTCTTCAGCAACACCTATAAAGACAAGAAAGAACAGGTTAGCACTACGGTCTTCAGTGACAGCGCTTCTCTTACCTGGTCCATCGGCTGTCACCAACGCCTTGCGCTGCATTCCGGCATCTGAAAAACAAAGGCTTACCTACTCTTCGCGTGCTCCGGAGGTCTTCGCACTGCATTCCGGCATCTGAAAGACAAAAGCCTACCAACTCTTCGCACGCTCCGGAGGCCTTCGGCGCTGCATCCCGCATCTGAAAGACAAAAGAAGGTGCGTTTAAAGACATTGGGTAACTTTATTACTCACGTGCCATTACTCCTTCCCACGCCGAACCCAGTGGGTATTCCGGCACCCTTCAGCAGCTCCGAACTTGTACCTGCAAGATAAAAGGACAGTTAGTGCGCATCGTGAAGCAGGCAACAAGCGCTTACTTACGTGCTTCCAGGCGCTTCTATTCCTCACACGGGTTCCATCCTCAACTCACTTCAGCCCGTCATCCGCCATCGCCGGAACTCTGCAAAACAAGAGACATCATTACAAAAGACTTTTAAAGACATTTGAAATACTCTGAACTTACCGTTCGTGCAGTAAACGACGGACAGCAGTCCTCTGAAGTCAAGAGGCCTGCACCCTTATCCAGTGAAGAAACTGGTTACGGCAGCCTGCCCCGAGGCAGATGGAGAGCTCGGCGTTCACTTACCTAAGGTGAGAGCGTTAACCTTTGGGGTTCTACAGGAGAAGAGAAAGGGAAGAAGAGAGAGACACCCAATAACCCCAGTTCATTAATCCCATATTTTCTATCCGCAGACATCTTACTCTTCGAGTCAGACATACAGTGCACAGAGGTCCAGCCCAAAGAGCCAACCGTGTGTTACACATCACCTTTGAAGATACGGTAATCGCCCAGTCAAGACCGGCGCCTCTGCTGGAATCAGGTGAGCGTTACACCTGATGACAAGCATCGCAGGCTTCATCCCGAGAGCCTGTGAGATTACTGGGAAGACTCGTCCAGTGCCTCAACATCTTGCAGGAGACATGCAAAAAGGTCCGAGCATGGAGCACACTAGCTGTGAAAGGCCTACCAGCATATTCAACTGGTGAGAGTCTGGGAACGCACTGGCCAGAGAGAAAGACAAGGGTTATCGACTGGATATCCAATTAGGAGAGGACAGACCCCCTTTTGATGATAACTGTCATTATAGATGTTCTTTGTGATTTGTGACTAACAAATTGTATTACAATTCACTTTGTCATTGATGAGAGAATAAATCCTTTTGTTTGCTGTAAGTTACTCTGAGGTCAGTCTATTTGTGCCTAATTACAGTACACATTCAGGTCACAGTCCCCTTTTAATGTAAGGAGATGAATATATCACAGGGCAGGAGTTTAAAAGGGAGTAGTACATTCAGGTGTTTCACCAAAGTGACTACCAGTGTCTTGAGAGGGGCAGGGATCACATAGAACCACTGCAACCAAAAAAAGGAAACTAGCTGGATGGCACGGGAGCTTCCTCAGGGCTGCCTAGCTATGCCACCATGCAGATCAGGGCATTTGATTGCCTTGGATCCTCTACGTGGCCTAGGGTCACAGGGTTCAAGACAGTCTCTGTGGTGCAGTGATACTTGCTCTAGTTACTGTGTCCGCCTGAACCTTGTCTTATCATGGCAATGCAACAAGCTATTGTGTCACACAGCGTTCATAGTCAGCCGAAGGCAGATGTTAGACAAAAAGAAACAAGCAAATAGATGGCATCCTTCTGACCATTGTTCATCAATCTGTACATTGGCCACCAGGGGGTCTTCTTGGGTAGGGATCCTCATACATCAACACATTAACAATAAGCAGCTATATCAGATAGTGGTGGTGGTCAACAGCATAGCACCAGCCCGTAGAGCATTCTGGGGAAACCTGTCGGAACCTGAAGTTTGGATCCCGGGCATCTGCAAACAATGCATGCTGGATCTCTGTGTCTCCAACATACACAATACGGCTTTGGTGCATGGAAAGAGGCATGGCATCCTGTTCACGTGCACAGACACCTCCACGAAGACATTGCAGAAGGAGATTCAGAGAAAACATCTGGCATTGAGAAAAAAACTATGTTTAACTAATTGTATACATGTGTGTGTGTGTTTCACCATGCGTGTTTCTGTGCCTGCCAGTCTGTATGCATGTGTGTATGTTTAAGTAGTTATGCATGTATTTGTATAAATGGTCCCCTGGCAACCCTTGCAATCGTTGGCTGTTTCTGCATCCCTTCAACCCCCTACCAGCACTTGACACCTGGCGTCTGCACTTACCCTTGCACTTGCCACCAGCTGCCCACACTTCTTATTTACTGATTTTATTTTATGTTTATTTTATTTATGTTGCTGTTTATCCTATGCACTGCACTGCCCCTCCCCCTTTCCCCTCACACTTGTCCCCTTCCCCCCTCCCCTGCACTTGCGCGATCTCAATGTCGCCTGGCCTAGTAAAATCGTTGTATATGTCTTCCCTTTGCCCCACCCCCTTTGCCTCGTTGCGCCTTGAAACACTTGTGTATAGGCGTGTTACAAATGCCATAGCATATCATATCATATCATATATGGTAACGTAGCAAGGGGGAGATTAGACTCAGTCAAAGGGGTCACTTCACACAGTAACAAGAGTGACATGGGACACCACAGAGGGCAATGAGTGTGACACAGACCCAGATTGGAGACAAGGTGGACATTAAGGGCAATAAGAATGACATATGGCCCAACAAGGCCACTGAGAGGGACATGAGGCAAAGCTGGGGGCAATGTGCCAGCTTGGTGGCAATGAGAGCTCTATGGGACAAAGGTAGGGGCAGTGGGATAGTTTCAGGCAAAATTCTGAGTAGTATGAGGGCCAACTGGGAGCAAAAGAGAAACATGGGATCCAGCACAGGGAACTGAGATTGACACGGGGAAAACTGAGGCAATACAGTGGGATGGACAAATGGGGCGCAATGGGCAGTTTTGAGGGTGATAAGAGTCCCATGGGGTGCCGCAAATGGGTACAGTAAGAGTGTCATAGTTCACAACTGGGCCAATCAGATTTAAATGGCAATCAATTTACAAATAAATCTATGTTTACGTATATTTAGTACTCCCATTATCCAAGGCCTTGCAAACTTTGATATGCAAATGGGAATATTCACTGTACCCTCTTGTCACAGCCACTTGATCATCTCCTCCATTTGCAGTTGTTCGGAAAAAGATCTGCCCTTGGGGTCCCATCCATCCTGTGCTGCTGTACCTCACATGAGTGGGCATTGGCTGGATACTTGTTTTCCCTTTGGCTGATATCAGATTCCTCAGTCATGCGCCCAACATGCATTTGAGACACGCCTCATCTCCGGAAGACCACTATAGCCATGCTGCTGCAGAATAAAGGACTTTACTTGGGGCAAACCAGGGGTCAGGTCTTAAAAAGGAAAGTGGGGTGGGTCTCACTAACATACCAATTGAATGTGGCGTCACCAGAAATTAGCATATCAAGGTGCCATCTGAAAAAAGTGGGGGACTCCGTCCACCTGCGTGTACCCTCGACTTGAGCCCTGGGCAAAACTAACATCAATGAACCTGCCTTGTGGGCAAGTCAGAAAGTATTAGATTAGTCATGGGGCCACAAGAGATGCACTGGGCACATCAGGGGGTAGGTCCTGGGGAATGCGTCACTGGGAAAAATCGGGTACCATGAGAATAACTGGGCAGAAAATGGTGGCTGGGGGATTAGGCATCTGGAATGTTATGATAGGTTATTTATAACATGCTTAATACCCAGAGGTTTCTAAGTGTGGACCCAGGGAATCGAACCTGTGTTGCTGCACGTTGTCTTGCTTCCAAGGCAGTCATGTTGCCCCTGAGCTATCCACCCACGACAACCTCTGTTGTTGTCTATTTCATGTGGTCTGTGCAGAAGTTCTTGTGAATCCTGTGCCTTCTTCAAATATAACTTCACCCAAAGGTTTTGCTCTAAAGAAATTGACAAATGTGTAAAAAAGATTCTCAGGGGAGCACCCTTAACCCTTGTTGAATGCATTTTGGCAGCAGTCGCTAGGCTTGCTCGCATTTTTAAGTCAGGAAGACCTTTTATGTACTACCACTTTAGAAAATTGCCAGCCACCAGAGGCCATCGAAAATGACATCTTCCACTTGAGAAACGACCTCCTGCACTGACGCACGGCTGCCTTTGATGTAGCTAAAATCACATCGTAAGGTACAAATGATTTCACACACTTGTCTGCCTCGCACTGCAATCGTGGCTCTGTATTTTTGCAGTGAATGGATTCTGACTAGTTTGGTGGGCGTTTGAGGAATCCTTTGTTTATCCACAGTGTGCATTCTGGACCCATTCTGTGATCAAGTAGCACAATATCAACCTCAACGCTTGACAAAGATAAATACTTAATTCTAATGGCTAAATTTCAACCAAAATACAAGTATTGGTGCTGTCATATTTCCGCTCCATTCATTTCATTTAGCAGCAGACGCGCTGCATTGCTCTAATTGACTAAATACGTTCTCCGTGCAACTGCAAGTTATTGGGAGCCCACGTATTACTTTTCATTTCTATTTAAGGTTCAATACCTGCACGAGATTTGCAGGTTGACCAGGATTAAGCCTCAGTAGAAGGCTGCAACGCTGTTGATTAAAATCACTCAATATAATCAGCAAATTGTGCTTTCTATTTGATATTCTGTGCACAGTGTGAGAGCAAACCCAGCCTTCCCTAAGGTTATTTTAGCATGACTATCTAAAGGGGCTTCAGCTCCCGCGTGGTTGCTTTTTGATGAAGTTGTGTGTCAAGTTAGAGTAGGGGCTATGTATGAAATGTTCTCATCTTAATTTCCAATTAGTCGCTCCCTTTTCAATCCTAAATCTTTACAATGACTGCATCATATCTAAGGCACTACACCTGGAGCACCCTTGTAATTCATATTAAAACCACACTTAGGTGTGCGGATCACATATCAATCATATGAAATCATGTGCCACATTGACGTGCAAGCTAAAAGACTCTTTTTTTCAAGTGACTTATTTTCTATTTAATGCATATTGTATAATTTGAGTTTTCCTCTGGTACCGTAGGTTTTTAATTTTCCACTATTCCTGACGGGATTTTACATCAAATTGTGTAAAGAGTAAAAATTGATGGCTTAAGCGTACTAAAATTGGTTATCTCCTGTTATACTACTTTCTTCCTTACGAGTATGGACTCATTTTCTTTGACCTATTTGATAGAGTATTAGTATTTTAGTTTGATTGTATTGGCTGTATTTAGTAATGAAAGCAATGTAAATGTTTTTTCTATTGGTTGAATTGTTTATAGTTTTTTCTTAAATGTGAGATCTGTGCTGTAGAAACTATGAATAAATACATCCCTTTTGCATTAGACTACAGATAAGGAGAAATGGCATATGAGGTGGGACACACAGCTTTGTAGGTGTTGTTGGCTGCTTATGGCCATGCTAATGCATATGGCCATTCCCACCCAGTTCCTGCCTCTCTCACCCGAAAACACCTCCTCATGGGTATTCTTTGAGCACATATTATTCAAGCATTACCATCACATTTTTCACTCGAAGTTCCCGCCAGTTTATTTTTCAAGGTATCACCCAATTTGACCAAAGCTGATTTAATCGTGGTGTATTTCATCACATTTTTGGGTGACTGTTTTTGCCGCAAATATATGTGGGGGTGGGTTTAGGGTCATAATTAATATGGGGGGCTGAGGAGTGGGCTGCTGGGGGTCCCCCAGCTATATTATGTGGCAAAAACTACCAAAACAAAACCGATCCATTCCACCACGATCAAATTAACTTGAACAAATCACGCAGATCCTTTTCTCAAAGCAGGCTTCTGAGAGTTAATGACTTAATTGGTGTTGTAATCCCACAGCAAGTGTAATACAAATGTCTTAACCAGGTCTGCCTTCAGCCACCTGATTTATAAGCACTATGTGTGTCTTTCTCTGAAGTCCTGTTAAGAACAAGCATTAACAAAGCCAACAGTTGTGGCTTGTGTAAAAGTATTAGGCATTTGCCAGGCACTGCTATTAAATACCCAGTTACTCCCTTTTGAGCCTGCTACCATAAATGGTCAGTTATTACTACAATGGTAGTGCCTGGTAAGCACTGTTCCCATACTTGCAGAAAATCCCAAACTGTTGGCATTGCCAATGCTTGTTGAATATTGTTGTTAATTTAAATGGACCTTCCCATTGCTTTTGAGGGGGCATCTCATGTTCAGTCTGCTGCCAAAAACCAAGAGAGGATTGCTGTAGAACGCCACTGGTCTCTCTTTGGGCTATGGATGCCTGATTGTAATAGGAAGTTACATACAAATCAAAACATTCACAAACTCAGATCACTTTTCAACCATTGACCCAGTAGTTGTAATCACCTTGTTCAGTATGCTGAGATTTCCTTAGTATTTATCAAATCTCTTCTTCGCCTTAAACTCTATTTCTCGCTGGGCTGCCAAGAGAGATAGCTTCTGTTGCACACACGTGTCCTTACTGTTGTCATCAGACACCACATCCAGTGTCACTGTGCCTTTGCATGCTTAACAACCAAATTGTTGTAGGCATTAGGGATGTCAACATTTGGAAACGTTGCTTCTCCCAATATTCTGAAATTGTGAATTAAATATTACCAATTCAATAAAATGGGTGTGATTTTGTAAAAAAATAATAATAATGTGAATGTGCATTGGTGCATCTTGCAGTTTTCATAAATCTACAAAATTGCTAAACAAAACAAATCAGCAAAGGGACTGTTTCTCAAACAAATGTCTCAGAAAACTAAGCAAAACGTTTTCTCTTAGTCTGCTAAGACAATTTGCAAAACAAGTTTATCTGTGGAAAACCAAAATACATAGTTTTAAACTAGTTACTTGAGATTCCCATTTACTTTGCTGGAAACAACATGCTTATCAAAAACTGTCTGCTGAGAAGTCTTAAGCAGCTAGGATTTTACTGACACATTCTAGCATAAAATTCATCCCCCTTCTGGCTAAGGTTCCAGGAAAGGAATAACAACCATTGCGGAGTTGAAGGCATTGCCTCCATCAGTGCAGCTGCTCCAACAATGTTACTGCAAAATGTAATATCAGCAAACAGGGGACTCCACATCTCCCTCAGCTTTGCCTGCTGGTGGTGCGGTGGACATGCCTTCAGTCGAGTTCACATGGTTATCCAACACTCAGCTGGTGGGCCTTCGCATTTTGCTAGTAGAGAGTCTGCTCTGAGCCCTTTATAAGAAGGGCAGGGGTCCGGGACCTGGGGAACTCCAGATGCTTTAGTCTACAATTCCTATGATGCTGCACCATTGATTATACTGGCTAGGGCTGATGTGTGTTGTACTCCAAAACATCTGGAAAGCCAATGGTTGCATCCCCCTGAAGTAGGAGGTCTAAAAAAGAGGTTGATGTGATGCTCTGCAAAAACTGGATTATTTTAAGATGACTTCTTTGCAGTGATGTCCACTTCCTTAGTGGGATGTCCCAGACTCCTTGGGAATGGGTTCCTGTTCAGGTGGAGGAATCAATTCCTTTATGCCAACCATGCAGTTTTTGTGATCCCTAAAATGGTGCATGCAGTTGGAAGATGCACCAGAGGAGTCTGCTCACTTCTCGGTAGCCCAACAGATTCCTGTTCTCAGACATCCTGGAACTGATGAGAGAATCTGCATTCTTAAATCCTCTGTGTGTGCCAAATTAATGTTTATGTCAGTCTGCGGCATAGAATTGCATCCCATTCCTCAATGACTGACCTTGGTCAGCAGTTTCCTAGGGTGTGTGCAGCTGTCAGGCCGGAGCGTTTCAGATAATATTGTGATCTTAAGATCGAATGGGAGGTTTGGTCGCAGCACATTTGTTCTAAGTAGGTTTCATCAATATGTTTTGCCTGTTTCTGTTGCAAATATACGTGGGGGGTGGATTTAGACTAATATTCAGTGTAGGATGACTAAGGGAGAGGCTGCGGGCTCACCCCCCGCATATATTTGCAGCAAAATCACCCATTAAAAAACATTAAATGAAATCTACTTTAGGGATTCTGAAAGACTATACTTCTCTTGGTTGTCCAAGAACTTTTTGACGGGTTACATTCTGTTTGGAGGTTTTCTCTGAATGGGATGGAATGCTGTTTAAAACCATGCCATCCAGGAGATAGAACTGGTAATTTTTAAAAACCATGTTACAAAGATAAATGAGCTGCCATCATTCTCCTCTGGTATACCCAATTAAACATGTCAGAAATTACCAGACCTACACTTACTGGGTAAGGCACACCCAGCTGTGGCCCCAATAGTTAGGCTGTTCCTGTCCAAATATGGGAAATAGCCTAGAAAAGAGGTGGATAATTATTGGTTCTAATGCCAGGACACATCCCTGGATACTGTGTGCCCCTTAGTTAGAATCCTGGACCTCACTGAATCAGCAAAAGTGGAAGGTGCCAACGTGGACTCAAACATCATGAGTGGGTGGGATTAAAGGCCATTTGCTTTCAGGGGAATGTCAGTTCCCCACTTATTGCCAAATCCCTAAAACATTTTTTTTTATTAAGGATTAATCCATAGCGAAGGTGATTAGTGGATGACCAATCTATCAATTGTGTCACCTTTTCTTCCATCGACAGGTCACAGTCCACCATGAAACTAATATGGCATTCAGGTTTTGGGTCTTCTTGTGATAAGAGATTCCAACCTGCTATTCAGGATTAGCCGCCGTTTTCTATCGCCTGAAAAAATATTTTTTCAGTGCTAATGTCCCCGTGAGATGGCAAAGTGGCTGTTTTTGTTGCAACACATTTTGTTCGCTTACAGTTTAGAGGAAGGATAAGATATTTTTTGATGAGTTGTTTAAAAATTTCTCAAGACCCGTGGGTGTTCCAAGTTGTCAGGGGCTTCCACTTGGAGTTGGTATGCAAACCCGTTCAACACTCACACCGTAAACAAATTCAACTTTTCAGAAATTAAGATGATCTCATTACTTACGAGGTGCACAGCTTGTTAGTTAAAGGAGTGAAAGAAAAAGCCTGGATTCTGGAGCAATGCGTTTCTGGGCCAAGGAGCTCAATCAGCCCTTAATTTATCATCCTTTCAAAGTGAAGAGAACTAGGCTTCTTCAGGGCATGTTTCACTAAGGGAATGGATGGCGGGTTTGGACTTCAAGGATCCTTACCTATCAGCACCTTTATGTATACCCACCACAGATGATGTCTCCAAATCATTTGGGGCAGAGATTCCTTCCAATGTACTTGACTTTCCTTTCACCTGGCCACGGTTCCATTGAGCTTCATGAAGCTCCTTTGTCCAATGGTTGCTAGGCTTTGTTCTATCAGGGAATTCGTCTGGTGATACATCTGGACGATATCCAGATCATGGCTTGCACCAACCAGGAGGCAGAAGTTCAGCTCTAGAAACATTACACTTCTTCAGGCACCAGAGTATGGGCAAAACTAGTCCAATCTGAAATGTGCTCTTCCGAGACAATGGGCCTCATTACGAGTTGGGAGCAAAGGGATACCCGGCACCGGTAAGGACACTGGTGCCGGTAATCCCTTTGCACCCTATTCCGAGTTCCCTAAGAGGGTCCCTTCCTTAACACCTGGTTTTACCAGGCATTAAGGACGGGACCCGTTAAGGGACTTTAGAGCTAAAAATGGTACCGCAATTTGCGGTACCGTTATTAGTGCCTTCCCATTGAGCCCTATGGGGGCTCAAATGGAATGGGGAATGGCTTTTTCAATGGGGACTTACCGGTCTTGCAAAGGTCGGAATAGACTGGTAAGTCCCCATTGAACCAGGGCGGACTCGGTACCGGTATTGGAGGTAGTCATGGCGCTAATAGCGCCATGATTACCTCCATACTCGGAATGAGGCCCCATGACATTTCTTGGTTCCAAGTGGACACAACTCATTCCCCCCCTTAATCTACCCAAAGGAAAAATCCGAACCATGAAGAGGAAACTGAGAAAGATGCTTTCCATGCCATGATATCCCTGCAACATCTGGCCGGGACAGCAGGTCTACCCTTCTCTCCCATCTAAGCAACATTTTGGAGCACTGCAATGGTTGAAGATTGATCTGCTGTGAATGGTGCGATTATATAAATATTGTCTGCATCTTGTGAAGGACACAAAATGTGATTTGGTGGTCAAACCACATGGATGGTTAGAATGGCAGTGCAATATTTGGTGAATCTGCAGATTAACAGTTAGAGTCAGTTGTGAGCTTGGTGGGCTTGGGAGCCGAGTGCTGAGAAACATATACAGAAATGAAAGGGCACATAAACTGTGTATAGCATCTTGCAGACTTATTTGAAGTACAAAGTTTCACAAGGGACAGGACTCAATGCTCCATCCTGCTGCACATGTTTAATGTATCAGCAGTATGTTATATTAGTTGGCTGCAGGGTGCACTCTCCGAGGCATGGGTCAGAAGGCCAAGACTTTTGGCGAATGTTGTCTCCCAAGGGGCCTTCAGTTCGAGGCAGAGTTTTGACCAGAGCACAGTGGCAGGTTGGTGCTCCAGAGACTAAGATTTCAGCAGGTAGAATCTACATACACTGATGTTTCAGGTTCTTTGGTTCCTCCCGGACTCTGTCGTGCTTGCTTCCATGTGTCCAAATGGAACATGCAACTTCAAACGCTCTCCAGCTGAAGGTCTGCCACAGAGACAGGGTAGCAGGTGCATTTTTTTTAATGTTGTGGTCCTGAATGGCGTTACGTTTTTCCTTCATTTCCTCTTCAAAAGGCTCACAAGCAGGAAGTTTTGTTGGTCTTGCTGTTCCCCTTTGGCCCTCACTGGCCTGGCACCCTCTGGCCCTGAAGTTATGCTCAGGTATCAGGTTTGGGCCTCCTTCCACTAGGGAATCCTTGGTTCTAAAGGTCTTTTGTTCTGGGGTAAGACTGGAGGGTATCCCCATGTCCTTGGATTGGTCTAATGAAGCGTGGTCTATTGTATTTGATACCTGTGGCTTCCATCTCAGTCTTCCTAGTTATTAGACCTCAGGGGCTTTCCCTTATACCATGGTATTGGCAGGATTTCTTTATCTCATGCCTGAGATTTGTGAGTCTAAACGAACCCTAAGGTCATGTCACAAGCGGATAATGACTTCCTACAGGAACCCTGGGCACCGCAGGAAGAAGAAAGGTATATGTTTCTGCATGGAATGTCTGGGTTCGCTGGTGTATATAACAAGGGGCATAGAACCTGTTGCATCAGCCATAGTGGATGTGTTTAATTTGTTGAATGACCTTGCATGGCCTCATTCCCATTGGTTAGCTAATGTTTATAGATCTGCATTATTGGCTCAGCACATGGTAATAGATGGTCAGACCTTAACAGAACACCCTCAAGCTTGAGGTTTACTGTAGGGAATATGTTTTAAGTGCTCCCCCAAAACCTCAAAATCTGTTCAATGGGTAGCTAACATGGGACTCTCAATGTTTGTTTTGCAAATGGCCAGATGCTGATGTTTTATTATCAAAGACCCTTTTTGTTATGCTGGTTACCCCCTTGTGCTTTGTTTGCGTATGACAGGTTTCTGATGTCGTGAATACTTGAATTAACAGGTTATTTTTTACCCACCCGGGTATGGTTTGTGATTTCACAGATAATGAAAACTCAATACAGGTTTGCTGAATCGCCTAATTATCTGGAATTTCCGAAATGGTGTGTGGTATGCCTCTCAAATTATACGAATATCACACAAAGGACCTTCGAGGATCCCCTTAAAATTATATATTTACTTCCGACGTCCTTTTCTCCCAGTGTGTTCTCGTATTGTTGCTAGATGGGTACACTGGGTGATGTCACATGCCTGGATGGATACAGCTTTCTTGGGGATCCTTCTGCTGGAGGGGCCATGGCTTCCAAGGGCTTTTGGTTTGAGGAAAGTCTGGAGGATATCGTCAGATCTGCGCATTAGTCTAATGAAACATTTTTAGTGTTTTCTTTTGCAAACCAACTGATGATGTTTTGGGTGTGCGTTTGTACCAGCTTTGAAATGGAACTCGTATGAAGCCACGGTGCCTGCCTTAAATTACCAATTTAGTTATAAGCTCTAAATCCTGATCTTATTGATGCATGTTTGCAAATATAAACCTACCACTTGAATTGATTCGAGACCCACCCTGATTATTCACACCTTGTGTGTGTTTCAGTCTTGGGCTCTGATGGTGGAGCCACTGCTCTTTAAAGTACATATTGATGAAGGTTAAAATTAGGGATGGACGAAATGACTCAAGATTCAAGTCTATCAAAACAATGGGGTTCGACTCGAAAGAATCAAGCCATTTGGAGCTGATGCTCGATATGGCTCGATATGGTTCGAAACTTTCAAACCAGAATTCAAGCCACTCATATAGATACAAGTATTTGATGGTTTGACCTTGCTCAAATGCTCAAATACATCTCTTTGGTAATACTGAAATCTAAGATACTGGACCACTTTCCTGGGAATTAATATTACAGGTGGCTAAGGGAATAATACAATAGGGACATCAAAATTAACACAAATGAAACAAGCGGACATAATGCATTTTGTTTCGAAAGCGTTCATAGTAGAAATTCACAGATCGTCCTGTGAATTTCGAGGGGGTTGAGCGGCAGTGCAAATGATGCGCTGGCCAGCCCATCTGCATACAATAGTGAGGGGAGCACACTCTTGATACTAATGTACAACAGGCTACACATGTATGTGTATGTGTTGGGCGAATGTGGGACAGTATGTCGTATCCTCTTTCAAACAGGCACACGGGAAGGTAACTATTTCTTTGCATTCCAAAGAGCATTCCATTTGTGAATTTGGAATGTGATTTGAAAAGCACAGAAATGCCCCCTCATTTGCGCAAATGGGGTACAAAAAGGTCAATTGAATGCATTCATCTGTGATACGCACATTTATTGTACGTATCCAAATATGGTACTTTTTCTTATTCCCAAGTCATACTCATCATAACATATGGGGTTGAAGCAATGGTACCTTGGAGCCCACCCAATATGTGCCAACCCAATATGTGGGTTGGGTTGAGCCAATTGGAGTCGAGTCAAGCTCGGTTCGATTTAACTTGCAAGCCATCTCCATAGAGGATCTACTGGGTGTGGCGCCGCCCCGTGTGGGACGCGCATGCGGCGGCGTGACGTTTCACATCGCCGCGTGCAAGTTAAATAAACGGGGCGTTCCCGGACGCGACAGAGCGACCGGGGAGCCCGAACTAGATGGACGTGTGTAGTGTGTGTGGTCTGTCTGGTGTGGGGGCTCACGGGCACGCATGGGGGCCAGGACTCACCCCCAAAAGTGGCGACGAGTGAAGACGGATGCCCTTGCCCGGCGGTGAAAGGCATTCCGAAATTTTTCTCCATGACACGGAACGTTCGTGGGTGTTTCGTTTCACGCCGTGGCTGCAAACCGTACACGCGGCCGGTGGCCATTTTGTTTATGAGGCCATGGAGTTTCACCAGGCTCCGGTTTGGAGGGTGAAAGCGATCCAGGTCCAATTTTTGGATATTCTGATTGCAGGCAGCATAACCTGCATGCCCATGCCTGATTTGTGTATTTTACTCCACTTTTGGGATTCCTACGTCGAGTGAAAGCTAGGTGAAGGACTAATATGGCTGGGCCGAATTAGTCCACTCCACAATCTCAGCTTAATTTTTGGGACATCCACACCACTGTGGCCTGCAGCAAGGTGGAGGCACGGCTCTTCTTTGTTCCCTTCATCATCAGGACGCTGTGGCTTCTTCTTTGTCGCCTTCATCATCACGAGGTTGGCTGCAGTGGATGCTCTTCTTCTCGTCTGGTGCATCGTCACAGATCCCCTAGTTTGGACTGCCATTGTGCCTGGAGAGGGGGAGAAGGTCTGTTGGTGTGGTGCTGAGGGGCAATTGAGTTGCGGCCCCCAGGACACAAGATGGGGGTGCCTGTGCGCTCAGGCCCATGAGTGACTCTGATGATCAGGAGGGTGGTGACCAGGTGGCACAGCCTCAGCAGGCCCTACAGCCTCCAGTGCTTCCAGGACAGCGGCCAGCGCTACAACCTCAACCGGTTTTCCCCAGGGCACAGCTAGGTGCTCCTCAAGTACCTCCCGTCATGGCTCAGGCTAGAGCCCAGGCTGCCCAAGCTGCCCTGCAGCCCATCCCTGAATCTGATGCATCGGGCCCACCTTCAAGCATGGGGCCTCGGTGGAGGAGGTGGGTTGCTCGCCTGGACATGTACTTCAGAGCTGCTCAGGTGACAGACAATGACAGCATGGTGGCCACAATGTTGTATTCGGCGGGGCCTGCGGTCCAGGAGATCTTAGAATCGCTCACCCCGGTGGACCAGTCTTATGATGCGGCCAAGGCAGTCCTGCTTGCTCACTTTCTGCCCCTTGCCAATGTGGACTACGAAAGGTTTGTCATATTGTCGGCCAAGCAAAAGGATGATGAGACTCTGGATACCTTTTATGGCCGCCTGCGCCGCTTCTCCCAAGGATGCGCGTGGGGGGACGTGGAGGACATGATGCGCACAATGCTGATTCAGGCATGCTCCTCTGGCAAACTCAGGAGGCAGGTCCTGAGAGAGCCAGGCCTCACCCTACCCCGCATATTGGAACTAGGACGGTGTCATGAGGTGGCCGAGGCTCGCGCCAATAAGATGGAGGTGGGGTCACGCTCAATGAAGTCGGAGGAGGTGTGTGCGGTCTGGCGGGGTGGCAGAGGAACAAGAAGACCTGGTGGAGGACCCCGGGACAGGGCAGGAAGATCAGGGGAGTCGTGCCAGAAATGTGGCTGTGACCTCCCCCACCCGACAGAGTGCCCGGCAGCGGGGAAGGTTTGTGGCCGGTGCGGCCTGCCGGACCACTTCTCAAGAGTGTGCAGAGCGGCTCTGCCGGTGCTGGTACCGAGGGGACCGGTCCGGACGTGGACTCCGCGCCAGAGCCGACCACCAAATGTGGCCCAGGTAGACCAAGGTGAGGAGGAGGCAGAGGCCCAGCTGGATGAGGCAGAGGAAGACGAGGAAGAGAACGTGGGGATCCTGAAAGGGAAGAGCAGGAGGCAGCCAAGTTGTGTGGTGGAGGTGAACCACTCGCCGGTTCCGGTGCTGGTGGACACAGGGGCCTCAGTCAATGTCATGGCGAGGGGACACTACGATACCATGTGCCCGCCACCAGACTTGGCCACACCGAGAGCCCGCATATTTGCCTTTGGAGGGCTGGAGCCTATACCGCTGGACGGTGCATTTGTGCGAAGGTGGAGCATGAGGGCTCGACGATCAAGGCTCGGTTCTATGTCACCCCGGTGAGCAACAACATGCTCCTGAGTTGTGCCGCTGCAGAGGCCCTGGGGATTGTCACTTTCGCGTACTCGGTGTACTTGGAGGACATCAATGACCTGCTCGACCAGTACACTGCCCTCTTCAACGGCATCGGGATGATGACTGGTGACCCGGTCAGGCTGCATATCGACGAGTCTGTACAACCCATTGCCCTAAAGAACCGGAGGGTGACGTTTCATCTGAGGGAGCAGGTTGACAAAGAGCTAGACAACCTGGTGAATCTGGATATTATTGAGAAAGTCGAGGGCCCGACGCCGTGGGTATCTCCGATTGTGGTGGCAAGGAAACCGAAACAACCGGACTCTTTTCGTATTTGTGTGGACATGAGGCTGCCCAACAAGGCCATCAAGAGAGAGAGCGGCACCTCACCCCGACCATCGATGACATTATCGCGAGGTGCAAGGAGCCCGATTCTTCTCCAAGCTAGATCTGCGAGCAGGATACCATCAGGTTGTCCTCCACCCTGAATCCCGGTACATAACCACGTTCACCACCCACCGGGGGCTGTACAGGTACAAGAGGTTGAGCTTTGGGGTGTCATCGGCTGCGGAAGTATTTCAAAACATCATACGGGGCGCCCTCGCTGATCTGGAGGGTGTCCTCAACATTAGCGATGACATTCTGGTATTTGCCAAGACGGAGGTGGACCATCTGAGGAGGCTGGCAAAGACTTTTGAGAGGCTGCAGTCGCTGGGCCTCACCCTTCACAGGGACAAGTGTGAATTCCTGCGCCCCTCCATTGAGTTCTTCGGGTGTGTGTTCAAGGAGGGGGGGTGTCACCAGATCCAAGGAAGGTCCAGGACATTAAGACGGCGCAGCCCCCGGAGTCGGTGTCAGAGGTGAGAAGCTTCCTCGGTATGGTGACCTACTGCGGGCGCTTCATCCAAAACCTGGCCTGGAGGTCCGAGCCGCTCAGGGCGCTGACGAAGAAGGAGACAGTCTGGCATTGGGGCCCACTGGAGCAGTCGGCCTTTGAGGACATCAAGAGTGCACTAACAGCGGAAGACACCATGGCGTTCTTCGACCTGGCGCTGCCGTCGGAGATCATTGTGGACGCGAGTCCATTTGGCTTGGGGGCTGTTCTAACTCAGGTGGACCGAGATGGGAGCATTCGCCCAGTGGCGTATGCCAGCAAGGCGCTCTCGGACACAGAGCAAAGATACTCCCAAATTGAGCGGGAGGCCCTGGCGGACCTCTGGGGATGCAGACATTTTCGACTCTATGTCTTGGGGCACCCGGTGACTGTGCAGAGGAGGCCGATGATCATGTCCGGATGGTGGTGGAAGGGGCCACGCCAAATGCGATGCCCCTGTCGGAGCTGGAGGCTGCAGCGGCAGTGGATGAGTGTTTCCAGATCCTAAAGAACTCGATGCAACACGGCTCCTGGAAATCCATCTTGGAGGCTCTGGCGGGGCGGACCCAGGAGGCCAGGACTGGACTCGAGCAGCTATGGAAGGTGAAGGACGAGTTGTCCTTCTCAGAGTCGGGTTTGCTACTCCATGGTGATCGCATCGTGGTCCCCCAGTGCAAGGTACAGGAGGTGATCACTCTGGCCCACCAGGGACACCAGGGTGCCGGCAAGACCAAGGCGAGGCTGTGGCGGAAAGTCTGGTTCCCGGACTTGGAAAGAAGGGTGGATGAGTTTGTGGCAGCGTGTGTGTGGTGCCAGGTGGCCTCCCCCGTGCAGCGAGAGCCGACCATCGAGGCGATGCCCCGGGGGACCCGCCCGTGGGATGTTGTCCATGCGGACTTTGGGTCCACGGCCGTGGGAACCCACTTCATCGCAATTGGTGATGAGTACTCCCGGTACCCGGAGGTGGAGTTCGTGGAGTCCGTGGCTTTTGAGCATGTGGTCGGAGCAGTGGAAAAGATATTTGCGGCCCATGGGTTCCCTGTGACTCTGTGTTCGGACAATGGGTCACCATTTCAAAGTGAGCGGTTCTCTGAGTTCATGGAGAGCTGCGGAATCAAGCACAGGAATATATCCCCGTTGTGGCCTCGTGCTAATGGAGACGCTGAAAGGCTGATGCAGACCCTGAATAAGACCTTCAGGATTGCTCAGGGACAAGGGCAGCCCCTCCAACGCGCCCTTTATCAATTCCGACGGGTGTACCGCACCACTCCACACGCCTCCACCCGGGGTCGCCCCTGCGGAGGCCCTGTTTAAGCGATGCCCCCGGGGTCTACTGCGTGAGGTCCGGGAGAAGGAGCCCGCGTGATCGACACTCAGCAGGTTGAGGCCAATAGGAGGACCAGGATTGACCAGGAGAACCTGCGAAGGGGTCTTCGCCCCCAGCGGTTGGAACCAGGGGACGAGGTGCTCATTCGAAACAGACACCCCCATGGCAAACTCTCGCTCCCCTACGAACCGGAGCCACTGGACGTGGTGGCTGTGAAAGGGTCTATGGTGACGGCCTCAGGTGGACGATCTGCTGTCACCCGAAACATCAACTTCTTCAAGAAGCTGGGGGACTCCCGAACTGAACCACCCCTGGACCCTGACATGGCGGAGGTGCCTGAGGACGTTGGAATCCCTGTGAGTGCCCAAAGCTCTCCAGTCCGGGGAGCTGTGACTGGTGGACTTCCCGTGCCGGAGGTAAGCGGGAGGTACCCCCAGAGGGCTGGGCGAGGGAAACCCGCTTATCTCAGCGAATACGTGTTGGGACATGTGGAGGAGCAACCGGAGTGAGGGGATCCGGGTGGCTGACATTAAAGGGGCATGGGCTCATTTATGTTGATGTTATTTGTATGTGTGGTTTGCAGTGTTTAATAATAGCAATTGTGTTTCCTCCCGAAAAAGGAGGAGTGTGGCGCCGCCCCGTGTGGGACGCGCACGCGGCGGCGTGACGTTGCACGTCGCCGCGTGCAAGTTAAATAAACGGGGCATTCCCGGACGCGACAGAGCGACCGGGGAGCCCGAACTAGATGGACGTGTGTAGTGTGTGGTCTGTCTGGTGTGGGGGCTCACGGGCACGCATGGGGGCCAGGACTCACCCCCAACACTGGGTCAGGTCCATTCAGACCTTTTTTTTAAAGGTTTGAACTGGCATTCGAGTCGAGCATCATATGGCTCGCCCATGCCTATTTAGAGTGTCTGCTTCGCTAGATGGAAAGTCCCACTGTTGACTCTATGTTGGGCAAGCAAAGAAGATTTGCCCAGGCAACGCAGAGGACTATATGGAATAGGGAGGGGGTAGAGGGCCCACCCTCCACTGGATTGCAGGATAGGGAATTGGCATGTGGTGACAGCAAATAGGAAAACAAATATTTTGCAGACTTTCTTCGGGAGAAAACAATAAATGAAAACATATACAGATCCGTGCCTTAATAACTTATAACTGTATGTTGCATAAAATGCAAAATTAGCATTATGCCTACCCTCGTCACAATTAAATATCAAGCTTCTTTTTTATTTCTGACACACCCATTTAGTGTTTTCAATGCTTGTGAATCGACTGATGGAGGAAGTGTGGGGTGAGGAGTAGCGGTAAATTAGTTACCGATAGTATTCAGTCTTGCAAACATGGGCGTAATTTTAGGGGTGGGGGTGATAAGGTTTTTGTCCCTCCCCAACTTTTGTGGCACAACATTGTGTCCCACTCATTTGGCAGGGGCCCCTTTCATTTAGATGTCATGTCCCCTCCCCCCAGCATTTTCAGCAAAGTTACTCCACTGCTTGCAATACTGGCCATATTGTCGCCAGACAGACCAGCCGCCACCCTATGCACTTTCTATACATCATTAAAACAATGAAGCCCAGGCAAGCCGAAAGATGCACGAGGGTGGGGGGGGGAGGGGGTGTGCATGTATTTCCCTTTATACTTGAGAAAAAGCTGAGGTTGTGTGGCAGAAGAAGGGGCATAGGAGGTAGGCGGCACGAGTAGGAATTCAATGGTCACAACGTTACGAGAACATGTTCCTCGTTCATCGTGGGGTAAAAATGATTCATTTTTCAGAAAATCAAACTCTCAGGAAGAACCGACCCTCGTCGGACTGTAACACAATCTGAACAACGTATGTGGTCGACCCGAATTCACCTCAGAAATAATGCTGCGTGGAGAGCGCTGGCAGTCCTTGTGGATCTGTGAGTCTGGCCAACATTAAATTGCATGGATAGTGTGGCTCAGCCGGAGCTGACCGAGCGCGTGAGGGACGAGTGGGAATAAGGGCGGGACAAGGTCCGTGTAAATGAGGGTGGTAGTTTGATAAAGTGAACTGAGGTGGGGGGAGGGGATGGGTCGGAGACAAACGACAGTGTATGCAAGTTTAAGAGGAAGATGGAGGAATTGTGTGGGAGAAAATAAAATGGTGGGATTGACAAAGAGTGTAATGTAAGAGAGACATGAAGAGTGATTAACAGTAAATGAGTGAATGAAACACTTTAACAGGGAAAGTAAGAAAAGTATGCAATATACATACATTTGTGTTAAAGGAAGCTCTTATAACTTGCCAGTAATTTTCATTATGCCTAGTCCCACCTCGTTCCAGTACTGATGTGTGCTTCTCCCTCATTAGTGGTCAGAACATCACAGTTTTCCTTTGGTATGTGAGTGTTTGGGACTGGGCTGGTGCTTTATACCCTGGGTTTGAGGTGGAGGGTTTGACAGAAGTAGAAAAAATACATGGTATTTTTGCGAAAGGGTTCTGTCGGAAGGCCTTTCACCTTCATGAGTGAGAAATGGGATAAGGAAAAATAAGGTGGAGGTAGAGGGTGTGTAAATGTGTGTGTGTCTGTGTGCACTTGTGTGTAAAAGACTTAAAATCAAAAGAATGTGGGATCATGGATCAGGAAAGAGTTTCTGGGAGCTATTGAATATGTGTGAGAGTATTAGACAAAGGAAGTGATTGGGTAGGGGATAAGGAGCATGGGTGTCATTTTAGGGGGGACAAGGGTTTGCCCCCCCCACAACTTTTGGACACACCATTTTGTCCTACTCATTTGGTGGGGGCCCCTTTCATTTAGCTATCATGTCCCCCCAACATGTTCAGCAAAGTTACTCCACTGATAAGGAGGAAGTGTGTGGAAGAGACTGTGAGAGAGCAAAATAAAGTGTCTGAAAACGAAATGTGGGAAGGGCTTCAAAGGGAGATAAAGGACTGTTCTAGAAGGAAATGAAGGGAGTGCGATCTGGTGAAACAAGGGGTTGATAGAAAATGTGTGGCAACAAGTGTGTGAAGAGGTTTCCGAAACCTGTTCAGTTAGCTGACTGGTCGCCTAGTGCACCTCCAGAGCTCCACAGGGCCCAGGCCCCCCCGCCAGGCCTGCACTTGCCTCCGGGCCTATGCACTCTGCCTGGCACTTCTGCATTAAGCTCCATGAGAGGTGCAACCACTCTGCACTTAACCCAGAACCTTGCTGGATTGGGCGCACTTGTCCCCCTCCCGCACACTTCATGTTCTGCGCAGCTGCACAACCTTGTCCTTGAATGTTCTAGGCCTTGCAAGTCTGTCTGTCTGGTTGTCCCTTTGTCTCCCCTCCCTAGCTTGTTAGTGCTTCAAATATTCATGCATAGACACATCGGATGGCCAACTAGTATAGCAGTCTTAAATGTCGCCAGGCCAGTACTGTAGTTTAATGATCTGTATGCTCCTCCCCCACTCCCACCCCCTCCCCTACCCTCCCTCTTTGTCAAGCAGGTTTCTAGGTGCAGGTTTCTCATTTCACTTCTGCATTGGACTGACATGTATAATGTGGTGCAGTGCCTTTATGTTCTGTTGGCATCAATTGTATATTAGTTTCAGGTGTGTGGTTATTAGGATTGTGTTTGTTTGCCTGCATTCCCCATCCTCAATCGCATATAAATTTCAATCCATTCTCATCCATAGCTACAGGGAGGTGTTCTGTGTATATGTTAAAAGAGTACTGGTCTTTTGTCTGTGGAAAGTGGACTCAGTTTTCAGTGTGAAGGCGGGCAGTTCATTGAAGGGGATTATTTATTATAATTGGTTATTTATAACGCGCTAAATACCTGTGGAATACTGGGTAGAAACTTTGGTTGTGGAATCATTTGCTAAGCGCAGCACCTGTGTGTGATGTGCACCCTGTAGTTCACAAAGTTTCATTGGCCAATGACCCAACCTCAAGAATTGACCATTAGCCTTTGACAGGATCCCCTGAGATGTTCAGTTTTCTGCAGTTCAAAGACTTTTACCCTCATAATCTTTCTGGCAATAATGGTGCTCTTGAGTTCCCGCTACAGGTGAGGAATTCATAACTTCTGAACCTCCTTAGGATCAAACAAGACCTGTGTGCCAATGCTTAAATCAGGCGAGGCTCTGAGACTTCCCAAAACTGTGCCGCCTTGAATTATAATTCTCAACACGATCCTGGATTCCTCTGAAAAGCAAGAATCATGAAAGACTGCCATGGCTGTGGCCTAGGTGGTCCTCTTAGCTGCCCAGCACCCCTGCCTGCTCAAGTTGCAATGTGTGAAATTGTCCGACTTTGGGATGTTGGAATTTTATGTTTTAGACCCCAGTTGGCTCTTATTTTCATAACTGTTATGTGTTTTTTAATTTGGTCTTTTACCCCTGTTTCTGAGGAAATCTAGTTTACATTTTTATTTTAATATTTATATTGCGCCGTTAACTCGCGAGCCTCGGCGCACAGAAACAAGGACACGAAAACAGACAGACGGTGATTAGACAGAGCGGACGGGACAATCACATAGATTTAAACTGACTGAGGTTTGGGCAGTGAGGCAGTTTATTTGAAGATGTGGGTTTTTACCCGTTTGCGAAAGCGCAAATAGTTGGTTTCCAGTCTAAGGTGGTCCGGTAGGTTGTTCCAAAGGTTGGCTGCAAGGGTCGGAAAGGCTCTGCCTAAGCCACTTTTGAGTTTGTGTGGTGCCGTTGCGATTTTACCAAGTTGGGATGATCTCAGTGTTCTATTAGGAACATATGGTTTGATACTTGTTTTTAAGTAGGTTGGTGCCTTTCCGTAGATACATCTGTGAACGATGGTTAAGGTCTTGAAATGCATCCTGTCTTTGATTTTCAGCCTATGAAGCTCCCTTCTGGAGTTGCTGATATGCTCTGTTCTAGTTTTGAGCTTGACAATTCTTACCGCGTTGTTCTGTACAATTTGGTAGCTTTGTAGGCATTGCTTGGAGGCACCCAGGACTAAAGCGTTGCCATAGTCGAGTCGCGACAAGATGGTGGCTCTTGCTATGGTCGCGCAGTTTTCCTCAGATATGAAGGGTCTGATGGCTTTTATTAGACGGAGGTGGTAAGCACATTTTTTTTTGATGAACTGTACTTGGGCGTCCGCCCCCAAGGATGCTTCCAGCAGCATACCAAGGGTTTTAACCTTGCTTAGGACCGGTATGGGGGTATCTTTAATGTGGAAGGATGTGTAGGAAGAGGATAGCTTAGCACGAGCAGAGGATGAGCCGAAAATCATGAGTTCCGTTTTTTTCACGTTTAGGCACATCCAATTGGAGTCGATCCATTGCTCCACGTGGTTGTATACTGTGGTAAGTTGCTCGCTATCTTTCTGATAATTGCGACTTAGTTCGAATACAAGCTGCGTGCCGTCAGCATAGTTAGTTAGATAGGTGTTTATGTGGGCGAGAACAAGGCATAGGTACCTCAAGTAAAGATTAAATAGTAGGGGTGACATACTAGCCCCTTGGGGAACTCCAGAGAGGATTTCTTTTTCCAGGGAGAACTTGTCCCCCCAGTGCACTCTGGATATTCTGTTTTTTAGAAAGGACATTATCCAGCTGATGGCTTCATTAGAGCAGTTGGTGTTCTTTTTTAGCGCATTCTGGAGTAGGTTATGGTCGAGGAGATCAAATGCAGCGCTGAGGTCAAGTAGAACGAGGAGGCCTGTCTTACCCTTGTCAATAATACCGAGCATTTTGGTCTGAAGATCTAACATGGCCGTCTCGGTACTGTGAGCCGGGCGGAAACCAGATTGCTGTGGGTGGAGGGAGTTAGATTCCTCTACGTGTGCCTGGAGCTGCATGGTGGCGATCTTATCCATGATTTTGAGGATGAAGTTGCAGTTTGTTATGGGTCTGAGGTTATTCGGATCGCGTTGGTCAAGATTAGGTTTTTTAACCAAGGGGGTTACTGTGACCTTTTTGATGGCATTAGGGACTTCCTGGTCTCTGAAAGAGGCATTAATGATCTTTGTCAGGATGGGGGCGAATATGTCTGTGTTGTCCAATATTATCTTGGGTGGAATGATATTCTCTGCACAGGTCGTGGGTTTCCTGGTCGCCAGTACCTTGATCATTTCGGTGTTGTTGATCTCTGTGAACTTGAAGGTTCCAATGCCTGATGTTGCAGTCTCAACTGGCAGGGTAACTGTCGTCTTTTTGTTGGTCAGAGAATTATGATGGCGTCCCTGGCTTTAGAAATTTTGTTGAAGAAGGCGATCTGGGTGGCATCGCATTCTTCTTGAGAGGGTAGTAAAGGAGGGGTAATGGCTTTGGGTTTTCCTGTGGATTTAAGGATATTAAACAGTTTGCTGATGGAATTAGTGGCTGTAGAAATCTGTTCATTGTAGAAGTTTTTCTTGGCCTCGGTTATCATATGTTTATATTTTATTTCGCTTTCCTTCCAACAGGCTTTATTGGCTGATGAAGGATCTTTTAGCCAGACATTTTCTCTATTTCGTTTGTCCCTTTTTTGTTCTGCTAGTTCTTTGGAGAACCATTGTTGTTTTTTTTGGGTGGATCTAGTTGATTTGGTTTGGAGGGGAGCTATTTGGTCCGTAAGTTTCTCGAGGTGACTGAGTAGATTTGCTAACGTTATTTCACAGGAGTCATTCTCGGTTTGGTTGTTATCCACCTCAACTAGGCATTGTATGAGGTGGTTCCTATCAATGTTTTTGTAGTTACGGTAAATCGAGAGGGTCGGGCAGTTAGGGGTTTTGGGTTTGGGAAGAGGCAGAGTGATAAGAAAGGATATGCTATGGTGGTCTGACCATATGCAAGGTTCCGTCTTAAACTCTCGGGTTTTGAGATTGTTAGAGACGACCCAGTCAAGAAGATGGCCGTTGTCCATTGTGGGCTCTTGGTTGTTGATCTCAAAATCAATGTTGTTTAGGGATCTTTGAAGTTTACCAACTTCTTTGTCTTTGGTATCGCCATACCAGCGGTTAAAGTCGCATGTGACTAATGTGGCTGTGCTAGGTCCTTTAAGCATATTGAGTTCATGCGTTATTTCATCATTGAATTCTGGGGTGGACGTGGGGGGCCTGTAGAGGACAATCAAGTTTAAACTACTGTTTGCCGTAGAAGTGTGTTTGAGGTGCAGTATTTCACAGCCTGTATATGCTATGCTGCTGGGAAACATGTGTATGGAGTCTCTTGCAATGACTGCTACACCAGCCCCCTGGCCTTCTTATCTATTTGACTAGAAGATGGAGTAGCCTTCCGGGACTGCGATGTCGCAGGTGGGGCCGATAAGGTCCTTGAGCCAGGTTTCGGTTATGCAGAAAATGTCTATTTGTTCATTGACAATCCTGTCATGAACACATTGTGCATGTTTATTGAGAGAGCGCGTGTTAAGCAAGCACATTTTTAGGTCCAGTTTATTTGAAGGGTGAAACTCGGGACTGTTCCAGGCGGGAACGGTCAGTTTTTCTTTCTTGGTGGGCCTTTTGATGGCTACTTTTTCCTTTGAGTCCTGACTGGCACGGTTTAGGACAGTGTCCACTGCTTTTGGACCAGGTTAATGCGCGCAAGCTTACTGAGATCTGACGCGAGCTTGTCAAAGGGGAGCAACCCTATGATTACCTGTGAGGATGTTACAGCGGTCTATGAGAAGACGGGCAGCGGTTTCCGCCCTGAACGCCGCAGCCGGCGGGACCGTCACAGACCGGCTTGCCCCTGAAAGCGCCGGCGCTGAAAACGCCTGACGTATCCAAAAATAAGCGGCAAGTGCTCCTGGAAGCTGTAGTTCCTGGAGCCTGTAGTTCCAAAATAAATGCAGTAAGATAGACAAAATACGAGTGCTTGCTTGTTGCAGAAATGTCAAGAAAATACTTTTAAACACACAATGGTAATTCTAAAATTACAAAGTATTTCCAAAACTGTACGTTATGTTAGTAACGTTACCCCAGGTGATTCAGAGTAGATGGCAGCAGGTTAAGAAAATGGGCTGTGCTTCTCTCCCTCCCACAAAGGGAAAATGCTGCACATTTTATTCCTTTTATTCCTATTTACTTTTGTAAGTCATCCACATGGGACGAAAATGCAGCTTGTATCTTGTGCTAATGTACCACTTCTTACAGCCCACCGGTTTTGCTATCTGGCCTCGCTATCACAGGTGAACCGACAGGGCTTGTTGCAGGTTTACTGGCGATTATCAGCATATCATAGTCCTCGGGAAATCTTAAGGTCGAGCACGAAACATACAGCCCAACTCTCCCTCCTAGTCACCAGGCCGCCATACAGCATAGGCAAAGATTCTTATTTTGGACTGGCTCCCAATATAGATTATTTGACCACAATATGGTCATGCCTATAGCTCAGGATACGGCTGTGTTCAGCACCTTTTAGAGATTCAAGGTGCCTTTTTCAAAGTCACCTATTGAGGGAGTTAGTTGAAGCCCCTGTGTTATGTTATGTTAAACCATTTATATGGCACCAAAGCCCGAGGGTGTCCAGCTGCTGATCACTACAGAAGGAATAGGGAGACCTTCCAACATTACTCAAATAACCTGTGCCCTCTACCTTCTTGGAAAATGAAAGGTAAAACCCTCAACGTAAGTTAACAGCATTACATACTTGACAGGTGTGCTAAAGCCTGGGGGATCCTGATGAAACATTGATTCCAGCAGCTTGGCAAAGTCAGCTTGAGTCAGATAGCTCAGTAAGTCCTACAAATCAGTCCTGTGGCTTTAGATTTCCCACAAGCTTCCTTATGATGTTGTTGTGGATTCAAAATCACAACCCGATAATTATTTACTTGAAACCAGTTTTTACCAGCGTACTCCCATGGCATCAGACTGTATACCATCAACATCACCATTTAAGGGGGGGTGCAGTTGGGCATCGTTCCACATAGAGATGGAGGTCTAGCTTTTGTCTTTTTTCAGGTGGACTAGTTGAGTCAGAGAGAAATTACAAAGGAACCTATGAGAGTGTGGATCGTTGAAGGACTCTGAAGTTGGTGATCCCAGATTCTGATTGATAGCTATCTACCTCTTCGCACCGATTCTGCAAGTTGCGTAAGGATTTGCTCCATTTCAAACCCTTTTCTCCCTCTCTCCCAACTGATAATTTGGACAATGGAAATAGAGAGGGCTTGATAGCTTGGAATAAACTGGTGGTCCTGCTCCTGTCACTACTGCCCACCATAACAAAGTCTCCTGCCTGTGCCTGGGGGAAAGGTTGGCTATGGGAATGGATGTCACCACCCACGGCATGATGCTGGGCCCGAAAGTGTACAAAAAAGATCACCCTGATCCAGGCTCGGACTGTCCTATAGGGCAATTGGGCAATGCCCAAACCAAAAACACAAAATGTCAGTGTGGAACACTTTTTTTTGGTCAAAGTGGGCCACTTCTCTGGCCAGTGTGGGCCAGTTTAATGAACTACTTTGCTATGTAGCTAGTAATTTTGACCAGTGGTGCAGAATAAATATTCTTTAAAATGCACAATTTGCATCACATTTTATCAAAACACTCCCCCTTGGGTACTATTTAAACAATCTGTCACAAAGGAATGAATTGCCATTTGCAACTGTGGTCCACGTTTCCATTGGTGCCCAAGACAATTTTATGGCCCAGTCCGACCATGCCCTGATCACCCCTCAAGTCACTAGGACTATGGCTCGGGACTTGTCACTGGGTTGCTACAGACTCAGTACAAGCCCTTTAAGAAATGCCCCTGGGAGGTAAGTTATAGTGGAGTCCAAGACTGATCTCCCAACAAAAAGTATGTGCTCTCTGGCAATAATACAAAGAGGACTATTATCACACAGCAGCACTCCTGCTTCTCCTGTCAACAGTATTGGAGCTTCCAATTAGTGCCATACCTGACCGAGCCAATACCCTTGATGTTAACTTCCAAGCCAAATTACCTGTGATTTAGCTGGTCCTGACTGCAGATCACTCTGCAGTCGCCACCATTAATCACCCCTGACTATTTCCATGCTAGCTTCTAGTGTATCGCACACCCTGACTCATTTGTCACAAGATGCCCAACCCACACATAAACCCACCTGGAATCCCACAAATTCACACATTCAGACAAGTGAAATGTCTGGCCTCTCCTAGCCGTGCAAGGGAACCTCCAGACTTCACAAGTTGCAAGCCAGAATGGCACAACTGACATTACCGCTGCTGAACCCCTCTCTCCCCTCTTTAGGTGAACTTTGACCCACCAGATTTAGCTTCCGACCCCCTTTCCTTTACCTCTCACCTCATCATTCCCCACAAGTGAGGTCCCCCTTACTCCTGCTCTCAATGTCCATCAGCCACCAGCTATAAAGGCAACAGCACTTAACTGCGCCTTAATAAATGCTTGCTCCTTGGGAGCTCATGCCATCGAGGTCCAAGACAACATACTTGACCACCACACTCGACGCCACCTTAATATCCTGGCCATTACAGATTCCGGGCTCCACAGTGCCTCAGGTCCGATGCTATCCCTAGCCATCCCACCCAACTACACCATCTTCAGAGCTGATTGCATTAACACCCCATTGGGTGGTGTCACTCTGATCGCAAAATCCTCCTTTAAAATGAGACCTATCCCCATCATGCCCATCCCGGGCTATGAAATATTGCTACTCAAACTCTCCACTGACCCCCCAGTCCACTTTCAACTTGCTCTACCTCTACCGCCAGCCCATATCCATTAACCAACCAGACCTAGATATTCCTCGTCTGATCACCCCGCTCATCAAACCGATGACTAAATTCATCCTGTTGGGTGATTTCAATCTTGGATTCAATGACCAGCTGACTCGAAAGCTGGTGCTCTCATGCAAGCACTTGGAGATAGGAATTTCTCCCAACTGATCTCCTTCCCACTCATGAGAAAGGACTTACATTGGACTGGATTCCATCTGTCAAAGCCCTCATGAACATCTCTTCAGTTATTACAGTACCATGGTCTGATCACTCCCTCATTGAATTCAAACTCTCCCTCGCCAAACCCGTAACCACAGCCTCCCAATAATGAATGCCTGTTCTTGTCCGTAACAACCACAAACGTACTCATGAAATTCTCAAGCCCACCCTCATTACCTTGCTCACTACACATTCCCCCCACAGCACCATGAGCCATCAACATCTAGCCAACTGCTACCATCAGTGTCTCCTCCATACTATGGACAGCATGCCCCGATCTAATCCAAAATACCTAAAGGAGAAACCCTACGCAGGAATAAAAGAGCCCCTGAACATCTTTGGAGGAGACACCCCGCCCATTATAACCATTAATCATTGTCTAAAGCAGCAAAGTCCTATAAAAAAAGCAATTGTCACACATAAAGCCAATTCATATGATACCAGAGTCTCCAACACTAGATCCAACTCCACATAGCTCTTTGCTATCCTGAGAGAGCTGGAAAAGCCAAACCCCCATCAGCGCCAACCCAGGCAGACAGGGTATGGTGTTCCACCGTTCAAGCCGCACTCTCCAACAAAAATCGACCAACTGCATCTGAAAATCTCAAAAAAAAAGCACTACTCAAAACCAAACCCCCCACCTTCACGAAACAGGAGGGCCCACTTGAGGAAAAAAAACACCTCCACCTTTCACCTTTGCCAAAGTGACCCAAGAGGAGGTCCTAGAAACTGTACTAGCCGTGAAACGCTCCAACACTAAGGGTGACACTTGCCCAGCATATGTAGTTAAACTCTGTGCACCCACTCTGACTCCCATCATCACCGACATTTTTTAACACCTCCTTCTCAACTAATGAGAGCCCCCCAGCATCAAAGCAGCTTGAGTCTGTTGCAATAACGCAGTGCGTGAATTTCAACCATGCACTAATTTCAACTGTGCCACTGATTTCAACAACAGAGACATCTTTAAAATGACAACGACAGAGAGAGTTTAAAATGACAACATGTGTTATGTGTTTGATTTAGGATACTAGTACTGATGTGTGGCATTGAGGGTAAACTAATGAGAAGGTTGATTTGGTGTTTACCATAGCATTAGTTCAGTGTAGGGTATTAGCGATCACAGTCTTAACATGACCAACTACTAACACTGCTAACAGTACTAATGGCAATTCTGACATTAACAAATAGACAGGGGCCAGAGTAGGTTTGATTAGGCCATAGGCCATGTTGCAAGAAGTAGGCATATAGACATTAACTGCAATGTCAGTTTAAATGCAAAATTGAAACATTTTACAGCAGTGTGGATCACAGATGCTGGCTTCATCAGGATGAAACAGCAGAACATGCGCTTGGAAGAACAACTCCATTGTTCAAGCTGGTGCAAGACAGGAAACAGAGACAGAGAGGAAGTATGTTTTACATTTCATCCAGGCTTGATGGCATGCTGAACAAAAGTGCTGTACAAATGTCACTGTTAAAATGACCAGAAAAGGTTTGAAAGATACTGGCGTGTTGGCTAAAAGGGTAGTAATTGAGTCATCAACCATGACATCACGGTGCAATGAATGAGAATGGGTGGAGAAACAATAAAGATTCTATTCAAACATTTAGGTTGATGGGAGGTGAAGCAAAGGGAGCTTAAAATGTGAGGAAAGGAGGGAGAAAGGGGCTGGAAACACAAAGAGTGATAGCACAGAAATTGGGAAAAGAGGAAAAACAAAAAAAATGAAGGAGGTTGTTTCGGTGCTGGCTGGATGAGCCCAGTTGAGCTGTGAGGCTGCAGTCTGGTGAGAGAGAAGTGCTTGCTGCAGAGGCGGAAGACAGGTTTGGAGGAGAGCTCACTGTAATCCAAGAGGCAGCAGATCGTGGGAGGGAGAGTGAGCGTCTGTGAAACAAAAGAATGTTCTTCCGTGCAGATAGAATCCTCAAGCACTAAGCTCATGGTCAGTATAGGTGATATAAAAAAGAAAGAAATAACTAATTAGGGCAACCCCCATAGTCTAATTAGCATAGTGTCGAGTTGTGCACAAAAGGGCAAAAGCCCCTTTGCTCTTGAGGTACCGAAGAGCAAATGTGTTTGCCAGTGTGAAAATATGAATGTGTTGTACAGGGGGAGTTTCAGCATTGCTAATAGTTTGTCAGTTATAATTCCAAGGTTACATATAAAGAATGCAAGTAGTCTGCCAAGTTTGCTAAGGAGTAGCTAGTTCTGCTTTAGGGAAAGAGAAATCACTGTCTTGGCTGGATGTTATCAATGGTGTATGCCAATATAACTGTGCATATAAATGTTGTGATGAATTATGAAAGCTGTGCTTTTGCAAACGCTATGTTTATTTTTATTTCTGTTTCCTGCACATGTTCAGTTAGGATGTAAATCTGATGTCTTTCTGTTGCACATTTTTTTACCGTTATGCTAAATGTGTATAAAGGTGCCTGTGGGCATATGTATGTAAACCTGTGTAGTAGTCTGTTATTGTGTTGCTTATTCAGTCTACAACATATAGTGTGAGATCTGGTGTATTCAGTTTGGTCGGTGTGATGATCTGGTGTGCTCAATTCAGTATAAGGTCTGGTATGTCACAAGCCAAGTATCCCAATATAAAAGCATAGCAGTAAATAGGTGGCAAATGAACTAATTCCCTCAAACATGCGTTACATGTCACCCCACTCATCAAGAAACAGTCACTCGATCCAACCATCCCCACCAACTATTGCTCCATACCCACAGTCCCCTTCTTACTCAAAATCCTGGTCACTTAGCATACTCCCAAGTACAAACATACCTAGAACAAAACCACCTGCTACGAGCCAGACAATCTGGCTTCCGCCCCAAACATTGCACCGAAACAGCACTGCTTGACTTAAAAATCCAAATGGACAGCATCCCCGACTGAGGGAACCTAGCAATAATTCTCCTTCTGGATATCTTTGCAGGATTTGACCTCGTCAACCATGACCCCCTCTGCCGCCACCTCTGCTTCCACTTCTACTTCTGATCTGAGGAGACAAATTGGTTTAAGTCCTTCCTCAGTGACTTCACAACAAGGGTATTCATTAGTGAGGTGGCCGCTGATCCTATCCAAGTTCCTTTTGGCATCCCCCAAGGTGCTTGTCTCTCACCACCCTCTACAACACCTACACTAAGCCACTCTTCGATCTGCTGGACTCCTTTGGAATCATCTACACTAACTTTGCAGATGATACACAAATCCTCATTCCCATCTCAGGCAATCACGCATGTGACTCTGTTACCATAAACAGAACCTACATGTAACGCTCACCTGATTCCCGTAGAGGTGCCGGTCTTGACTGGGCGTATACCGTATCTTCAAAGGTGATGTGTAACACACGGCTGGCTCTTTGGGCTGGACCTCTGTGCACTGTATGTCTGACTCGAAGGGTAAGATGTCTGCAGATAGAAAATATGGGATTAAGGAACTGGGTTATTGAATGTCTCTCTCTTCTTCCCTTTCTCTTCTCCTGTAGAACCCCAAAGGTTAACGCTCTCACCTTAGGTAAGTGAACGCCGTGCTCTCCATCTGCCTCGGGGCAGGGTGCTGTAACCAGTTTCTTCACTGGATAAGGGGAGCAGGCCTCTTGACTTCAGAGGACTGCTGTCCGTCGTTTACTGCACGAACGGTAAGTTTCGAGTAATTCTAATGTCTTTAAAGTCTTTAGTAATGATGTTTCTTGTTTTGCAGGGTTCCGGCGATGGCGGATGACGGGCTGAAGTGAGTTGAAGATGGAGCCCGTGTGATGAATAGAAGCGCCTGGAAGCACGTAAGTAAGCGCTTGTTGCCTGCTTCACGATGCGCTCTAACTGTCTTTTTATTTTGCAGGTACAAGTTCGGAGCGGCTGCAGGGTGCTGGAATACCCACTGGGTTAGATGTGGAAAGGAGTAATGGCACGTGAGTATTAAAGTTCCCCAATGTCTTTAAACGCACCTTGTTTTGTCTTTCAGATGCGGGATGCAGCGCCGAAGGCCTCCGGACCGTGCGAAGAGTTGGTAAGCTTTTGTCTTTCAGATGCCGGAATGCAGTGTGAAGACCTCCGGAGCGCACGAAGAGTAGGTAAGCCTTTGTCTTTCAGATGCCGGAATGCAGCGCGAGGCGTTGGTGACAGCCGATGGACCAGGTAAGTAAAGAGCTGTCACTGAAGACCGTAATGCTAACCTGTTCTTTCTTGTCTTTATAGGTGTTGCTGAAGACTGGATTCAGGATGGTAAGCCTTTTTCCTTAGGCCCAGGATCAGATGCAGAAGACACGATGAGCGTTCTGCTGCAGAGGATGCAGAATAACGCAAAGCAAGATTCATCCATCGGGTGTGGTTTAAATAGCCTCCTGTAGTGCTTAGGTGTCTCCTTCCACAGCCACGCCTAGGTAAGAAAAGAGTTCCTGCTTTCCAGAAGAGTTCCAGTGTTCTGAATCTAGGGAGTGGCTCCTGCCCCACCCAACAGGAAAAGTAGTTCCAAACAGAAGAGGATCAGAGGCTCAACTGGCAGGCAAGTAAGCAGCATGGTCTGCTGCAGGTAAATCCACCCAAGCATTATGAGCCCGGCGCTTCCAGCGCTGGGACTGGGCATATTTATGAGCCTGGTGCCACTGGCGCCAGGACTGGGTCCAAAAGGTCCCAATTGGGACTGGTTGGCACTCGGAACCTGGGTTATGGATCTGCTTCCAAGGGAGTTGGGAAAACCCTGACCTTTTGGAAGCAGAGATCATGACAGTACCCCCCCTCAAGGCCCCTCCCAAACCGGGCTTCTCCGGGGGTTTTGGCTTGTCAGGAAATGTTCGGTGAAATCTTTTGATTAGGCGAGGAGCGTGGACATATTCAGCAGGTTCCCAGGATCTCTCTTGGGGGCCGTAGCCTTTCCAGTCAATTAGGTAAAATAGTTTAGATTTGGAGATCTTGGAGTCCAGAATGCTTTTGACTTCAAACTCGAGTTCTCCATCAACTAGGATAGGTTTTGGAGATTTAGTTAGTCGGGTTTGAGGTTGCACGGGTTTTAATAGAGAGACGTGGAAGACCGGATGTATCTTCATGTGCGGGGGCAAGTCCAACTTGACCGCTACTGGGTTTACTATGGTAGTGATGGAATAGGGACCAAGGTATCTTGGGTTGAATGTGCGTGGCCCTTTTAGAGGTAGATATTTGGTGGATAACCAGACTTGATCCCCTACTTGATATTGAGGGGCTTCCTTCCGATGTTGATCTGCTCCTTTCTTGTATTGTTCTTTAGCCCTTTGAAGGTGAGAAACAGCTTCCTTAAAGGCTTGGGTGATTGTAGAATGCAGGTAGTCTACTGCTGGTGTTTCAAGTTCTTGGAGGGGATCCAACTCTGAGGTTCGAGGGTGACTGCCGTACAAAAGAAAAAACAGGGTTTTCCCAGTTCCCGAATGGACAGAGTTATTGTAGGCATATTCGGCTATCCAAAGGATGTCTTTCCAAGTTTTTTCAGTTTGTTGCAGCATGCAGCGTAAATACTGTTCCAGAGTTTGATTGGTCCTCTCGGTTTGTCCGTCGGTCTGAGGGTGGTGACTGGTCGATAGTCTCACATCAATTTGAGCCGACCGACAGCAACTTCGCCAAAAATGAGAAATAAATTGACTACCTCGATCCGAAATTAGAACTGAAGGAAAACCGTGCAGTCGGACGATGTTTTCGAGAAATTCTCGGGCCAGAGTTGCTGCTGTTGGCAAGCCTTTGAGCGGAATGAAATGCGCCATCTTGGAGAATAAGTCCACGATTACTAGAATCGTATTGTATCCGGAGCATGGAGGTAGATCGGTGATGAAGTCCATAGAAAGCGTATGCCAAGGGCGAGGTGGGATGTCAATAGGGCGTAAGAGGCCTGCTGGTCTTTCCTTTTGACTCTTGTTTTGGGCGCATACTCTACAGGACATTATAAAGTCTCTGATATCTTTTTTCCAAGACGGCCACCAGAAGTAGCGCTTGATCTTTTCTGAGGTCTTGGCCATACCGGGATGTCCTTCCATTAAAGAATCGTGATAACAAGAGATTACTTTTTCTGTAAATCTGTGCTGGGTAGGTATAATCGTTCTTGGAAATACAATAAGTTGTCCTTTACTGCAAAGTCCTTTCCCTGCAGATGCCAATTCTGTATGTCTGCTGGAGTTACAAGTTGCCTGGCTTTATCCTTAACTTCCTCTATGGATTCTGTGGCGATTACACCCAGAATTCTTTGTTCGGGAATGATTGGTACAGGTTTAGGGTTGATCAAGTGTTCTTCCACTCCCATCCGAGAAAGGGCATCAGCTTTACCGTTCTTTGTACCAGGTCGATAGGTAATTATGAAGTCAAACTCGGCAAAGAATAATGCCCAACGGAGTTGTCTAGAGGATTGGGCTTTTGCGGTTTTCAAATATTGCAGGTTTCGGTGATCCGTAATCACAGTAACGGTGTGTCGGGCCCCCAGCAGATAATGCCGCCAAGCCTTAAAGGCAGACTTGATAGCCAGAAGTTCCTTGTCAGTAATCGTGTAATTGATTTCAGGAGGCGAGAATTTGCGGGACCAAAATGCCACGGGATGCAACTGATTGGTTACCGGGTCCATTTGTGATAGAACTGCCCCCATGGCAAGGCTTGAAGCATCAGTTTCCACGATGTAGGGGAGTTCGGGGCGAGGGTGTTTTAAGATTGGTGCAGAGATAAATTTAGTCTTCAAATCCTGGAAAGCTTGTTCCGCCTCGGTAGACCATTCAAAACGTTTGTTTTTCTTTAACAAGGCAGTGATGGGCTGGACTATTCGAGAGAATTCGGGGATAAACCTGCGGTAAAAGTTAGCGAAGCCTAACATGCTTTGCACACCTTTTACGGAGGATGGTGATTGCCATTTGAGAACTGCATCGACCTTCTTTGAATCCATACGCACTCCGCCAGGTGATAATATGAATCCCAAGAATTCAACTTCAGTCACGTTGAAAACACATTTTTCCAACTTAGCGAAAAGTTTGTGTTGACGCAATCTTTCGAGGACCATTTTCACGTGTTTCCGATGTTCAGATTCCGATGAAGAATAAACGAGGATGTCGTCAATGTAAACAACAACACACACATCTATGAGCTCTCTGAGGACATCGTTCATAAAATATTGAAAGGCGGCCGGGGCATTGCAAAGTCCGAAGGGCATGACCTGATATTCAAATAGCCCATACTTGGTGCGGAAGGCCGTCTTCCATTCATCTCCCTCTTTTACTCGTACCAAGTGGTAAGCTCCTCTAAGATCCAGCTTTGTATATATGCATGCTTTTCTGACTTGGTCCAGGAGTTCAGGGATCAAAGGTAACGGATATCTATTCTTAACGGTGATCTGGTTCAGGGAGCGATAATCTATACAAGTTCTAAGGTCTCCTTCCTTTTTTGGAACGAAGAACAAAGCTGAAGAAGCAGGGGACTTGGAAGGACGAATAAACCCATTTGCCAGGTATTGATCCAGGTATTGTCGAAGGTGAAGGTTCTCAGGCTCGGTGAGGGCATAAATTCTACTACAAGGAGGAGTAGATCCAGGTATCAGGTCTATCTGGCAGTCATAAGACCTATGAGGAGGTAGAGAGTTAGCCTGATCCTTCTGGAAAACATCTTGGTATTCTAGGTATTCGGGAGGTAACTGGGGAGTCTCTGAAGAAATTGCTGCCAGTGCAACACCAGGTGGAGGGTGACAAGTAGAGACACATTCTGGAAACTGGACCGTTCTTGCTCGCCAATCGATCAGAGGATTGTGTTTCTCTAACCAAGGTATTCCTAGAATAATCTGAAACTGAGGGGCCTTGATCACATCGAACACGATCTTCTCATGGTGTCCATCTTGACTTACTAGCGTCACCTCTTGAGTGGTATGCGTTACTGGCCCGGAGGCTATCTCCGTACCATCCACCGTAGCAATGACGTCCTTTACAGCCTTGGGACAAAGAGTTAGATTCATCCTCAAAACCATTTCATGATCCACATAATTGCCGATGGCACCGCTGTCGACGTAAGCTTCAATTGCATGTAATCGATCCGGATTATCAGGGCTAATGAGGACCATAGGTATCACGAAATGCGAGGTCACGGAACTGGTTTTCACGCTCGGCAAGAGGACCTCTATTCTTGTCGGGCGAGGTCGTTTCCCTGCTCATAGTTTGTAACTTTGGTAACTGCAGCTCCTACTGCCTTCTTGGCAGGTTTCACCGGACAGTCTCGAAGAAAGTGCCCTGAGTTTCCGCAATAGAGGCATAATTGCAACTGTTTTCTCCTTTCCCGCTCCTTTTGTGTTAGAAGACCTTTCAGACCCCCTATTTGCATGGGTTCCCCGGAGTCTATTCCTTTGGAAGGAGTTGGCGGTTTGGAAAATACTCGAGCATCAAACTTGGAACGATCGGCCCTCCTGTTCTGCAGTCTGTGATCTATTTGAACGACTAAGTCTATATATTCCGAACAATCTTGTGGGGGATTCACTACTTGGGCTAACACATCTTTGAGCTCTCCACGTAGACCTCTATAAAACAGCGTAATCCTTTTGTCCTCAGGCCATTGAGTTTCCACTATCAGTCTGTTGAAAGACGCAATATAAGCCAAAAGGTCTTGATTACCTTGTCGCAACGAAAGAAGCTCATTGTCCAAGGCCTGCCCCTGTGAATGTCTTGCGAACAGTTTTTCCATACTGAGCTGAAAAGCTTGAAAATCATGGAGGACCGGATCATCTTGATTTACTAGAGGGATCGACCAGTCTGCCGCATTGCCACTAAGGTACGAAAGCACGAAAGCTACTTTAGCTTGATCAGTTGGAAAGGCTGCTGGCCGGCATAAGAAATGCAACCGGCACTGATTGATAAATACTGCAAACCTCTTTGGGTCACCAGAAAATCGTTCGGGCGGAGCCAGAGGTACATTCCCAGGTAGGTTGATCTGCACTGGATTCATAGAGGATGTAGAAGGAAGATTTCCCCCAGATGCGGGTAACGGGGTCTGTCCGGCTTGTGACTGTAGCAATTGTCTAGCGAGATCATCTGTTCGCTCCTTGGAAATAATCAGTTCCCTTCTTAGAGCGTTCGTTTCCTGACGGGCTGCATGCACTTCTGCCCTTAGTTCCCCAAGTAACTGGGCTAGCTGGTCGGTATCCGAGGTTTCCATAGCACCTGGACAGGAGTTTTGTGGTAGGCTTTGCGTTCTGTAACGCTCACCTGATTCCCGTAGAGGTGCCGGTCTTGACTGGGCGTATACCGTATCTTCAAAGGTGATGTGTAACACACGGCTGGCTCTTTGGGCTGGACCTCTGTGCACTGTATGTCTGACTCGAAGGGTAAGATGTCTGCAGATAGAAAATATGGGATTAAGGAACTGGGTTATTGAATGTCTCTCTCTTCTTCCCTTTCTCTTCTCCTGTAGAACCCCAAAGGTTAACGCTCTCACCTTAGGTAAGTGAACGCCGTGCTCTCCATCTGCCTCGGGGCAGGGTGCTGTAACCAGTTTCTTCACTGGATAAGGGGAGCAGGCCTCTTGACTTCAGAGGACTGCTGTCCGTCGTTTACTGCACGAACGGTAAGTTTCGAGTAATTCTAATGTCTTTAAAGTCTTTAGTAATGATGTTTCTTGTTTTGCAGGGTTCCGGCGATGGCGGATGACGGGCTGAAGTGAGTTGAAGATGGAGCCCGTGTGATGAATAGAAGCGCCTGGAAGCACGTAAGTAAGCGCTTGTTGCCTGCTTCACGATGCGCTCTAACTGTCTTTTTATTTTGCAGGTACAAGTTCGGAGCGGCTGCAGGGTGCCGGAATACCCACTGGGTTAGATGTGGAAAGGAGTAATGGCACGTGAGTATTAAAGTTCCCCAATGTCTTTAAACGCACCTTGTTTTGTCTTTCAGATGCGGGATGCAGCGCCGAAGGCCTCCGGACCGTGCGAAGAGTTGGTAAGCTTTTGTCTTTCAGATGCCGGAATGCAGTGTGAAGACCTCCGGAGCGCACGAAGAGTAGGTAAGCCTTTGTCTTTCAGATGCCGGAATGCAGCGCGAGGCGTTGGTGACAGCCGATGGACCAGGTAAGTAAAGAGCTGTCACTGAAGACCGTAATGCTAACCTGTTCTTTCTTGTCTTTATAGGTGTTGCTGAAGACTGGATTCAGGATGGTAAGCCTTTTTCCTTAGGCCCAGGATCAGATGCAGAAGACACGATGAGCATTCTGCTGCAGAGGATGCAGAATAACGCAAAGCAAGATTCATCCATCGGGTGTGGTTTAAATAGCCTCCTGTAGTGCTTAGGTGTCTCCTTCCACAGCCACGCCTAGGTAAGAAAAGAGTTCCTGCTTTCCAGAAGAGTTCCAGTGTTCTGAATCTAGGGAGTGGCTCCTGCCCCACCCAACAGGAAAAGTAGTTCCAAACAGAAGAGGATCAGAGGCTCAACTGGCAGGCAAGTAAGCAGCATGGTCTGCTGCAGGTAAGTCCACCCAAGCATTATGAGCCCGGCGCTTCCAGCGCTGGGACTGGGCATATTTATGAGCCTGGTGCCACTGGCGCCAGGACTGGGTCCAAAAGGTCCCAATTGGGACTGGTTGGCACTCGGAACCTGGGTTATGGATCTGCTTCCAAGGGAGTTGGGAAAACCCTGACCTTTTGGAAGCAGAGATCATGACACTACAGTATCACACAAAATTGGATGGCCTCCAACAACCTTTGTCTCGATGATGACAAAACAGAACTACTAATTGGGCCTCATTACGAGTTTGGAGGTAGCCATGCCGTTTTTAGCGGCATGACTACCCCAAACCCGGGTCCGGGTCCCGCAAAAGGGGACTTACTGGGCCATTCCGACCTTGATCAGGTGGCATCAGCTTTTGTGTCACTGCACCCACTCTATGCAACTGTCTTCCGCTGTTTATCAGAAATGAAGTCATATTCGGCTTAAAAAAAAACTGGTAAAAAAACCTGGCTGTTTAACAGATATGACTAGATCATTTGACCTTTCTTTAACAGATATGACTAGAAAGTTGGACCTTTCTTCCTGTTAACATTTGTACCTATTTACTGTACCAAAGCTGTGATACCCGTGGATCGGGCAATAAATGTAATACATAAATAAATAAAGTCGTGAAGGAGACCATGCTTTCAATTCGAAGTGACCCACGGAAGTAAGACATCTGAAGAAACGTATTTTAACAAATTGCCAAGGTGAACCGGAGGTATTTGGGAGCCATACTGCAGAGAGAAAACACAAGAAACAGCGTGCACAAGCGCGGTCTGCTTGCTGCTGTGTTGTGTGCCATCTAGAAATGAAGATGGCCAATGAGCCTGAAATAGACTTATTTGCATTGCCGGGTATCACAGTAGAGGGATATTATAAACAGGTGGTTTAGCTCGGTTAACCCTGCTGTTCCAATCCTGTTGCAGCATCGATCAAGAGACCCAGTTGCACATACTTTTTCTCAGGGCATCCAAAGGGTATAATTGTTCTTTTATAACGGGCAGGGGCCTGCTAGCAGTTGCTGACATGTAAAAAAAGAACTAGTTGTACTATGGACCTGGAAATATGTTGAGCAAAATAGTTTAACTGCAGATTTATTTTCTCCATTCTGGATGGAAGGCTACAAGTAGCAGCATGCAAAGCAATGTGAGCCTTCAAAATATGATGTGGGTTTTACAAGTGTAATTTTAAGACGTAGATAGAGTGAAAGAAAATGCATGACAAGGACATATGCTTGTAATCATTTAGTCACATTGCTTGCAGCTTGTTATGCACCCCTCTCGTTTCTAATCACCAAACATTCACACTTCCTATAGGACTTGATAAAGGAAGCAGGCACTTCCAGTTTCATTATCTACCACTAATCATTTCCAGTTTTAAATACTCTGCTGATATCAAATGAATGAATGAAAACGATATTTCACCACAGGGTGACGCATTATGCCACCCAGTTTTTCTCTTTGTGCTTTAGATGTGAAATGAAAAAAAAAGAATCAGGAGCCGATATTTTCCAAGCTGAGCTTGGAGGTTTGCTTCCAAGATCTGAAAATGCTGGGAAGAACTGACCCTGTATCCAGCAATGGAGCTGGGAGTAAGTAAGGGACACTTTTCACATAATAGGAACTAAGGGAAAGCTTTTGGGGACAATATTGGACTAATGACAGGGTGTACCAATGACTATTACATCACACTTCAAACGATAAAATATATGTCTGTATTATTATGCTTTAGTAAGCTAAAGGAGTAGTGCCAACCCCCTGTTGGTTTTACTGGGCAACTAATTTGGGTGTTTGTATGTGCACCCCTGTAGCCCCACTTTCCATTCAGTTGGCTTCAAGGCATGGCAAGATTATGAGCCATACATTGGCTGCTATAGGTGTGGTCATTTTTCTCCTAACATTGAAGCCTACATGGGCCTCATTAGGACCCTGGCGGAGTGGGTTTCCGCCAGCGCTAATCGCGGCGGACCCGTCCGCCGTACTACGAGTTCCCTTAGCGCCATGGCGCCGTTCTCCGCCTGGTTTTACCAGGCGGAGAAAACCATGGCGCTACGGGACCTCGTTGTTAATTACGCCACCGTATTTTACGGTGGCGTAATTAACTCCTTCCCCACTCCCATTATACCCTATGGGGCAAGAATGGGAATGGGGAAGGGCAGAATGGGGATTGGGGATTTACCGCTCCGCCAAGGTCGGAATGGGGCGGTAAATCCGCCAACCCCCATGGCGCTATCGACGGCTTTCCGCCGTGCTTCGCGGTGCATTTAGCACCGCGAAATCCGCCAGGGTCCTAATGAGGCCCCATGTGTGTTATCCAGGCAAGATGCTCCAAGAAGGATAAGTCTTTTAATTAGCTTCCTGAGTCCCTTCTGCTACCCATATTTGAGAAATGTGAAAACCAAACACGGTTACACCTGTGGAGGTCGCCAGTGTGCAAAACAGACAGTAGGTAGGAGGGCGTGGAAATAGTTAAAGGGGGGTTGCTTGTATGGTCAAGAATCTAGGGCCAAACACAAAAAATTAATACAGAGGAAAACATGCAAAAACAAAGCTAAATTCATCATTGGGCTGAAGTCACACAGCCTTTTGGGGTGCAAATGATGGGATGCACTAGTGCATCGCCTTCACTTGTGCCTCAACACTTTTTGTCTGACTCCCAAAGTTGCAGAGATTCAGGTGACCCTTCCCCCTTTGTGCAATCGACCAAAGCAGGGCAAGAAGAGGACATTCCTGTACATTTTAAAGCGCATCCCAAGTTCACAAATGGGATGCTCTTTGAGATGCACTGATCAAAAGCATTTCCATGCACCTGTTTGTGGCAAGTAGAAAGGGATGCATAAGGCACGATGAAAGTTTCCTCTCCGACCCTTTTCTGCATTTTTTAAACGGGACAGCAATCGTGCAAAGTGCCATCCTGCCTTTTTTCTTTGACAATAAAGAATCACAGACCTTTTTAGAACCAATCGCTGTGAAAAGCCAGCACCACCACAGGCTTTAGAGACCCTAACCCAAACGTGTGCAAGTTTGCAAGGGGGCTGGTCATCGCACTATTAGCGCTGGCTCCTAGCCCCCCAGAAATGTGCAGGTTACTTTTGTGAGTAAGGTGACGTCCACGTTTTCAAAACATAGGTGCCCTGGCTCGGGGAGATTTGCACTGCAGCACGTGATTAGATGCACGTGAGCATCTCTCATGTTGCACCTGCTGATTCACAATACCTAAACATGGAGAATATCTGGATAGGCCCAGAGCATCTCTGAGATGTTGACATGCAAATACACATTGAAAAGATGGGTTCAAAGACATCACAAAGTTGCTTTGGGCATCTCCTTGCTTCAGTCCTGGCCTTTGAGATTCAGTTAAAGGCAGATCATGCAAATCCTGGATGCTCAAATGCATTTCCTGATTGGCTTCAGTGCAAATCTCTGTGAATCAAGACCTGGGCATCTAATAACAGCACATCATCTGGGTTATTTAGACATGATTATTATTAATATTACTGGTGAGTTATATAGCACTTCTATGCTGGAATGCTCCAGCTTACCACAGCTTGACCTGGGATCGAACCCATTCTGCAGGCATGTTTGCCCCTGGCTCATCTACCCAGCTAGATGCCTGTATGTTGTGACTCCGGTCGTTATGTGTTGAGCACGAGAAAGTCTCTAGCCTGGACAAATAAGACACGGTGCGCCTCTTTATCCAGTAGTGATGATCAGCGCAAGGCTGTATCCAATTAGGGGCATGGTCTCACAAGTGACTAAACCAAGTATCTAGTTGATACATTTTCCAGAAAGCTTTCCTCTAGACCTACCAGAGCCAATTATATAAACGCTGCCTGAACATTCCTAAATTCAAGCTACACAAAGTTGGGGGGGAGGGGTCCAGCTTCCCTGTGCTAGCAGACAAGACATGGAATTCTATACCCCCAGCTCTTAGAGTCGAACCATCCTTCCCACTATTCAAAAACAAAGTAAACTCCTGGCTCTTTACCATGCGTACCTAATGACGCCCAGCTCCTCATCCTCTACAAAGATTGATTGATTGATTGATTTATAGAGCGCTTTACACCAAGGCGCTGGAACTACACCCTGCAAATGGGTCCCTCGCCTAGATAGTCAACCCTAGACTGTGAACCCCATCTACAATGGCCTACCACACTGTACTACGGCTGTTTTTAATGTGAACCCCACCTACAATGGCCTACTACACTGTACATAGCTGTTTTCATTACTCTTTTGTGAAGGTTAACCTATGCGACTTGATCTGTAACACAAGTCACCTCTTCATGCTCTGCATTGCACTCTGCTCATCTCTAGTTGTGTGCGCTATACAAGCAAACAAACTAAACTAAGTAGCAAAAGCAGCGAATTCTTCAGAATATCTCAGTGGGCTATGAATCTGAAGTAGAGCCCATGAGTAAGCTGCAGCCCACAGTCTCACATTTTGCTAGGACTCTTGAGCTAGTCCCATCTATCGGTCATTTTCGGTTTATGGTCATTTCATCTAAAACCATTACATCTAATGCCGTTCCATCGAAATGTTTCCATCTAAAAAATGTCCATCTAATGCATTTTGTTTTCTATTTTTTCTTCATTTTTTAAGAGGGGGTCCGCCCCCCAAACCCTGTTTTTTACCCTTTAAAATTCACCTGAACAAAAATTAACCCTTTACCCCTCCAAAACATGCATTCGATTGACATTTTTTAGATGGAAACATTTCGATGGAATGGTATTAGATGGAATGGGTTTAGATGAATTGACTATATACCGTCATTTTCTATTACACAACTCAGTGGTTCTCATTGTGTTTCATTTAAAAGAATGAAAGGCAGAGTTACTTCTGCGCAGATTGGAATCTGTAGCCTGTCGATACTGCACAATGTTCTGCAGTACTCACATTAAAACACTTACCGAGCAAGACATCTCACTTAAATAAAGTTTCAAGGAAAATAGGTAAAAACGATCTACTGAACATTCAAATAGTGCGTAAAAACAATAGAATTGTGTTTTGGTGTTTTTAATAAAACGTGCTAATCTTATGCGGTTACATGTTGCTCATTTGCTATTTCTTCAGAAGGTTAAAATGCTAAGTCAGGAATATCTGTTATGTGACTGTCTCTGCCGGCCCGGGTCCTCATACATAGGTCTTGGAGGTATCTGAATGCTGTGACCCTGCTCAATTGTACAGTATTCATCTCAGTCATGCACATGTTATTTTCATGAGAAGGATGAAAGGCTGAGTTGGACATATACACTTACCAATCTTTATGGGCCTTTCAGGGATCCCAGCAGTTTATGGGCTTCCCCCATTTTAGGTTATGCAACTCAGTGGTACATATTTGATCATCCCTTCCTATTTTCTTGGCTTACATATTGTATCTGCCTCTACAGGCATAGAAAGCAGGCACAGGCCAAGGCAACAATTAACCCGCCTCTTCTCGTCCAGCAGCGAATCAAAGGTATGGTCACAAGGAAACAGGATCAAAGATTTCCTTTAGCGTCATTGACAACATGAGGACACAAAAGACTACGATAAATACTTTGTGTGATATATGAATCCAATGGCAGTTCAAATGAGACTAGCTATCAATAATCCTTTCAGCTGGCAGTCATTTCAAAGACGCCTCGCTGAACTGCAACAGGAGTCTTGGCCTGGTGCAATAAGCAGGGCCCAAAAAAGGAGGCTCAACAGCAGGTCTAGGAGGAGGGAGCCAGAGAGGAAGTAAGGAAGCCAGAGAGCAATAAGGAATGAGAGGGGCATACGGCTGCTGTGTGAGACGAGGGTAGACGAGTCTGACAGGGAATGAGTGTGTGAGGAGGTGGCAGGAGTGTAAGGAAAGCATGTCAGAGCAAGAGAAGTGAAACATATGAAAGACAATTTGAGAGGGGAATAGATGATTTGTGTTTACGAAGATAAGAAAGGATTTGAGGGAACGGTCTTCGGAAAGAAGTAATCTTCATGGTAGAGAGTTAATGAAAGTGTTTGGGTTGGAGATGAATGAAGTGTGTGCAAAGATCAGTGCAGGAATTGGACCAGATTTTCCCAGATCTGGAGTTTGGCAAATCTTGTCTCCTGAAATCCTGGATCTGGAGAAACCAGAAGGCCCCGTCTGAACCCTAAAAAAACAACACTTACACTTCCCTTGCAGTGATCAGCTGTTCGTAGGGCTCAGAGTGGAGCTCTGCTCCAGTCTATCCTTTTTGTTTGTTCTGCATTTAAGCCTATTAAAGTGTGGTTAATATTAGTTCACTGCAGACACATCAGTGAGTGAGTAACAGGGAGTGGCTATGGTCTGTAGCCTGTCCCCCAAGAGGTGCAACTGTTGGGTGATTAGAAATGGGAGGGGTGCATAAAACTGCATGTGGTGTGAAGCAATGCCTACAAGCAGGTGATCATGTCATGCATTTTCTTTTGCTATGCTTCCTTCATTATGTTGCATGCTCTTAATTGTAGACTTTCATTCAAGATTAGAGAAAGGTTGTGGGAAAGTGAGAGAGAACATGTTTGGAGAGAGATAATGAAAGGGTCTGAGAGACAGACAACTAAAGTTAATGTGTTAAACAGTGTGGGAATTGGAATTGTTTTCCACTGGTCTGGAATCAGACAACGATTGTCTTCCTGTATCCTGGATCTGGTGAAAACAAAAGCCCATGCCTAAGCCACCACAAAGCACCTATTCTACGGCCAAAGTAATTAGCTGAGCTAGGAATCTAATTTTAGAGTGCAATAGAGCACTGCTCCAGTTGGTCGTTTTTGTTTGTTTTAGATTCAAGCCCATTAAAGTTTGGTTAACGTTAGATTTCTGCAGACATAGCAGTGAGTGGATAATCAGGAGAGTATAAGTCTGTGGCATGTCCCTTAAGAGGTGCACATGTTGGGTGATTAGCGATGGGAATGATGCATAATGCTGCATGCTATATGAAACAATGACAATGAACATGTTATATTGCTTTGCATTTTCTTTCACTGTGATTCTTTCAGTCTTGATAGCACAGCTGTGAATCCCAGAATAGATTTTGTTAAACTGACATTACTGTACATGCTGATAATTGTGCCCTTCCATCCATGATTAATCAAAATGAAGCTACAATCAGACCATTACTGCTCAACATGTTGCTAAAATAATTTCCATATTGCTGGGATCGTTTATTATGTGGTTTGCACACAATTCAAGCCCTCTCAATAAAAAGATCACTATTTTAGCCCTATGTTTCATAAATGCTAATCAATTTCCAGCAAAGACCCCATATCTCTTCCCTCGTTGCTCTGGCCACCTCAACCCTGCCATAGGAGGTGGGATTGCAGAGTACAATTTGTTCCCCTCTGTCACTGGTGATACTGTAAGATGAAAGAGTATGCGTAACAGGGATGCATTGTGTGAGACAGAATTAAATTGTGTGAGAATGTGAAAGGGAGGGAGAAAAAGAGTGTGAGTCAACAAGACAAATAAAAGAAGTTGGCCAGTCTGTTTGTGACAGAGAAAACATTTGTGAGTGAGAATGTGTTGGAGAAAGTGTGTGAGGATACGAAAGAGTTAAAGAAAGGAGCTCATTTTGAAATCCCACAGTGTGTAAAAACAGCTTGTAAAACCTGACACAGTAGGGTTAGATCAAGTTTAACACCTCTTTTTGCACCCTGTAGTATTTTTGTCATTTTTTCAGCAGGAATGGGATTACCATTTCTGCCTTGCATCCCTGCTCCGCCTGCAAAAACCAAATGCATTTACACATGCACGTAATTTTCATTCTGGCTTAAATTCATTGTATTTCTATGGAAACCACCTGTTATTAGCACTTACTAAAAGCAGGCGATTTCCATAGGCATCCTTTGTAATGCCTGCTGCAAGTGTTCATTAGGGGAGCCATTTACACGTTTAGCATTACAAAGTGCAAACAAAGATTAAAGCTAATTTGAGCTTTTTAAAAAACTTAGTAGTGCAAATGACGAATATTGAACGGAGGGGATTTTGTATATTGTTGCTTGTATAATTAGGGTCTTTATTGAGCATGGACTTGGCTTCAAGAAGCAACGGAGAGATTTACAATCATAGTGGTGTGGGGGAGAACAGGTTAGGAAGCAGAGATACGAGAGTGGGGATCTAACAACAGGGCAGGGAGGGCAATTGTCAGGTAAGCGCCTACAAGTAACCAGTGGATGAAACAGTGGGGATCAGGTCCCCCAGTCTCAGGTATGCTGGGGAGGGGAGGTGATGGAGGGGTTTCATTGCATGAAAGTGCAAGTGTCAGTGGTCCCCTTTTCACATTTTTTTTTTTTTTTACAAAGGCCCAGAATATTTTGGAGGGAGCAAAGTATTTGAGAGTGAAATAAAGAAAGTATCTGAAAGAGTGCAAGAAGCGATACAACGTGCCGCCAGGAAAGCGAGAGAGATAGAGAGATAGAGTGAGAGAGGGAAAGTCGCCTGTAAAAAGGGAAGCGTGTGAAAGAGGTAGAAAGGATGTCTGAGAGAACGTGTGTGAGAGGACGATAGAAAGTGGGGGAGAGAACGTTTGTGAGGGAAAGAACGTGCTTGTGAGGCAGATAAAGTTTCTGAGGAAGAAATGTCGTTAAGATGGAGAATACAAAACGTAGGCATGAGACAAAGAAGCAGAGGTGAGCCCTAGCCTCTCTGGCTGGGATTCCACACAGTCAAATTCATGGCAACATTAATCTTCCCTGGTTCCTGCTGCTTGCGGACCTCTGCCAAGTGCTGATCGTGCACAAAAATGAAAGGCTGCCCGCAAAGGGAGGGAACATGCCTGAGCTCTGAAGAAATGTGTCTGCTGGGGCCAAACACAGGAACTGCGTGTTCCTCTTAATAGCATCACGCCTTCTTCCAGAGCAGTAACCCTGGCTCAGGACAAGACGAGGAATAGGCTACATCCTGCATCCCACATGACATATACATAAACATGCTGGAATTATAGCATAGCAATCGCCCCCAGGGGTGCCTCTAGGAGCTGCAGACAATTAACAGATTGTGTTAGCCAACTCAATGGTAGGCCCTTTATCAAGCTCGGAAGGACGGAGGGCTGTGTGGAGCTGCTGGGACTCAAAAGGGATTGTTTGGTCAAACGGAGGTCGTTGAGTCGATGCATTAGCCCACTGAGCAACAGGCCCATAAGTGAACCAGCCAAGGACCGACACTGCGTGAATCCTGACACTCCATTGTTCAGTTCAGATAACGTGTTTACATGTGCATAGGTGGTTTACAAATGTCGTAATATAAGGTACATGATGGGCCTCATTACGAGTGTGCCGGTCCGGTAACAACGGTGCCGGTAAGCCTACCGGCACCGTTGTTACCGGACCGGCACACTAAGCGTCTGCGTGCAGATGCCGTCCTGCCTGCCTGTTCAGACCTGGCTGGTGGGATAGCACCCGCTCGAAGACTTTCACGGAAGTGCCGGCACCGTTATTAACGGCGCCGGTGCTTCCTTCATCCCCGTTCCCATTGAGTCCCTGGGAATGGGGATTAACATTTTTTCCGGTGCCTGGCTTCCAGGAACACCAGGGTCGTAATTCACTGCTGTTTCCGTGAAGCGAGGCGCCGGAAAAATCCGCGAGCCTGCCGGTTTTATCGGCACGGCTACCGCCGGACTCGTAATGAGGCCCCATGTCTCCTTATAAAATGACGGGCTGATTACAACCTCCTGACAAAATACTGCAGACGGTTCACCCAGTGATAATCTGGGTAGTCCGACCTAATTACAACATTACCGCCATGGCAGTGATAATGGTAATCAAAATACCCTCACTGCCAGAGGTAAATGTTATATTAATATGCTTTGATACTGCGCTTGACTGTAAAGTGTCGTACTGTGCCCCCTTAAGGTGCACACAGGCCTTAGTCTACTGGAAGAAAGAACATGAGAGAGGGAAGATAAAAAGACAGGAAAGCAGAAAAAAGATGCTATGAACACAGCGGGGTAGGGATGCAGTGGGGGAAGAATGTTCTGTGATAGCATGGTTGTGTGTCAGTGTTGTTAGGTGGACCATGGCCCTGCAAAAGGGAGGAAGTGGATATGTCCTAAGGTGTTATGATAATTGAGTTGCGTTTCCAAGGCTGATTTGGAGAACTGTAAATTAGCATAACATGTAATATCAGATGAATGAGGGGCTCAAGAGTGTCCTCTGGCAATCCTAGAAGTGTGATGCTTATTGGCCTGAGCATCTCTATACATTCTATCCCAGATCAAACCCCAGAATGTTAATTCTGTGACTACCAAGAGTGAGCCAAGAGTGGCACAGTCAAGGATAGACTGTATGTAAAGCTGAACGTTGCTGGTAACAGAAGCTAAGTGAATGGAGTGGTCAAATTAAAAAGGCTGGGCACCTTGATGTCGAAAAGGTAGAGAGTGTGTCCCATGTCATGTCATGCTAGACTATATTGTCGTTCCGGGTAAGACAGGGTGGTGCCGTACTTGGAGTAGGCTGTCGAAGTATAGCAATACTTAGCCTCTATAGTAAGAAAATGTAGCCTGAGCTCCTGATGCAGGATATCTTTATTAGACTAACTGAACGGCAGAGGTTGATGTGCGACCAACCAGGTAAGGTAGGGCGAGAAGGGCGAGAGGTTTGTCCTTCTATAGCAAGTGGCACACTGACACCCTTCCCTCATGTTACATTTACATGCTTTGAATGTTACCATAAGGCTATGCCATGCTGTGTACAGTGCTTCTTGCCACAGTAAGGCCATTTCAAAAGACTGAGGAGCTGGGAGGGAAGCTTGCGGGTCATAGGCCAACTAACTTGAACACTAGTGTGCACTAAAATCAGCACTGAGAGGCTATTCGGGCAGCCAGCCAGTCAAGGTGGAGGGAATGAGCATCAAAACAGACTCACAGTCAAGAGAACTGGTAATCTGTGCAGCTCGTATAGCTGGAATTCATTTTAATAACACCATCAGGAAGGGGTTGTATGTCAGAAATCCGAACAGTCTATGGCCCTCATTATGAGTTCGGCGGTAACTATGCCGCTATTGGCGGAATGGCTGCTGCCGAAATCGCGTCGGTTCTGGGTCCTCGGAATGAGGACTTACCGGGCCATTCCGAGTTCGGAAGGCCCGGTAATTCCTTCCTCCAAGAACCCAGACACGGTCCTTCCCCATTCCCATTTCAGCCCCCATAGGGCTGAATGGGAATGGGAGAGGGAGAAAACAACGGGCCATTACGAGATGGCCCGTTGTTTGCTCCCTCTTCCCCTCGCCGGGACCCGGTAAGCACGCCTGGTTTTCCCAGGCGTGCTTACCGTGTCCCGCGAGGGGAACTCATAATGCGGCGGTACGGGGTGACCGGCGCCGGCACCTTTTACGGCGCCGTTCACTCCGTACCGCCAGGGTTGTAATGAGGCCCTATGTATGTTGGGTGATGGATCCTGCAGAGTCATCACTGTACCCCAGCCTAAGATCTCCTCCCATGTGGCCAGGGGTAAGCAGACGCTACATGATCCTAACCCTGGCAGTGGCATCATGAGGGAGGATCATAAGGGAGGAGATGACTGACAGGGGGAAGTGGTGACTCCTTTGGGAGGGACGCAGTATTCATCGTCTTGTGAGGATGAGTGTTCTGTAATTCCCAAACATCTGATGGCATGCTGTCATTGCACAAGTCCTTCTGATCTGAAAACCCAAGGAAACCTCTGTGAAAATGTACCGAGACAGTATCAGTTGTATACCTTGGGAGTTCCTGAATTAGATGTGGCATCCTCTAATGGCCATAATCCTGTCTTGGGTAGAGGTCTTAGCCCTAATGTTAAGTCATACATCACTCATATAATATCTCCTAACCCTGATAACATCCAGTTCAACAATCAAATCAAATAAATAGACAAAAAAGCCTCAAACCTATTATGGACTTAAAGATCCATAATGCCTGTGGTACTGTCACAAGGAAGAAGGAACAAGAGTCAATTTGAATCAAAAATGCCACTGAAGGGAATATACAGTCCAGTTGTTTGAAGGCAAGGCACCTGAGCGGGACATTTAAACCTGAAAATGAGGAGAAGGAAAGGAGCAGTAGAAGCAGTCAGGAACGACACAAAGTGGTTGGAGCTGCAGCAGGAGTGCGAACACCAGTAGAAGCTGACATGGAAGAAAGGGCATGTCGTTTTGCAGAGTACATGCATCAGGGAGCAGAGTCATAGCCAGTAGCAGGGAGAGTAGCCTAGCTGTGTGGAAGACATGCTCCCAACCTGACGCAAGTTCACTGAAGGTGCTGGAGGACACCAAGACCCAGCGGGCCGGCAGGGCTCAAGAGAGGGGACTGTGCAGGTGGTGGCAGGTACGGAAGAGCTGTCAATCTGATTACCAATCCACTGTGGGTCCGCAGCAGCAGCATGGAGCAACACGGAGATGCCTAACAAAGCCGGTGAGTTGGCCCGTAAGAGAAAGTAATCCAGGGTGCTCCGAGTGGAACGTTTTCTAAAATCAGACTATTTTGTATACCAAGCAAGTAGAATAAGAAGGCAAAAAGGGTGAAATTCTCCATTTATGAAAGTTCAACTTGGGGAAATGTGTAACCCACATTGCCAAGAGGCTACCCAGAAGAAGTAAGAGTGCAAAAACAGTGCAGAGACTATAACAAAGAGATAAAAGGGCAAAAAAGGGCACAATTCTCACCATTTTGGAGAAATCTTTAACTAATGTTGCCACTAACAGAAGAGACCAACTGTAGGAGTTTATTTTTCTTCCTGGCAGGCGAGTAGACCAGGAAAGAAACTGTTGTTTTGAAGAAATGTGATTATGTTGAAAAGGTGTTGTGGAAAGACATTGGTAACTTTATCATTTTGACAATATGTTGCCTTTCCAAACAGAGGCTTAGCCAGGATTGTCAAACAAGTGGGGACAGAAGCTAACGTAGTTGGGAAAACCAAGTGATATTAACAGCTGTAAATACTCACACAGTGCTGCTGAGTGGGCATTTGCAGATTTTGGGTGGGCCTTGCTCTACCCTGTCTAGCCCTCTGTCACCAAAGGTAGTTGCTGTGCTATCCTGACAAAAGCATTCAATTCAAAGAATAATTGTGATAGGCTAATATTTGCTTTGAATCCTGAGAAAGACATTGGCCCTCATTACGACCCTGGCGGAAAGTGACTGACCGGACCGCCACAGCGTAAATAGCGTTTCCGCCATTGCACGATGGAGCAAAGTGCGGCCCATTCCGACCCATCGGGCACGAGCACCACGGCATGGCGGAAGTGCAAAGTCCGCGATGGCGGAAATGACCCCAAAACGGCCCACACCGCCGCCGTACGGCGCCCTAGGTGCAATACCGCCACCCATCATAGCGGACACCGCAGTGAGCGCCAACCGGAAAGTACGGTGACCGTAAATATACGGAAACGGAAGTAAAAACATGGGCCCGGAACGGGAAACAACACGCCGTACACCTATAAAACCACAAAATACACACAACCACTAAAAACACCACCCTGAGACACATCCCAACCCGTCATCCACCCTAGTGAAACCAAGAAAAATGGGAAAAGTAGCGAAGAAAGCGTGCGACCGCAAGCGGCAGGTCCACTTCTCCCGTGAGGAACTCACCGTGCTAACAGAGACCCTCCAGGAGAATGCCGCCGCCGTCTTCTCCACGCAAATGACCAGGACGGCACTTGCGAACAAGAAGGCCATATGGGCCCTGGTGGCACAGCGGGTAAGTGCGGTGGGGACCGCACCCCGCAACCCACAGCAATGCAGGAAGCGGTGGGACGACCTGCGGATACGCGTCCGTAGCATACTTTCTGCCAACCGCAACATTGCCACAGCCACCGGGGGAGGATCGGAATCACCCATCAAGTTGACCCCCTGGGAAGAAATCTGTGCCTCCACCATTGGAATGGAGAGCATAGAGGGAGTCGGAGGGATGGAGAAAGGAGTGCAGACATCCGGAGAATCAGGTAGGTGGCCCAAATAAAACCATGCCAAATCCACAATGTCCAATCATGTGATCCACATGTGTCCACATAGCGCAACAGCAACACATGGCCAGGAGAACGTCCACACACATTGGCCTGATAGCGCACTTTAAAAGCACAATAAATACATAAATAAGTAAAAACCCCAAAAACACCCACTACACGTGCAGCAGGCACACCCTAACTGCAGGCTGCCAAACAACTGCACCCTCACTCCACACACAAATGAAAGCACCTCCAAGGCCCCGACCCAAATCACCCACAGGTACCACCCCAATGCATGTGATACATTGCCATTCCAATTCCCACAGACCCATCAATAACGCTCGCCCTCCTTTACTCCACCACAGGGTCCGATCCAAACGACGAGCTCCAGGACACCCCTACCAGCACACCTGCAAAGAGGGCCAAGACCGACGGCCAAAGACCCTCCACCTCAGCTGCACGCATCAAGACACGGCAGCAGCACATATCAAGTGGCAGCACACAGGAGGGAACATCAACAGGCACCCCAGCAGCCAGCATGCCCACAACAGCACCACCACAGGTCCCCCCAATGGATGCCACAGAAGGTACTGCCTCTGGTGGCAGCAGCACCATAGGTGACACCCCATTAATGGCAGCATGCTCCGACACAGAAGACGGGGATGTCGAAGTCAGATCCATCCATGACCTGTCCCAATCCCCCTGTCTGTTCCATCCCGTACACCATGAGGATACCACGCAGGGGCACCCACAAGACGACGACTGGCCATTCCCCACAAGCCCTCTGGCAGGGCAACATGAGGCGAACAGCCCCTCTGTGACACCACCGCAAATGGCCATGGCACAGCACAGGCAACAGTCCCTCGACCAGTTAATCGTGCAACAGCAGCAACTGGCCACGCCCCTCAAGGACCATGCCGATGGATGTGGGGGCACTAAGGCAGACATAGAAACATCAACTGAGACACTTAGGGCACAAATGGAGAGTAGCACCGAGAGCCTGAGAGTCCAAATGGAGAGTAGCACCGAGAGCCTGAGAGTCCAAATGGAGAGTAGCACCGAGAGCCTGAGAGTCCAAATGGAGAGAAGCACCGAGAGCCTCAGGGGGGAACTGCATGCGACGTCCAAAGACGTATGTGCCGAACTTGCCGCAGTGCGCCGTGTGCTCACTGAGCTCTCACAAACCCTTAGGGACATGCATGGACGTGAGCAGGCAGAGACATCATCCGTTGCAAGTTCCGTCCAGGGCAGCCCCCAACGTAGATCTGGGAGGAACCTGCGCTCCACAGGCAGGGGTGCCCCTGATACCCGCAGAGGGGGCTTGCAATAGCGACTGCCCACTGACAATGAGCATCTTTGGACACTGGTGTTCGGGGGGGAGGTAGGAGGGTGGAGGGGGTGTGTTGGGCTCACTTGGGTGGCGGGTCGATAGGGTGTTCAACATGATATCACATATGCCATAAACAATGCACGATCAACCAATGAGATGTGTGGACAATGATCTTTGTGTACTAGGCCATCATAGGCGTACAGTCCATATTGTGCATGTACCAGACACACACAGTGCCACGAGTCCCGTGTCCATGTATCAGCCACCAGGCGTGAGTGCTAGAAGCATGCATCTATGAGATGCTGACGAATTTCACGGCCCTCCTGTGCCTCGCAGACTCCTTGAGGTGCTGCCACATCCCCACCCTCATCATGACCATCTTCAGGTGCTTGCAGTTCTGCGTCAGGGGGCATGGGCACATTTCTACGTACGCACATGTTGTGTAGCATGATACATGCCATCACCATCTTTGCAACCTTCTCATGGCGGTACAGGAGTGCCCCGCCAGACCTGCTAAGGCACCGGAAACGGGTCTTCAGTAGGCCGAATGCCTGTTCAATGACTACACGGGTACGTGAGTGGGCATGGTTGTAGTCCTCCTCATGCTGGTCCCGTGGGTTCCGGACTGGTGTGAGGAGCCATCTCTTCAGTGGATATCCGGCATCACCTGTATGTGGACGATAAACGAATTATGTGGAATGCCATTGCTACGTACGCACCCCCCCCCCCTTCCTGCCAGGTCATTGCCGCATCACATACCCCACATCATCATGCATGAAATGAGACTCACCGAGTAGCCAGGATCTGTTCCCTGCGTGTCGCTCCATGTAGCGTGGTATTGTAGAGTTCCTCAAGATCATAGAATCATGGGTTGATCCAGGGAATCGGGCACAACAATGTGTAATGATCCTGTTGGAGTCACACACCATTTGTACATTCAGAGAATGAAATTGTTTTCGGTTGCGGTACTGGGCCTCCATGGCATGTGGGACGACCAATTCCACATGGGTGCAGTCGATGGCACCAAGGCAACCCGGTATGCCGCCAAGTGCATGGAATCCCACTTTTGTGTTGGTAATTTCCTGCTCCGAGCGTGGTAGAGAGATGTAGTCGTCTGCGTGCTGCAGGAGGGCATCGAGCACTTGCAATAGTGTCCGTGAGAACAGTGGCTGAGAAATGCCATGCAACTGTCCGACTGTGTGCTGGTAGGTGCCTGTGGCCAGGAAGTGTAGTACAGACACCACCTTCAGTAGGGGTGGGATGGCGGTTGGGCTATCTATCATGCTGACAAGGTCAGCCTGTGTCATGTCCACAATGGCGGCTATGGTGTCCCGGTCCAAACGGTAGAGGGTGTGGATCTGCTCATCAGTGAGGTTGAACGGATGTGCTCGGAGGCGTGGGATTGCGGGCTGCCTGCGTGGTGGTAGTGGCTGTGCTGGCGGCCCTTGCTGGCCCTGCCTTGCCCTCCTCCTCCTCCTGCGTCTCCTCCGTGCGGCCGGTTGTAGTTGGTGTTCGTCTTCTTCTTGGAGTTGGAGTACTTGCAGTGCTATCAGGTCCCCCAGGGCCAACATCGCGAGTCCTGCCGGTAGCATTTCGGAGTGGTTGTGGGAGGAGACTGGGCGTGCAATTTATGTGTTTTCAGGCTGTATGGCCTCCACCTGTGGTGATTCATTCCACCTGTGCAAGCTGCTCTCCCCTTTGGGCGAGCACGTCCCGCACACAACGCTGCAATTCGAGGAATGGCATCTTGCTATTACAATCATGTATTAGTACCCGATGGCCGTGTAACATTGGTTGATATGTACATTCGGCTATGGTCCCATTGTTTCACATACATTCTTTGCAGTCGCGAACAGACTTGTGAAGGGTCAGTGGAACGTAGTACTGGAGTAACGGTGGACCCTCATGCATCACTGCACCGGGGTTCACCGACGGGCGGGGCGTCCCATTTGTGAGTGAAGGCAGTTGCCATTTTCACACACAGCCGCACTAGATGGATTAATTTGTGATTTCAAGCGGCCACAGATGCCTTTTCGACGTGATGTTGCAAATGAGGAATTCGAAGGGCGGCGCTTTCGGTTTTCAGCTAGCGGCGAGGAGATGCCCACAGGTCTGACTGCAAATATAACGTTCTATTGTTCAATGTCCTTGGGACAGGGGCCATGGCGAGGATGCAATGATTGATATGAATAGTTTGGGATGCGCAATAGCGACGTGGGCGATGAGGCCGGACGTTCCCAGATACATGTTACTTCACAACACTGGAATTACGGGCTGGGGCACAGTGGATTTTGCAGGCTGCATGACGCACAGACTCAATGGAAATTTCACATGTCATGTGAGTATGGAAACAGGCGTTTTCATTCCGGGATGAGGGAATGATGTATGGATGCATGGACAGATGATTTGATACAGAGTTTGCCATGTACAGGGATTCTTGGAATCTATCCGCCTCCCCTGTGCTATGTGATGCAGGGCTGCCATAGTGGGACCATCGTCTATCTGGCCTTGTTGAGCCCTCCCTGTCTCGACGCGCCTTCAGACACTTGTGTCTATACACGTTACCAATCCCATCAGATGGATTCTGTTTTAACAGACGCATGCACAGGTACACTCGTTTGTGATAGTGTTTTCACCTCGATATAGATAGTTATGATTCGCAAGTGGTTTTTGGGTGGTGATGATCCTTTGGAGTGGGCTAGCATGCATATGGCTGTGGATTTAGTGTGATCATTGAAGTGAGTTGTTCGAATGTAGTTCTGATGGCCATTCTATTCTTTTACTTTTCTTTTGGTTGACAGGTATCTCCTCCCCTTTTGCCACTGCCATCTGTATGCCACTCCTGCAGATGGGTTTTACTCCCGACACCTGCTGCTTCGTGTTAATCAGTGGAGCAGCATTACGATCTTATGGGACGATCGCCAATGGGCCACATGCCCTTACGCAGTACTAGTGGCTCGGAGCAACATTTCGGCCTTCCAGCTGGACTAGTGCCTCCCTATTGGGACGGCCCTGCGGTTCTAGGCGCTTCCATGTTGCCTTTTCGTACGAGAATGTAGCCCCTGTGTACCATGAAGGAACAGGGCGTCACACAAGAAGTAGCTGGTCATTTATTGCCGATGCAGCCCACAATGGTGAAATGTGTTTTGGAGTTCATGGCCTAATGGCTGTATGGGCTTGGTGTGTTTGTTGTGCATTAAATTTCTATTCTGATATGGGCCGTGTAGCGTTCTTCTTTGCAAGTGATGTGGCATATTCCGATTTGGGGGGCGATGTATTGTGAGGAGATCTGCATTGGGTTCCAGCTTCGGAGTATAGTTGCGTGGTACTGTGCTGGGCACGTTTGCCTACGAAGCCCAGTGAGGTCAGGGGTGAGGGCTGCCAATATGACTGTTTGAATGATGTCATGCTCAGGGGCGGGGGATTAGGTTTTGTGTAACAGATGCCGGTCAGCCAGGTGGATTGGTGGAATGATGTGATTATCGGAATATTGCTGGTCACAGGTGCCTGTGTTTGCGTGCGTTTCTTGGTGGGAGACTGAGGTCATGTCCATTGGAATAGCTTCTGTGTTCGTGCCATCTGTGCCCTGTAGCTCCCATTGGCCCCTCTTGTGATTCTTTTGTTCGTTGGCATGCATGGGTGACTTGTACATTTCACTGGTTGCATTGTGACTTCGTTGCACCTACGGGGAGTTGTACTATGTGGCCAGGGAGCGGTGTACAGGCACTCAGTGGGGCCGTTTACGGTTGATTCGCGATGCCGTACTTCTCACCATGGCGGAATGGTACTTTCCGCCGTGCTTGATGGTGTTAAGTACATGTCCGCTAGGGTCGGAATTCACGTACCCTTGCGCCATGGTGCTAATTACGGTTTGGCATAGCGCGCGCGCGCGTACTTGGTGCAGTTAGCGTTGGCGTTCACTACGGTGTCGCTAATGGCATCGTACTTTACGGTGACGGGTCATAATCGCACCGAGCGCTATTCGATGGCGGTATTGCATCTCCGCCATCGTTTTTCGATTTCCGCCAGGGTCGTAATGAGGCCCATTGTGTGGAGAAAACTAATTGCCTTGGTTTATGGGCTATTGTTTTGTGAAAAAGGCATTTGCCTTAACAGGAAGGATAGCAGTGTGCGAGGCAGCAGTCCACTTAAGCTGAGGCTGGGCGCTTATGAATGTTAATCTGCATAATCAATCCTTTGCATATCGTTCTTTACATGGGCTGCAGTTACCTTGTCCTCATGGTATAGGGCAGCATGCAAATCTCTGGTCAAAACAGGGATGTTTTCTGTTTCTGTGTATTTTTTTCTTTGTGTGTTTAGTGCTTCCTGCCACATTATGGCTGCTTCAGTGTGCTTGCACATTAGATTTAAGGAAAAACGACATCATGGAACATCATGTACTATATGACCTGACATAACATGACCTATCCAGGTGGTATAAACCAAAACTGGCATCATATCTCAAAAAATAAAAAATAAGGGATGAATAAATACAAAAACGTGTGACGAACAAGCAGAACTCAGGTAGAATCCAGTTAACTTGCATTTAGCTTTTGGAACAAAACACATAGCTTCAAGCAGGAACACATTACAAAACAGGTTCCTTTCCATTAACGCATGACACGACATAGCATAACAAAACATAACACCACCAGCATTATTCCCAGTATCCTTAAAGAGTCCTTGGTTCTCCCACTACTTAAAAAGCAAACCTTGAACCCAGCCATACCCAGTAATTACAGACCCATCACTACAGTCCCCTTCCTTCTTAAAATAATTAGACAAAGTAGCATACCTCCAAATACAACAATACCTAGAACATAACCACCTCCTACGAGTGCGCCAGTCTGGGTTCAGACCCCAACACGGGACGGAGACCACGCTGATAGACCTTAAGGCACAAATTGACTAACTAAGGGACAATGGCAAAGCTTCACTTCTACTAATACTCGACCTCTCAGTAGCATTCAGCAGCGGTCATAAAATACTCTGCAACCACCTTGACTTGGCCGCTAACTTCTCACACAAAGCAATAGGTTGGATACAATGTTTCCTAAACAACAGGACCATGTGGTTCTTCACACCCACTGCGTCCGCCGACCCTATACCCATCACCTGTGGCGTGCCTCAAGGCTCCTGTGTGTCCCCCACTATGTACAAAATATTCACGAAGCCCCTCTTCGATGATCTTGGTATCACCTACACTAACTATGCCGTTGATACCTAGATCCTCTTACCGTTGTCGGGTTTATTACGACAAGGATTTGGCCTTGGTGAACAGAGTGTACCTCATCATCCAGGCATGGATGGCCTCTCATGGTCTATTCCTGAATGATGACAAGACGGAACTCATGATTCTAGGCACCACCCCCACCATCAACAAACTGAGACCTGACTACTCCAACTTTGTCATAGATGGCAACACCATCAAAGTAGTCAAGGAAGTTAAAACCTTAGGATTCTATCTAGAGGCCAACCTAACACTCAACAAACAGGTCAACTCCTTGGCTTCCTCAACCGCCTACATTTGCAAATTAATCAGAGCAGCCAAACCGTCTCCTAATAGCTGCACCCCCCTGGCCAGAGCATTAATTCTGTCTAAACTGGATTATTGTAGTGCCCTATATTTAGGTAGAAATAAATACATTACCAACAAAATCCAGATTCTACAAAATAATGCTCTCAGAGCAGCACTGAGCTTCCCTAAAAAAGAACATATCTCCAACCTAAGGAGAGCCCACAATTGGCTAACCACAAAAGACAAAATCTCACTGAAAGTAGCATCCATCAGCTACAAATGCCTTAAGAATGCCGCCCGCATTATCTCAGCGACCAATTCCAGAGACAGTCCGCCAACCGACCCACTAGAAATGCCAATTCCAATCTTGTAACAGTACCCCGCTTCAAGCGTGTCAAAACCAGAGGTAGCAGCTTCCCGGTTAAAGCTGCCCAACACTGGAACTCCCTTCCCCCTGCCATCAGGGCAGATCAATCATACCTTTACTTTAGGCAGAACCTCATTCACAGACTCAAGGAATATGACTGTTAACATCCTCTTGACCCTTCAAAACCAGTATACATCCCATATATATTGTATATGTTTGCTTTTGTACCTGTATTTGTATCTTGTATATGCTCTTCTATGTAACCTAAGCTGAAAACCTTTTTGCTGTCTTCTGCGCCCTCATGCCCTGGGGCCTGGCGCGCTATATAAGTAATAAAACAAAAAAACAAACAAGCAGTGTATCAGGCCAAACAAATCATAATGCAACTCAGCAAAAACACCATCACAAAGATAGCATGTCCCTTGTAAGATACTGGAGTGGGTGCTCGCCCCCGCCCCTCCTCACACACACACACACACACACCAAAACTCACACCCTTCCAGACTCACAATTTCTAGATTTGAAGTCTACTGCTGTTCTGGGGTTTGACTGCTTTTAAGATGTGAATGGAATGGTCTTTTGTAGGTCAAGTTTGGGGATCAAAGGCATGAGGACTCCACCCTTCACTCCATTCCTTCATTCTCGCCTATGGCAAATTGCTGTTTCCTTTCACTAAGTGGCAGTACTTCTCCTTCCACTAAGACTTAGCCAGAGGAAGGAACATTTGAGGCCTTTTCACCGAGTGAATAATGGTTCATTCTTTGACACAACTAGTGGCTTTCATGAATGGAGTTTCTTTTTTCTTATTTCTTACTATCTTTTTTGTTTTATGTTTCATACAATGAATGTTAACATACTTGCTTGCATTTGCTTCTAGTGCTTTGAGATGCTACAGCATGTTGCAAAGCCCTGGAAACAAAATACATTAATAAGAACAGCATCAAGAAAAGGAGAGGTTTTGTTGCATTGGCTGTTCGAGAGGCCCAATAGACGGACCAGTGGTGAAGAATTTGGTGAGAGAATAGTTGATAGAAGAAAGGCAGGGTGGCTGATGTTAGAATGGATAGCCTACAACGGAGAGGAAAGGATAAGGGTTAGAGAAAGATAGGACTATAGAAAGATAAGTGGAAGCAAGGAGGATAGTTTGGAGAAGGATCGGCAAGAGCATTGTGAGAAGAGAAGGGGTATGGTAGGTAGGGGGGCGGGTGGATGGAAGGGGAGGATGGTTATAGTGATAGTCTCCCTGCGGGCAACACAAAGGGCCAATAGCAACCAAGAATGCTTAGATGAAGCGAGGCCAGTGGTGACAAACAGTACTTAGATGCATTAATGATGATAGCGACCAATACTACTTAGAATTAGAGGCAGCAAGGTTGGGAGCAACCAACAGTACTTACAATTAGATAAATCAATGCTGGTACCAACAGACAGTACTTGGGGGCCTGGCCCCTCTACGGGTATATCTGCAGCAGTCTGTCACCCTTGAGCTGCATGATGTGCTTCTGTACATGTTAGTTCAGCCCTCTGTATCACAGCCTGGTGAGCCGTGGCATACTAGTAACTCCTCAGAACCTGTTGAGCTCATGTGCGCTAGTCTTAGCCTGCATCTGCAACATTCTATTTAACTGGCTTCAAAATACAGATATAATGATACATATGGCATAATTTTTCATGCACTGAGGGGGGCTATTGGGATTGCTTGATGTCCGTATGTTAGGTCCTTTGGCATGCTATGCTCCCCTACCTCTCCATACCTCTTCCTTTTGGGATTTAGGTATTTCAGCCGAATTCCAGGTGTTTTATTAAAGCAATATGAACCGAGCGGCGGGGGCATTACTGACTCAGGTAATGCCCCGGGGCCCATAGTTAAAGGCTTGAGCGAAACGAGGGCCTTAACGAAGACCCCGGGGCATTACCTGATTTGGTAATGCCCCCGCCATGAGGGTCATATAGCTATTAGAACAACGGCCCACAATATCTGTGTGACCGGGGCACTAAAAACATTTTTTCAGCGTTTCGGGACAGAAAAAATAAAGAAAAGAAACTACCAAGAAAATGGCCGCTGGGAAAGGGAAAACAGAGTCCATTTTCCCTTTCCATGGCGGCCATTGGGAGCGGACGCGCTGGAAACAGAGGTGTTCCCAGCGCGTCCGCTCCCAAAAAAAAAGAAGCATAAGGGAAGTGGGGTAGGGAGGGCGGAAGGGAGGGAGGGGAAGAAAACAAAAAAAATAACGTACCTGTGGCCCTACTCTGAGTCTCCACACGGCTGGAGGCTGCCATAGTCCCCCACCAGGGACGAAGGAGCAAGAAGGTGAGTGGGGTGGGGCGGGGAGGGCAGGGAGGAGGGAGGAGGGAGGAAATGGAAAAAAAAGAAAAGAAAAAAAGCCTTACCTGATAACCCGGCGGGGGGCGAAGGCAGCCTCTCAGCTGTGGGGTGGCTCGGAGGGGGGATGGCCCAGCTTCGAGCCTCCTCATTGGCTGAGAGGCTGCCATGCCCCCTGCCATGGACAAGGCGGCTGGAATCCCGGTCGAGAATCAAAGGATTCTTGGCCAGGTAACGACCCGGTGAGAGCCAATAGGATTGCGTATTGCATTTAGCTTGACTCTCGCCGGGTACTAATAGGCTGTGATAGGGCAATATTTATCACTGGCAGTATTTCAGGGATACGGCTAAACCGGCTGTATTTATGGACTACCACCAGGGGGCGTGGCTTGGTGCTCATGGAGTGAGGACGCGGAACTTTCGAGCTCCGGCCAAGCCCCGTAGTCTGATCCTGAATTAGGTGCTTCATGCTCGCTGGGCTGCCCTTCCGACAATCTAACCGAAGCTGAGGCGAAGACCCGTGCCCCGCAGCTGTTTTCGACGAAAATCGGAGCCCGGGAGCCCCGATACGGCGCTTTTACCCGGCTCCCCCCCCTCTCCGAGCGGCACATCCAAAATGGCGGCCTCGATGCCCGGGAGAGCCTGAACCTCCTCTCCCCGGGACCTGTCGGGCGCTCACACTTCCTGCCGCTCGAGCGAAATCAGCCGAACCGTGTGGCGCCGCTCAACAGAACATCACTGGGGGGCCCAGGACCCTCCCGGCAAGACTCTCTATCCACGGCGAACCCGAGGCCCGCCCGCTGGGACCCTTCCGGATCGTAGCGGGGGGAGGTTGCGGGGACCCCCTGAACTGGTATATCGGGCCTCCTGGCACTCGAGGCCCACTGCAACAACACGCGGGGGACCGCGCTCCGGAACCAGCACCGAAGACACCGAAGACGCCCTCCGGCTTGGCCCGACGCCCCATCCGAACATAACAGGCGGATTAGCCTGCTGAGGCACCCCCCCCACCCCCCCGCGGGCTGCAGGCTGGGGAGAGCCACACGACCGGGCACTCACAACAGACAAAGGGGACCAGAGGCTCTGTAATGTCTACCTCAAGGGGCAAGGCCAAGAATGCCACTATGGATCCTTTCGTCACCCCGAAACCCCACCCGGGCGCCCAGTCCACGCCTAAAAGCACAGCTCCGCAGACCTGCTCAGAGGAACGCGGCAAGGACAACCAGGTACTCGAGGCGATTGCTGCCCTAAGGACATTTATTGACACGAAAATTGGCGAGGTGAAGGCTGACATCCAACTTATAAGACAAGATGCCCGCAATCTGACGGAACGTGTCACCAACATGGAAACCACCCAGAAGGACATCGTCGAGGACACACAAGACCTCAAGGCTGAGGTGGCGGACCTCCGGAGGAAGGTGAGCTACTTGGAGGCAAGATCGGAGGAGGCAGAGGGCCGCGCTAGGCGTAACAATATTAGGATACTGGGTATTCCCGAAGGAGCCGAGACCACGGACCCGACGGCCTACATAGAATCCCTAATACAGCAGGAAATTGGGGCGGAAAAACTCTCTCAGGGCTTTGCCATCGAAAGGGCCCACAGATCGCTCCAGAAGAAACCCCCCCCGGGCTCCTTCCCTCGCCCCATCATAGCGAAAGTCCTCAATTTCCGGGACCGCGAGGTGATCCTGAAGTTTTCGAGAGAGGGTGGAGAGATAGAGCGGGATAACTCGAAAGTCACTATTTACCCCGATTACACGCAGTCAGTACAGCGAGCAAGGAACTCTTTTGTCCCAATCAAAGCTAGATTGAGAAAACTAAATCTAAAATATATGCTGCTGTATCCCTCCAGACTGAAAGTGATTCACAAGGGGAGAGCGATATTTCTGGAGACTCCAGCCGCCGCCACCATGTGGCTGGAACATAATAACCTGGCGGACGCCCCCCCTGAACCCATCCACGAGAACTGAACCGAAAGCACAAGGGGCGACGGACCGACACCTGGGCACCACTGCCCTTGACCCAGCACTGTACACCATCACAAGAGTATACATCACCACCGAGGAAACTACATTGAGGACATCAAGTGACTACGGGGCCCACCCGGCCTCCCGCTCATGGGCGCCCAGCACACACCCACGCAAGACCAGTGCCGGCTAGCTGCCGGCACGAACCCACTCGTGCTAGAAACCCGGACGGGGACAGACAGCACGAGAGCCCCCGAGCACTGCCCCACCTTGGCAGTAGCTGGGTGCACCAGTTATGGTTATTTTTGTTCAGTTTTTGTTATGACTGCACTCCTCATGAAGACTGTCCCCCAATTTATGGAGGATCAAAGGCCAGAAACTGGAGCCCACCACCCCACGCAAGCAAATCGAAACATGACACCCAGCAGTGTATGCCCAGCCCAGAAAGTGGGCGGAGAGCCTCCCCCATCCATGATTAAAACCAAGCAATGGCAACACGCTTCAGAATAATCACATGGAACGTCAGAGGGATGGGATCCTACCTGCGGAGAAACCGAATACACTCCTACTTGAAGAGGAAGAAGATATCGTTTGCCCTCTTGCAGGAAACGCACCTCACAACCGACACCGCGAACAAATTGGCAGACTACTGGGGCGGCCAGGGCAGCGGCTCCTCTTACTCGAAGTACGCACGCGGCGTATACACGTGGGTGAGCCCTGACACACCCTTTCACCAGATGGGGATGGAGACGGACGAAGAGGGCAGGTATGTGATGATCTGGGGCATGCTTGAAAACTCCCTGCTATGCATAGTCAACTCATACTTCCCGCAACATGGCATACCCTCCCACCTCAGGCAGATATGCGCCAAGATCGCACCCCACAGGGAGGACGCCCTCTTGTGGGGGGGAGACTTTAACTGCGTGATGAACGAAGACACAGACAGATCATTAACGCCGCGTACCCCCAACGGCCCTGCCTCTCGCGCTCTCCGCACTGCGGTCTTGGACTTGTTCCTGGTTGATGCCTGGCGAGACCTACATCCTATCGACAGGGCCTATTCATTCTACTCAGCCCCCCACGATTTACACACCAGGATAGACCACCTTTTCGTCGATAACGCACTGATACCGCTGGTTGAGTCGGCGAACTACCTGGGAAGATCGATCTCGGACCATTCTCCTCTCCTGATACAGCTTCACCTAAGAGGCCCGCGGCCTCCTATCCCAATGTGGCGCATGCCAACTGAAACCTTAACGGACCCTGCATTCAAGGAAACCCTAAGAGGGAAACTAGACGAGTACGTACAGATCAACAAAGGATCGGTCCAGAAGTGGAGCACATTCTGGGAAGCCATGAAGGTGGTAACGAGGGGTGAGATAATAGCCGAGGCCGGTGGCATCAGGAGGCAACTGAGGAAGGAGCTGGAGGACAAGGAGGATGAGATCAGGCAACTGGAAGATGCTTCGCCTCCGACCGCTGCCAGGGAAGCCAAACTGAAGGACATCAGGGAAGAATGCAGGACAGCCTGGGAGAGGCTGTCCAAGTTCGACTTCTCCACACGGACCCTGCGTGCACACAAGGAAGCAGACAAGCCCGGCAAGATACTCGCCTGGTTATGTAAGAGGGAGAACCCAAGGCAGGCCCTTAAAGAGATCAAAGACGAGGGAGGTACAACACAGAGGACGCAACTAGCAATAAATGAGGTCTTCTCAAGCTATTACGCCAGACTCTACGCCCACAACGAGAGAATCCCTGAGGAAGACATAAGAGACACCCTGGACGAAATCGGACTACCCAAGCTGAGCCAAGAACACCGCGGCAGGCTGGAGGAGGCTATCACATTAGAAGACATATCGGAAGCGATCAGGTCCCTCTCCACCGGCAAGACACCCGGGACGGACGGCCTCACTCCAGAATTCTATAAGGCTTACGAGGAGACCCTAACCCCGATATTGCATGAAGTCTACTCGGAGGCTTATGAGTCTGGAACCTTGCCGAGCAGTATGAGAGAGACTATCATTATACCAATGCTCAAGCCGGGCGAACCATCTGACGTGTGCGACTCGTACCGCCCCCTGGCTATGCTGAACTATGATGGCAAAATCCTCACGACTATACTAGCCAAGAGGCTCTCTAGGGTGATAGGGTCTTTAATACATGAAGACCAGAACGGCTTCGTCCCAGGACGCAACACCACCGCCAACCTGAGGAGGCTCCAACATGTTGTGGCACAAACAGCAGAGAGCAGGGAGGACCTAGCGGTACTCTCGCTCGACGCTGTAAAAGCTTTCGATTCGATATATTGGGAATGGCTGATCCTGACCCTGAGAGAGTTTGGCCTAGGGGAACACTTCATCCGATGGGTCGAGATACTCTATAATAACCCGATGGCCCGGGTGAAGACTGGTGGCATGGTATCAAGCGCATGGCCCATCCAAAGAGGAACCAGGCAAGGGTGCCCTCTATCGCCGATGTTGTACATTCTGGGCCTGGAACCAGTGGCAATCTATTTCAGGAAGCAATTGTTCGACTCTGGCATCAGCATTGGCGGAACATACAACATCATTTCCTTATATGCTGACGATGTCCTTCTATACCTCAGGAACCCCCGAGAAACTGCCCCCACAGCACTGGATGTCCTCGATAATTTCGCCAAATACTCGGGGATAAAATTTAGTAGACAGAAATCATGCTTCTTCCCCCTTGCGGGACTCAGAGGACTGGACACAGAGGAACTACCCGGAATGGGGATCCAGTGGCAACCGGAGGCCTTCCGCTACTTGGGCTTAACCATTATGCACACGCCAGCCTCCACCCACGAGCGCAACACCGAAGCAGCAATGTGCGGGGTTCGAAGGTCCATTAAATTCTGGTCAAAGCTCCCCCTCTCAATGATGGGTAGAGCTGCAATCTCCAAAATGATTATACTCCCAAGATTCCTCTACTATTTCACCAACATCACTCACTACATCCCCCCGCCTTTCTTCAGGAAACTGGAATCGCTGGTCAGGGACTTCCTTTGGGGTCAGTCCAGACACAGGCTCGCCCTGAACATCCTCACGCTCCCCCACACCGAGGGCGGCATCCAACTACCCGACTTCCAGAGATACTATCTCGCATCACAACTGACACACGTAACGAAGTGGCTCTCAGATGAACCCTCCGCAGAGACTGGCCTCCTTCGCCAACTGACCGGGCCTACGCACCCTAAGGAGATAATATGGGGCTCGCAGGTGGGCCCTCCTGACCCGCCCATGATAGTAACCTTGGGGAGGCGGGTCTGGAACAGGGTTAGAACACTACTAGGCCTCCATCACCCGTACATGCCCGAAATTCCCATGCTGACAGACGTGTGCAGGACCCCCATCGACCTCCCAGTAATGAGGAACTGGGAGACTTGTGGCCTCTACACATGGGGAGACATGTTTGACGAGGGAGCCTTTAGGGACTTTGATTCGCTGCAACTAAAGGATGGACTCTCTTCGGGACAATTCTTATTTTATCAGAGGGTGAGGCACGTAGCCAAGACCAAATGGAACACATGGCCTGAGGAACCAGAGACCCACCCCCTTGTTCAGGAGATGTATAACTTGAGTGACGGCTGGAAGCCGACATCGAGGCTCTACGCCCAGATAAACGACCGAATTAACCCCAGAAGAGCGCGCCTGAAAGAGAAGTGGGAGACCGACTTGGGGATTGGAATCACGGAGGAGGAATGGGCAAGAGCTCTGTTGTACCCGAAGGAGGTGTCACGGAACGCCAGGTTCAGGATGATCCAGCTGAATGTCCTTTACAGGACCTACATGACCCCGCATAGGATAGCCACCTTCAACAACAAAATCCACTCGACATGCCCATGGTGCTCCTCCGAACAAGCTGACTTGATTCACATGTTCTGGGCTTGCCCCAGGTCCCAGAAGCTCTGGCTTGCTGCCGAGCGAACCTGCAGGAGAGCTGGACTGGAAAGGTACGAATGGACACCTAAGGAGTGTCTCCTGGGCACCCACCCGAGACTTGGCAAAATCAAACATCTAGTGAAGCTCATGGACATGGCATCCATTCTTGTGAAAAGAACAATAGCGATGGCTTGGAAATCGCCCGCAGGCCCCAGATACGGCCCTTGGATCAGGGAAATGGAAAGATGGACCATGGCCGAAACCTGGGCCTGGGAGGAGGGAAACAAAAGAGGCGGGGATGACGTGAGCTCAACACTGGAGTCCTGGAAAGCCCTCATGAGGGACATGATCTTCTCGACCGACTTCAAACCTCCCTGAATAGCCCAACAGGACACAAATTCCAGGTAAAATACCACGATAAGACTGATGAGCCCGAGTGCGTTCCAAGTGCCGTGCCCTGAAACGGCCACGAAGAGGGGTGGCCCTGGCTCTGGGCCAAACACGCAGAATAAAAACCACGTTACGATTCCATGGGAGTGCACAGCCAAGGTTGTTACCACTGTTAATTTTGTTTGTTAGTTTGTTGTTATTTGCTGTTCTCTTGGCAGACACGACACATGGTCAATAACATAAAGCACACCTCGTGCTCTACTGCTATGTATATTATTGCAAATGCCAATAAAAACACTTAAAAATGAAATGGACTACCACCAATAGATTTTCCTTTTTATTCAACTGGTGGATTTTCTCATAGGATAGCTTTGCTGCAAAGGAGCAGGCCGCATTGAAGGATACCACCAGTTTTACCATTGCCACCCAACCCGAAATGGGCCATAAATGGGGGACAACCCAGTATTTTTTCAAGCTGAAAAGTGACAGTTGAACCGAGCCCCGTCAGCCTAAACCTTGCCCTTCCCCATTCTGGAATTCTACCACATAACACTGCAAACGCATTATACCTACCATTGCCATGCTGTGGAATGCTCTCTCTCCCTGAACAGTCAAGTCAGGTGCCAGTTCCACGCTTGGCAGTTTGCTCAATACTAGATCCTGTACTGTTTTGCCATGCAAGAAGCTCATTGATATGAACAGCACTTACTAGTATAGCCTCGAGCTGACTCCATTGTTTGCCAGGGGGTCCCGTAAAGAGTGAGACCAAATTCATTATATTTTAAGTGTCATCTTACCCAAATATGGCGACCTTTTTAGTGACAATTAAGTAGTCATGTTAATGCACAAGATGTGAGAGGACACTTCTCTGTTGAAGAATTTAAAGAGAACCCAAGGGCAGGTATGCCCAGTTTTCCTAGAGGTTCTCTTCTCTTTACATTAGAATACTACAATGCATAGTAAATGTGCAGGTAAGCTATTGAAAGCACATTAGAGTCAACTCAAGAAAAGAACACACTACTCAGTAATTGAGCAGTGGATTTACATTTGCTTACAAGTAAAGAACGTGTTTATGAAAAACCAACATACTTTTATGCAGGTTAAATGTGCGCATCAGGCATATGATACACCAAGGAAGTGGCATAGAGTCAATTATGATGGCCAAAGTAGGGTTCTAGCATGGGAATGCCAGGGATGCAGCTAGAGCAGGGGTCATCAAACTGTGGCTCTCCAAATGTTGTGGACGATGACTTTCATGATACCTCACCATTCAGTATGCTGGATAGAGTTGATAGTTGTAGTCCCAAACATAGTTTGCAGATGCATGCTCTAGAGTAAGCAAAACCATGCAGCTGCCTAGGATGCCATTAGCAGAGGGGCACCACGTCTTGCCATTTTAGCCCTAAAAATATCAAATGCCGTCTCATAGTAGAGGAACAGGGACCAAATTGGCACTTCTTAAGGATGACATGCCTCCTTGTGCCAGACTGGGGAACACAGTGATGTTGAGGCAATTGTAGGATTGCTTAGTGTGAGGCCCCTCACTGTCTGGGTCCTGGGCATTCGATAGCAGGTTCTGGGGTTCTAGCAAATCCATCTGAAGATGTGTGAAACTTGCTGTCCTGAGTCATTAAAACATGAGTGGCAATCTGCTGATATGGCGGACCAATAGGAGAAGTGGTTATGTGCATGGCAAGCTGCAATGTATTTTTAGGAAGGTAACTTGAACTGGTCTCCCCTGGTTCAAAACCTAAAACAAATGTGTGTGTGCTTGCCGACTTTATTTTTGTCTTGCGACTGAGTAACATAAAAGGTAAACTTTTCCAATAAATTCAATAATTAAAATGAAAACATCCTATTCTTTGCCCATAAGACCCACCCATAACCCTGTCCTTTCTGGAATGTATGGCTCGCCCCTTGGAGCTAAACTCACCCCAGCCAGACATCCTGAAATAAGACCACATGCCCAATCACACACACACAAACACACTAATCTTAAGACATACCCCTGACAATGCCATTTTGCAGGTGATCAATGATCTTTGATGGCGCCAAATTGGGTAGTCCAAATCACTGCCACAATGATAACAATACAATACAAAGGAATACAATACAAAGGAATACAAACCAGTGTATAGAACATCATTACAAGATTCGCAAATTATCGCAAGAGAGATCAAGCGGGTATCGCCTTACAACGAAAAACAATACAGTCACAGATAAACCATATAAAAAAGCCTCCATTTTCAGTCAAGCACACATTTTTCAGGAAAGCACACTAGGAAAGGGCAGACACAGTATAGCAGAGAAGGGAAGAACAGTGCACACGAGTCGCTAATGCACCGATATGCGGAATTTGTTTACTCTCCACAACAGTGCTTAATGTGGTGATTGCATAAGCAGCGATAGATGTGCCATCCGGTAGTTTAAAACAGGAGCCATCACATAATAGCTCCCCTTGTGGATTCCTTAAAGGTGTATCAATAAAATCAATTCTGCCCTTTGTTTCTTGTTCTGTAATAAAGAGGCAATCATGTGACATTTCGTCACTGCAATCCTTCTCTTGTGGAGAAGGCAATAGTTCAGCCGGATTCAATGAACAACATCTCTTAATTTGAATATGCGGAGCAAATAGAATCAGCTCGTACCTTGTTAGTCGAGCTGATGTGAGATGTTGCGTCTGCGTTCTGTTTAATAGAATGTCTATGGAGTAGGGTACCATCACGGTTAAAGAGTGACCTAAAACCATACCCTCACTTTATTTTACAGATGCAGCAGCAGCAGCTACAGCTCTCAAACATCTCGACAAAGAGCATGCAACACGGTCTAACATGGAGGAAAAATAGCTGCACAGCCTATTCTTGCCCCCATGTTCCTGTGTCAAAACAGCCAAAGCACATCCATCACGTTTATGCACATACAAAGCAAAACCTTTTTCATAATTTGGTGTGCCCAAAACTGGTTCTGAACACAACACAGCCTTAAGCAAATCAGAAGCATTCTGGCAATCCATGTTCCACGGTAAAAGCAAAGAAATGTCCTTCTTTGTCAGTGCCAACATAGGTTTTATCAACAATGAAAAATTTGGGATCCACTGTCTACAATATGAGGACATGCCTATTAAAGCTCTGACCTCTTTCTGTGTATTTGGAACAGACATATCAGAGATGCTTTGTGTCTGTCGACAATACTGAAACGTCTTCAATGAAGCCTTATGCCTATATTCTGCTAAATGAATTAGCAGCAACACAGAGCCCTCTTTGCAGGCATCTTCAGAAGCAGCTAGAAGTAGATCATCAACATATGGCAGCAACGTGCAAGTGGAAGGCAACTCAAGCGTATCAAGCGGCTCTTTCAATGCTCTACTATAGATACTTGGACTCCCAGTTTACCCTTGTGGCACACGAGTAAATGTGAACGGGCGTCCCCTTAGGGTGAACACAAACAAATATCTGCTATAAACTTCACAGCGATACTAAAGAAAGCATTTTTGAAATCCATGACACTAAAATGTGTAGCCGTGGCTGGAATCACAGTTAGAATTGTGGTGACATCAGGTACCATTTGGAAACTGTGGAGCAGCCACCTTATTAATTGCACGCAAATCAATAATAAAACAAAAGGAATTGCATTATCCCCTTTCTTATAGACTGGCAAAATCGGATTATTACACACACTCCCCACAATTTCTTCAATTACACCTCGGTGTACGAAATCAGAAATAATACTTTTCAAAGCCTGTTCACCTTCGACCGAAATCTTATACTGCGGAATATGCAGCAATTTAACACCTAGTTTCGACACAATTTTAACTAGCTCAATTTGCAACATTCCAACGTCATTATCATTAACTGCCCATAAACATGTTGAACCTTATTCTATTCAGTGGTAACGGCATAGACAACAATTGTGGAACAGAGGTTTGTTGGGGTGAAATCGATTAGTACACTCCATCTGGAGAACAGTAAATCACAGCATTCCATTTCTTTAATAAATTCAATCCCAACAACTTTTTGCCACCATTTCTCGTCAATAGAAATGGACAAGAATCCGTAAACGCTGCCAGTTAAATTGGTACCGGCCGAGAGACCAGACTAACCACTGACGTACCAGAGAACCCAGAAAAAGGGAACAGACACCAGGCTACCCCTACCTTAGGCGTGTAGGGGGGATGACCTAATTAAAAAAACTAGTAATTTCTTGAACTAGTTATAGAAGATCACACTTGAATTTATACATATAAAAAACAGTTTAATTGGAACAGCATGTTAAAAACATACATGAAAAAGTGTTACAATTGTTAACCGAAAAGAAGACAAAAGAACATGTGTCTTGATATTTAACAAGAAGAAATTCAACATAGAAAGAATTATTAATGTGTAGTAGCAGATACTGAACACATTTTAACTGTCGACACAGATTTGGTGTTTCTAGCTTGGAGACCCAGATTAGTGTTTGTAGGTCAAATGCAGATGTTGCAGACACTAAAGTCTTGTTTGATGTAGAAATGACTTTCAGGGGCTCCGAGCCTTCTTCAGGACAACAAGTACATTAATTAGATGTACCAGTGTTCATCTAAAAAATTAAAAATAGGACAAATTAATAGGGGGAAGTGTGATCATACAATAATTATTAATGGAAAACAAGGAGAATAGGTCTGGCCCTCACCTTTAGGTTAATGACGTCTAGGGAGGCGAAAAAAGTGTGGACTGTCTTGCATAAAGTTGCTGAAGTATCTAGTGTTCAGCAGCTACCTAAGATAATAGAGACAGTAAATTGGATTGTAATGCCAAAAGCTATAATAGTCATTGGCCCTCATTACGACCCTGGCGGAAATCGCGGTGCTAAATGCACCGGGGAGCACGGCGGAAAGCTGCCGATAGCGCCATGGAGGATGGCGGATTTTCCGCCCCATGCCGACCTTGGCGGGGCGGTAAATCCCCATCCCCCATTTTACCCTTCCCCATTCCCATTTTTGCCCCATAGGGTATAATGGGAGTGGGGAAGGCGTTAATTGCGCCACCGCAAAATACGGTGGCGTAATTAACATCAAGGTCCCGTAGCGCCATGGATTTCTCCGCCCGGAAAAACCAGGCGGAAAACGTTCCATGGCGCTACGGGAACTCGTAGTAGGGCGGACGGGTCCGCCGCGAATAACGCTGGCGTAAACCCACTCCGCCAGGGTCGTAATGAGGCCCATTGTCAATAAGCAAAGGAAAATAAATTACCTTGCAGGGCGAAATGATGGTCACAGGATGTGACGTGGTAGGTAGAAATCCACGGAAAGGAATAGATAAATCAATATGGTTGAAAAACCGTGGGGCCAGTCTTGGATCGAGGCTAGGTTGCCAAATTGTAGCAATCCGACTGCAATGGACGTTTGTAATCGTGTCCTGGAAAACCGCATAAAAGGGCATTGTTGAAGAAAAGTTCAGTGACTTTACTTTAGAAACACACAAAGTTTAATAATTATGTGCTGAGAACGGCACATGGAGCTGCTTGGCCAATAATGTTGGAGAAAGGAAGGTCATTCAGGCTGGTGAGACGCAGAGGACTAAGACTCAATTAGTGAGTGCTGCACCCATGGAGGATAACTAAGAAATAACGGCCAAAAACCAAAAATATGATTTGGCAGAAAAAAGTATCTCAAGGAAAAGACACGCTGAGGAGTGTAACAGAATTGCACTAAATGTGGGGCATTGGAATGCAGTAGGTGTTAGGGCATTATCCCATTGCCACGCGCAATTGGAAACTCACCTAAAAGTGTGTATCTCCCAGCAAGCTTTGGACCAGAGAACCCTACAGAAATGTTGTGCTGCCCTGACAGTGGAATATCTGGAACCTGTGAATGATCAATAGAACACTTCTGTGCTCCTGTATCTATCAAAAAGCGATGCTCCCTATCCCCCCCCCCTTCATTTCAACATAGGGCCCTTTCTGATCGATGGGAAGAGGTATCGGTTCCAGACCCTGCTTTGGGCTGTCCTAACGGAACAGTATGTCGTCAGATGCAAAATCCTCAGAAAAATAGACATTCAAAGGATTTAAAAAAAAATATTCCCACTACTAACACTCTGTTTCTGATTATCGTGTGATGGTGTCTCTTGGTTCTGTGCAAACTGATTTCTACCAGGACACCCTATCCCAGGACGGCCTCTAGATAGTCTACCCATGGCACCATACCTACTATTTGATCTCTGCTGTAGGATCGGGCATTGTCTCACCAATGACCCTCCTGTCTACAATATGCACAGTGGTTTATATGTATGGGACCCAGTTGTGTGCCATCCTGTGGTGTAAATTGGCCTCTGAACTGTGTATTCCCAACTCTGGCTTCTCTAGCTATCTGCTGCAATAACACTCTAGTCTTCAGGTCTCCTTTATTCTTTTCCACCTTCTCCTTCTCTGTATTAACCCTATTTTTATAATACTGAGCCATGTGTAACACTTCAGATTGTCATTTCGCTTGCCACACACTCTCAGACGTCAGGATCTGTGAGTGGATTTCAGGCAACAATCCACACACAAACCTATCAACAAATAGCCTCTTTCCTGGCTCTGTACTTAAATCTTGACTACTAAAATCTGAAAATACTTGCTAAAATCTGTTAAAAAACTCAGTTGCACCCTCTGACTTCCCTTGCATGCAAGCCGTAAGCTTATCCCATATGATTCTTTTTTCAGGAACCAGAGTTTTTAATGTAGTCACTATTCTGTCTGGCAACATCAATATCACCTTTGGCAGTTTTTAACCGGCATTCCTTTCCCCATATGCTCGTACTAAGGCATCCTATGAATCACCCATCCGTGCCTGATCATCTACAGTTCTAAACTGCTTCCATAAATCAGCAGGAAGGATCACGGGAAACCACAAATCTATATCACCCAGCGTGAAAACTGACAAATGGAAGACAGATTCAATTTCTTCATAAAATCCTGATGGATTCTTCCTAATATCTGGAATTGATTGCCTAATGGTATTCACTTCCTGTCTAGAAAACGGGACATGGACAAACTCTGAGACATAATGTGCTTCAATTGTGGTGGCAGGTGTTCCTGCTGCAGCATTAGCAGGAATCTCTACTTTCGAAACAAATGTCGGAGGAACCTCCCTCATCAGCAATTGTAAAGTAGGCAAATCTGAACGTCTATTAAACAACAAGGCTACGTCAAGTGCCTAAGAAGTCAATACAGTATCGGGCAAAAATGCTCTTTTATAAATAACCATCAAATATGCGGGACAACATACCTTTTTCTTCATAAATTCACCTTGTAAATACTCAACCATCACCTGAAACACGTTCCTTTGCATTGCCAGAGCATACTGACTAAACGTGTCATGCACTTCAAAGGGAGAAATTGAAACATCCAAAATCCATCTACGGCGTCTCTTGTGCAAATGCGCATTTCTTCACTCATTGAGTTCATGAAGCCTGCCGTCCATTTACATCCATCTCATCTTCCTGTAATTGATTTAGCTCCCTTTTAAACTCAAATACCTTCTCTACATGCCCATATACAGTTTTCCTTGAGCAGGCAAGGACATTCAAATCCCTCAACCCTTGTCGGACATTCATGTCCGTCAAATCACTCCATATATCAACTAAATACGTTCCTATCCTTTCTATCAAAATATTCTATTCAGGAATACCCCGTTGATCAGAAATCGCAACTAAAACAGCCAATTCATCACCCTCTTCTATGTACACTTTTTAGCCCACGTATACAATTCTCTCTTTCTGTCTTTAGAACCTGTGCCACGAGTCTCTATTCTTGGATCAGCTCCTGTCCCTTCAACCACTACAGGTGGAGCAGAACCACCTGCCAAAGAGGGTTCATACAATTCCTGTTCAATAGGTAGCGGAGGCAATACCGCTGGCGGTGCAGACGGAATTATGGGGATGGCAACTGTTGGCACGGATGGAGGTGCAGCAGGAGGAACAACAACGGGAAGAAGAGGAACAACAACTGGAGGAGGAGGAACAACAACGGGGGGAGGTACATAAGGAGGTGGTGCAGTTGGCATGTTCCAAGTGAATCCATTGCTTTTTCGCCTACATGAAAATCTCATGCAGGTGTAAAAGCATGTGCATTTTGAAGGCAGAGGAGAAAGGCCTTGTGGAAATGTAAACTCCATTTTGTGCCCCTATTCATGCTCCATGGTGACAAAATACTGTGGGTGTAAAAGAAAAAGTAAGGTCTAAATGGCTAACAGCTCTCTTTTAGCCTTTCTTTTGGGGGGTTTGATATGACTTCAGTGCAACATTGTCCTGTGCAATTTAGCACCAGTGGCATAAATTAGCATGTAAATGCACATTCCCACAACAATTTTACAAGTAGCGAAAGTGCAAAAGTGCAAGGCGAAGGCCATTTACACCCCACTTTTAACTACGCGATAAGTCAGAGAATGCGCAAGAAGCGGAAATAACGTTTCTGCTGAGCATTCTTCCTCATTCAAACTCCTCCTGACTTAACGTCTGCATGAGACTTTCAGGCAGGCATTACACCAATGCTTCCTATTGAATCTGCATGCTTTTGGCACCTGCTAAAGGCAGGCGGATTACACATGAATCTATTGCAAATGTTGCCTTCGAAGAATAATTTGCAGGTGGCATTTGCATTTTTAACAACATGGAGAGTAAAATGAAAGACTAAAGGCGATTTTGCCTGTTTTTAGACTTTACTTTTAAACTTTGCTCAGTGAATGTAAAAAATTGCATGCAGATGACCCAACAGTGTGTAAGTAGTAGTATTGGTGATCCCTGAAAGTGATTTGCACTTAAGACAAAAATACCCCCTTTGTGCACTCCCGACCCTGTTGCTGACTCTACAAACCAGGACTGTTCCAAGTCACTGTAGCGTAGGAAAAGATGCTAAAGGCAGGTGTAAATGTATTATGCCTGTATAAACAACTTTTTTCATGCTCTGGGGCATGTTTGTGGCTGGGGATCCCTATCGAGTTCTCCGGCTTTAAAAAGCAGGTGGACACCATAGAGATCCGTTCTAAACGCTGCCTGTCATGCTCTCAAAGCAGGCAGCGTTTACTAAGTTTGCATGGCGGAAAGCAAAATGCTGCGTTCGCGCTTGTATGTCTCCTTTTGCCCTCCCCTATTGCACTCTGCCAGGCAAACAATGACAATTACGGGCTCATATAAAATGAGCTGCCTTGTATTTTAACTAGAAAATATTGCTGAAAGTTGCAACTAAGAGATACTGTCTGCACTGTGCAGTCGCTGCAGCCCCAGCTGTCAGGTCGAGCTATCGCCCCCGTAATGCATCACTTTAACCTCACACGGTTTCTTCTGGGAAGTGGAGAGGCTACCTCCAGCAAAGACTGATTGGCCTCCTCGTAAATGAAGTGGTGTTTCAGGCCCTTCTCCAGGAAAGAATTCACCCAAGAGCAAAAAGGACTCATTTCCCAAACACTTACCCTGCATGACTCACTCTCAAGCAACCCTCGAGATATGTTATAAGAAGAAAGGACATCTCCAAACCAGACTGCTTTTCAGGATAACGACCATGTCGTTCATTCACACATTTTGAAGTTTTCGCAGAAGTAGAACTTGGAATTTAGTTTCTGAGACAGGAGGACATTACAAATTGCATATTTTTTTCACTTTCCAATGCTATCTGATTTGTTTTTATTGCTAATGCCCGCCTATAACGACCCACACGGTGGGTTCAGAGGGCACACAGTCTATCAAAAAAGAAAAGTACATCTGTACAGATGGAAGGGCTAGAAGCGTGCACATATATAGTCCAGTCAGTCCTAAACATGTAGTTCCCCCCAAACGGGACTCGCTGTTCATATTTATTTAAGCCCTGAAGCAGAGCTCACAAATAGACCTACTCAGGGACCTAGGTGTTGACAAAAAATAAGGACCGACAAACAAGTCCAGTTTGGCTGCCCCCCTCCCCCCCCCCCCTACCCCCCTGTCTTTTGTAACACTCGCTACTGAGTATACAGCTCTTTCTTTGCTCGGAAACTGTGGTGCTTCAATTTCAGGTCAAGTACTCAAGACAAAGCATCAATAGGGTATACATTATACAACCTGTAGCAGGGGGGTGTAGGTGTTACTCACAGTTGGCAGGAGACAGGCGGAAACGGTAATACGTTTTTTTCTGACCAAAAAGTACTCAACCTGCCTCTTGTCAGCAGCGTCCCCCGCGGACCCACTCACATCCTCTCTCCTCCCCCACCATGTCTCACTCTAGGAAAAGGACTGGGTCATGAAAATCGATAGTTACACAAATCCCCCAAACACCTAGGAAGAAACGCATGCTTAGAGTAAATATACAGCACAAGGAAAGGTGGGCAAAGGAAGAGTGGTGGTGTACAATATGTTTAGTTATTCAACGTTATCTATATATAATTTATATAATTTGAAGCAGTACCAATACACCCGCAGTTTTCTATTGTTCTAAAAAAGGGGTGTATCACACGCCACACTATAACACGCAATAACTGTTATTCCTAAGCAGCTGCATTACAAATCTAATACATTATAAAGTGGACTTCATAATATAAAATGTATGTGCAAAATCCTTAAGTGAAAAACGACCTGCCCAGGGCTGTCTCAAGGTGCATTTGGATTCAGCCGGTGTTGTAAAGGGCCCATAAGTCTATACATGGTGTTTTCAGGGCAGCAGCAGGGAGGGGGCTCCAAAGTCCTCTTTTTTTTTTTTTAGCAAGGCTGTGTATGCCAGGAATGGCCAGCATGTTAACAGCAGTGTGGGGTGGGGGGTAGGGGGATCTGCTGTAGGGATTCCTTGACAGGCCACATATGCCAGTAGGGGCCTGGGGATTCGTAGCTGGTCACTCATCCTAACAGTAAAATGTACGTACCCAAGAGGCACCTATGGTAATGGAGAGGGGTCGAAGTGTAGAAAAGAAGCAGTGGAACTATGTTCCCTACTGACCTGCACCCACTCCCCACAAACCCCATAACCACGCCCCCTCCCACACAGTATACAAACACCCAAACACATTCATCTGCTGTTTATGGGAACGTTCAGTGCAGTGCATTGAAAGTGCTAGTTTCAACTTCTTCCTACAATTTTATTCTAAAACGAACCCAAATTCCGAAACTGTTTCTTTTTAACATAAAAGTATAGGAGCTGTAAAACTTAATTTAAAAAAGTAGAGGAGAACCACTTCCGACCGCTCCCAACCGCTCCCGCTCACTTCAACCACTGGTAATGGAATACATTTAGTTATCACTCTGCTGGAGCTTAGTGCCATACTTCTCACGGGAAATAATGTTTCCTCTGCCTACCTGGATTTGAAAGACTCATTACATTTTGAAAAGGATCTATGGGATCCTTTGTGGGAATGCCAAGTGGCCCTTTAGATATGGTTAATTTGCTCAACCTAAAGCAAGAGCAGTTTTTAGGCGGCTTATAACTTTGGCGCTGATCGACGAATCCTCACCAAACTTTGCAAAAAAATGACTCTGAAGTCCATGAACATCTCAGATATTCAGGGACATTGCTGGGATGTTCACAAACTTGACAAAAGTTTGAGGACATCCATGCATATTTCTGCATTATAGGGTCGGTGAAGATCAGTTTTTGGATGGCTTATAACTTTGGCGCTACTCAATGAAACTGCATGAAAGTTTACAATATCAATTTAGAGCCAAACTTGAATGGTTCTGCAAAGGTTGGTGCAGTTTTGCCAAGAGGAGGCAAAACTAGAGGGGGGTCCCAACATTTTTGAACAGCTTATAGATTTGGTGCAGTTTGACTGATCTACGTAAAAGTTTGCAAAAATATTTTAGACCCAACGTTGAATGTTTTTGTAAGGTTTGGTGGAATTTTGTCAAGGGGCCAAAATTAGAGCGGGAGTCTCAAACTGTTTAGATGGCTTATAACTTTGGTGCCGTTAACCACATCTGCACAAAAGTTTGCAAAACGATTATAGGCCCAACCTTGAATGGTTGCGCAAAGTTTGAACGGATGTTGTCACATGGGGGCTAAGTTATATGACCATTTTGTGTAGGTACATTTTCACACTTTTCTCAAAATAAAACATGGATGAATTTGCAGCAAACCTGTGCGAAGAGTATTGGCAAGGACCAGAAAGCATGGTTTTGCAAATGTGTCCATGTTTTATTTTTTAAAAGTGTTATAATGTAAGTATAACAAAAAGTGACATACCTTTGGTGACTGTGGTATAACCTGTGTCCATGGGCAGTGGCTAGATTCTCTGGGTCATGGCATGCCCTGGACAATCTGGCCACTGGCTATGACCGCCAGGGACTGGAAATGGGGTTAAAGTGGACATGGCCACGAAGGACCTGCTTTGGCCACTGGCCATGACCATCAGGGACCAGCAATGGGGTTAAAGATGGCATGGCCACCAGGGTCCTGCTAGGTGGTAAAGCTTTTCAAAATAGGGATAGGTATGAACGGGAAATAAAATTCTGCTCGTGGCTACAGACTGAAGTGGTGAATGGGATTGCAGCAAACCTGCGCAAGGAACATTAGCAAGGACCTGAAAGCAGGCTTTTGCAAATCTGTCCTATGTTTTACTTATTCAAAAGTGTCAAAATGGAAGTAAAAAAATAGCGATATAACTTTTGTGCCTGGGCAGTGGTACTGCCTGTCGGCAAGGACAAATGTTTACTCTGATCTGCTTATTGGGGCCTGCGGCATGGCTGACGTCCATGCCCCATGGATTGTGGAGACAGGCCATGGCGGCAAGGCATGAGCACTGGCCATTGGCCACATTATGAGTGTATAGTGGGCAGTGAACTAGGATGCAGGATAGGTGCAGTGGGTAATAGGGGTGATTTGGTGGGGCTGGGTCATGGTTGAGCCTCATGTCCTAGGCAATTCAACCATGACTTCGGTTCCCAGTATGCGCTGCTGATAACGACACACATTAGTATGCGTTGCAAAAAATATGTTTGTTAAAGCTGGGAAATAGCAGTAGAAGAGGAGAGGACTGGGCGAGTGGGCCGAGGAGGGGTGTGGCTTGGTAGAGGCAGGGAAGATGGGGGGATTGCTAAAGCTAGTTTCGAAAATGATGGAGCAGTGTCTATCAATAGCGATGTGAAAGGGGTCAGACGGTGCAACATAGAGTGATTGGGAATGATGTGGAGGTTGAACAGCGTGGCGTCTTTAATTCTCCTATGATTGTGAAGAGTTCCCTGCTGCGGTTACGGGAGTTGGAGACCTGGTTAACATAAAAATTCTTTTTGGCTTTTCTAATTTCGGTCCAGTATGCTCTTGTTAGTCTTGCATAAGAGGTTTTGTTTTGAAGTGTGGGGTTGGTCCTCCAAGTTTGCTCCAGGCGCACCGAGGGTTTTGAGGGATTTGAGGGAGGGTGTGTACCACTTGGGGTTGGGGCCTGGTCTCTGAGAGGTGTGTCTCATTGGTGTGAGAGGGATAAGGGTGCTGCACAGCCAATGATTGAAGGTATGCAGTGAAAGAATTGCGGCAAAAATGTCACCTGTACAAAGAAATCACAGCAAAAATTCTGTGGTTTGACCCATTAAAGGTGTACCCCATTACACCATTTAAGGGGAGCAGGGGTTGCGGGTGTGTCTCCCGCTCCCCTTAAATGGTATAAGGAGTCTGGGGGCTAGGGGGGTTATCCCCCTCATCCTTTACGTGGATTGCAGCGGCAAAACCATAGCCTTTTTGCCACAATATTTTGTGTCCACAGCCATTTTTGCCGCGATTTTACCACATGGAACCTGATTGAACAAAACAATGGAGGGTGGTCCTTCATTGAGTTTGAGTGTAGAGCGAGAGTATACAAGGGAATTGCCCAGATCAGGGTTCATAATGACTTTTTTCCAGAGTGGGACAGGGGAGTGAGAGGTAGGAGGAGAGGAGCTGGTGAGACGGGGAGTGGAAGGAGAAATTGTTTGGAGGGAGAAGAACATAGTGGAGTGATAGATCCGGAGCAGAGGGCGTGGAAGACATCGATTATTTCAGTTGAGCTGAAAACATCCCCAAGACCAGCTTTAATCATAACCCAAATAACAGCTTTTGGAAGTGCACTATCATGTTAACCAACATCTGCAGTTTTCATCTCCATTTTTAGTAAATTAACTAATTTGGTATCCAAACGAATGTCATTTTGTAATTTACTGAATAATAATTCATTGTGTATCCAAATACCAACTTTTTGTTTTGAATAGGTACACCAATATTCACTACAAATATAGGCTTTTCTTCTTAAAAATATATTTTCATCTACATCTGAATCACATGTGCAGATACTAACGGATATATGAGCTACTATCACTTGCTAAGAACAGCTTCCTGTGCTCAGATTCATCCTCATAAGTCCAACTTTCAGTATCAAAGGCCCAGGTTCAACCATCAAATTCCGGGATTTAGCTTCATATGTCAGGGGACTGTCTCATTTGCCTAGGTGCAGCCTCTTATGCCCAGAGATGCCTTCTCAAGTCACCCTGTGATCTGTCCTATTGTGGGTACAGGCTCATCCCCGTCCCTGTGAAAGGATTTCCTTGGTCTTGTCCTGTGGCTGCATACTGCTGTGTCTGCATAGGGGTTTGTTGCAACTGCCCTTGTAGTGGATTCATTTGAACTCTTGTTGCTGTACCTGATTCACTCACGGCGCTTGTGTCTGGTACAATGTCTGATCTTGGGCAAACCCTTCTCTAGTCTGTGTGCTATATGGTGGAGGATAAGCTGCCCCCCACAAGTCCAGCATTTTGAGGGTGCCCATCAGACAAGTCCCCCTTGGTTATAGTCTCCCTGGGTACTCTGATTCTCATACTGTGTATTCTGAAACCCACCTTGTTTATTTTAAAATCCACCTCTTACTCTATAGCCCATACCTCTGCCTCGTGGCAAAAATCCATATCCACCTTGGTCCATCGGGCGTTGATTACTTGCCTGCGATGCACCCACTGCTTCCTGCATTCCCTATCCTTCTCTGCTTGTCAATACTGCCGCTTCTATGGCAAATTATGACAATTTGCTTCTGAACTAACTTGGCTTCCTCGATTTTCCTAGTCTCATCCTTCTTCTTATTCTTCTCTCATAACAACCAACAGTGATGCACAATCGTCAGTTGTTTTTCATTCCATGGCTTTGCTTCGATCTCCACTTGTTTCTTCATCGATCTCTGTACTGGGTCAGGCAACCCCTGACATGAAATGTGGTAAAATAATGCTACTGTTTTTTCCCACGACTTGCAAGTTTCAAGTTGCCATTTCTCCTGAATGTCCTGAATGAAAGCAATACGGCCTTCATCTTCCGTGTCATGATTGCCCCCATGTCTGATGTATCGGGATACTGTACTTTGAGTGCCCGCCATACTTCTGCTCTGCTGTTATTAAACGGCACTCCGTCATGTGCTGTGTTTTGTGCTGTTACACTTGTATACCCTGCTCTCCTCCATATGTCATCAGCCCTTTCCTCAATAATAGCTGCCAAGAGACCTTTTATGTCCCCCATGGCCAGCGTGTTTCCTCCTGTCATTTTTTGTAGCTCATATATCCATTTCCCGAAGTCAAACTCAGGAGCTTAGATTTTAAATTATCCTTGTCCATCTGCAGCCATGGAATATACTGTGGTCTTGCTCCCCCTTTTTCAAACAAAGGAAACTGCGTAAACCCCAACCCACAGTTGGCTCCCATCATTAGTCTTTCCAGGGCAGGGACGATCCTCCCTGTCCATCTTCTTATTGGTAGTGATCTTAATCTGCTCACATATGGCAGTGATTCTCCTTTCTCACTATACGATCGTCCTCGGGGACTCTCTGGATATGCTATGGGATCTGGCTGTCCTATCCTTAGGTTGTTCCAAATCAGACCATCTTACTTCTTTGTCTATTTGCAGGCTTCCTTCGGGGCGCACACGCTTGCCCCTTCTTCCCCAAGGAAGGATTCTCTTTCCTCATCTAATATGTCTTGTCCCCATCTAGTGTGACTATCATCCCCTTCACCTTTGTCTAAGTTCAGTCTGTTTAAGGACAATGCTATACGTTCGTGACTGAACAGATTTTCTTCTTCGCTTTGTGATTGAAATGCTAGGGATGGATCCCTCTTGCTTCGACCATCACATTTACTGACTTCATTTAACTCTTGATAGGCCTTATCGATCCTTTCTCCGATGCTCACTGCATCAAAGTTTTCTTCTTCCAATACTACTCTAAATGCCCCTGACATTGCTTCCTTTATCAGAAGGAACTCTTGTACTCTATCCCATTCTATTTCTGGGCTTGGACCTTCTGGTTCCTTACAAATGAGACTGGCATCATGACTCCACTGTCGCTGCCTTTGTTCTATTTCTCCATCTAATTTGCTTCACTTTATCGCTTCCCTTCTAATTCTTTCTTCCTCTTGCCTTTGTTCTTCTCTCCTTACTCCTTTTCTTTCCTCTTCTTCCCTTTGCCTCTGTGCTCTTTTCTCCTTTAGTTTTTGCGCTTCCTCCTCCGCTCTCTTCCTTTCTCTTCTATCCCTGTCTTCCATCGCTGTCTATTGTCATACTTTCTTTGCTCTTCCGACCAATCTTCTTTTTTCTCTTGCTCCTCCTGATGCATCTGTTCTCGTCGCTTCCTGCTTTTTCTTTTATGCTCATCTTCTTTCAATCTCTTCTCTCGTTCCTTGTCTTTTCTGTTCTGTTTGCCGCTATCTTTTCTTTGTCTAACTTCCTTGATGCTTTTCCCATCAATTTTACGTAATATCTGTCCACCCATCCATTTGTTCTGCACAAGCACTATCTCGTCTGCTTTATCCTTCTCTCCTTTCCATCTCTGAATCTCTCTGTCTATTTCTGTTGGCGTGTTCGACCGCTCACTCTTTTCTTCCTTGTCCTGTATGATTTTATAGATCTCTTATTTTCTCTTACTCCCCTCTGGACTATCATCACTGCTGTACGCAGGAGGTTTGTATATTGGGTTGTATTGGGTATACCCCGTTGCCGCTTTCAATTCCTTTAAAGGATACCACCCAATTTCTTCTGCACTAGAGCATTTCACTTCAGGCGAGGTAAGGGGAGCTGAGGGTTCAACACCTCCCTCCTTATACTGACTAAGCAACACCTCCCCAGATGCTGGCTCTTCCCTCTCTTCCTGGTACATTTTCCAGAGGTCTAGGATCGCTAATCTTGTCTCTAATTTCTTCCCCTTGTATGCAGCGTGCAAGTATGTGGTCATGTGTTGCAATACTGCCTTTGACAGTGATCCCCTTGTGGCCACAGCATAAACATTTTATCTGCTGTGCCTTTCACCCATTCTGCACTTCTGTTTGAGCTTGGGCATGTGCTTTGGCAATGTCTTACATAATTGCATCAGGGGAGTATCTCCCATAATGACAAGTCTCAATTGACTGTCAATACTTACCAGACTTATAAAATAACCTTTATATTTTTGCTTAAATCACCACTTTTTCAATGTCTTTAAAACAAAAAATATGAGCGTGCACCATCAATCGCTGCTCAAGCTTCCAGTTTTTCAATTAGCTATCTCTACCTTTGGATTGGTACCACCACTCTGTTAGGTTTGATTGCTATTGCTCCTCAACTTTTCTCAATTACTTCACAACTTATCGCCCTCGATATTTTTACTCAACAAACACTATACAGACTGGTCGACTTTACTCATTAATAAACACAGGGATCACCTTTTTCTCTCATGCCTCTACTTTTTTTTTTATTGAATATGGTTTTATTAAACCTTTACAAAAAGTATAGAAGAATGGACATTTTACAAAACATACACATATTTCATATAAAGTAAGGAATGTACAGAGTAAAAAATTTACTACAAGCAAGATAAATTTCAGCCGTATAGCAGTCATCATATAATGATAGAATAATGGCTTATTTTAGACATCCCGATAAAACAGCAGTGAGAAGAGCACCAGCAAAAGAATTAGAGCGGGCCACTAGTAACAGGAATGACCTATGTATATACATCACCGGACAATTTATCTAGGGTGATCCAATTGGAGGTTGCATATAAAACTAGACAATGCCAATCCCTCTCGTGTATTTTGAATACATAGGCAGCGTTTCCATACCAACTCAGTAGATAGGTCCAAATACCCTTCAATGCACTTAAACAGGAGTCTCTTAGGGTATTAAGTGGCGTACAAAACAAGATGAGGTGTTTAGCCGTTTCAGGGACTAACTGACAAAATCTACAAAGGCTATCCACAATCGTGATTTGTTTTCTACGCAATTTAATGTCCAATGTACAAGAATATTCCAGCGCAATCTTAACAGTACATGTCAGTGATTTCGATTCGTAAAAAATAGTAAGTATCAGAGGTAGAGATCCCCTTTTCTTATGTTCGTGTGATAGATGGAGCATAGATTTGTATGAGTGGAAACAATCAATGGTGAGGAACCAATCATAATCCTGCAATTTCTTTTAAATTTTCATTGGATTAGTTGTTAGTTGTTCTAAATCAGAGTCAATGTTGCAGAGAATTGTTTCACACGAGTTATAGAAATTAATTAAGAAGCCCGAATACTTAATATTAATACCGACAAGTTTGCATAAGGTATTAGGTAGTGGGACCTTAAGTTTTGCGTAAAGCGTAAGCATCCTCCAGTACACCCAAGACTTTGGAGAGACATAACCTAGTTCGTATCGAATTGCAGTCAAAGGCACCGCATTTGGTAAGAGGAGAACCCGTCTCCAAATAGCACCTTCGATCACATCAAGTTTAGAGATGGCTAGCACCGTACATGGCTCCAAGCCATATGTCAATTTAGGGGCTATTTTCCCTTCGAAGAAGAGAAGGGCTGGTTTAATTGGGAATCGGCTGTATTTACGGTCGATTTTAAGGATTCCAGTACCTTAGCATTATTCAAAAGCATATCTATTTGCCCTCTCAAGCCCCTACTTGCCCCAACATAATAGCCAAGATAAGTGAGACAATTAGAAATGGCAACCCTTGCCCCCCCCCAAGTTCCAGGAATTGGTTATTTTCCTATAAGACCCTTTGGATAGGACGAGGATTTTAGTTTTGGCAGGGTTAATGGACAAAACATTTATATTGGCATAGTTGGCAAAAACATCTAAAAGACGCTGGAGCCCCACCTTAGTTGAGTCAAAAAATAAATAAATCGTCCGCGTAAGCCAACCATACAATCTTCGCGGAACCACATCTTGGAGCTATTAAACCCTCCTTATGTAGGTGTTCAGCTGCGTTGGAAACATACTGGTTGAACACCCATGGGGCTAGGACACACCCCTGTCTAAACCCACAAAATGTACAAACAACAGCTGACATATCCCCCTTTTGATTTAAGCGTATTCGTACACCAGTGTTGTTATAGACCACCTCCAAAAGACTCAATAGCCCCCTTGGTAGGCTGCAGAAAGCTAGGTTGCACCACAACGTTTTGCAGTCAACGCAGTCAAAGTCTGCCGAGAGGTCCACAGAGGCCCCAAAAATAGGGCCCCTGTCACTACTCCAGGCAGCACCCTGAATGCACTTGACCACGATTCCGTTTATATTTTTGGAGTAAAATTTACGGAAGCAAGTTTGGAACGGACTCAGAGGATGACCATTTTTTCCTCAGTCCTTAAGATGTGAAAGGAGTAGGGCAGAAAAGATTTTACAATCTGCGTCTATCAGCGCAAGGGTGCAATAATGTTTTGGGTCGGACCTGCTGCCACATTGAAAGATCGGGATAACATTTGCTAATGACCATGAATCTGGGCAGACTCCAGATTGAAGAATGTCTCTAAACTCAAGGCGTAAAAGATGGGCCCATAGATTAGGATCAGCCTTAAATGTGTTGTTAGTCAGGCCATTCGGGCCTGGTGCTCTAGATCTTTTGCACTTTTTAATTAGTTCCAAAACAGTCTCAATCTCAATGGGCAGTTCCCATTTAAGGAAGGGGCTTATAGGTATACAATCCACAAAAGTATCGTCCCCTTGAAATAGTTTATGGGCAAATCTATTGGCATGAAAGTCCAGCCAGCCTTGTTCCAAGATCGGATTTATTAAGGCAATAACCGGGTCGATGTCTTGTCCATTAACGATGGTCCAAAATGCGCCCACATTTGCCTTAATGAGGAACTGAAGCATTAATTTGGAATCCTGTTGAAAGATCCGATGCTTAATTGATTTGCAAAAATGTTTTATACCTTTGTTTGGTCTTTCTAATGAGGCCAGATCGTATGGTCATATCGAGATTAGATAGTCTGAGTCTCCTAAGGACTTTTTTCCTGGTTGATTTAGCCAGCGCTAAATCTGGGTTAAAGCAATGGGTATGCCTATCGACAGGGCCATAACAGACGGATCGTTTCCCCAATTCATCTACCGCTGTCCTTACAAGGGACATAACATCACAGTATTGAAGGTTGCCATTTTCCAGTCGTATGTAGTCCGGTTAAGCTTAGCTCTCAAATTAAAATTAAGGATATCAATATTTTTTGGTGTCCAACAGACAGCGGAACCAGATGAATTAGGTATAACTTGTAGCTGGGTCTGTTGGGTCCCATGAAGATGATTTAACTTAAAGATTGCTGTTAAAATACCATGGTCGCTCCAGTTATTCATATATATTTCAAACAGTGAGCATCTATTGCATAGATAATCGGCGACAAAAATATAATCAAGCGTGGAAATAGAATGTCCACGCTGCGAGGTGTGCCAGATGGTATTGTCAGTTTGGGATTGTGAACAGCCTACCAGGGGTTGTAGGCCTATGTTACCCAAGCCAGCATACCATATATAACCTGCTTGTTTTTTCTTCGAGCAGCTTAGATTCACCATGTTCATCTCGCAAGTTTCCCACTGAGATTTCTCAAATACGCAATCCCAGTTTAAATCACTTGCTAATAGGACATGCCCAGAGTCATTAGAAAAGTCCCAATCAAGAATAATCTGAGAGACAGCAGTAACAAACAATTCAACCGCACCCATCCCACTGTGCCAGTAGATGTTAACAATTAGCAGTTTCAAGTCTCCACTACCAGATGTAAGATCCACACCCAATGCCCCAAATGGTAGGCCCAAAAGAGCAACGCCCTTTAAACCTATGCAGTTATCAACCACAACCATAAGACCCCCTAATGGTCTACCCCCCAAGTTCTGTCTGGCACGCTGGTCAAGAATTTGGTAGCCATCTAGGTATGGGGTCGAGGTCATCCAGGTCTCTTGTAAACAGATGATGTTAGCATCTCTCAGCAACAGCAGGCATTCCAAATTAGCGAATAGGTGAGAGTTGCCTCTCGAGTTCCACGATTTAAGACATAAGTCCGAGATGGCAATTGAGCCTGTCCCGGGAGTAGGCTGCCTAGGGCACACGTTTTTGCCACGAGATTGAGATAATAGTAGCCCAGTCAACATCCAAATCCTGCTGTTTAGGTAAATACTTTAAGCCTATCTTATCTTGAGGACCATGAGGATGGTCCGCAAAAGATTTAGGAAGTAACTGTGCAATAGGAGACACCTGAGGGTCTGTTTCCCAAGACAGTCTAGATTCTACCTCACAGCCCAATTGCCGCAGGCGCTCCATTTGAGTAAGGATCAGTTCCTTAACTAGAGGAGAGAAAAGAAGATCTTTAGAAGAGATTAAAGAAAGGGCAGGTGTTTCCGAAAAGATGGTCAGGACATTGCATCTATTTAAACAAATTGGTACATCCAGCTCCAGCCGACTCTGTATTTTGATCAAGTGCAACGGTGTCTTATTGGAAGTATTATTGCGTTCTTGTCTCTGTAGAGTACCCGAAAGTTGATTTTGGGGGCCTTCTAGAATTACACCTTGCAATTTAGCAGTATCTAGTTGCAGAGGCCTGGAAAATGGTTTATGCAGTCGATCCACCAAGTCTCGTATGCCTGCCGAGATTGATGGATGTGAAGATACTGGAGGAATATTGTCTGCCTGCAACTTCCCCCACCCTATCCCCAGATCCAGAGGTGGTACAGGGATCAGGGGATGATTAGAATGATTATACGGAAAAGAGATGGCTTGGGGAGGGCCCCAGATTGAATATAGTTGACCAGGCTTTGCATGGGCAGATCATTGGGCGTTTGTAAAGTTTTTAAACTGGTCCACAGTGGATGGAACAGGGGCATCTTCAAAGGTTCTGGATTTCCCGGGCCACATCCCCGATGCAGAGCCGAGGTGGATAACAGCGCTGCAGTCGGGGGGCTAAAGGGGCATCTGACCCAGCTTTCTTTGGGAGTATTTTATAGAGAATTAACTGTGGGAGGAAATGGAGTAGCCCTGCTGATAGGACAATCAAGGGCTACTACCCTAGGTGGCGCTTGTATTAAGGCTGTAGTAGGAACTTCCGAAGTGGCCCCATTGTCTGAAATTTCTATTATCTCAGATGTTGGTGAAAGTATTTGCGCGGCCGTAAAGGAGGTTTGATCGCCATATGAAGCTGGTAACTTGCCCTGTGCAATCAATTTCTGAGAAAATTCAGTTCCAATCCAATCCACTTTGTAAGTTAGTTCTACAAGAATTTCGGTACCAATGTAGCCAATTTTAGAGTTGAGCTCCATCATTAATCTTTGAGAATTCTTTTGATCTGCCCAAATGTTGTCATACAAATCAACAAATGAGCTGAGCACCACATTCAAAGCGGAAATTGTTTGATGAATAAGAAGAATAAGTTTGTATAGGTCTTTAAGAGTATGGTGTAATCTTGGTGAATTTGCATGCCTCTGGTTTTCGTCTCACGACCTTGCGTCCACCGCGGGATTTACTTTATTTGCAATTATTTCTTCAATGATGTTCGTTAGAGCAGTTGGAGTATTTTGGGAGGAATCCCCTCTGGTCTGTGCAATCGAGTTTGCAAGAGTTTCACCAGCAAAGGGCAGGTCCATAGCTTTGTCTGCACATTCAATAATACTAATATCAGTAATATTATTGTTACCGCCAAAATAAGCCTGGGTAGTCATGGTTGAATGGTCCAGCATAGCATTACCTCTGAAGGCTTTGGGTAGTTTAATTTCTGTGCTTGTAGAGGTTGTTTTCAGGATATAGTTATCCATAAATGTTTGTCCCGGGATAGGCTGGATTAATTTTTGTTATTTAGGGGTTTTTTGGTGCAATTTCCGATTGAGGGTGGCAGGAATAATAAATGCACCTAAAGTCTCAGAGTTGTGAATCAGCGCTTTGTGAGTAGGTGCCAGTGGGCAGTTATCATTATAGGTTAACGATATTTGCTTGGCCGTAGAAAAGGTAGATGACAGACCTTCTTTTTGGATCATAGAAATTTGAGAAGACGTTGGCGGAGCACAAAGAGAAGTTGAGGATGTTAATTGGCCAGTAGAAGGTGACCAGCACTTAGCCCCGACTAGGGTTGGCTGGCTACTACCAGCAGGGTCAGACAAAATGGCAGATCCTTGAAGATCCTTTTTGGCTTCGTAAAAGGTATGGAGTAAACCTTAGGGCAGTCAGTAGAAGTGTGCGTAGAGCCAAACTACCAGATTGAAGGGCTCGTAATATGGCAGTAATCAAAAATGAGCCCTGCAGTCCTTGGAATGGTTTAAGTATAAAAGGGAACTGGCCCAAAGTTAGGTCAAAGAGTTTGCAGTAATGATAACATCAATGCAGACCCCACAGTCTCTGTTATGGAGAGGAGAGGTCAATAATAATATCAAAATATCCTGTCTTTGTGAGAGGACCAATCCTTGATATTTGCATATGTAGCCAGCAATAAGGAGGTTTCTCAATGTTTTAGTAGTTATGACTTACTGTATACCAACATCCGGCAGCCGTCCACATCAAACAGCCAAACAGCACCAACGCTTCTTCCACCAGGTCTTACGCCGCAGTGGTGGCTGTACGTGACATTTAAAGGTCCTGGCGATGTCACGTGACAGCGTCACGTGATCCTCAGCGTCTCTTCCGCCTGGCAGCAGCAAGAGCCGAGTGCTTGCAGTGCTGCCTGGAGGGGGAAGCTAGCTGGCAATAATCTGCAGTAAAAACAGTAAAAAAGCAATCCTGGAGCTCTCATCGCAAGTGTCCACCAGTACTTTCTCTCAGTGCCACTCGGGTGGCTGTGCAGGAGATTCAAAGGCCCTGGCGTGTCACGTGACAGCGTCATGTGATCCTCAGCGGCTCCGCCTCCCTGGGAGCAGCAAGAGCCGAGTGCTCGCTGTGCTGCCTGGAGAGGGAAGCTAGCTGGCAATAATCTTCAGTAAAAACAGTAAAAAAGCAATCCTGGAGCTCTCGTAGCAAGTGTTCACCAGTACGTTCTCTCAGCGCCACTCGGGCGGCTGTGCAGGAGATTTAATGGTCACGGTGATGTCACGTGGCAGCGTCACATGATCCTCAGCGGCTCCTCCTCCCTGGGAGGAGCAAGAGCCGAGTGCTCGCAGTGCTGCCTGGAGGGGGAAGCCAGCTGGCAATAATCTGCAGTAAAAACAGTAAATCCTGGAGCTCTGGTAGCAAGTGTCCACCAGTACTTTCTATCATGCATCTACTTAAATACCCTCTACAGGGTTTAAGACTTCACCTTACGTGAACCTGTTCACACATTATATTTATCTGCTCTACTCCCATTGGAGTTTGAGAGTCTTCTCGTGAACTCCCTTGAGTTAGGTTTCTAGGCGCTATTCTCCTCTTCTCACAATATTTCCTGTTACTCAAAAATTATCACAATCCCATCCCCTTGATTTGCTATTTCCCTTAGTCTACTCACCATTTGTTCATTAATCGTCTCGAGGCCTTCAGTATCGTCTCCTCCTCCAATCCTACCACTTCGCCTTCCGTCTGCAGAGCGCCCGTGGAAACCAGGCAGTGATTTCATCAAAGAGGAACCTGCCCAGCGTTTTGATTCTTCTTGCAAGTTTTCTATCGGCCGCTCTCCACACAAAACCCTGCAATCTTGTGAATAATGGCAGAGGATACCCGATCGTCCAAAAGACTGGGGACAAACTAGTTTGGATCTTGAACCATCCTCTGCTACCATGTCAGCGCAGGGCCCTTTGGTTAATGTGCATGCAATGGATGTGTTGCAGAATAACTCTGACACCAAATAATCTAACCAACTCAGGAAGATGGCAAAAGTTACTGTTTTATTAACAATTATCTAAAACAGGGAGTTACAACGGACATCAACCGACGTTCACTCTAGTCTCTCAGCGCATCTCATAAAAAACATAGGGCCTCATTACACGGTAGGCGGTGAGCCATGGCGCTATTAGCGCCATGGCTCATGCCGGTAAAATACCGGCACCGCCTTGGCGGAAAGGGGATTTACCGTCCCATTCCAAGGTTGGAGGGGCAGTAAATCCCCCTTCCACCATTGCCCTTCCCCATTCCCATTTCTGCCCCATAGGGCTCTATGGGAATGGGGAAGGCGCTAATTACGGCACCGCAATTTTGCGGTGCCGTAATTAGCTCCGAGGTCCCTTAGCGGGTTGGATTTTAACACCTGCAAAAAGCAGGCGTTAAATCCCCCAACCCGCAAAGGGACCTCGTAGTAAGGCGGTAAGGATTTACCGGTACCGGTACTTTACCGGTACCGGTAAATCCTTACCGCCATCCGTGTAATGAGGCCCATAGAGTTCATACTAAAGATTCATCAGAGGTGATGTTGTACTACATGGCAAATAAGAAAAACCTACAAGGGTTTATGATTGATTCAAGGGGAGCATCCAAGCATACTTTCTATAAGGGGTTGGATTGTGATTGGATATCTACTATTAGGTGGACAACTTATGCCTACCTCTAAAGCATTGTCATCTTCCACACTATTAAATACAGGGTATATCATTGGCTCTCAAACTATAAGGTCCTTTGTTATATGGCCCTCTACCATTGGTTGGAATGCTCGTGCCCTTCTCGGACATTTGGCTCACTTAGCAGCACATAAACTCAAACCCAGGTGCTAGGGGGTGGACTTGACTGTACCTCCCCACCCAATATGCCCAACATCTCTCATCACCCATGCCTTATGCCATGAAGATTGTCTTGCAGAGTATTCTCGTCTCTGGGAATATAAGAGAGTGCAAGCAGGCACTATCGTTATTCTAGAGCTCCATGTTCAACTCTATTTCCATCCTTGGCTCACGTGTCAGGAGACCACGATTTGGTCAATTTTTGCAGCATTTAAATGTCTTAAATGAATAAAACGTGGCACGCATGAGGTTGTTTCTTTGCACTTTAACAAGGGATGATTCAGCATCTCACGTTCACTGTCTTCAAGAATAGATAACCATCCTTGGCTGCTTCAGCTTTCATACCAGGCCAGACAGCCCTTCTATAGTCTTCCACAATCTCAGCCAATTCATGCTGCAGCACAGCGTTCAGCTTTTCTCTTCATAGGTCCAGGCTTATTCAAATGTGTGATAACGATGTGCAGCTTCTATATAATGGTGGCTTCGCCTGCAGTCTATTCACTACTTATAGCCAGCTCTAAGATTACTCAATCTACTTGTGTTACAGCATCTGTACACTTACTAAATGGCTTGCATTTTCTGCAGTGCTTCTCACATGTGAAATCTTCTTTTCACATATGAAAGTTTACTTGATTCTTAACTTCGTCATCAGTTTCTATAGGGTCCATACATTTTCTTCTTCAGCCAGTATTCTTCAGGCAGCACGCTCGTCTTTCGTGACATCACCAGCTCCTATTTCTCTCGTTTCATATTTTTCCGGGGAGTTCCTCCCTCAGATTATCGTCTCTTCGGCAAAACATTTGATACTGTTTTCTCAGTGGATACCTTCTTTTGAATATACATCGCAGAATTGGCAAATCTGTGCGTCAAGCATGGCACAATCTCAGGTTTACAGCATATAGACGGTAGGGGGCAGGACTTCCTGTAGAGGCATATAACTGTTCCTCTACACAGCTTTCAGGTTATCGTAGTCATCAATCATCTGTATTTTAAGCTGGACCGGTATTCTGATTGCCTATATGGTCCCTCGCCAACTTGCAAGAGATACAACCTCGATTAACCATGCAGTTCTCACCACAGCATCCCAGAGTCATTCAGACTACTTTGACTCAACGGGTTCGCTGTCTCCATGTGCTGTTCTTCACATCAGCAGGCTCACTGTGGCTGTCTCTGCTCCTGGCTTGGCACGCCTCTCTTCCAGGGTCTCCACCATCTCTCCTTCATGGAGAGGGAGTCACCTTGACTCCAGGAGATAGGCAGACCAGCCCTGCTGTGGGAGACTTTCCGAATGCTCCCACCACAATCCTTTTCCACAACTCCATGGAGCTTCGGGCATGCATCTCCCTGCATTCACCTCTGGCTTCTCCTCAAGCGTTCCAAAGACGATTTCAATAGCCTCACCTGAGCAGGCCATTTATACCACCCTCTATGCCCGACGTGCAGGCAATGTTCCTTTTCCACATAACGGTCTGGGTACTCGGCATCCCTCTTCCTCATCCCAGTGCCAGAATTGTGTTTGTGTATGTCTGACACCTCTCAGAAAAACATCTCAAACCTACGGGTGTCTAACACCCCACCATTACAACACAATGACAGTGATGGGTTCATAACACCCCAAAGTTCTCTGTGTCGAACACCCCGGTGGCTCATGGCCAGGCCAGGCACTCCAGCAGACACTGCACCACGCAACACAGCAGTCAGGTCAAGACCACTGGTGGACTCTGCACAGCTAGCAAACACACAAGCTCTGGGACACCACAAACCCGACAAGTGGTTTGCTAGGGCACAAGCTGAGTTGTACATAACAAAACATACCACATATAGCATCCCCACACAGAATCAGCTGATTGGGACATTGTAAATGAGAGAGACCTACTCTATCGAGTCCATTGCCCTAAGCTACAAAGTTCATCAATTTGGTGGCCCTGTGGAGGCAAAGCTTTTTAACATAAAACACATAATCTGAGGTTCTAAATTTCTGTCACCCTAGATAGGCATTGGTTACTAAACAGAGGCCACGTCCAAGTATAACATTCAAAGGTACAGCTCACCACCATAACGCATCTCACTTCCAACATCACACCAGTAAAACTGTACCAATAAGAATGCAGACAGACCCCAAGACAATGTGCAGGCCTCACATGGCAAATGACAGTAACGATAACACAGAACAGACATTACCACATGAATGACATTTCCCCAGCTGACCCGAAGAATAACAGTGCCATATTACAGGCCTTGCATGAACATTTGTGCCAAAGCTAACCAAACAGTTCCCAAACTGCCCAACCATGCCCTGCAAGTAGAGGATCACAAGCATAACATAGCCTGGAACAGTATCACAAACTGTTCTGGAAATTAACTCTGACATAGGAAACCACAACACCACATGCAATGTCGTTTCAGCAAAAATAGTACAGTACATCTGGATGCTTCCCAGCGTCGCCAGCATTAAACGCAGGATTACACTTTTCTTTTTGGCAGTATATTTCCCAATGTACCTGTGTGCCACACCTACTGCCCCACAGGGCTGGTGACAGCATGGTGCAAACTGCAGAACAAAACAAATGTGGCACAGGAAGGCACCTGATAAAGACAAACGCAGTCCAAATCATGAAATCTCTCCAATGTCACAGCCCTGACAGCACATTCCAGGGTTCCTTTCTCTAACCCTGGGGAAGCGCCCAGAGCACAAACAGCTGCTGACAGAGCAGCCTCCTCATTCCAAACCATCTGAAAAGTACACCGGCCCATCACCATCACCTCACGGGCCTGTGTGACATCACCAGTGCAAGTTGAAACCTAGAGCACGGCAGGACTACCGGACTGCAGACCCAAACATGATAGTGCTCACGCCCCTCGACAACTAGGGCTCTCTGGACTGTTCCACTCCTCCCAGGTATTCTCTACCCCACCACTCGCAGAGCAGAAGTTGCTCCAGTAAGAGCCCCTCAGTTCAGGGTGCCCACCTGCAGGGGTTGCCAGGACATGTAGCCACAAGATCATGAAATCTGTTAATGAGACAGTGGCAGCACATCTAACGAGTCACCACAGGATGGTGCAAACTGCTTCACAGGCCTCTTCACAGGCCTCTGACTACCAGACACGATCCCACCCCAAGACGCCCCCAGTCAGCCAGTCCTGCACCAGGCCGGGGTCAGCTCACCTTTATGGGGCAAAGAACCGGTGGATGCTTTCTCTCTTGGTCTCATGCTTTGTTTCCTTCTTCCAGGCTCGGCTCCCTTTGGACAGCTGCTGCAAACCTGGCCCTTCCCTCCAAGCCAGTTTATCGTCGTTGTAAATAGCTGTTGTAGGTGATGAAGACCGCAGAGACAGCAGGTAGGGAATTAACTCTTTTACTTAAGCGTCAGTTGACAATGTAATAACAAGCAGGTAAATTACAAGGTAAGTATAAAGGAAGGTACAGGAAACACCACCAGCTCTCACTCTCATAGGCTCTCAGCTTTAACTGACACCCAGGGAACATTCAAGGGCACTCATACATCAACGTTCAACACATCAGCATTCCATACAGCTTGCACTCACACAGCAATAGGGCAAGTAAGACACAAGACACCAAGACACAACAAATTCCCTCACCCATTCCAGAATGCAACTGCCTGCAAGAATCATTGGTAATTTGCCCTTATGGTGACCCACACACATCACCTTCGATTTTGCCATATAAAGACGTAGATCACAAGCTGCCATAAAGTCAACAATACCAGAAAACAACATTTGCAGCGCTTTAGGTGTCCGGGCAAGTAATACCAGGTTGTCAGCATAGCCCAAAGTGGGAAGGATTCTTCCTGCACCCCTTGGCATATCTGATGCTATGGCACATAGATTACTAAATAAAGAATTATTATACAAATTAAACAACAGCGGTGCCAGGACGCAACCCTGCCTGACACCTTGTGTAGATTTAAAAGCCAGTGGCAGCTCACTGGTGCAAGATATACAGATCTTAGCAATTTGATTTTAATGTAGGGACAGCAAGATGGCAAGATGGGGGTTAGGAAGACCTATGCTCCCCAAATATTCCCATAGCTTCCAACGATTAACATTGTCGAAAGCTGAACTAAGGCCCATTAAACCCAAATATACTGGCATACCATGCCCCTACAGATATGTATCTAAAATCAACCGCAAATGCAATACCTGCTCTACGAAAGCTGTAAGGCTCCTCTGCCCCAAATTCCAGTAGACTTAACCCACTTGTTTAATCTTTACATATAAAGCTGATTGTATGTATGTGTGTGTGTGTGTTTGTCCAGCTATACAAATCCACACCCTTGAACCAACCTCTACCAAATTTTGCATGGATTCCTCTTTTGTCCAGGGCAAGATCGTAGTCTATTTTTGGATGCAAACATCCTATATGCAAAACCTGTTGGGGATGTGTGTGTGAATGTTTGTCCAGCTATACAAATCCACACCGTTGAACCCACTGCTACCAAATTGTGCATGGATTCCTCATTTGTCTGGGGCAAGATTGTAGTGTATGTTTGGATGCAAAAAATGTACTCTGTAGACACACTCATTTACTGATGGTCACCCTGATTCACTAAAGTAGTTCCTAGAAGGAGGCAGCATTTGGGAAAGTGTCTGAAGCAAAATGTGTGATGTGTTGGTTATTCCTTTGAAATGTATTACTACTGTAGACAGTTCGAAAGTGTTTATTAAAGCATTTTTAAAGGGAATAAAATAAAAATGTATGTTTGTTTTTATCATGCCACTCCAAATATGGAAAATGGAAAGGTTACAGTACTTAAGTTTATTCACAAGAAGAGAGCGCAAACAATCAATGTTTCTTGGACATTTTCTCAAATGTGCTGAAGCCATTGAGTGACTGAAACATGCCACACAAAAAACAAACATCACTTAGAAAAGCTCCATCTGATACAAAGAGAAATTCAATATCAAGAGCTTCTGAAACACAACAACAAAAAGCAGCATGACTTGTGGACCAGAGCACAAGAGCAACTTTTTCCAGGGAAAATGAGATGCCAGAGCAAACTGAAGCAAGACTTGCAGACAAGAGGACAAGGGCAACATCCTCCGGGGCAGATGTGACACCAGAACAAAATGAAACAAGACTTGGAGACAAGAGGACAAGAGCAACATCCTCCAGGGCACATGAGACACCACTCGATCAGGACATGGGCAACACCGGGTGCCAGCTAGTCTGTTATAAATTAATCTCCTGCGCCATTTTGTTGAGGATCCATCAGAGACACAGGGTAATAGCAACAAGGATTTGCCCGGTCTCCTTTCTTGAAAAATGGAACAATGATAGCCTCCTTCCAACTCAAAGGAAAGGGAAGGTTTTTGCTGAATGCATTAAAGAGCTTTGCGAATACTGGAACCCAAATCACTGAATGTAACTTTAAGATATCCAACCGTACCATATCACTTCCAGGAGCTTCCCCATTAGCCAAAGTTAATAGAGATTGATGAACTTCCAGAGGAGAAAACACAATGAGCTTGTCATCTGTGAAAGCCATCAAAGATACAGGCAATGCCGACATGTCTGCCAACAGGACTAGCACCCCAAATGACTCATTGCCTGCCCCGAACACGGAGCAATCTGATTGGTCAGTCCATAAGCCAATGCCTCCCACCAACCTGAGCCCGATGGTGAAGACAGCCATTACCCAAGGCCAGCTTCTAAGGCCAATTGACATGGTCTCTGCCAATCTCGCTGGACAAGCCATCAAGCCACTGTTCCTGTTCCTCATGCTCCTGCCCTATGTCGCTTGTTCTCCAGTTCTGAAACCGAATGTAAGCATTGCCACCTGCCTCCAGTATGCGCATCAGCTAGCCCCAGCAGCGATTTATACCACAGTATTGCCTGTATGATGTGTGCCCAGATACTGTAGCTGCCCAAGGCAACTCCATTTCACCCTCCACTCCTTCCCTGGCATATCCCCAAAGCCCTCTCATTAGCACTCTCAGCCCTTGCCTGTACCACTATATCTAAGGCCACAAGGCAAATACATCATAACACCCTACATGGCATGAACACCAATCCACACAGTATCACCAGCATTCGAAGTAACTTACAATGCTTGCAGCCTCCACCTACCTCCTTTCTCCCACTTTGTGGCCAAATATGTCCTATCTTCAAACACGCAGCAACCAGAGAAATTCCCACTGCCAACCACCCGGCTTTCACTGAACCGCCACTGCTGCCAACCAATCCGAAGTGCACCCATAATGTAACTGCGCTAAAGATGCAAATACGTTGCTGTGCTCCCCTGCCTCCAAACACTAAACCTTTGACCTCTGCTAATCCAGCAAAACACTGCATGCCAACCCACACCCACCAGGAGAAAGTACCCAATACTTGTCAGTAGCAGCGCACCCCAGCACCAGCCTGCTTCCTGCGTCAGGCATGCACTCCCCATCGACCCATAGTGCCTAAACACCAGCGGCCTCTGCTCACCCAGCAGTACACTGTATACCCAACTGCAGACCACGTCCACTACAGGAACGCTCCCTGCACCTGGCAACACAATCTGTTACCCCCACCATTAAATCACACCCCAAGAAACAGGGTGCCACATAGTCAACCTCGGCACTGCACGGCTCATAACCCCCCCGCTACCACCAGTATCCTCAACATCAAACCCAGCAACACCTACCATCATCTCACAGGCAGCAGAAGCCCTGCCTGCCTACTTTTCACAATCATCACCACTTCAATGTGCTTTGCTGAACACCAGATCCCTAGTTGCAACGTATGACATCTTAGACCTCATTATCTTTTACCATCTTGATATCCTTGTGCCAAGTGACTCCAATCAAGCAATCCCACTAAGTCAGTGCCTCGTCTGGGACGCCCAAGGGAAGCCCTTATTTATATATATTTATGACAAGTTATACTCTTGATGATAAACCCTTATATAACGCCCTCTCTTTGAATCCCCCTAACCCCACTGAGCCAAGAAGTAGGTTTGTTTTGCAAATTAAAAGATTTATTGGAAAAATTAAACAATATATATATATATATCACACTTTTATAATAAATTAATATTTGATATCACACTTCTGAATATAATGTTGATCAACCATAGATAATCTGACACTAGCATACTTCTTTACAATCAATGAGGAGTTAGTATAGGAAGGATAAGGTAGCAGAAAATACTTTTATGGTTTCAAGGAAAAGCAATGAGGGAAAAATGCAGCACAGAAATAAACTTGATATGATTTCAACAAAAGATAATATGATCACTTTTTCTTTGACAATTGCCTCCCCCCCTATGCAAGATAAGGAGATGGAAGGAGAGCACACAATTCTCAGGAATACAAAATGCAATACAAATTTCCAGTTCCCCCCAGCGAGCTTAGAGGAAACAGGTATGATTTCAAAGCAGGCAAGATCCTTTTAAATGTGGTGGCAATGAAGTGAAAAATATGCTGAACATGCTTTTAATTCCCTCTAGAGGTTCAGGGTGAGTGTGAGATACTTTAAATCAGTTCAGGTCAGCCCTACCAATGATTATGGGATGGTTATCAGGTTGAAAACGGGATTCAGTAATGGAAGCAAAAGACAGATATTTTTACACGTCGTTGAAATGAAGCAAACTGTCAATTCGCGGCACTTATTTCCGAGTGCGTCGATCGCGATACGGTGGAACTATAAGGAGTAGCAAGTCGGTTTTAGGCTTGTTGGAAAGCTTAGAGTCTTAGCTTTAAGATGAAAGTTAAACCACGTTTTCAGAAATGAAATAATGATTCAAAATGGCAAAATGACACTTTACAGGTTTAAAATCGGAGAATGAACACACGATTCCTATGATGCAGTTCGGGACAGGTTCAAATGTTTTGAATCAGATTATTTTAAACTAAGAGATTGGTTCTGGCACAGTTCTAGCTGAGTACTCACACTATCAATTTGAAATAGGCCGTCAGGGTCTGTTTCAGCCGGTTGGACTGGATTCCGGGTGGTTTCTGGTACTGGTTCTCTGTGACACTGGTCTGTGGTTCTGCTGGTCTGGATCAAGTGGATTCTGGATAAAGCACTGCTTTCTGGGTCTGCTGGTTCTGGCAAAAGTTCTTGGCAAAGAATCCAACAGCTCGCCCGGCTGTAGGATAGTTTGGTTGGATTGCTGGATTCTGAAGGCCTGCTAAGAAGAGTTCTCATCTTGTGGGTTAGGCCTTTGCTTTATGTTCTGGAGTTAAGTTCTGGATCTCTGGATGTAAAGTCTGGAATCTGGATGTGAAGTCGTCCGTCAAAATGCTCCGCAAGAAAGTGGGTGAGTCGGCTCATTCTGCATGCCCAATCCTCTCATGATTTGATAGGTCAAGGATTCTCTGTGACCTGATTTGAGAAGGGACAGTGTGTCGGAGTCAGTCAGAGTCTTACAGTCTATTGAAGAAACGCCCCTTTGCTTTTACTTAGAACATGAATTTTTCATAACTAACAGGTTTCCCAGATACACATGTCGTTGAAATTACATACACATTTCACAGATTAATTTAAGACACACTCTCGCCCAACTCTGATCCCCCTCAGAGCCTGGGTTAAAAAATGGCAACATTTTGTGCTTTTTAGTGACTTTCGCCATATTGGTTTTTCCTCAAAATTTACACAGACCTGCACCCCTTCCCTGAGCATATTACTGGAAATTACTATGTCTCTATGCTAAACACAGTGTCTGCAATATTAATAAATAGCAGGGTTCGGTCCCAGAACACCGTACAAAGTGGAATTTGGGCTCAAATCGTGAGGGCATTTTTCATTTTCAGGATCCCCAAATTGTACATTTCTGTGAGCTTAATGCAAGATTTTAGAAGCATTTAACTTAAACATATATTTGCTGCAATATGAATCCACAGTCCTGTCTGGCCCGCCCCTAGGAACTGGGGGAGTCAGGGATCACATGTCTCTCCTTTCAGACAGAGCTCTGTTTACAGTCCACACCCAAAATCAGCATACTCCATTCAATTGAAAGGGTCTATTGTGTTGGGTCCAGCAGGCTGCAGGGAAGTCCCCTCACTCTCAATGAACAGGGCCATGTGATATCCTGCCTCATGGTGTGGGTCTCTGGGGTGTTAAGAGTTCTCAGGAAAGGCATGTCTTTTGAACTTTTAATTACATAAGACCCCCTTCTGTTCACTGCCCAGTTCTGCAAGACAGCTCTCCTGTCAGGATTTATAGAGCGCCAGCGCCGGTCAGTGTCCAATGCCGGTACTGCACCTATTTTTGACAGCTATCTTGAATTAATACATTTCAAAAGGAAAGGATTTTACTTGATAGTATATGATCCTTGCTTGACATGGCATTGATGTGTATCTGTAGTAGAGTACAGTAAAACACTCAACCATAGTTGGATTTTTGTTTGGTGGTGTATGGGAGTGAGGGGCCCCCAGGCCCCCTCGCGCCGTACACTCCTCAGTACAAGGCTTGGACCACGTGCCTCCGGCAGTGGGATTGCCTCTTGCCCTTATGTAAAGTTAACCACGGTTGACTGCTACATAGATGGGACTACTGAGCAGGACATGGAGCATCCATCTTTTGTGCCCCCTTTCGACTTCATCTTGGGTAAACAGGCCTCACTGCGATAGTACAGCAATGCTCAGCTCCCCTTCTACCGCAGCAGCCAAGGACAGAGACACACACACACAAGGCGCGCAGGCAGCTGGCTGGCCCCCACTCTTGCACTCCCCCTTCGAAGGAAAGCTCTGCGCTCCCATTCTCACACTGAAGCCGGAGAAAGTTGCAACAACCAATATGATACAGTTTTCTTCCTCTGAGATCACTGTTAGCATGAGAACCAGCATGTGAACCAGGATGAGCTAAGCACTTTCTGCTTGTTCGTCCCCATAAACGTGCAAGCCACCCACCCCCATTTAGAGCAATTTATTGCCATCCTGACCCTACGCTCCCTGTAAGGTATTTTTTTCAAGTGCCAGACCCTTGCCTGTGCTGATAAACCCACCCAACACACCCACTACTAACCTTAAGCATCTTACCACAATATATGTTTATACTTATACTAATAGGTCTAAGCTTAGGAGATATGTGAAACACAGCTTGATTCTTTTTACATGCACAATAAAGGTCAAGGCCTCCAATTAAAGCCACGAATGACCCAATTGTACTGACAATAATTATTATGTGTGACTTGTGTAGAAATATGAAAAGTAGCATAAAATATTTAGACAATTTGTTATTTAGTGTTTTTTGAATGCAACATATTAGCTTAGGTAGTGACCACAGTGACCGGACCCTGACCTGCGTGGAGCACAAGATATTTGAAGTCCATCATCTCGTCAGCCACTCAGCCAATCAGGAGGAAGAGATACCACCCACACCTACAGCACCACACCGCCTGGCCAATCGGGTCCATTTAGTATTTTTTGTTAGAGTTACTTTAATTGTTATATATATACAAGTAATGATGTATATGTTGTTAGGGTTTTTTGGGGTTATTTCCTAGCTGCAGAAATAAACCATCCTTTGAACTCTTGCAGCCGGGTCTCAGTGCCTCCTTCCCCGACAGGGGTGATGTTGGTTATTTTATTTTCTCTCACACGTAGTAAGCCGGGGAAAGGCACCTACATTTTTGGTGACCCCCGTAACGTGATTTAGAGAGGTGCCTGGAGGCCTGCACCGCCCGGCAGCGAGATCCAGGATGCCCCCAGCAAAACCATCGCCTCTGCGGTTGACCAGACTGTGCACACCAAGAAGAAAGGGTCAAGGGTTCCCGGTTGGCCAATACCGATCGAAAAGGCTGCTCGCCAAGGCAGGCCACGGCTTGGTTGGGGGACGGACCTGAGCGAGGTCCGGCCGTTAGCGGCGACCCTCGGAGTACCTGACTGAACACGTGGAGCCCAGGTTGCAAAGACCCCAAAGGAAGGTAAGGGGAAATACATTAACAAACAAAGGGAAGGTAGTTTAGAATAGGGTCTGTGTGAGTGATGGTGAGGCTTTTCTGATCTATCCTTTATATGGCCATTAGGTGTTGTAAGAAGTGAGAAGAAGAGAAGTGGTATCCTAGCCCGTACAGGGTAGAAGGCGGCGCCGCATAGCATTTGTCCCGACCAAGTGCAGAATAGAGATAAAGAGAAAATAGTAGGGGTCTCGTATATTGAGTAGACTTGGAGTAGTTTTAGAATATTCTTTTTCCGTGGAGGTAAGAAATCTTGAGACATAATAAAGGTGAAAGAGGCGGGGAGTGAATGCGAAATAGTAGGTAGAATAGGGAAGAAGAAAAACTGGGGGCAGTAACGGGAATAGGGAAACAACAAACGCGCGCAGGCAGTGCATGCTTGTGTTGCATGATTATATGTTTGTCTGTCTGCTTTGTGTATATGTCCTGTTGAACACGCTAAAGTATTTCAGTACAAGTAACTTGTTGATTAATAAATAATAGGCAAAGAAATAAATTGTGAGAGGTGACCAGGTAACACCTCTCAGAAAGAACAGCTAATGTGACATACTATAATTGCGAGTATTGATAAAGAACATATTTTCACATATTGTAACTAACATATCAAGTGAGAGTTGGGAAGGGACTCAAGGGTACCAGAACACACAAGAAAGAAAAAAAAAAACAAAGCATTGCCATGGGGGGAGTAACGCCACTGGCACATATTTGCCACCACCTTCCCCTATATAGCGACAGGATACAGAAGTATAACGATCAGTGGATCACTCAGATAAAAAGAGATGGGGTTATACCAATTTGTCCAGAAGGAGGGTCATTCGACAAAAGAGTGTTGGACCTAGTATTAACACATTTGCTAGCACGATACAAAGGGAAATAGTTACAGAACCGGAGAGAAGTATTAGATTTATGGCGAATGTTCGAGGAAGTTACCCCCACAGCAGAGGTAGGTACAAGCCGAATGATAGAAAAGCAGAAAATACCTGAAGAAGTAAGCGGGACACCAAAAGGGGAGTGCTCAACAACTACAACCGAGAACGATGTAACAAAAATCTATCCCTTAATGACCAGGCCAGCAGTAGGGTTTAGTGAGCCCCTGTATATACCACCCACTCTCACTGCTCAGTGCGGAGCAACAGCCCCCGAACCCCGCCATATGACAAAGGAGGCCTGTACGGCCCCACGAGTGCACCTCCTGTGGACATAGCACGTTTAACAGGCGATTTAAATCGCCAGCTAGCACACGCACAAATGGAAATAACACGGTTAAGAGCTCTATGGGACAAAGGGCAAATGCTGCCAGGGGGAGGGGAGGTACCCCCGCTGTCACTGGCAGATCTCACACCCCCGATAGGGGCAGCAAGCAATACAACCCCAGCAGTCTCGGTATCAGGGCAATCCATAACATCACAAGGGACGTCATCACAGCAAAGACAAGAACAAGAGTGTCAGTCAGGACAGTTCCTGTTCCAGTTGAATAACAAACCAGTGAGAATTATACGCCCAGATACACCGGAGAGTCAACAAAGTGGAGATCAGGGTGGAAAACAAGGAAGTGAACACAAGGAAAACTGGGAGGATAATAACGAGCCAGAGTCAGAAATAGAAGAAGTATGGGATGATTTAGATGAATACGAAGAGGCAGCTGCCGCAGAGGGTTCCCCACTGCCAAACTGCCGTTACCCAGACACACTATCACCACCATTATGGCAGGGTAGATTAAGACAACGAACAGGGAGGACAGGGAACATACTGGTAAGTAAAACGAAAAAAGGGAGAACGAGCAAAACGGGAAAGAAACAGAAACTACAAATGTCACTGATACATAAAGGAGCAGGTAGGCCAAACTATATTCCGTGGGCCCAAATGGACAAAAAAAACCTGTTAAAACTCCTCCCCCTGCTGACGGGAGGAGCAGGTAAGTGGATACATGTATTTGAGAAGAACACGGCAGGTGTGCCGTTAGCTATAGGTGATGTGAAAAGCTTATTAGTATCAGCAATCGGGGACCAAGCAGACACAATCTGGGAAAGGGCAGGGTTCCCGGGAGTAACAATGAGCTGTGATCGCCACGATGGATCACCATTCAACAATGTTCGAGCACAAGTGTGGGATGCATTGCGGCGTGCATTTCCAGACGTTCCAGATTTACATACAGTGATGCAGTGCACGATGGAGGAGAACGAGGATCTTGTGCAATTCATTTTGCGAGTGCAAGACTTATGGAGAAGTGAAACTGGTACGGCATGGAATCAATCAACAGCTTTATTTTATTTTATCATTAAAAAGGGGTTGCCGAAAGAGGTGCAGAAGGCCTTGGACAAAATAGCTGGGATCGAAGCCAAAGGGTGGCCTGAAATTCAGAGCATAATTGTACACCATTGGAGGAGGATCAAAGAGAAGGAAAAGGAGGTCACACAAAAGAGGCTGGCCGACGAAGCAAAATTAGTGCAGACAAAATTAGTGAAGGTCACTGCCATTGCTGCCAGTGTAACCGCAGACAGAGGAAACAAAGCAGAGGGAGACGCGGGAGGAAGGCCCGTTGGGATAGCAGCGCAGTGGGTTGGAGAAGACCAAGGACAGTGGAACGGAGAGGAACAGCCATGCCAAGGATCACAGTGGCAGAACAGGCCGGCCCAAGGAAGAGGTGGGTACCGTGGGCAGAGGGGAGGATACGGAGGAATGGGAAACAGAGGGTATGGTGGGCAAGGACCAAGAGGAGAACAGCAGGGGTCATGTTGGAATTGTGGAAAGTGGGGACATTATTCACGAGATTGTAGAATGCGACCATTAGGGTATTTTCAGGGGCAGCAGCAGCCCATGAACAATGAACAGGGGTGGGGCTGCCCAACCCAGGTAGCCCTTGTGGAGCTCCAATGGGGAGGGGGGGACAACAAGATCAGTACTGCTATGACCCCCAAATGCATCAAAGACAGCCAGCCCCACAACAGCAGCAACAGCAGCAGCCACAACATCAAAACGCACTACAGCCCATGGCGAGACAAAACCCATTAGGGAACATAAACAATAACCCTTCTGCAGCGGCCGCAAACGGTGCCCTTGCACCATTCCGTGGCGTAACGGTCGTAGGTGAAAACGTTTTTTCAGTGCCAGGTCAGCAAAGATACCAAGTCTAGGACAGCCCACAGGGAGCACTTGCGTGTCCAGTCCTATCCACCACACAAAGTGCAAATGAGGAACCACTAGTGGCGGCAGAAATAGGAAACAAGCAGTTAATCTTTATGGTAGTCTCTGGAGCAGAAAAATCATGTCTCACAGAAGGGCGGTTTCAGCTCTCGGGAAGAAATTTGGAGACGCAGGGGTTCTCTGGGGCTATTTTAAAAGTTCCTTATACAAAACATCTTGATGTAACAGTAGGGGGAAAAACAGTGCGTGCACCCTTCTTGTGTTACGAAGACGCGCCAATCAATTTGATGGGACGAGACTTGCTCAGTAAGTTAAACATGACCATAGCCTTTACTGAAAGAGGGATCGTGTGCTCGACGCCAGGGGTATGCCCCGTACGAGCACTCCTGATAATAAGCACGATTACAAAGGAAGTTGCAGTAAGAGGGATCCCCATTGACATGGACATGTTCGTCTATGGAATACAGGTATTAGCCCGAGTATTGCCTGAAATAACACAAAAAGAGTGGAGAATATCATCAGACTTCATATTCCGCCCAATCACACCAACAGATGTAGTGCCAGGCACAATTATATCTATAGACATTGAGGCAGTTCAAGTTTCCAACAAACGCATTGTGGTCATAGGCCTGGACGTGCAGGGACGCGAATGGAGAAGTGTGCTATGCATAGAGCCGAACATAATGCTAAAAGACATAACTGATGAAGAATTGTTTACCGATAACAAGGGGGATGGAGAAATAATAATGGAAATAAGCATACCATGTGACATTATGATCCAATACAGAGAAATACACAGCCCACTCATGGCTAACATAAAGGCCCCACTGACAATATTTGAGGAAGACATGGCCAGGGTAGCACCTGAAATTTGGACTACAGGGCCACACGATGTGGGATTGTTGCATGAGGTGACTCCCATAAAGATAAAACTGAAACCAGGTGCCCTCCCACCCAGAGTGAAACAATACCCAATATCCAAAGAAGCAGAGGAAGGTATTAGAGAAACAGTGAATGCACTCCTAAGCCAAGGTATCTTAATGCCATCAACTTCCCCATGCAACACAGCGTTTTTTCTGATTAAAAAGCGAAAGGAGGGGCGTGGAGAATGGTCCAGGACCTCCGCCCACTCAATGACATCATCCAAAAAGAGTTCCCATTAGTGCCTAACCCGGCATCAATATTGTGCAGCATACCAAAAGAGGCAACTTGCTTCACTGTCATTGATTTGAAAAATGTTTTTTTCTCTGTGCCACTCGCACCAGAGTCGCAGTACCTTACCACCTTTACATTAGGAAACAGCAGATATGAACACCGCAGACTCCCACAGGGGTATTGCGAGAGCCCAAGCATTTTTAACAGAGTACTACGAGAAGACATCGGCAACATAGATGTAGGGAGCACCATTATATAGTGCGTAGACGATTTACTCGTCTGCAGCAAAACAGAAGAAGAGTGTAGAGAAGACTCGATAACACTGCTTAACGTATTGGCTGCCAAGGGATACAATTTGGACAAAGGAAAGTTACAATACTGCCTTGCAGACGTTGTATATCTCGGCCAGCAAATATCTAAAGATGGAAAAAGAATACTACCAGACAGAGCTGCTGCCATTCGGCACATTATCATACCAAAAACAGTGAAGGATATGCAGAAATTTCTTGGCATATGTAACTATTGCCGAGCATGGATCTTCGATTATGCAGCATACACACGGCCAATGCTACAAGCACTGAAGGAAGCACAGAAGAACAGGCCCCCAATAAAATGGACACATGACACAATTGCCCAATTCTCCCGATTAAAAGACCTTATTGCAGACACCCCAGTCCTTGCAAATCTAGATTATGAAAGGGAATTTTTCCTGTTTTCACACAGCAATGGAACATTGATGACAGCTGTATTGACACAAAAGACATTGCTAGGCCACAAACCATTAGCGTACTACAGTGGAATATTAGACCCAGTAAAGAAGGGACATTTCGCTTGCGAACAGGCCCTCGCTGCAGCGGCCTTCCCCATTGAGAAAAGTGCCACGATCGTAATGGGATGTTCAGTGACGCTATATGCGGAACACTCATTATTTGCTATCTTGGAAATATCAAAATCTACTCTCACAACACAGAGAGCATCTGCTTATGAAATAATAATATCCAGTCCAAATGTACACGTGGTCAGATCAGATGCAAGACAGTGAACCCAGCCACATTCATTACAGAGCCATGCACAACTGAAGATTTACAGGAGCACGATTGTAGCACATATGAGGGAGAGGGCGATGACATTCCCAAAGCAAGAGAAAATGCCCTTACAGAAGGAGAAATCTATTTCATAGACGGGTCAGCATCCATAAACTCAGAGACAGGAGAGAAACATGTGGGGATGGCAGTAGTGCGCATGGAAGAAGACACATACAAAGTGATTGTTCAAAAGCGCCTCCCCTCACATTACTCTGCACAAGCAGCCGAACTGACTGCACTAATCAGCGCGTTACATACAGCCAAAGATTGTGCCGTAACAATATATTCAGACTGAGCTTACGCAACCACCACAGTTCACTCAGGGCTATCACGCTGGGGAAGGAGAGGGTTTAGAAGAGCAGATGGGTCCCCCGTACAACATGCCACATTGCTAAATGAACTAATAGAAGCTTTAGCAGAGCCATCGGTAGTAGCAGTGGTTAAATGCCTAGCCCATACCAATAACACAGACGCTGTCTCATTGGGGAACGCGGCAGCCGACACAGCAGCGAAGGAGGCCTCACACTTCAATAAAACACCAACATCAGAGTACGTTGTAAAAACAGCCACAGCAGAACAACCAGCAGAAGCATACAGTAACACGCCCATAGCACAATTGATAGAACTCCAGAGAAGGGCCCCACCGGAAGAGCAGGAGTTGTGGGGCAAACAAGGGTGTAAACAATCAGCCACAGATCTCATTTGGAGACAGGAAACGACAGGCAAGGTAGTGATGCCTGTAGAATTATTAGAAGTAGCGTTCCAACAACTGCACTTCCCAGCTCACGTTGCAAAACAACACATTGCAGACATTCAGGAGGATTGGTTTGTTCCCAATCTGCACGAATACTTGTCTAAATTTGTGATTGAATGTACTACATGCCAAACTTACAATACAGGAATGACATTACGAACTCTGCGTGGCACTTTGCCACGCCCTAGAGGTCCATTCAGAGAACTACATATCGACTACGCCGATATGGGAGAAAGATGTAATGGAGCGAGATACTTGATTGTGGTGGTATGCCCTTTTTCACGGTGGGTGGAAGCGGGCCCCTGTCCCCATCCTGATGCAAAATGTGCTGCCAAGTTCCTTGTGCGAGAAGTATTCTCGCGGTGGGGAATCTGTGACGTGATCCGTTCAGACAACGGCACGCACTTTGTGAATTATCTCTTCAAAGAAGTAACCTCCCTTCTGGAGGTGAAACATAAACTATGTTCGATTTATCATCCAATGGCCAATGGAGTTTTGGAGAGGATCAACAGGCTGCTCAAAAGCAATTTATCGAAATTATGCAGCACGTTGAAAAAAAATTGGGTATATTGTCTGCCCCTGGCACTGTTCCAACTCAGAAATCAACCATGCAAGGATCTCCATTTGAGCCCGCACGAAATCGTGACGGGGAGAAGAATGCACACGCCGCTCTCTCCTGTAAGGAGGGCGTCTGATACACACAGGGCTGCCACAGTGTTGGGGGAAGAGTTTAAGGAATACCTAGCACAGCTAACACGCGCAGTATGCAGCATAGCAAAACAAATTGCTCCGCCATTTACTGAAGATGTAGCAACAGACACCTCCATGCCGGCAGCAGATAGCCTGGAGGGGCCATTAATGCCAGGGGAACACATCTATGTTAGAAGTTTTGTAAGAAGGTGGAATTCACCAAGATTTCATGGACCATACACAGTGGTGTACAGCACCCCAACTGCAGTTAAAGTGAAGGGACTGAAATACTGGGTGCACCTCTCAGACGTGAGAAGGGCGCGCGGTGTCGCACTCCCCCAAAATGAAACTGTGTGGATGGCATCGCTAACACAGTCTGACATGATGAAAACTGCAACTAAGACAGGGAAAGTATAGTGAAAAAGCAAAATGTTTTTTACATATTCTGTCTCTCTCTCTCTGTCTCTGTCTCTGTCTCTCTCTCTCTCTATTTCTCTCTCTCTCTCTCTTTTTTCTTTTTTTTCTCTCTTATTCTCATATGAATCGTGTTATTTTTTCTATTTTTCTTCATTGCTTTTATGATAAATGGAAAGAAATTGTTAAATACCTCATTGAGCAAAAAGATGAAAAAGAATGAACAATTGCAAATATGTTTCTTTTCATGATGACTTAACGAATTTGTCTCACCCCCATAGGTTCAACATGAGCCAATGCGACGAAACGGCTGAGCAGGCTGAAATGTTAGATAGAAATAGGGATGCCACTAGGGCCAGTAGATTAAGTAATGTGGAATGCGTTATAAAATATGCTGCCATACTATTTGCAATAATGATGTTTTATTTTATTTGGTATAACGTTTTATTTGTGGCAAATGAAATGAACAAAGGGGGGAGCGTGGCTAACATGACAAAACCAGGATCTAAACTAATATGGACTGGAGTAACAACCATTTTTAAGGACACATAACGTTGAATCAAATAGCATAAATGCAACGCCACCCTATGAACAATTGCATGTGAACAAAACTGCTATTCCATTGTTGAGTAATACTATGGCCAAGGAAATAGAGCTTGGATGGAATGTAAATGACGATTACTATTGGTTGACTAACTCCAGAAATACAAGCATGCACACACGCACGGCACCAGAAACCACTACTGAATACACACATGTCACCATGAACAACATTGATGATGCATGGTCCAGAATATTCCCGCTGCAATATCAACGAGTTGGTACCCAATTAAAAAACAAAAGAAGGAGGAGAAAAAGGGGGGCGGGAAAAAACAGATATATTTATCACAACCTGGGGTTAGATGAAATAGAGGACCCCCGACAACCTGACCAATCAAATAAATGGTATTCAGACATGAGCACCACAGCAAAGCAAGCAAGTAATGAAAGTTGTTACGTGTGCTCACTTGTTCCTCATCCAACTGGAACCCCGAAAATGTTAGTTCCACAGAAAGTACCCTTGTCTGAGGCCCAATGTTTGATTCATCTGATGCTGTGAAGAATAAAAAAGACATTTCAAGCACATACAGTCACCATGGAGAAATTGGAAAATGAACAAACATGCACCAGCAGACGACAAGGAGTAATTTGCCTCCAAGAGCCATTTTTCATGATAAAAGGGACAAGGTATGCAGATGACAAGTGGCATGATGAAACGATTAAATGCAAAGCTGAGGGGCCTCGAGGGCTGCCAGACGAAACATACGAGTGGGCAAAAGAAACGTGCATCCCCATCTGGTCACAGCATGTCACCAAACTGACATGGGTCACCCCCCTGGAGAGACCCATAAAGATTCAAAGGGAAATACTGCACAAACTTTGCTTCCATGGAGAAGGGAAAGTGAATATGGGAACCGCACAGCAGTGCAATAAGACTTTAATAATACCAGATATGAAAAAAGGCACTGCTGTATTAATGGACATATACTGGATCTGTGGCAAACGAGCTTACCTGCATCTCCCAGCATCCTGGAGGGGCACTTGTGCCCTAGCCACACTTCACTCAGCACTAATGGTGATACCAGAGAGCCACGTTCAGTTTACAGCAAGGCCTTCGGCTGACAGGTCGACAGCAGGCCAATCGGCTGACATATCGGCAGCAGGGCAATTGGCTGAACCATCAACAGCGCCCGATGAGACAATCACGGAGCCCCCAGCATACGAACTATTGTCAGAAGAAACATTGAGAACCAAGTTGTCACGCAGAAAAAGATCCAATTATATTTCGTCCAAATCGTCCGAACTCCTTGCTGAAATCCTGCAGCAGTACAAGCTTTTCTCATCTGCAGAGACATTTTTTGCATCATTTCTAGCACCAGGCGTTCAAGCAAGGACAAACGCGAAATGGCTGCAGATAACACGCTGGGAGCTCATCCAGCTGGCTAACGACACTGAAGAAGGATTCAATATCATAAAAATAGAGCTCCGTGCATTGCGCCTAATGACGATGCAAAACAGATATGTCTTAGATCTTATCACGGCGATGGGCGGCGGTGTTTGCAAAAAAATTGGGGGGCGTGCTGCACGTTTGTACCAACTTCAGATGCTGATAACGGGACACTGTCAAACGTGATAACAGCAGTGCATAATTTAGGAGAAAGAATGAGAACAGAAGGTGGAGCAGACAACAACACATGGTTTGACAATCTGTTCAGCTGGATACCATCATGGGTGAACATAGCGGCGAAGATACTCATTGCCATTATTGTCTTTCTTCTCCTAATATTCTGTGTGTGCCAACTGGGACTAAGATGCTGTGAAAATAATATGCCTAATTCAGCGATGATGATGGTAACAGTGGGCCGACAGACAACGGTGGCTACCATGATAGATGCCCAAGTACAAACTGGAGAGTACACCACACCGCAGTATAGAACGACTGCCATCTATAGGCAGTATGGGGACGTGGTCGATAATGTACATTACAGTACCATTAAAGAACCAAAGGACTTGCTGTGGTATAACGAGGTTTGGATAGATTTAGATGGGGATGGTGGGATAAACTTAATGGTCACCCCAGAAGAATACGCAAAAAGAGGTAACAGCTTAAGAAGTGTATGCAAAGCATGGATGCCAATAAAGGGTACACCGACTTGGGATGAGGCTGTGGCTGAAGCTGAGCGCTAAGGGAGAACGGAAAGAACGAGATAAGTAGTTTGTTACTTTAGATGTAACGAAAGGGGGGAATTTATGGGAGTGAGTGCCCCCAGGCCCCCTCGCGCCATACACTCCTCAGTACAAGGCTTAGACCACGTGCCTCCGGTAGTGGGATTTCCCCTTGCTCTTATGTAAAATTAACCACGGTTGACTGCTACATAGATGGGACTACTGAGCAGGACACGGGGTATCCATCTTTTGTGCCCCCTTTCGACTCCATCTTGGGTAAACAGGCCTCACTGCGATAGTACAGCAATGCTCAGCTCCCCTTCCACCGCAGCAGCCAAGGACAGAGACACACACACAAGGCGCACAGGCAGCTGGCTGGCCCCCACCTTTGCACTCACCATGCGAAGGAAAGCTCTGCGCTCCCATTCTCACGCTGAAGCCGGAGAAAGTTGCAACAACCAACATGATACAGTTTTCTTCCTCTGAGATCACTGTTAGCATGAGAACCAGCATGTGAACCAGGATGAGCTAAGCACTTTCTGCTTGTTTGTCCCCATAAACGTGCAAGCCACCCACCCCCATTTAGAGCAATTTATTGCCATCCTGACCCTGCTCTCCCTGTAAGGTATTTCTTTCAAGTGCCAGACCCTCGCCTGTGCTGCGAAACCCACCCAACACACCCACTACTAACCTTAAGCATCTTACCACAATATATGTTTATACTTATATTAATAGGTCTAAGCTTAGGAGATATGTGAAACACAGCTTGATTCTTTTTATATGCACAATAAAGGTCAAGGCCTCCAATTAAAGCCATAAATGACCCAATTGTACTGACAATAATTATTATGTGTGACTTGTGTAGAAATATGAAAAGTAGCATAAAATATTTAGATAATTTGTTATTTAGTGTTTTTCGAATGCAACATATTAGCTTAGGTAGTGACCACAGTGACCGGACCCTGACCTGCGTGGAGCACAAGATATTTGACGTCCATCATCTCGTCAGCCACTCAGCCAATCAGGAAGAAGATATGCCACCCACACCTACAGCACCACACCGCCTGGCCAATCGGGTCCATTTAGTATTTTTTGTTAGAGTTACTTTAATTGATATATATACAAGTAATGATGTAAATGTTGTTAGGGTTTTTTGGGGTTATTTCCTAGCTGGAGAAATAAACCATCCTTTGAACTCTTGCAGCCGGGTCTCATTGCCTCCTTCCCCGACAGGGGTGATGTTGGTTATTTTATTTTCTCTCACACGTAGTAAGCCGGGGAAAGGCACCTACAGTGGTTCCGGGCCCATGATTTTAGCAATTTTTGACATTAATAAAAACGGGTTTTGAATAGAACCATCTTTCTTTGCACTGATGGGTGGCAGGTCAGGGGACCATTTTGGTGTGCGCAAAACTGCACGGTTCTCCTGGATTCTGGCGCAAATGTGGGCTTTTCCACCATCTTGGATTTCCTAAGCCCACAGCACCAAATGTTGCAGCATAATAGTCCAAACGTGGGTCAGGACACCCAACACTTGGCCTCACAGAAACTTGGTTGACTCCTGCTTCCGGCCCTTCGCCATCTACCGCTGTTCCCACAGGTTACGCTATACTCCGCTGTGATAGGAATCCTATAAAAGGGGGCAGGTTTGCCCTCATCTATAAGGACTCCATCCCGATTCTTATCATTAAGTCCACCCTGCTCCCTAACTGTGAATCTATTTTGGCCAAACTAAATTGTTCACTGAATGCAACTATCACCATCCACCTCATCTATCGACCTCCAAGCCCCATCATGTCCTTCAATGACGACTTTGTCCAACTGATCTCTACTAACTTTAAGCCCAGCACCAAACTCCTAATCATGGGTGACTTCAACCTCGGCATTAACAACCTTTCTGATACTGTGGACACTACCCTGTCCAAATCTACAGCCGCCCAGGATGGCACTCAATGCATCACAAGTCCTATGCACTTGAAAGACTGCACACCTTAGACTGGCTCCTTGACCATGAAAGCAACATCAAGTCCTATCCAACCTACCCTGCCCTTAGTCATATCACCATACCATCACCTTTACTATCTCCATTCCGAGCAAATGTGGGCATTCATGCATGAAGCCAGGGTTCCCCTGCCTACTATTCTAGCCCAAAGCACCCGCAACATGACTTGTGCCTGGATCCTCCCTTTACTCAACCACTCCTTCCACCCTGCCAAGGATACCGCAACCCTGGTGGATCACTATAACAGCATGCCAAGTATCACAGTCGACTACTTGGCCCCTCTCAAAGCTCGGAAAGCCAAAAACTCATAACACCACAACTCATGGTTCACCTCTGATCTCGGGGCCACCCATGCCCAAAAAAGGGCAGCAGAAGCTGCTTTGTAAAAAGACCCCATCACAGCAAATAAAGCCCACTTAGCCAGAATCTCCCAGCTCTACAAACAAATGTTTCATGCCACCAAAGCTGCCTCCTACAACAAAAGAATCACCAACGCATCCTCTAGCTCACGCAAACTGTTCTATATCCTCTGTGAATTAGAGACCTGCATCACCTCCCCTTCCACAGTCCAGAAAGACATCTCCTGGTGTAGTAATGTCCAAGATACCTTTACAGGTATACAAGCCAATATAAAAGCTAAACAATCTTACACATGAGCCACCCCAGATCACATCCTCCAGCTCGGAGTACCAAAGGACATTCCCATCATCCACTTTCAACCCATCAGCACATCTGACCTCTCCACCATCATTAATGGTCTCAAACCATCACGCTGTAAAGGCGACATCTGCCCAGCCTCCATTGTAAAGGAATGCGTAGAACCCTTGCTTCCACTCATTGCCACCATTATCAACTTCGCTACCTGCTCTGTCCCATCCTCCCTCAAAGAATCTTGGATCTTCCCCCTACTCAAAATGCCCACCCTCGACCAGGCAATCTTAACCAACTATGGGCCCATAACCATTGTCCCTTTCTTCTAGAAAATTATCAACAGAGTTGCCTATCTCCAATTCTAGGACTTCCTCGAATCCCATCTCATTTATAGCACTCAGCAATCAGGCTTCTGCCCAAAACACGGGATGCAAATAGCACTTTTGGACCTCAAGAATCAACTAAATGACACCAATGACCTTGGACACCTCTCCCTCCTCTTGCTTCTCGACCTATTGGTGGCCTTCGACCTCGTGAACCTCCAGACATCTGACAGCACCTCACAGCATCAGCCTACTTATCCCTAGACCCTGCCAAATGGATTGCGTCCTTCCTGGCCAACAGAACCTTGCAAGTCTTTGCCGGCGATGCTGTCATCAGACCTACGCCTACCTCCTGCGGAGTGCCCCAAGTCTCTTGTGTCTCACCTACCATATACAATGTTTACACAAAACACCTGTTCGACATCTGGAGATGTTAGGCATCTCATATACCTACTACACCGATGACACACAAATTCTCATCCCCCTCTCCGGTGACCACACACAGGATACTCGTAATGTGAACACCATCTATGAAGCTATCCATCCTGGGTGGACTCAAACAGTCTCTGTCTGATGATAAATTATGACAAAATAGAGTTACTCCTGATCACTCCCACCCCCCACACACAAGCCAGGCTGGCCAAATTGGACCACTGTAATGCTTTTTAAAAATGTAATATCTTAAAACACAGAGTCTATTAGAAATGCATTCTGTGTGCGCTCAGCAACGAACATGTTCCTCAGGCCTCTGTCAAAAGCTGCATTTTAATGTGAGCTCTGAATACTGTTTTCACTAGAAACTGTCTATGTTAGTCTACAGTGCATCAAGGAGACTTTTGGCTGATAACGTTGCAGGAGCCAAAAGCAAACCTTGCGCTCCCATGAGAAGAAGGGAAGTGTTTACCTCTTGGAGTTTTCCATCTGACATTTTCGGCCGAATGCCAGTGAAGATATGCAACAGGTGCACTTTCTGGAAAAGTACTGCCCTTCCTTTATGGAAAGTCCCGTTGTGAAGATTTCTCTTTGCCAACTTGGTTTGTAAGCTGTCCTGTGAAGTTCTTGGCAAGGATGAAGTGGCGTATAGTTTGGCCAATGGTGATGTATTTTATCTAATTTACTTTCTATTGCATTTTATACACTTGTGTATGCTTTTGTTTTGAGTTAATAAACGGCCATATAGAGCCAGTGTTATAATCTAGGTGAGAGTTCTGAATTTATTCTTGCGTCTCAAGTGTACAATGCTTTCCTATTGAGTGTTTTGGGGAGCCAGCTACGTATTATGTCTGTGTACTTATTTTGGGAGAGAGAAACAACCACTCATACAATGCCTTCATCATCAACGGTCACAGAATCCCTGTCGCCACGTCGATAAAAACACTGGGTGTTTACCTAGACTCATCACTGAACATGGCACGACAGATCAACCATATTGCACCTTCATCAGGCTACGCCACAAAGCTCATCAATGCTAGTAAACTTTTTCTGTCTTCCAAGAATTAGCCCGAGGTTGCACATGCCCTCATCAGCTCCAAATTAGACTACTGTAACGCACTACTCTGCAGCTCTTCAGAAAAATACTTGAATAAGTTACAAATAATACAGAACAATGCTGCACAGGCTGCACTGGACATAACACGAACAATCACATCTTGGACGCTAGAAGATCTGCCCAGAGGATCCTAGACAAAGACAGAATTACTTTCAAGTTCCTTTCCATTGCCCACCGCTGCCTTTCGAATAATGCCCCCTCATACCTTTCACAAAAACCTAAGAGACACACCGCAGCGAGGGCCCACAGATCAGCCTCTAGGCGTTGTCTCATCACACTTAGATTCAAACATAAAAGGGCAGGCGGATCAAGTTCCCAGTGTGCACTGCAACCCTCTGGAACTACCTCTGCCTCTCCCCCACTTGCAAAATGAACCTTCCTACAACCTGTTTAGGAAGAAACTTAAAACCTAGCTCTTCAACTGACCATGTCAATTGGTCACTGTTCTGTCGACTCACTTTGCGATTGTACTGTAACACTGTAACTAGTACTTAGATGCCCAGTGGCTATGCACGCTTCTATAAATGATTAAATACAAAATAAACTAAATAGATAAATACATAGTTCCTAGGCGGCAAACACGTTGCTGAGGAAGGAAGATTGTATAGTCTGGAAACAATATTTACCCACTCAGCAGATGAGATTGGACTACCATTCTTACGTTGTGTGCTGTCTAGGCCAGGGCCATCTTAAGCACTTTTGGGGCCCTGGGCACAGACATCTTTGGGGCCCCCTCCACCAAACAAAAGGAATTAAGGGTTCAAGAATACTGGTTGCGCCCCCCCGGCCCCACCTGTTGCACGCACAACCTATAGGTTGATATGCTGTCTCGCAGCATAATAAGCACGTTTACTCCTTTTAAGTCCCCTTACCCTATTCGTCCTTGCTCTAATCAGAATGACAAACAAGTAGCATTTGAAGACCAACCTTAGCAGTCTACGAAGAGGTTACTGTGCTAGTACATACAGGATACTTTTTATCAATAGCATCCAGGAACGTATGCAGTCTGTAGTAATAATGCAGGACCGTATGTAAAAGGAACATGCAGCCCATAATAGACAGAGAACTCACATTAGCTGCCTCACAGATGCAAAAGTGCTCATGCATGGATATGAGAGACCAATTGGAAGGAAGGAGAAAGCTACACAGAGCGCAGCATGGATAGTGGATACAGATTATAAGCTATCATGAAGGTGTCTTTATCCAGACAGAGATTAGAAGTGGGATATGGTTTTCAAATAGCGTTGCCATTAGATATCAAAGGAACACATGCCTGTGGTGTGCGGTATAAATATACTCACTATTAAAGTGGAAGAAACCCTACAGCCAATGAAACCATGAATAAGGTTTTAATGAAGATCATACCATGAGAAGGAAATCACTCTGAAGGGCTGACAATTTTGAAAGGTTTAGGGACTAGCAATATTGAGAGGTTAGGCAATACAAGATTAAATGAGATGCCCAGGATCACACATTGGTTAAGGGGTGAAGGGGTGAAGCTGGGATTTGTGCCAACTCCGCAATTTCTGCATTTGAACCCTTTCTTTTCTAGTTCTCACTATGAACATTTTATAAAAACAGACTTGGAAAGTACACAAATCACATTTCCAAACATGACCATTTTTGAAACAAAATATTATAGAAGGGTATTATGGAAAAAGGGAATGATTCTAGCTTCATTCTCTCCATCATCAAGGGAAGTATTTAAATACCAGCATACCAATCGATGTGATTTAACAAATTTAATCTGGGGTTGTCTTTTGTATTTTAAAGCTTTAAATACTTCCAAAACAATGGCTTGTGACATTTTCATTTACAGACGTGCATAAAACCTTTCACTTTTACCAAAAAGCAAACCGTTTTTTGTGTCAAACAAGCAGATCTTAAAATATGCTTGCCTGAGTCCTGCAAAATCTGGTCCACTCTCTTCTGTCTACCAACCCTTCCACCCAAATGGCCTACATAATAAGAAAGATCAAGTAATGGGCTAAACGATACCAGCAGCATGCAAGAAGGCAAACCTCGCAGAAGACAGCACAGTAATGTAATATATATTAGATGATTTGACCAGGATCACTTTATCGTCTGCTGGCAAATCTAGGATACAAGGATGAAAGCTTTTGTTCCATAGTCTTGAATTTGGATACCTATTCACCTCTTGGACTAACAGTTTATGCCATTGTTGGAGGCGATTGCCTAGGTTTTACAACACTCCATCTGAAAAAACCAATTTCTAGACCTTCACCATACTTATAGCAACCCCTTTCTGGTGCAGGCACATTGCTGATAATAGCAGATGTTGCTCTGCAAAACCAAGTACATATGCAGGCAGGTTTATAAACTTCAGACATAGGAAAGGCTCAGCAAGCCTTGCTGGAATGTGATATTCTATTTTTGCATATCAACACATATCTCTGCAATGGGTGCTTCACACTCTGAGCTAACTTTCTGAACCATTGTGGCACTCAATTGATCAATATGCATTTCACCATTGCCTATTGCACATGATCAACATAATTCCCACAGGAAGGAAAGAATGCTACATAGTTGTGCCGTAAGGAACACACAAACTATTTATACGAAAGTGAACATAGAAAGCAATACATGATGAATTGATCAAAGCCGAATGTACTTGTCTAAACAGAAAGGCAGTGGGTTTAGAGCCTCAGCAGCACCCCATAAAATATCCTGACATGTGCTATTTAAGACTGGTGAACAATGGAATCTTACTTCTTCAGATCAGGCAGCACTGACGGGCCCCCTTCCAAGGTGGGGGCCCTGGGCAAGTGCCCATTTTGCCCTCCCATAAAACGTCTCTGGTCTAGGCCACTTTCTACTATCTTCCAGAACATAGTGCTACTCTTACTTCAAACATCATCCTGTAGATCATTCCACACTTAACATCCTTCAATACCTTGAAATGTATTCTAGCAGTTCAAATCACAGATGCATCCCCAGGGCATGTTCTTACTGTACTAATCAGGATGCCCTTCAGCATCCTATATTCATTTGTTTACCAACTGATCCTACTAGCCCAGTGAGAACTATGTTGAGAGCTCTTCGTTAAGACAGACCTCGCCGTCATCATTAGGTTATCAAATAATGCTACGGCATCATCACATATAGTGGTAGAAATAAGACAACCTTTCTTTATTAAAAGGAGAGACTGAAAGGCATAACTTGATTCAAAGAGTGGGAAAGATTTCCTGCAGTGAAAAAGGAACTTTAAATACTGAAACAAGCCTAACAGAACTTGAGCCAGGCAGAAGCCCTATCGAGGCTAATGTGCATGCCTCGCCTTTTTCCTTTTAGTTAGGAGTTTTCTAAAGTGTTAGGGCCAGTTAGTAGTTAGTCACCACAATATGCAGGTAAGGAGTCAGTAAATTGCCCAGGGAAAAGCAATTGTTTGCCTCCTCACAGTTCTTTTATCCCTAGCTACTTTTTAAATGAGACTCCTTGCTCGATAGGATAGTTGCCTCAGAGTCTCTCCTTGTCAAAGGCAATGGTTTCACAACCTCAAATTATAATGCCCTTGATCATATCCCATTCACTCCAAGATTCAATTTTTTACATCTTCATAGAGCATGGTTCCCTTTGGGTTTAAGGCCTAAAGGCCTGCAGATCTTAACCAGCGAGTAGTGTGCTGTGTATCGGCCCAACAATGACACCATCCAGCAGTTTTGGTTATCCTCATTAAGTTAACACAGAACGTAGTGGAATCCTCTCCCTTCCTTAGTTTTTGCAATATGGGCAGTGGTACTGTCTGTTGCCTTTGTCTTATGGTCAATGTTCCCTTTAGGGCTGTTAGGGTCTCCTGATGCTGTCGGCTTATCGTCAGTTGGCCTTCAGGCAGGTTCTCTGAAAGCTGCTCCATGCCTATGGGTGTAGGATGTAAGTAGTTGGTGTTGAGTTCGTTTGGAGGTTCAAATGGGATTCCTGCATCTTCTTCTTCATCGTTACCTGACTCACATTTTCTCCATTCCTTGAAAGTCAGGTTACAGGGGTTAACTTACAACCCACTCCTACTGGCTCTGTTTAGTTTTAAATGTGTATTGTTCTCTCCAAACCTTCTAATCTGTCTACCCAACGTACTCTTTAGTTCTTGTACAATGATTTAATTTTTTTTCATGTCCTTTATGTCAGTCGCGGTGTCTTCTAACTTGGGAGAAACTTGAAGGGGTCTCCCTAGCTAGTCCCCCGGTATCTGCCATCCAGGTGGCCAAGACACGACCATCGCTATTGGATTGAGTTCCTGGGGGTGGACCAGTGAGGCGGGATCCCCTGGATGGATTTCCCTATAGCAGAAACCCTTGTACAGGGGTCGACAGATAGACTCATAATCTATCTTCCAAAACCTAATTACCTTACTCTTAGATTTTCTACGTTGCATACATAATTGTGAACATTACTAGGACACTGACGGGTGAAACGTGGTATCCCCCTTCTTTCAACACCTTTTTCCCTTCCTACCACATAGGATTTTCCAAAACACTGCCCCCCCCCCTTTCCAACACAAACATTTTCTCACAACACGAAAGACAACGGGCTAACACCAGAGCTGTTTACCTGACATGTTCCAATACAAGGGCTAGACAAAATCAGGCATTTGACCGGAATCACACACACCTGTCGGCCCTTTCCCTTCTCTACATGGATAAATGGTGGAGCACGAGAACACAGGAAGAGCAAGGCAGACCACACGACGTGAGAGCTAACTCAGCGCGGCAGTTCAAGCAGAGGAGAAAGACGGTGCATACCAAGAGGATAACAAGGAGAGAAGCAACCCTGCCCTTCCTGACCAAGGCCAGTGAAACCTTTGGAGAAGGAATCATAAGACGGTGAACAATAGCCAGCGTGTGTTGCAGGAGATGTCAACAGTACACAAGACCCTCCTTAGATGATTAGCAAGCCGGGGAGAGACTGTTTCTCTGTGGTACCAACCTTGATTCCAAAGAGAAAGAAAGCCAAACGGTTCATCACAGCTGGTGAGTCTAGGGCAGAGTCGATAAGAAACGTAACTGTGTTGAACGAAAAGTAGCCAATGGCTAATTTGAACTTTGAAAGGTTCACAGAAACTATTGATAAAAAAGTGGGAAAACCAACAAGAGGAGACCGGCACCACATAGGTGCTCACGCAGGAAACTTTGGGCAATACCCAATGGTAGAAACTATTGTAACCAGAAGGCCTTGGACAGAGGTGAAAAGAGGTCAAAGTGGTCATACAGGGGTAAAATCCTCTGTACCGTCGAAAGTCTTTGACCTACAGATTATTTTGTAAAGGAAAGGGAGATGAATCCCGCTTGGTAAATTAGCACATTAACAGTGTGTTGCAAAGTTTGGCAAGAGTGAACCCGGCAGAGGGATGCTAACAAGAAGGTGCGAAGCCTGAAGTCCCATGAACAGTGTGTTGGCAGGAGTGAACCTGACCGAGGGATGTCCACAATGAATTGTTTGAAAAGACATTAAGATTTGTGAAAGCAAGAAGTATTGTAAGACCAGGGGAAGTGAAGTGTCCCCCTTGTCATTTGGGTCCAAGCACGACCGAGGGAGATTCAGGGGTGAAAAGTCATCACCCAAAGTCCATTTGGAAAGGAACTCTTTGTTTGTTGTTTGTTGTTGAATGCATCAGGCCCTCGAAAGCAAGAGACTTTTTATTGCAAAGAGACTAAACCATCAAAAGAACCTGATAACTGGTACGGAACTGTTGGCTTGTGCTGGGAAAGCTTGAGTGTGTGCTGTGCTCAGGAGATCCACTTTGTCCCATGCTCAAAACATGGGGAAGGGAGACCCCTGGCAACCACATCCTGACTTATTATTTGTGAACACTTCTTTCTTTATTGAAAACCCTATCCCACACTCTTTCTGTAATTAGTTGTAAGGATTTGGCAATAGTTTTTTTTTTAATATAGGCTTTTTGCATTCACAAGAAACCACAAGGACTGCCACATTTTCCAGTCTTCTCATTCCCTCTCCTCTCACATCCTCTCTCTCTCATCCCTTCTTTCTTCTTTCTCTCTGTCTCTCTCTCTCTCTCTCTCTCTCTCTTCCTACACCTCTCCTCTTCTGCCCTTTGGTCGTCTGCCCTTTGGTCTTCTGACACTCCTCTCCTTCCAATTTCAACCAATTCCCTCCTCCACCAATTACTCCTTCTACCTCCAAACTTTCCTTTCACAATTCCATCCTCTATATTTCCCTCCTCCTTCTGTCTTTCTCTCTCTCTCTCTCTCCTATCTCCGTCATCCTCTACACTCTCAATCCGGTGCCTCTTGCACCATTCTCCACTACCTCTCATTCTCACATAGACTCTCACAATCACGGCATTATTCCTTCTTCTTGGTACCACTCTCTTGCACAATCAATACCTCACCTGCACTCTCCAGCCAACTCAACCACAGAGTCTTCAGCATTGCACTCCATCATCCGTCCTTCGTCTGATCTCTCGGTCCACCTCCACTCATCCTGCCCTAACCGAAACACCTTCCACTGTATCTTGCTCCTGCAGATCTTTTATTCAAGTTACTTCCTGTTTCCATACTTTGCGCCTCCCTGCTTTGGTTCTGTGTAGCAGACTCTGGGCACCAATCTAAATCTGCCCTTTTGCCCTGGGTTTGGTCATCACAGTGAACAGCTATATAGAACTCTCTTAACTCTGTCCCCTTTCCGTGCATGGCCTTGCAAACAATCTCTGTTGTTTAGCTTGCTTGCTGTTGGCTCTGTTCAGATGCAGGTGCATCGCCCCACACGTGAGCGCAGGTACCGTATGAGAAAGATTATCGAACAGGGCCTCAGAACTTCGACAGTGACGTAGTAACCGGTTTATAGTGACTTTTTCGAACGCCATATTTTCGAAATGCCATTTAAAAAAAATGTTACTTTTGAAATGGGAGGGTTGAAATGGGAGGGTTCCCCCCCGGCCCCTTGTTTTTTTTATTGACACTTTTTTTTACGAACGAAACAAAAATAAAACATATAAAATAAAATAAAACATCTGAAAAAACATTTTTTGACATTTTGTTTTTGACAAAATGGCATTTCGAAAATATGTTTTCGAAGATTTAACCGGATACCGTAATAATCATGTTCCACGAGGACAGTAGCAGTGCTCATAAGTTTAGTGTAATAGTCAAGAGGTGAGAATATACCACACAGTGGTACATTTTTGTTTTTCACATAACATAGGCAGTGGTTGCATTATAATTTTGCTTTTGCCAGCATTGTGGCATATAACGTTGTATTGCTTGCATGCACTGCACTTTAAAGAGAGGATGCAGTACATCATTATTTATGTAGCACATTGCCCCACATCCGATCATGACCCAAAGCACAGTGCATGACACTATATTTACCACTCTGTGTCTGCACAACCTAATTGCAGAAAATACATGGTGAATGGTGCCACATTCCTGCATGCATCATACTTCATGGAAAACACACATCAAATTGTGTGGCACACCTGCTAACAGCCCAGCTCATGACACCACATCTTTGAGTTACATGGCAGCTGGACAGAATCTGCATAGCATACAAGAGCACTTTCATCATCTGGCGCAGTACACACATACACACACAGCGCGCCATGTTATATTTTTCACATGATGGGCATGTGCACCTTTTGCTTTTGGTAGATTTCGAACACATATGTGAAGCACATGACACAGAATTGCTGGGTCTTGTGCCTGGTTCAAAATAAAGGGGTGTACCTGCACTGAATCCCTGGTCCTTCAGGTAAAATGTGTAAGATTCACAAAACAAAAAGTGGACCAGAGGATAGGGATGACACGGGTTATTAAAAAGATATCACACATTTTTAATCAATAAACATATAATACAACATTTTATGTATTGCTTTTAAAATCATAAATGTCAATTCATCATCATATATTTCATATATTCAGCTTTCATACTCATTCCCAAACACACTAATTCATGCAATCATTTTTTTTAAAAAAAACAACAGATTTGGCAAATAATACATAATGTATTGATCTCCTAATACAAGTATTTCCAAATAATAATTATCACAAGTGTTTACAGCCCAGTCCTTATTTTCAGGTGTCGTATTTTATCTGATTTGTTAATTAACCAGAATGTTCACATAATCGTTGACACATGTTTCGGTCCACATAAAACCAAACTGACTGTTTTTGATTTTCCAAGACCTTCTTCAGGACATAGGGCACAAACTACTAGATCTGCCCTTGTATTTGGAATGGTATAAACCAATTTCAGATCCCCATGTGTCAATTCCAGGGATGGCGAGTAGATAATTGGAGCAAATCCTTCACAGTATCTATGGCTTTGTTAAGACCAGTTTCTACTGGTCCGTAGTCACAAGGTATAGTTTTTTCAATGTTCCAAGGTATTGCCAAATTCCCTCCTGCTCCCAACACCCAAGTTCCTATTCACACTCTGTGACTCGGGTTATTGTGTTCTTTCAGCCTAGTCATATGAATCCGTCATCAATGGTTTGGAGAAAGATGTCTTTAATTACTTAACTGCCCAGTGTACCGCAACAAACTCGCCGTAGCCCATGTATTTTTCTGGTACACTGGGCAGTTAAGTAACCCGAGTCACAGAGTGTGAATAGGAACTTGGTTGTTGGGAGCGGGAGGGAATTTGGCAATACCCTGGAACATTGAAAAAACTATACCTTGTGACTACGAAAAAGTAGAAACTGGTCTTAACAAAGCCATAGATACTGTCAAGGATTTGCTCCAATTATCTACTTGCCATCCCTGGAATTGACACATGGGGATCTGAAATTGGTTTATACCATTCCAAATACAAGGGCAGATCTAGTAGTTCGTGCCCTACATCCTGAAGAAGGTCTTGGGAAATCAAAAACAGTCAGTTCGGTTTTATGTGGACCGAAACACGTGTCGACTATTATGTGAACATTCTGGTAAATTAACAAATCAGATAAAATACGACACCTGAAAATAAGGACTGGGCTGTAAACACTTGTGATGATTATTATTTGTAAATACTTGTATTAGGAGATCAATACATTATGTATAATTTGCCAAATGTGTTGTTTTTTTAAAAATGATTGCATGAATGAGTGAGTTTGGGATTGAGTATGAAAGCTGAATATATGAAATATATGATGATGAATTGACATTTATGATTTTAAAAGCAATACATAAAATGTTGTATTATATGTTTATTGATTAAAAATGTGTGATATTTTTTGAATAACCCGTGTCATCCCTATCCACTGGTCCACTTTTTATTTTGGGTCTTGTGCCTGTAAGGATACTATGGGCTATGAACAAGAGCTTCACCATTTTGAATAGGCCTCAGTTAGAGGGTCAAAGCTGCCTTTATAGGCTATTAGGCCATTGTTGTTAGCTGAAAGCACTTGAGTGAATTTTAGCTTGTCCTGCAAACAGGCGGAGAGCTCAAGGGCAGGTGGACAGGGGTGTGAGGTAGTTGCCAGCTCTTTATTGCAAGGGAAGCGTTCCCCACGGGACGAATGCCTGGTCCCAGACAACAAGTGCTGCCTCATCAGATTGAGAAAGAATACATAATGTTTATAGGGCCGCAGTGGGGGGTCCCAGGCAGCCACAATATGTAATGGGATGAATAATATGGAGACATTTGCAGAAATTAAGGTCCAGGAGCGGAGCTGAGCAGTGGACCGGTCATGTTTTTCTACAAGGCCATTCATTGCAGGGAGGGTACTAGAAGGTGGTGTACCAGGACTGGCAACACATAACAGGATAGAGAGTTACAAAGTTAGCAGGTGCACATGGTGGGAATGGGAAATGAATAGAGGAGGTGTGTGCCATGTTGGTTCATTGCTTATTGGTCCCATCTCGGTGGGACTGTGTGGCCCAAATTGACTGAGGTGGCATGGTCCAATTAAATTGAAGCACTTTGGTCGAACTGTTTTCCCGAGATTAAATCGGTGCATTGTTTGGGCTAATCAAGGGGGTGGGGGGTAACCATGTTGGGTAGGAGGTGTTTTTTTGTGATGAAATGGTAACTGTGAATAGTTTTTTAACAATGTATAGCGTTGTTTAGGTGTCTGCAGACACCCAGCCAATGATAAATTTAGGATGATGTTTTCATTACATTTCTTCTGGGATACGTTAATGTTCTGTTTGTGACTATAAAATGTTTAGCGCGCGAAGGGTCGTGTTGAAGTTGGCTTGCTCTGTTCATCTTCCCGGCCCTAATGTATGAGTACATTTGTGTTTTTCTTGCATGTGTTGCACTCCTTTTTGACTTCTTGTGGATTGTTTTTTCCTGCTTTTGGACATGTGCTGGGAGCGCCCCTAGTTCGACATTTTGGTGTTCCTCTCACTCTGAGCCATGGTGAGTTACGTGTCTCCTGTATGGGTTTGAAAGGCACTGGAGTGTCAAAATCTGGATCAGGGCTGTTGTCTTCCTCTAGGGGTCTAATGGGCCCTCCCGTTGCCAAATGGTATTGTGGTTCTTATAGTTCTGAAATACAACAAAAATAACTCTGGCAAGAAATGGGGATGCAAAACATTGGCTGATCGATCGATAGTGGCACCAGTGTCAAAAGCCAAAGCACATGTACGGGTTTCAGGAAATGGGGCCCTCCCACTTTCCTCACCCCACCACAAAAGTATTTTCCACACTGGCATAAACCCTGGTAGGCCACCTACCCCATGTCGGGAGGGGTCCCTGTCCACCCTGACATGGTCAAGCCCTGGACCCACAAAAACATCAATCATCACTACTCCAAGGTTAAACAAAAAATGCATTCTCTATTCATAATAGGAACACGTTTAACCACAGCCAACACCCTAGACACTAGCCATAGCTGTTTTTCAAATGCACCAGAGAAGTGACCAACAACTGGTCTGGTACACCCGAGAGTCACAATCCTGAGACTGAAACAAGCGAAGCAGGTAATGAAAGAAAACAGGCAGAAAACCACTACATTAAACAAAAGAAAATCATGCAAGTAAGTACACTGTTGTCCCAATAATATAAACCAGAGGACTGTAACTACTTTAAAAGTAGGAATCCCTACAATAAAACATGTTAGTAAAAGAAAACATTTTAGTAAAGGTTATCCACAATACTGATAGGTTAATTAGGGTAAGAACTTACCATATAGAACCAAACATTGGCAACTATCAACCAGGTGGATATATTCCACTAGGAGGAACCATTTGACATCACATATACAATGAGAGGATGTATACGTTTTGGCTGTGGCACAATTGTTAGTGGCTGAATTGACTGTGGGCAATTTGTCAGCAAAGCCAATTTTGGCGTGGCCAAAACCACCCTAAGTAAAAGCCCCCCCCCAACCCCTACTTACCTTTTCGCCGTCTGTGCATGTTCTGACCCTGCAGCGTCGGGCCCGTCCCTCCTACGTGGGTCGGATCCGACGACGCCTTTTTCTTTTTTTGGTCCCCCGCGTCCAGGCCTTCGGAAGCAGGGGATAACCCTGCTACCCCCAAAGGCAGTCACTACCAAACATGGGGAAAGGGGGACACCCCCGCAATCCCAGCCCCCCATGTTTGGTAGTGATTACCCAAATTGGTCGTTTCCAATGATACTGGTCGAATTTGGCCAGTTGTACATTGCAGTCAATTGGAAACGACCAATTTGGGTAATATCCAATGATACATGATATGATATGGTTTATATAACACGCCTATACACAAGTGTTTCAGAGGGAAGCTCAAGTTGTTTATGTTGCCATTCAGAACTTTTAGGTGGAATACACACTGTAGTTATAATTCTCCTACCTTATTACGAAATTCTCTATATGGATGCTCCTGAAGAACCTTTCTAGTTAGCAGGCAGGCAGTTGCACAAGTGTGCTTCTTCAGCACGTTAAATATGTTTACCTGTGATGATTCTTTGTACTGTACTTTCATTTTAGCAGAAATACCGCATTTTAGGAATACCTGCCAGATCAATAAAAGAGCCAATAGCACAAAGTAATGCCATACATATGTGCAATTTACTAGGCTATATGACAAATCGATACAGAGACACTGGTGAGGCATTATATGCTCCTGTACATGACCGTAGAGACCCAAATCTAATATTACAATAGATTTTGTATCTGTTCCACAAATTTGGTTTGGTAAATCCTACAGATGTGTGAAGAGTCAATTGAATTTAACGACCTGCTGGGGCAGATGCTATGACTGGCAAAACCCATAAGCAAGTTACTTGCTTTGACACTTCTTGCAATGTTGAATTGAAAACAGCTCAGGATGGAAGACACTAAAGATAAGAACATGTATTCCTAATGGACTCTTTAACCAGCGCATCATCATCCATCCAGCATGCACAGTCTGTGCACTCAACATTCAAAGTGGTAGTGGTAACATTTGCAATACTTACAGTTTTCCATAGAAACCTTGCCCCGTCCAATTCTTGAAAGTATTTCAAATCCTTAGCTCTTCTGTTAACACCAATGTCCTTAATAACTGTACTCTTTGACTTTAGAAGCCCTGAGCCATTTTAGGAGATGAAGTTGTGTATACTGGTAGGGTAGTTTCTGTAGCGAATGGTTCAGCATGCTTGTATTGTGCATTATTATGTTATAGACTGTTATTAACCTGTGTAATGGCGTTTTATAACAATTCATTGCAGTTGAATAAAGGGGTCCCTTTCAATGAGCTGTGTCCTCAAGCAAGTCCAGATTCTCTACAACACAATCCATAATTCTTCCTTCCCAAAGTTCAATGGTACGTATACTTCTCCATTATCTTTCATGTGTTGTGAAACTTCAATAGCTAAAGGTGTCTCAAACCAGAGAACGTTATTATAGAGGACTGATGAACACTACCCATGCACAAGTTACACCAAGAATTTGCTGCGAGTTTTGGAATGTATTGTTAGGCCGAAAGAAACCTGAAGTAGAAGTTCAGGTGTGTGTTTTAACTTTACTGAAGCTAAGGCATCATATGAGTCCTACCTTTCTGCTAGGCACTCATACCAAACAGTTTGTGACATCACTGCAGTCTTCTGGTTCACTTGTCTATTATCTACCTGCAAGCCTTCCATTAGTCTTCTCCCATCTATACATCATTTAAAAATGGATAGCAGTTCTTCTTGTGTTACTTTTGTAACTTTGTCCTGAATTATAGAACCTGTGAATGTCCTCCTCTCCTTTGCCAGGATGGTTTTCCGAAATGATTTAGCGACCTGATATAGAGCCTTTATATTGGGATTTATGTTGGAACGTCTGCATGTGAAAGCATAGCATCGTTAACTGATTTCTAAGAAATACGCTGAGATTGGTCCCTAGAGAAAGGATTACTATATACTCTGTGATTGTCAACACATTCCTGATCAATAAGTCTTTTCAGGGATTTTTACGATATCTTCATCTTTAACACCGTTAGAGTAACACATGTCCTTGTAGAGTCACTCTCACTCGACATCTGCCATTGTGACAACTTTACCTTCTCAAAGAGCCACTTATAAGCAGTCAATTAATTCTACCTGACTTGAACATTCTGACACATTCTGTGATGTGTTTCAGGAGATTTTTCTGCACTTCCCCAGACATTGTGTACATTGTTCACACACCATTCTTTGTGATATACTGTGTAATATGCATATGCATGTTTTGGATTGATGGGTCCACTCAGCTTGCTTCAATTTTCATTGACTGTTTTCACTCAACTGAACACATTTCTTAAACTATGGCTTCAGTACAAACAGTGTGCAATGGATACCTACCTTCAGGTATCCCAAAAGAAGCAGGCATCTCTGGGGAAATTGCATAAAAGTACTTTGTGAGATTGTATATGGAAGCTCCTTCATGCTCCCTGAGCCTCGCCAGCATCTTCATGTTCTGTAGGTTGTTGTTTTGTATCTGGCCAGCATTCTGTCAAGATTGCCTTTGTGTGTACATTTCTTGAGATGGTGGCCGCCTCACGCTTAGGTGCACATCGGCGTCGGGCTCTTTCTAACCGGCCGTGATGACCTATTTTTTCCAGGCTCCGGCGTATACTACCAAGATTGAAGTCGGGGATCTATTCGAACTATGGGTATCACGAACAGAAGAGATGGTTAACCAAGTTTCGAATTTATTGGGTTGTGATTAAGAAACTATAGACTCCAAGGCCCTCAAGATGGATTTTAGATATATCCGAAACGCGTTGGCCATTGTCATCTACATTGGAGTGTATTAGGAGAAACACAATTGTGTTTGCATTTTTTGTTGAAATTGTTTGCGAACAAAATTATGGGTTCTGTATAACGTAAATTGTTTGAGTTTCCCTACCACTGAATATGATGTTTTATGTTTTGTTCCCTACTCCAAGGTTGGCGGGGCGGTAATTCCCCCTTCCCCCATTGCCCTTCCCCATTCCCATTTTTGCCCCATAGGGCTCTATGGGAATTGGGAAGGCGCTAATTACGGTGCTGCAAATTGCGGTACCGTAATTAGCACCCTGGTCCCTTTGCGGGTTGGTTTTTAACGCCTGCTAAACAGCAGGCGTTAAAGTACCTACCCGCAAAGGGACCTCGTAGTAAGGCGGTAAGGGTTAACGGTCACCGGTACCATTACCGGTGACCGTTAACCCTTACCGCCTTCCGTGTAATGAAGCCCTATGTTATCCAAGGTTTGGTTAGCCACTGATGTGGCAAGTGCAACTGGGCTAAACAGGGGGCTTAGTCATGGATTGGTTAGTGTTAATGTGCTAATGACTAGGTTAATGGCAAAGCCTATTGTGGCTGTAAGTGAGGGGGGTGTAGTATAAGGTCCTAGGAGATCTTAGAGGGGAGACAATTAGTCAGAGGAAGTGGGGAGTAAGTATTACAAGGCAAAACAACTTGCAACCCTGCACTCCCACCACTGGCGTATTGCACAGAGGTCCCATTTCACTATGCCACCCCCTCTATCGCTCTCTCTCTCTCTCTCTCTCTCTCTCTCTCTCTCTCTTTCTTTCTCTCTCTCTCTCACTCATTCTCTTTCATGTGCAACAAAGCAAGCATCTGCGAGTTGGCAGGTGAGGGGGAAGGGGAAGTCTGTAAACTCCAGTCAATGTCCATAAACTACAGAAAAGGGATTGCAAATGAGCAGGGCTGGTGCAAGCACTAGGCAACCTAGGCCACTGCCTTGGGAGGTGGCTATCAGGGGTGCCAAACAGCACGGTTTTCCCTCTGTTTTCACGAATTACCAAAGGGATGTAAACCAATCTGAGCTTAAGTAACTGCATGAGGCGCTTCTGAAATGAGGGGGTGCCCTGCTGCAAACCATAGCTCTCCCATTGCTAGAAGTCATTCAGTTGGTAGTCGAAGCACAGATATTGCCTATTGAAACCTGTTTTCAGTCTCAAGTAAAAACATGATCTGGCTCAAGTAAAAACACAGCGGCATAGAAGCAAAATGTATTGATAAATCAAAATGGCAAGACCAGGTCACTCAACCGACGCAAGTCATTGGGCCTCATTACGAGTCCGGCAGTAACCGAGGTGGTAAAACCGCCTGGTTACCGCCGGACTCGTATTACCTTTCCGCCTCCGTGATTCCCGGCATTACCGGGGCATTACAACCCCGGTTTCCCGGGAATCACGGAGGCGGAATGGTGTTAATCCCCATTCCCATTGAGTCCTATCGGACTCAATGGGAATGGGGATCATGGAAACACCGGCAGCATCTCGTAATGCTGCCGGTGTTTCCTCGTCCGCCTGCAGGCGGGCAGTGTTAAACCCGCCAGGTCAGACCTGGAGGGAACATCACCTCCCGCCTGCAGGAGTCGGGATCGGGCGGTCCGGAAACAACGGTGGCGGCAGGTTTACCACCACCGTTATTTCCGGACCGCCTGATTTGTAGTGAGGCCCATAGTCACGATAGATCCCCCCTGGAGCATCTGGAGCCAGGGCATGGGACGGCTGAAGTAGACATATCACAGGGAGAAGCAGGAGAGAGATAAGGTGGGCAAAGGTGGCCCAGGTAAACTCAGCAACAAGGAGTTGAATGGTCTTTTCCACATAATCCCAGAATAGGACATGGTGTAAAACTGCCACATACTCATTTTTTTCTGCAGAACATGTTTTTTTTAAACTTTTTTTTAAATTTGCATTAACCATCTAATAGTTACAGTTTTTAAAGCTGTGCTGAAGGGGCTGCCTCCTGGTATTGACCCCACATTTGGTTTGTTGCATCAAGTGAAAGTACATTTATTCAGGCTATTTTAAAACTACTGCAGGAATACATAAAGTTTATTTTGGGGACACACGCTATTTGCAGATTGCAGTTGTTTGTACCTGAATGAATTTACAGCTGCACATATTATCTAGCATTTCTTTCAAAGTTAAAAAGGAAAGCTGCCCAATTGATTTGCAATGTTCTGTGCAAATTTTCAAAGCAATGCAAAACCATCCTGGTCATGGCTTGCCCCTGAAGGCCTGTGTATGTTTATTCAGTGCATGGACTTTTCCAAGATAAACATTCTGGCTGAGAATATGTCCATGTTGAAGGTAAATGTGTATTGCTCAACCTGTCAAAGTTTTATGCGAGTTGTCTGATGTCAAAATGTTGGTCTGCATTACATAAAGTCAAAAGCCTTAAACTGATTGAACATTTTGGAAGGTAATTACAGAATACAGTAATTTGATGATGAAAAATGGTCTGACCCGCCACTAATTGAGGTCACTTATAAGCATGGCTGGAACCACTGACAGGCCAGTGGCGGTGACACTGACACAGATGATAATGACACTGTGCTGGCTTTGTATTTGCACTTCAAATGGCCATGCATGCTCCAGCCAAACTGCACTGCCTAGCAGTGTCAAGCAGTCGTAGCATCCCTCCACCTAGGACATACTGGTCAGACCTGGCAATTAATCGTTTTCATGTTTTGTAATGGCCAGTGCCCCTTTTAGGGAGGGAGCGAGAGGGTGAGTGAGAGAGTGTGTGTGTGCGTGCGCGTGTGCGTCTGTCTGTGTATGTGAGCAAACAGCACAGATGCACAAATACATCCTCTTCTTCACATGTTCCTGCCACTCCCATACAGGAAGTAAGACCAACAGCATGATTTTGACAAGGCAGGGCGTTGATAGCAGGCACGTTTGCACAGTGCTCTCCCTCTACCCAGCCCGCTCTCCAGTCAGCACATTGTAACTGGTTAGGGTGCTCTTTGGGGAAGAGGGTCATGTGAAAACAGAGCTCTCCATATGCATTGCAGCTGGCCGGCTGCATGGTGTCAGCGCTCATGCAGTGTCTCTACTTTGCAAATTAAACGTGTTCATGGTGTGCCAGTTATGTCTGTGGGTGGACCTTGCCCTGGCTCTGACCAGAGTGTTCCTGCACCACTTAACGATTACACCCCAGCACTGGCTTTGAATATGCAATACCTGCATCAGCCTGTAAGGGAAGCTTGCAGTGGCCCTATTGGTTCTGTACATGTGCCCTTGCATACTATACCACTACCTGTTTGCAAGGGACTTGCACTGAAAGCATGGCCCAGTTTAACCCCTGCTGTCCATGTACCCATTTTCTAGGGAATTGTTTTCTGCATACTTAACTTGCACCAACTTGTGAGGGAAACATGCACTGACCCTGTGCATTCTATAGTTGTACCTGCTTGCGATGGAATCTTGCATTGACATCAGGCTAGTCCATGCCGTATGTGCACTTGGCTGCTAGGGAAGCTTACAGTGACACATGCACGTATTGCACCTGCTTGTGAGGAAAGCTTCCTCTGGCCCTACCCATTCAGTATGATATGACATGGCATTTATAACACACCTATACACAAGTGTTTCAAGGTGCATGGTGGTTCAGGAGAGTGTGCCAAAGATCTGGGATGTGAGAGTGTTCCAGGACCTAATTGCCTGTAGGGAGTTCATTGATCCAGGGGGTGAGATCAGGTTTTTGCCTCAGGAGGGGGTAGTTGAGGAGGTATTCTGTTTTGCATGGGCTGAATTTGAGGAAGTGGTTGGCCATCCAGGTGGTGATGGTGGGGGGAACAGGTTGTTGTGAGGGGGAGGAGATTTGGAAGTATATTGTGTGTTGTCCTTATATTATCAATTCTAACATGAATATAGAACCTGACCAGCGCAGACCTAACCCATCTGCCCTCTGTTTATAATTGTTTATAATAGTGTTATTGTATTACTTCCTGTACTGCCATGCTCTACTCTAAGATTGTATTTTGTCATTGTCTGTAACTACGCTGTGATACCTCAGGGTCTGGTCGTATAACAAATGTAATAAATACATAAATATATTGGTGAGAGTTGATGTTATGGTTGCTAGGAGTCTGTCTGAGGGATTCAACCAAATTTGAAGAGAAGCGGGAATATGAAGGATCCTTGCAGTACCCCATCGTGCATCTGTTCAGTGTATTACGAATGCTTCCACTGCTTCTCATTGGCATATGCCTGTTTTTGTGTGTGGTGGTCACTTGCTCTGCTGTTACCCATATTGCATAATTCCTGTATCTCAGGGAAGTTTGACTTCTGCTGCATGTGTTGTCCTTCTGTGTGTGTGAACACACTTTGTACTTTTCTTTCCGGTGCCTGTTACAGAGTAAGTAAACAGTGTGGGCCACATTCACTAAACACAGCTAAAGAATGTACACAACAAACTATGTAGTACCAGTGGGGTTAGGGGTTTGGGCGCTTTGTGGTAAATGACACATTTCAAAGATCATTGGGGCAGTAAAATCGGTCCAAACGGCCAGCTGCAGTCTGGATTAAAGTGCCTGTTTAGGAAATCTGATTAAAGCAGAGCCTCCAACAAATCTCCATTGCATCTCCCAATGGCCAGGCTGGAAGGCAGAGGTATCACACGAGTGTATCCGGCGCTAACAGTGGACCATTGTAGAGGTAGTTCCACTCCTATTCTCCCAGATCTCTGAGCCACCACAGAAATGTCCATCCCTCTGCCATGAAAGCACAGCTGAGCCAAGAGTTCTTCATTGCCATCTCTCATGGCTGGAAAGAGGGCGCACAGCGATGACTACCATTCTGAGCTAGAGGTGGGAGAAGTAAAGCTACTGGCAGTCACCCACAGTATCTTACATTTGTTGATTTGAGGGGCAGTTTCTGCCAAATTGGCCCAGAAACCTGACTCACACAGATGTGAGTGTGTGTGTGTGAGAGTGTCTGTGTCTGGGTGGGGTTGGGGGAGGCATGGATTGTGGAATGGGGATCACTGTCCCTCATTCTTTATAATCATCCCTGATAGGAAAGATGTTCCCAATCCTGACAATTAGGCCTCATTACGAGTTTGGCGGTGCGTTACCTCCATCTTTCCCACACGTTTTACTTTATGACCACAGGCGGCGTTAACAGTTGGTAATTCCGGCTGATTTTTTTGGAGTTAAAATGAAGGAGACACCACTTTACCTCCAAAATTCCGTCAGTGCTAATACCTCTAAAAATTCCCAATGGAGTCCATGGGGATCTAAACCACCAAACCACCACTTGTAATCTGGCGACATTACCGTTGGAAGTAATACCGCCAGTGATAATACTGCTGGACCAAGTGGTTGTCACAGTAATACCATTTGGAGGTGTCTTGGTGCTATTACTGCTGAGATACCACCAAACTTGTAGTAAGACCCAATGTTTCTAATCCTACCTGTATGTGATAGATTGCGTGGGAACATATATTAATTTAATTTCACCATGTTAAGAAATGAAGACATAAACAACATGATGGCAAATGGCAAAAATCCTTGCACTGGCTCTGCAAATCAGGAACATTATACAGCGGGGACCAGTTCACACAAAAGTGTAAACGCTGCGTATTTACAGGGAACTCCAAACTAAGCCCCAATGTGTTACATCCAATCTAAAAGCTCTTGGTTTGCTTCGGAGGGCGGCAAAATAATACTTTTGTTGCCATCTCTCCTGGATAATAACCTCTTGTGGTCTCTCTTCCACATACATTATTTATTTTTTATTTTTCAGCAGCATAGAGTGCCCCACCTGTGCCTCATACTGGGCGATCATGCTAAATTCCCCAGGCCTTTATTCTCACTCCAGAAATGTTGAATAAGAAACCAGGAGGCCAATCCCGGCTACCCTGAAATCACCTTAAACTGTGTGGTAGTGACCATAGTATCTTATCTGTAAGCGCCTTATTAAGCAAAATGATAACTACATGTAATATTGATTACTATATTAAGTGTTTAAAAAAAGCTAAACGAAATGTGTCCATTCTGTTCTCGTTTCCTGGCAGGGGGACTTACAGCAAAATGTGTAAACCGAATTTCGGGTTTACAGAATGTGTATGTAAGGGGAAGCCCGGGGAAGCTGTCACAACTCATCTCAAGCTACAAAGCTGATGCTGCTCACATCATGATGCTTAACAAAATTCTGAATTATTATAACTGAGCGGACCTCGCGCCCCTTGCTTCTGGTCTGCAAGGCTTTCGGAACCCCCAACTGTTATCAGCTCGGTTAAGCTACTAGCTTCAATACTGTATACTGAACGCAGCGTCTGCATCTAAATGGCGCACGTTATGTGCATTCAAACAAATATACGTGCAGGGTTAACTAACCAACAGTTAACGACTTTTAGACTATGGAGTGTATACCCAGGGTGCACTTTGAGTTAATCATATTGAATATGCTGCTGCCTGCCTAGCTTTGTGACCACTATCACAATCACGCGGACCCAGTTTTTGGAACGTAGCGTAGTTTTGAAGGGGAAAAAGGCGGCCAAACAGGATATCTACACACAACCCCTCTTCCCCACCCGCACCTCTCCCACGTTCTTCCCGTCCCAAAACAATCATCTGCTGATCAGTCTCTTCAGGGAAGTGACCGCCTGCGGCGGGCTGCACCCGGTTGCTGCCTCTCAGGGGAAGGGGATTCTTGTGGTGGGCTCTGGCATTCTATCAAAGGGGTCTCAAATTCCACAAGGACCGCCAGGGCGTTGCGGCCGGGGAGTGGAGAGGGAGGCATTACTCACCTCGACTCTGCGGCCTAGAAAGATCTGTAGCCCCTGGGGGGCAGGCGACCGGATGCAGTGACAGGAAGGGAGGCTGTGATCAGAAGTCATTCCCACTCGGTTCACAGGCACCTGTTTCAGAATTCTGCTTATCATTATCTGCAATTCCAAGTCCTGCTATCTCCGACTCAGCCTTTTATCCTTCTGATGCCTGTACAAGCAGGGGTGGACTGGGAACCAACATAGGCCCTGGAAATAATTTTCAAAGTGGCCCGATATTACATATTTTCAGCAAGCCCAACCCTTTTTCCTGTGAGAAAAAAAGAGGCCCAGGGGGCAGAGACCTTCGTTCCCTATAGGCCAGTCCGCCCCTGAATACAATTCATACCAAACTATATGGGCAATTACACAATTATTTAAGCAACAGGATACAACACTGTGTATAGTACAGCTCCATATAAATGCTCATTGCTATCTTTTTTATTGCCCATTACAATGTGTTCTGAGTTAATAATAATACTGGAATTGCTTTGCAGTGTTACCGGCCAGTTCTTTCAGACCCCAAGTGCTAAGGGCTAGTATGTTCGTCCGGAATTCCCATAAGGAATCATTGTAAGCTCCGCCCACTCCTGCACTTATTAATCCAAACAACCTCAACGTTCTGGTTGTATACAATAATATTTGCCTTTGAAATCGAACTTCTGCATAATACCTGTATAGGATGCACCCCTCAGCAAAACATTAACGAGACTGCCACAAGACAATTGTTCAGCTATAACGCACTCGAAAAAACGAATTCTGGGTGTGGAAGCTATACATTTAAAATACTATCAGGGTCTTGAGTAATTTTATGACATGCTGGAACCTATATAAATTAAACAGACATACTAAAGGCGGCATAATAATAATAATAATAATAATAATAATAATAATTAGGCTTTTATATAGCGCTACAAACCCTCAGGTATCTGAGCGCTGCTTATTATTACCCACGGTGTGTGGTGCTCATTTATCGACCTCGGAAGGATGAAAGGCTGAGTTTGGCCCCGCCGGGATTCGAACCTGCGTTAACAGGCTCTGCACGGGTGTCAAAGCGGGCGCTCTACTCGCTGTGCCACTTGACCGGCATACCTCCACAGGCGTACTACATGAGGCGAGGAGACAGTGAATCAATTATCAATTACTTCTTGGCCTCACAGGGTTTGATTAGCAGGGTAAAATCTCTTGAAGTTCTTGATATGAGTAAGAGTGAGCACTATCCCTTGATGCTGAGTAAGAGTGAGCACTATCCCTTGATGCTGAGTAAAAGTGAGCACTATCCCTTGATGCTGAGCAAGAGTGAGCACTATCCCTTGATGCTGTGTAAGAGTGAGCACTATCCCTTCATGCTGAGTAAGAGTGAGCACTATCCCTTGATGCTCAGTAAGAGTGAGCACTATCCCTGGATATCCCGTGATGCTGTGTAAGAGTGAGCACTATCCCTTGATGCTGAGTAAGAGTGAGCACTATCCGTTGATGCTGAGCAAGAGTGAGCACTATCCCTTGATGCTGTGTAAGAGTGAGCACTATCCCTTCATGCTGAGTAAGAGTGAGCACTATCCCTTGATGCTCAGTAAGAGTGAGCACTATCCCTGGATATCACTTGATGCTGTGTAAGATTGAGCACTATCCCTTGATGCTGAGTAAGAGTGAGCACTATCCCTTGATGCTGAGTAAGAGTGAGCACTATCCCTTGATGCTGAGTAAGAGTGAGCATTATCCCTTGATGCTGACTATAAGTCTGGAATTGCCAACCCCACTTATTGCGGCACATTTCATGAATTCAAAAGTTCACTCTAAGGCTTGCAGACTGGTCAAGTTCAGCTGCATCAAGGGCCTAAGTGAACCAATGTGTGACTGTGTTGATGGCTATAATAATTAACTACGATTTAAGGAAGACATATAGCATTGAGAACTACAATGAGGTTTTGAACAAGTTATTGCATCACATGTTTTAATCATTAAAGTTTACAAAGTACTTTGTGACCACCAATAATTGGTATGCTAAAACTGTTATGTACAATATATATATGGGATACATTACTCACCGTAATCGTATTTCTGATGCTTGTATCTGCTTAGATCACATGCTGTGCATAGGCCGACATCTAGTGGAAGCTGCGGAGTATTACAGTTTGTTTTTCGAAAGTCGAAAATGGGCGTCGACACAGGCGTGCCAGTAATACTATCCCTAGTGTGACGTCCACTGTACCCAAGATCCCTCACGCGTGTAGGATCCTCAGATTGTATTTTTTCTGACATGAGGAAGCATGAGGAGTAGCGTGAGTACAGATAATCCAAGCAGATAGACAGAAAAGGTAAGACTACAAGCAATCATGCGCCTTCTCTCGGAGGGGAGGAAGGGTGGGTCGCATGTGAATCTAAGCAGATACAAGCATCAGAAATACGATTACGGTGAGTAATGTATCCCTTCTGAGGCTTGTGGAATCTGCTTAGATCACATGCTGTGCATAGATTAGCGAGCAGTACCAGAAGAAGGAGGTGGGATGTGAGAAGGGTCATGAGCAAACAGGTGTCTTAGAACCGCTTGTCCCACTTGTGTATCTGTCTTGGAATGAGTGTCAATGCAGTAATGCTGAGTAAAAGTGTGAATAGAGCTCCAAGTAGCCGCTTTGCAAATGGTGTCGAGGGGAACATTTGCAATGAAAGCCAGAGTGGCACCAATGCCTCTAGTAGAGTGGGCCCTTGGCGTAAAAGGCAGAGTTTTGTCAGAAAGAGAGTAACACAGCTGTATACAGTTGATAATCCACTTCGAGATAGCGCCCTTAGAGACGCGATCCCCCTCTCTGCCTGTAGCTACGGAGACAAACAGTTGATCTGTTTTCCTTAGCGGTCTGGTTTTATTTACATAGTATAGGACCGCCCTACGCACATCTAGGGTGTGTAGTTTCACCTCAGCCGAGCTTTGCGGGTTCTGGAAGAAAGCCGGAAGCTCGATGGACTGGTTTACATGGAACTTGGATATGAATTTAGGTGAGAACCTAGGGTGTGTGCGTAAAACCAGTTTGTCCTTGTGGATAGTAAAGAAAGGATCCTGCACTGACAGAGCCTGAATTTCACTGACCCTTCTTATGGAGGTAATGGCTACTAAGAAGGCCGTTTTATAAGTCAGGTGTTTGAGACTACTTTTATGCATGGGTTCGAATGGGGGTCCCATGAGCTTAGCTAGCACCACGTTGAGGTCCCATCCTGGCGGTGGGTTCGAAATAGGAGGGTGAAGTCTCTTTACTCCTTCCATGAAGGCTTTAACCACTGGTACTTTCCACCACGAGACCTTGTTATGGGATGTGGTGTAAGCCGAGAGGGCTGCCAGGTGTACTTTCAGCGAGTTAAAAACCAACCCTGCATCCAGCAGGTGGAGCATGTATGTCACAACGTTGGAAGGAGTGCAATCAACCGGGTTGATTTGTTTATTCTGGCACCAGATAACGAATCTTTTCCACTTATCAAAGTAACAGTGCCTTGTATTTGGTTTCCTGGACTCCTTTAGAATGTCCATACACCTCTGTGGTAATTTGAGATGTCCAAACTCTATGACTTCAGGAGCCATGCTGCTAGGTTCATAGAGTTGGGTTCCTGATGCACTGTTTGACCCTGTTGCTGGGACAGTAGGTTGTACCAGGCTGGGAGTCTGATGGGTTCGCACACCGCCATCCTGCGTAGGTGTGGAAACCATGGTTGTCTCGCCCACATGGGAGCAACTAGGATGAGCGTCATAGATTCCTTGTTCATCTTGTACACCACCTTCCTGATGAGAGGAGTTGGTGGAAAAGCGTACGCAAACATCCCTGACCAGTTCATCCACAGGGCATTCCCTTGGGAGTCCGGCTGGGGGAACCTGGATGCAAATCCTGGGCATTGTTTGTTTTCGCTTGTGGCGAATAGGTCTATAGTGGGGAAACCCCACTGAGAGAAGAGATCTTCTACTACGTCTCTGTGAAGGACCCATTCGTGTTCTTCTGGGAGGGAGTTTCTGCTTAGAGCATCCGCTAGGGAATTGAGCTCCCCTGGAACATGTTGCGATGACAGGAAGATGTTCCGTCTGAGTGCCCATATCCATATTTTCTGGGCAAGCTTGGACAGATTTGGCGAACGAGTCCCCCCTTGCTTGTTCAGATAGAACATGGCTGTCGTGCTGTCCGTCCTGATCTGCACCGACAAGTTCAGTAGATGGGGCTCGAACGCCCTTAGCGCTCGGAATACTGCCAGAAGCTCTAGCAGATTGATGTGGTTCTTGGCTACTGAGTGAGACCAGAGACCCTGAGCTGTGTGGTGGAGATGGTGAGCTCCCCACCCAGTCAGGCATGCATCTGTAGTCACCACGGCTTGTACTTCGGGATCGTAAAAGGGTTTCCCCTTTGCGAGATTCTCTCTTGTCCACCAGTGTAGGCTCTGTACGAGTGTTGGCGAAACGACCACTAGATCGTCCCAATGACCACTTGCCTGAGACCACTGTTTCGCCAACCATTCCTGCATGGGACGCATGCGCAGACGCGCGTGGGGGACCAGGTAAATGCATGACGCCATCATGCCCAGTAACCGCATAGCTTTGCGTACTGTTATCTGTTGACCTGACTGATAATGCGGAATTTGCAGAAGTATATTCCGAATTCTCTCTTCCGAAGGGAAGGTCAATCCTTTCTGAGTATCTAGGATAGCTCCTAGAAACTGTTTTGAGGTGCTTGGCACCAGACTTGACTTTTTCTCGTTGATGGAGAAGCCTAATTCGTGGAGGAGGTCGATAGTCCTCTGAATGTTTGACCTGCAAATTCCTGGGGTTTCCCCCGTTATGAGCCAGTCGTCCAGATAAGGGTACACCGGGATTGCTTCCCTGCGTAGGTGTGCAGCCGCCACCGCCAGTACCTTGGTGAATACCCTTGGTGCTGAAGCTATCCCGAAGGGCAGTACCTTGAATTGGTAGTGGCGACTGTCCACCTTGAAGCGCAAGTACTTTTTGTGCGCTGGGAGCATGGAAATATGAAAATAAGCATCTTTCATATCCAAGGTTGCCATGTAATCCCCCTTTTTTAGGAGGGGGATTACCTCTTGTAGCGTGGTCATACGGAATTTTTGGGGCTTGACATATTTGTTGGCAGGCCGTAAGTCCAATACTGGGCGCATTGTCAAATCTTTCTTTGGCACAAGGAAGTAAGTTGAATAGATACCCTTGTTTACCTGGTGTCCTGGGACGAGTTCTATCGCGTCCTTTTCTAGCAGAATGGCGATCTCCTCGAGAAGGATCCTTTGATGCTCTAGGGAGTGCACTCTTTGTCGTGGAGGATGATTCCGGGGACGCTGCAGTAGTTCTATACAATATCCTGCGGATACTGTTGACAGCACCCATCTGTCTGAGGTGATCCCTTCCCAAGCCTGGGTGAAGGTGGAAATGCGTCCCCCTACTGGGGTTGCGTGGCAAGGGACCCTGAACTGAGCGTCACTGTTTTGGTGGAGGCGTGCCCCCGCCCTTGTTGGGGCTGCCTCTGCCTCTTCCACGACCTCTCTTGTTACCCCTGCCGTAACTCTGGGTAGACTGCTGGTTGTTATTCCATTGTGTACCTTGTCCCTGGGCATAGTTGCCTCTTTGTGAATTTTGGCCGCGTGGGCGACGAAAATTATTGTTCCCCCTCTGGTTAGGGGGTTTGTTGGTAAGCTGGCCAAGGGATTTGAGAGTCTCATATTCATCTTTGGCATTTTTAAGTGCGTCTTCGACCGCTTTCCCAAACAATAGGTCGGGTTCCACTGGCTTGTCTATTAAAGAAGCCTGGGTTTCTGTCTTGAATCCCGACTGCCGTAACCACGCATGTCTCTTGATAACAGTACCTTCTGCTATCAATCTCCCTGCGTTGTCAGCGGCGTCGAAAGTTGCTTTTAAAATGCAACCAGACACGGCTCTCCCCTCTGGCGAGATCCGAGCCAGCTGGCCCTTTAACGGTTCTGGAGCAGAGGCAATGAGCGCCGCGACTTCTTCCCATTGATGGCAATTGTAACTAGCCAACAGGGTGGTGGAATTCGCAATCCTTGCTTGGTAGGCGGACGTTGAGGCTACCTTTCTGCCAAACCCGTAAAGTTTTTTGCTCTCCTTGTCGGGAGGAGCTTCTGATGAAGATAAGGGCGTGCCAGCCCTCTTTCTAGTGTTGGTCACCACTAGGGAATCTGGTTTAAGATGTCCCTTTATATACAGAGGGTCAGACTGGGCTGCCCGGAAAATCTTTTCAATTCTGGGGTTGACAGCTCTGGTGAGGTTAGGATTCACCAGGGAAGGATCTATTCTTCGTTGGATGGATTTGAGGATAGGGATGGTCTGAGCGACCGGTCTTCTCTCTCCTACAAACTCCTCCGCGAAGTCCCTTTCCTCCTGTACACCGTGGGTGTCGATGTGGAAGTGTTCCGCTGCTCGAGCGAGAACCTCGTTAAGGAGGGGCTGGTTATCAACTGGAGAGTCAGTAACTGGGGCTTCGCTTTGTACTGGGGAATCTACTCTGTAAATTTCCTGCTCATCTTCTCCCTCCTCCAGGTCCTCATCCTCTGCATAGTAATCTGTCCCGGTTTGTTCTTCCATAAATGCAAACTCCTGGTCCTCTTCAGGGAAAACTTGTCCCTGATAACTGGGGAGTGGAGTAGAATATGGAGTGGAGTAAGGCTGAACCTTGAAGGGTTCAGGTCTTTCGACCCGGGGCTCTTTACTTAGCGGGATAGGATCGGAGGAGCCTGAGGGTGTGGCCCCTTGAGGGTTATATGAAAGAAAGTGTTCTGGGTTCTTATCATAAAAATCAGCCAAGGAAGACATCCTAGACATAACCCTGTCTATGTCTTCACTGGACCATTCCCTGGAACAGGGTATTACTTTAGCAGGTGATTTATTTTCAAGGGTAGACTTGTGTTTGCTTGTCTGCTTAGGCTTTACAGGGGTGGAAGGCTGTGCTTTCCGCTGTTTCCCCCCTTCTCCGTGCGTGGAAAAATGTTTTCCCTGTCCCTTGGGGGCCCCAGAGACTTTCGACGCCTGGCGTCGAGGGTCTGGAGAGGTATCTGTGTGCTTCGGGCGTGGGGCCTCACTGATGTTAACCGCGGTCTCGGTATCTTGGAGCGCGGCCTGGGGGTGGAAGTCGTCTTCGTCTCCCGACGATCGAACTTCCGTTAGTGTGTGTAGCGAGGCACTCTTGGCAAGAGTGGATGATTGCCTTGCGTCGTGAGGCGATCTCGATCGAGAGCGCCCAGAGGACACCGAGTCGGACCGTTCTTTTTGTGCCTCTTTCCGGGAAGTCGACGTCGTCGAGGTCCGGTTGGTCTTAGTGTGTTTAGTGTGTGTTAGGTGTGTAGCGCTTGCGTCGCCGGGGGTCTTCCCCATAGCCGCCTTGCCGGACGACCTTCCGAGGTCGGGGACCTGCGCTCGTCGGCTGTCTTTCGACGCCGTAATGCCCTCGCCGTCCGAAAGTACGGCGTCGCTGCCATCGCTGAAGGCGCCCTCCGCTGCCATGGCCTCCTGCCTGGCGTGGTGGGCCCAACGCTTTGTCGAACGGTCCTTAAGTGTCTTAGGTTTAAACCTACTACACGCTCTGCAGTTCGCTTCGGGGTGATCCCTCGGCAAGCAGAGATTGCACGTGGCGTGCCTGTCGACCCAAGGGTATTTGCGATTGCACTTGGGGCAGAATTGAAAAGGGGTACCCTCCATACGCACCTTAAGGCAGCGGGCTGCTAAGTGTAGGAATATATATAAATGTAACTATATATCAAGAGTGAAGAGTATGTACCACCCCCCACTCTCCCTACTTGTAAGGGCCGAGGCCAGCGGCCTACTAGGCCCGGGCCGAGGCCAGCGGCCTACCGAGGCCCAGATCCGTCGTGCAGCAGTCGACGGTCGATGACTTCTCCAGCCGTCGTCGAGGTTGAGGGTCGACGTTGGGGTGGGGAAGGGAATGAATAAGAATTAAAATTATAATAACAGCAAAAGTATGGCTAAGGCCAGGGAACTCCGCAAGATGCTTCCGACCAGTATGGCGGAAAAAAACAATCTGAGGATCCTACACGCGTGAGGGATCTTGGGTACAGTGGACGTCACACTAGGGATAGTATTACTGGCACGCCTGTGTCGACGCCCATTTTCGACTTTCGAAAAACAAACTGTAATACTCCGCAGCTTCCACTAGATGTCGGCCTATGCACAGCATGTGATCTAAGCAGATTCCACAAGCCTCAGAAATATAGATATTAATATTAAGTGATATCAGGATGTTATTAAAGGATAACTACGTGTCAATCTCTGCTGAAAGAAACAATTTGGTGAAACAAAGTTTTAAAAATTGGATGAAATACTATAAGATGAATATGTGCAATGAAGATAGCATCAAAATGCTGTCAATCTTGAAAGCAAATAACTCTAGAGGCTTCTGGGAATATATAAACTCTATTGGGCCTTCACAGGGGTGTGTCCAAACCAATCACATCCCAGAAACTTGATGATTGTTGGTGGCAGTGAATCACACTGAGCCTATAAGTGCTATTTGCTAATCAATTAAATATATCACAGTCACCTTCTATGCAATGCATGAGTTTGAGAAGTCAAACATTCAAAATTCTTTCTGCTCCAAATTTATTTTCATATCTCAGCCGACACGTGTTTCGACACTGGGTCATTTTCAAGGCTGATATTTTATATATAAAACATATCAAAATCATATATATTGATACAATACCACAATGCAAAATGTAATTTGAATAAAGTGACATACCCAATTCATGGTTAGTGGGCAGGAAGGTATGTCATGAGGAAAAACAAACAGGAGCAAATGTCCTTCGTAAATTGGTCATATTGTAACAATTCTCTTAATTTACTCTTGTATTGGTGTAAATGTTGCGTGGGGCACCATGCTACCTGTGGCCAGTTCTAATCTCCATGCTATCTTTCTTGTGCTTGTGATTGTCAAAACACATATATATGTGCTCATGTGTTTCTTCAGGAGACTGTGAGCTCCATGCTGATCGTTAGTGTGGGTGATGGGGCCCCATGGTTGATAAACTCTGATATAGCCTGTTATGTCCCGTAGGGAAAACAAATTTGGGGTTAGTAAAACTCACCATTTGTATTGGTGGACTGTTCCCTAAAAATGAGAATTGGATGGACAAAATGATCTCTCTGAGTTCAATCTGTTGTTGCCCTTAGCTTTAAGGTACGCATTCAGTGTTGAAATTCGTACCCGTCGGGTGTATACTCTCTTATCTCGATAGTTCAAATAGTGGTTGCTCTCCAGAAAGTAACCCACCTGAGTTCACTAAAAGGAAATATTATATGTTGGACTGATTGCCAGTTAAACTCTTGTAACTAGCTGGTATATGTAGCTAAAGAGTTGTTTTACATGGCCTACCTTATTGTGTGCCTTTGACCTTTTGGTTCCTCTAATGGTGTGTGTTATCTTGAATATGGACTTGTTATCATAGGTTTAGTCCTCTGAAAAGAGAAAAATGTTTTAAGTGGTCAGTATGCTTCTAAAAGTTTTGAAAATAGGATTAACTTTTGATGCTGCCATTATGGCTTAATCAAGGTGCTGTTTGTGCACCAGTACCGGAACAAAATTATCTTTCTTAACTAATATAAGAGTAACAAGCAGCCAGTGCCCCCTCCCCAAAGAAAATGGCACTTGCTGAGCTATTGAGTTGAGCCCCATCCCCCCAGAGGTGCTCTTATACTCTAGAGTATGAATCTAATCTTGTGAGTGGAAGTGGGCTTGCTGCCCATTTTCTTACCTTTCGGGAAGCCGCTGCTTAGCCATCAGGATCTATCCCAGTCCCTGCACGCATGTGGGCACGCTGGCACCATTTTGTTTGTTTATTTTTCAAGTAATGCGTGTGTGTGATGTCATATGACTAGTGCGTGTGATGTCACATCTATGTTTACATATTCCTAAATGTATTCTGTACAATTGCTATAGCGGCTCTCTCCAAGGAGGGCATCGATGAGGTTTGTCCTGAGTAACAACTTGCAGTTGTTAGTTTATAACATTTAGAGTTGTCTTATGGAATTGCATACATCTCGTGTGTTCCTCATTGAGGATTCCTTATTTAAGTTTCGATATAGTAGAACACTATTCCGTGTTGGTGTTCTGTTACTAGGTGAGTAATGCTTCTGCTTGATTGTTGGCATATGCCTTGGTGCCCCACCCGGGTCCCTTTCTGTGTATAATCTATCATGTGAATTTGGTAACCTGAGTTACAATTATTACATCTTTTAATTGCGTAATATGGGCTAAGTTGAGTCCGGCAAGAGTGAGATAGGTGCTACACACAACCCTTCCAGTTGTAATGGTCATTTGAGTCTTAAAGGACGGTGTAACAGTCAACATGCGGTATCCCCATTCATTGTTGTTGTGAGAGTTCATAGTCACAGAAAGATATTAGTCTCATGGTTGGTGTTGAGTCCTTCTTTAATACAATGTAAAGAACATATACATTTGGGTTCCACATGTCTTAATTTCACTTTCAGATCTCTTCCTCTCATGCCGCTTTTAGCCCTCATAAGTTCAATGAATCTCAAATCATTCTTGTCTGCCATCTGGTGGCATTCTTGACAGTGTACTGCAAGGAGCAATTTGTGGTCTTGGCTATAAAGACTAGCTGGGTGCTCCCTAATTCTGATTCATAGCTGTCTGATGGTGCTTCCTACATAAAATATTTTACAAATAAATATTAAAGCATAAACTACAAAGGTCATTCCTCTATTATTGAAATCCTTGATGTTAATCTTTGTGCCCCCTCTATCAGTGTATTCTTGACAGTCAGCATGTGCATATTTACACATGCTGCATGTGCGACACTAATGGAAGCCTGTCGTGGTTCTCAGCCAATCGCTCTGATTCCTCTTCTTGGCATGGCTAATATCTAAGAAAGGGGGACATAGTTTATTCCTAATTGTAGGTGTTCTGGTGAACACACATTTTGGTTTATTGTCCAAGTATGGTTGTAAATCGGAGTCCATAAGGAGAATGTTCTAATGCCTTTGCACTATTTTGTAGTCTTGAATAGAGGAAGTCTTGAATAAAGGACTATCATTTGCACCAACCACATGGGCTGATTTCATCATCTTTCAGATTAAGATTTACAAGTTTGTCAGGAAACTTAAGCTAACAACATTTTTTGCATCACAAAAGTATACATTGCAAAGCCACATCAAGGCCCATTGAGCTCATTCACCATAGGTGCCATTGAGAATACACCTTTACTGATGTGTTTAGAATCAGGGACTAATTATGAACAGGAAGATATATGTTTCAAACTAAGGGTTCATGCCAGGCATCTGAAGCTACAAAAATTGAAACCAAAATCCATATTTACCTCACAACTGTCCAATTAAAGTGTTATTGAAACATTTCCCCAAGCTGTCACTAATGAAATACATCAACATTTGGACAAAAGCAGTAAAAAGAGAAATAGAATCAGGGCCAACCTTAGTAGGGAAGAACAACTGGCAGTAGACAACCTTTCTGGAGATAAAGATAACGTGATTAAAGAGGCAGATAAGGGTGGCAATGTTGTAGTCATGAACAAACAAGACTACATACACAATGGCATTTCACGCCTAGGAACACATAGATGCTATAAAACATTCAATAGGAACCCACCCAAAAATATTGTCCAAGACCTGCAGGATTTGATACAAAAGTGGTATGGATTGGGTCATCTGTCAGATGATGAAAACATTTTTTTAAGCATAACAGCATAACAGACCCTACCTTGCAGACGATATATTTTCTACCCAAAATACATAATAAATTCGAGACAATTCCAGAGGTCCACCTGATTATGAGTGGAATAGAGTGGGCAACACAAGGTATATCATATTACATAGAAAACACACTCAAAGAACATGTACTTACACTACCATCCTACATCAGGGACAGTACTCAAGTTCTACAGTGCCTGTCGGACATAGAATGGCAAGGAGGCTATTACTTAGCCACAATGGATGTGACAGCATTGTACACAAGTATCGATCATGAACTGGCTATTAAAGCAATTAATTAAACCTATCAGGATTTTTCAGCATCTTACTGAGTGCACAAGATGCTTAAAAAGTTCCCTCCGATTTAGCCTTGACAACAAAGTTTTCATGTTTGTTGATGCATAGTATGTTGAAACTAGGGGCGTGGCTATGGGGGCAAACTATGCCCCTACATTGGCCAACCTTTTTATGGCCCAATATGAACAGACACACTCCCTAAACAATGAAGACTTTGTGGAGAACATTAATATATGGAGACGGTATATTGATGACATTTTCATCAGGTGGCCCAGCTCGCCACAGGTCTTCGAGAGATATTTTTAAAATGTGAACGGCAACACGTTTGGTATTAGACTAACAGGCCACTGTGACCATTCTACTATGGACTTCCTCGACCTTCACATCCATATCCCGTATGGTAAAACTGCAACCAAGACGTTTCGCAAAACCACAGAGGTCAACTCCACATTACACGCACAGAGTTGTCACCGCAAATCCACCATCCATAACATACCGGCTGGAGAGTTCTATCAAGCACGCCGCAATTGCAGCAATGATACCTATTTCAATAGAGAATGTGAACTCCTGACCCAGAGATTTCACAATAGAGGGTACCCACACAGTGTTATTAAAAACACACATCTTAAAACCAAAGTACTTGATAGAGCAACCATGCTGCAGCCCACTACTAAAGGGGAACTGGTACATAGGAACCTAGACATCATTCTAAATACTCCAAGGATATGCATACACTGTACAAAATAGTGCAAAGGCATTGGAACATTCTACTTATCGACTCCGGTTTACAACCATACTTGGACAATAAACTAAAATGTGTGTTTACCAGAGCACCTGCTATTAGAAATAAACTATGTTCCTCATTCTTAGACATTAGTCGTACCAAGAAGACGAATGGGAGCGATTGGCTAAGAACCACAACAGGCTTCCATAAGTGTGGCACTTACAGCATGTGTAAATATGAACGCGCGGACCGTCGAGAATACACCGATAGGGGGGACACAAAGATCAAAATCAAGGATTTCCTTGATTGTAGAACGACCTTTGTAGTTTATGCTTTAATCTGTATTTGTAAAAAATGGTATGTAGGAAGGACCATCAGGCAGCTACAAGTCAGAATTAGGGAGCACCTCAGAATTAGGGATCACCTATCTAGTCTTAATAGCCAAGACTACAAATTGCTGCTTGCTGTACACTCGCAAGAATGCCACCAGATGGCAAACAAGAATGATTTGAGGTTCATTGGACTTATGAGGGCTAAAAGTGGCAATAAAGACTTATGAAATCCAAATATATTTGTCATATATGGTGTATTAAAGAAGGACTCAAAACCGACCACGAGATGAATGTCTTTCTGTGACTATGAACCCTCACAACATCAATGAATGGGGATACCGCATGTTGACTGTTACACCATCCATTAAGACTCAAATGACCATTACAACTGGAAGGGTTGTGTGTAGCACCTATTTCACCATTGCCAGACTCAACTTAGCCCATATTATGCAATTAAAAGATGTAATAATTGTAACTCAGGTTACCAAATCCATATGATAGATTATACACGGAGAGAGGCCCGGGTGGGGCCCCAAGGCATACTCCAACAATCAAGCAGAAGCATTGCTCACCTAGTAACAGAACACCAACACGGGAATAGTGTTCTTCTATATCGAAACATAAATAAGGAATCGTCAATGAGGAACACACGAGATGTATGTACTTCCATAAGCCAACTTACATTTTATATACTAATAACTTTTGTCATGTTTTTTTTTATTGTTATAGCTGCACAATGAACTTTACAATATTAAGAATATAAAATGTGAGCATTCGACTTTAAAATCAGAATCATGACATTAAATAAAAAAAAGAAAAGGAAAAGGGGAAAAAGCAAGACTACTGAAAATCTTATTAAACTAAGGCGTTTTCTAATACATTTATCTGCTTGAATTACATCTAGTTTCGAGATCATTTACTCATTCCTTTACTCATAGAAGATCAACAGTAAGTGCGATTTAGATCAATTACTTCTTCCTAAAATTACATACTTTCACATCGATTACTTAGAATCACCAAGAGACTTTGTTAGGAATACAATCTTTCGAAGTTATCAACTCACACAGTCTCCTTGGGTCATTTTATAATTGTCTATGTTGTTTTTCTAATCAAGGCATTTATGTCACATAGCTCAAACTGATTATTTTAAGCCCATTTAAATGTAAAAATATCATTAACCAGGTCAACTGCTTATCTGATAATGCAATGATATTAAAGCTCTACTTAATCATATTTCTTTTAGCAAGCATTTGTAAGCATCTTTCTAAATATTTCATGGTCTCAATTCGAATGGACATGCGTGTGGTTGTGAACAACAGACACCATCGGTCATTATCGTCTAGTGATCTGAAATGCATGTCATGTTTATAGAGGTATTTCTCTCTTTTGTCTAACAAATCAGGACATTCTAGAATAAGATGACACAAAGTTTCTTTTTGCCCTAAGTCGTTACAAAATCAAAAGAAATGTAATTTGCCGCTAATGATTTTATGTTTTGCCATAAGTGCTCTAGTTGGCCAGAAATTGAATCTAAAGCGTAAGATGGCTGATCAAAAGGGCACTGATGGGTCGCAGAGTAAATATGGCTCAGCCGTGTCAAACATTTTCTTCTGCGAATGGGTTTTCCCTGAAGTCTCCATACAGAAGGCATTGTTTCTGGGTTTCCATCCAGTCAGCTAAATACAATTTTCTTTTAGCTCTATCTGGATCAGCAATAAGAATGTCAACTGAGATATCGGCGGCAGCCATGGTTTGAGTGATGGCCTTCTTCCAGTTGTCCACAAATCTATGTGTTGAAGTAAATATATAGCAAGATAGAGCTGAGAGCAAGGTGTTTGTATTCTTTGCTAAAATACATTTTCGAAACAGAGCGCATAAACGTCAGTGGTATAAGGCATTCAATGAAATAAGGCCAATTTCATAACGTAGTAGGGCATTTGGCAGACATTGGGGCAAGTTTAATGTTTGTCTCCAGAATTTGGCCTCAATTTCCTCAAAATAGGCCATGTTCCAGGCCATACAATAATACAGGCGTGGTTTTCTGATTGTAGTATGTGATAGCTGGGAGTAATGAGAATTTGCCATATTTATATAGTATTATTTTAGTTTGCGAGATCATAGTTGTAAGCCTTAGTTCTAGTATTTGTAGGTGCGCTCTGTTATGTGGTTGGTTATCAATACGCATACCTAGATATTTATATTGCTCTACCAATTCTAATTCTGCTCCCTGCAAAGTCCACCTAAGTTTGTTCCTACCTATCTTTGGGACATTGCAAACCATGATTTTAGTTTTTTTGGTGTTGATGGTGAGTCTATGTAAGATGATAGTGCCTGCGATAAGTTTTGCAGGCCTATGGGGGTTTTAGAAATTAACACCAAATCATCGGCGTACAATAATGCTGACACATTTTCCTGTCCCCATCTTGGAGCATCTGCAGATATGCTCTCAAATTCCTCAGACATGTCAGGTCAGAGATGAAGAAATTAAGAGGGCCGAAGCAAAAATACATCACTGCCTCAGCCCTCTTGCAACGTGTAACGATCCCGATAGCAATCCTTCAGAATTTAATCTGATTTGAATTGTGGTCCCTATGTGAAGTTCATTTATGATATCCATCAAGGTTGCTGGGTATTCTGCTTTCCGCAGTTTGTTAATAAGAAGTTCTCTAGATGTCGAATTAAATGCAGCGTGGAAATCAATGAAGGCGAGATATAGTGGCTGATTTGTTACACAGAACTGATGCTTGATGGCATTCAATGACATTAGGTTAATAGATGTTCCCATTCCCTCCACAAATCCAGTCCAGTGAGGATCTTGTTCCCCGGACTGTAAGGACCACAAGTTAAGATCATGTAGGACAAACCGGGCGAATATTTTGCCTACTACGTCAGCAATGGAATTAGTCTGTAGCTCTCTGCTAGCGACCGATCTCCATTTTTATAGATCGGAACTATTACCGATTTACGCCAGGAGTCAGGGATACTTTGTTTCTCAATGACATTAATAAAGATGTTATATAGAATTATAGACCAATTGTGCGGAAGAGCTTTTAACATAGCATTATTTATGCCATCTTGCCCCGGCGCCCGCAACCCAGTTGATTTCTTAATGAAAATCTAAATGTCTTCTTTAGAGACTTGTAAGAGCCAGGGTGAAAATAATGTAGGCAAGTTCTGAACAATGTTCCAAGCAAAGGTATCATATAAGGCGAGGAAGTGATTTGTCCACTGCTGTTCCATTAGTCCATTAATCTTGGCTATTGTTTGGGTTTTTTGTGTTGCTTGATTGAGCATAGACCATATTAGTGCAGTACTTTCAAGTTGTTACTCAAGACAAACCGCATCAATGTTCTCCTTGGGGAGAGCCGCCATAGCAATTGTACAGAATACATTTACGAATATGTAAACATAGATGTGACATCATAAGCACTATGCATATGATGCTACACACACGCATTACTCCATAGATAAACAAACAAAAAGGCACCAGCGTACCCCACATGCGCGCAGTGCCGGGATAGATCCTGATGACTAAGGAGCGGATTCCAAAAGGTAAGAAAATGGGCAGCAAGCCTGCTTCCACTCAGGATATTAGATGCATACTCTAGATGATAAGAGCACCTCTGGCGAATGGGACTCAGCTCAATAGCTCAGCAAGTGACATTTTCGTTGGGGAGGTGGGGAATGGCTGCTCATTACTCTTATAGTAGTTAAGAAAGATAACTTTGTTTCCGGTACTGGTGCACACACAGCACCACGATTAAGCCATAACGGCAGCATCAAAAGTTAATCCTATTTTCAAAACTTTTAGAAGCATTCCGACTGCTTAATATATTTTTCGCTTTCCACAGGACTAAACCTATGAGAACAAGGTCATCTTCTAGATAACACAGACAATTAGAGGAATGAAAAGGTCAAAGGTACACAATAAGGCAAGCCATGTAAAAAACATGCTGTAGATACATATACCAGCTGGTTACAAGAGTTTAACTGGCAATCAGTCCAGCATATAATATTTCCTTTTAGCAAACTCAGGCGGGTTACTTTTTGGAGAGCAACCAGTATTTGGACCATAGAGATAAGAGAGCATACACCCAACGGGTACGAATTTCAACATTGAATGCATACCTTAGAGGTAATGGCAACAACAGATTGAACTCAGGGAGATCATTTTGTCCATCCAATTCTCATTTTCAGGGAACGGTCCACCAATACAAATGGTGAGTTTTACTTAACCCAAATTTGTTTTTCCTATGGGACACGATAATGGGCTACATCAGAGTTTATCAACCAGGTGGCCCCATCACCCACACTAACGCCCAGCATAGAGCTCACAGTCTCCTGAATAAAGACATGATCATATATATATATATATATATATATATATATATATATATATATATATATATATATATATATATATATATATATATGTGATCATGTCTTCTTTATTCAGGAGACTGTGAGCTCTATGCTCTATGATCTATATATATATATATATATATATATATGTGTTTTGACAATCACAAGCACAATAAAGCTAGCATGCAGATTAGAACTGGCCATGGGTAGCATGGTTCCCCACACAACCCTTACACCAATACAAGAGTAAATGAAGTGAATAGCAACAATATGACCAATTTATGAATGACACTTGCTCCTGTTTGTTTATCCTCATGACATACCTTCCTGCCCACTAACCGTGAATTGGGTATGTCACTTTATTTAAATTCCATTTTTCATTGTGGTATTGTATCAATATATAGGAATTTGATATGTTTTATGCATAAACTATCCACATTGAAATCGACCCAGTGTTGAAACACGTGTCAGCTGAGATATGAAAATAAATTTGGAGCAGAAAGAATTTAGAATTTTTGACTTCTGAAACTTGTGAATTATATCGAAGATTACTGTCATATATTTAATTGATTACAGGCTCAGCGCGATTCATCAGCACCAACAATCATCACATACTTACCATAAGAGGATTAGAGTAAAACCCCTCAGTACTGGAGACGCCGCTTGCCACACCACAAGTCGAACGACCAAAGCGCACTCGCAAACGGTTGGACCCTGACATACCCCCACATCCCAGAAACATCTTAGTTAAATATTTCAAGGAGAAGTTTGGGCCTGCCACACACACTGAATTGCTGTTTTTATTTCAAGATCTGAAAAGTTGGGAGCAAGTGATAAATGCTGAGGACATTGAAAGGAGGATTATCCTATGCAAAGCATCTAGGGCCACAGGGCCTGATGGACTATCTAACCTTATGTTAAATGGTGATTCCCTATGGTGAGTAAACGTATTACTCCCCCGGTAAAATCAAATAATAGTTGAAGGTATACATCCGTTTACATGGCATAAATGCCACATTGTACCCATTTTCATAAAAACGGAAATTGAGAATCCCCTGAAAACTATCGCCCTATAGCGCTGCTAGATTCACCATGTAAAATCTTTCCATCATTGGTTTTTGAAAATCTGGAAATCTGGGTGATTTATTCAGGGAGTGCCCATGTGTTTCAAATGTCGCAACAACACACACCCATATATTATATTCCTTTATCTTAATGCTGCATTCATTGTATTGATCCCAATATGCTTTGGAATAAAAATGGTTTCATAGCTATTGCACATTGCAGGTCAGGCTCGATATGAAAGGGAGTCTCTCGAACAAGATAAACACCAGTGTAGGCCTACGACAGGGATGTGTGTTGGCCGAGTGCCCATTCAATCTTTATCTCAGTGACCTGATTGAGGAGCTCTAGAAAATAAGATAATTTCCCCCAAAGATTGGACATACGCATATTAAGCTTTTAGCATTTGCAGATTATATAATTTCATTGGACGCTACGAGAGTTGAGCTCCAACGATTGATAACCTATACAAAAACATATCTGCCGACAAACAACATATAGATCAACACTTCTAAGACTGTAATAATGATGTTTAAAATGGTAAAGAAACAAGTGAACTGTAGCTGGTACACAAACAAGATCAAATTAAGGGCATGTAAGTCCATGAAGTACCTCGGCTACTCGAACTGCAATTTGCTCGACAAAAGCAATGTCTTAAAAAAATCTTTGAGAAAAGCTAATTCCGCTAATAACTCGAATGAAAAGAGTTAAACAGATCTTCTGCAGGTTTTCCATGATTCAATTGTTAGGTTTTAAAAAATAAAAGCTGATACCTTCATGATTATAGGGCAATGAAGTAGGGGACACAACTAAGAGAAAAGACCTTGATAAACTTGAAGGCCTTATTTGGAAAGGCATACTAAGCCTCCTATGCTGTATACCTTCGCTTACCATCAGGCAAGAATTGGGTCCTCAATCACTTTCCTCACTCCTCACTTATAAGAAATTGATGATATTATGTACAATTTTATATCCCCCAGCAGGGTCAATGTATGAGGTCCTAAGGGAGATTTTGTTAAAAGGTACATCCATGGTGCTTAATCGTTTAAAATTGTATTGCAGTGTAGGTCTTAGTGAAGTGGGGTGTGATGAAAATCTATTAGAAAAAAATCCCTTTAGAGTCAATACAAAAATATGTGAGTAAGACTAGGTAGGGCATAGAGAATTGGCAAACTCCTATGTCTCAGTGACAGAATATGTAATCACAATAAGGAAATATGACACCATTCCTTTATCTAAAATGCTTCCCAAAAGAAAATGACTGGTTAATCTTTATGTGACGTCGATTAAATCAACTGTATTTTCTTGAAGTGTGGGCCATAGGAGGGGTTTGTCAAGGGACAAGAGATATTTCTGACTTTGTAAATTGCCTGGGGTACTAGATCCATGGAAACATGAAAATACCTAATTATAAACTGTGACATGGCATAGATATGCTTGAACAAACTTGTTATAAGAAAATAATGTTTTATTTAGATGCATTTTTCCACCAGCTTTTAGTGGGCCATCAATACAGGATAATAATACCTCTGGTCCATTTTATTAGAACGATGTATAACATGCTGGGTGAAATTTGGCTTGCTGCAAATGGCTGACTTTGTTACTGTGTATTGTAAACTGGTGTATATTTACAGTGTATTTTATTCATGTGAGCGGGACGCTCTTCATTTTCTGATAATGACTTGGTGAATTAAGTATTATCAACAAAATTCCAAAGTCCCCACAAACTTAATGATTGGTGGGCAGCCATAGATAATTTAAGATAAACATTGCACAAATGCACTTTAGTAGCAAGATGTTCAGTATGCCATGGAAATTTGGTATATGTCTGGTCCAGCACAATGTTTTATATTGAGTGGTTTTCAGAATGTTATAACAACTGTATGGAATATATCGAAATTATAAGCTATACACGGGAGAAAATAATATTTCCATTCAAACAGTATACCAAGAGATGCACAATATTTGTTTGTTGATATGTTTTATGTATCAAGATGTATCCACTGATATGTACATTCTTTCACTTCATGTAAGTCAATATAAACAATAATCATCTAGGTTTACTGATTTATTTTACTGTTGAATTTGATGTAATTAGACATACGTATTTAAATCTTTTGTTAACTAAGTTCATTGCGTATGAAACATTCGCAAGAGTGTTGGAGGATATTATTTGAATCAGGAATGTCTATTAGGAAGATGAAGGTGACCTTGTGTTTTGAAATCCTAAAGGTCAGTTCCATGTGTTAAAATCCCGGCAAAAATGGCCGTTTACACATAAAATAATGGCAAAAGGCTGTGGTTTTGCCGCCGCAATCTATGCAAAGGATGCGACCGCCAGACCCATTATACCATTTAAGGGGAGCGGGGGACACCCTCGCAACCCCCACTCCCCTTGAATGGTATAATGGGGTACACCTTTATCGGGTCAAACCACAGCAAAATGCTGCGATTTTTTGTAAAGGAGATATTTTTGCCGCGATTTTATTACTGCATACCTTAAGGTCCCAAGCATAAGGATCACATTTAAGCTGGAATTCCCAATTGTAATACCACTCACCCTAACATCCTCTACAGGCGGTTCACTAAGGGATTCAAAATAAATGTCAAAAAGGAGTGGGGGTAGTGGACAACCATGACGCACACCACAATCAAATGAAAAGAAATCAGAGGTCAACCCATGCATGTGTTTTTGCCCGATATTCACGAGTGCCTTGCAGGCACCCGTGAATATCAGACCCATTTCTTTAGCATAACCATCAGAAATGACCAGTAGACTATGCCAAAAGCTCTCTCTGTGTCCACCCCAATCACCCCAAGGGGCACATGATTATCCTGGGAGAATGGGATCATGTTAATGAGTTCTCTCACAAATGTGTTCCTTCCCGTGATAAAACCTGTCTTGTTCTTGTGGTTTTGGCATGGCATAAATCTATCCAATCGTCTCACAAACACCTTTGCCAGGACATTAACATCAACGTTTAGGCAAGATAATGTGGTGTTAAGCCCCTGTTCTAAGTGTTGGCACAGGGGTAAAGGCCCGGCAGCCCAAGTTAACAGCTCAAGCGAAGCGAGGGCCGTTAACAAGGGATCTGGGGCGTTACCTCCAATTCCAGCACTTGGAACTGGGGCTAAAGGCCATTAGCACCCCGGGCTACCAAAGCGGTAACCCGGGGCACTAAAAAAAAGGATTTTCCTTGATATATAACGGGATGCACGCAGCATCCCATTGTCCGAAGGAAAATCCTTTACAAAGATGGCCTCCATGGAAAGGGAAGGTGGGGCTCCGTACTGACTCCTCTTCCCTTTCCATGGCGGTCTGTGGAAGGCAAGAGGAAGGATCTGATGCAGTGGCATCACCCGCCGCAGCCAAAATAAGGTAAGTAGGGGGGGTCGGAGGGTGAAGAAAGAGGGCACAGAGGGTGGGGGAAGATGGCCACAGGGGGAGCCGGCCATCACGCAACATGGAACGAGGGCCTGCACTGGCGGTTCAAGCCCGCGTTCTTAGACATCTGATTTGCCTGTTCCCCCCATCAGGGTGCTAATCGCCAATAATACTAACAGCAAGAGTGATCCTTCACCAGTTTTGGGATCAAGGTGATAAAAGCCACCCTGATTGACTCAAAGTTTTCTTCTCAATGGATACGCCCTTTAAAAAGCTACAACATTAGAGAGAATAGCAGATCTGTACACTTATTATACAATTCGAATGTGTAACTGCCCTGCATCAAGTCCAAAACATCTTCTATCTCATTAGAGCACACTCTCATATCTATCATGATCACCACATCCTCATTCAATTTGGGAAAGCAGGTTCGTGCCCACACACGCCAGGCACCCTTTGGCTATGCAAGGCACTGACATAGCCAGACAAGGTGTCACATATATGCCTATTTTGTATCAAAACCTCTGCCTCCACATTGACAATGAAATTCCCTCTTATGTTGCTCATCCTTCTTGATGCTCTTAATCAAGAGCCTGTCCACTCTATGTGTTCCCATGTGGCTGATCTGGTATAGAAGAGTCCCCTTTCAACCTGTGCCTCCGCAGGAGGCTCAGCTACCCCATGGACATGGGACTGCTGCACCTACCACTATCTGTTAGGTTAGCATTATTTTCAGACTCTGTATCGTTGAGTTTTTTTCTAGAGTACTCGCCACCTAGCCGAATTCACATGGGCTGATGAACCTATTTACTTGTACCTTAAAATCATCCCCCTATATCCTAATACACCAGGCAGTTATGAACCATACCTTCATTGTCAGACACACAGACCAAGCTCCTCCCGGGCAAAGTCCAAGAAGAGGAAGTCAGACAACGATCAGTTATTAAACCTCATCTTCTCTCTCTTAGTCTGGACCCCCTGAGAGGTTGACTACCATGAACAGCCACCTGGTATCCAGATTCCGAAAGCACACTTTACACAAAGCACCACTACCACTATGAAACATAACATTTTCAGTTGTTCCAGCTAAACGTCTTTAGTACATTTTCAGGAGCAACACTCAACAAAGGACAAGTGGAATCACAGGTGGAAAAATCAAGAACATTAAACACATACACTCAGGTAGCTAGAGCAATATAGGACACAATAGACAAAAAGATAACCCAAAATGAAACTCCCTCCCGCCCCCAAAACATGCTTATAGAGGTAGAAGTGTATAGATTAGGAAGACAATTCACCCCCATAAGCATGGCACCACACGTTCAAGCTGTCATACCCGAATGTAAAATTACACATGTATTTGCCATCAAAACGTAACATAAGTAAACACTGACTGTAAATCAGCAATTCATTCCTCCCCAAGACTCACCAACTCAGCACTATTTCCTGCACAGAACAGGGGACCGAAGTCACAAAGTGCCAACATGTGAAGTAATGCTTCTCATTAAAAGGGTTTTTTAAATCCAGCATTACAATTGCCAACAGCACAAGTCAAGTTTACAGTCTATGGGGAAGTCCTAATTGGAGGATGCCCTGTCTCGCAGGCATCCCAGAACGCAAGCGCCACAACCATCTTGTTTAGGTTCCGCTCTGAAGCTACACGCAGCTGATCTTTCATGCACACAAACAGGCAGGGTTCGCAGGAGAGGGTAAACCATGTCCCCTCCCTGCCAACAGTCAGAGGCACGGTCACTGCCTCCAGTGCAAATGTTTGGAGTAGGAGCCCCGCAGCAAAGGTTGCCACTCTGCATGCCTTTCCACCACCCTGCAGGCATGTTCACATTCTGTGAGGCCGGCATCGCGAGTTCGCCCACCCCGAGGAAACCTTGTTCCTTCATAACGAGTCTCATCCAGGCTCAGTGGCTCACCAGAGCACTAGATCGATAAAGTTTATCCATAAATAAGGGCAGGAGAGACTATTGGCCAATGCTATCTTAGCTCATAGGAATCATTACGGTAGCATTTAAAAAGAAATCAAGACTTTTAGGTAAAAATATTAAATTGGGAAACAAATAGGAAGCTAAAGTAGACCCAGTAAAAAATCACAGCATTTTACCAACCCCTAATTAGTTATCGCAAGCTTTTAAGGAAGTGAAGGGGCTTTTGTGTTCAGTAAAACCACGGGGCATTACATCAACAACCAGCTTCAGAGTGGAATGCTATTCCATGTGATATTATAAATTATTGTCCCTAGCCCACTGTTTAACCTCATTACATTCTTTCTGCGTGTTCACGCAGCCTGTGACGAAGTCATTAAAGAACCCAATACTGTTGTCACCCTCCATCATTGTTTGTAACTCCCTAGCACTCATCATCATCATCTGTGTGAGGAATTCGACCATTTGCATCAGTGGGTGTGTGCTCATCTGGGCTAGATTAACATTTCAAATGCATTTTAATGATAGTAGATCAACCTTAGGAAACTACGTGGGGCTAATCTGCACACATTTTCTGATGCTCACCACAAAACATACACATAGATCTGTGTACTCTGGGTGGACACAGCCTACAGGCACAGACACCCTATCATATTTAGTTGTTATCTGACAGGTGGAGTACACAATGCATCTCCAGAAGGAGGGAGGGTCAAACCTTCCCCCTGCTATAGCCAGCTTAGATAACTAACAAATGCTCCAATGATCCGCCTTTTCCTTTTGTTGAGCCATTTAGCTGGTGGCAGCATTCACATACTAATCAGGGGTTCATTCAAACAGGTTCACATGAAGCCAGGACACCCAACACCCTTACATATGCACAGTGTCAACCTGAAGCCAGCTCCCACCCTCAGTATTGATTGACAGTGAAATGTCATGTCTGGGACTGGGTGTTTACAGTAGTCATCCCTGTAGGGAGAACCCATTCACAAGTTACAAGTATGTGGTTTGCCCGAGCCAGAAAATCTGGTGTCACTGCTGATTCAAGGATGACCTGCTGCTTTAATCAGGAACCACAGAGAGCTCCATGAACCAGAGGCACCCTTTGATCCACAACAGACAGGAAGATGGGTGGGACATAGTATTACATGTGTTCACCCCTTTACGTTTTCTGTTGCACAGCAGTCTGGTTATGACTTCACACATACAGGAGATTGTTGGTAGGGACCCAGAATTGGTTCATTAAGGTAGGCTTAGCCTACACCAATCACTGTGGTCCATTTGGCAGATCATATGAACACTTTGCAAGGAGTAGCAAGGAAATGCATCATTGGACCCTATCTGAGGGTACAGTCTGCCTTACATCTTCTGCCAGTGAAGGAAGGCCAGGGTCTTCAAAAAGGGGAGCAAGATCAATCCCCTAAACGTCTCCCATGGAACAGAGGGAGATACCAAATCAAGAGGGCAATCCAGCAGCTCCAGAATCATCGTTACCCAGCCAGTGAAATCTGATGAGGGCAGAGTCATGTCATGAAGAAGATGTACGAAGAGATACTAAAATTATATGAAAATACTTAAGAGAAATGATGTAACTGAAGTGGCAAAAGAAACATGTACAAAATGATGAAGTAATCATAAATACAAAGAAGATAAAGTAACTTGCTGACCAAAAGGTGCAAATACGCAGTAACGCAAGGTAGATGAGACATATAGAAGCTTGCTATGGAGGAAAATATAACATGGCAAGGATGGCCATGATGGGGAGATGGATGTCAGCTTGTGTTAAGACTCATTACAGCTACCTCAGAGACAGACCAGGGATGTAGAGTCAGGAGATGTTGGGGAAATAGCTTTGTGTGCAAAATAAAGAGGAGTCTGTGTTGGCCTGCGATCAAGAGTGCTATTTGTAAGGAATAATTGCAAAGCAAAATGGGAGCCAGACAGATCAGCTATGTATTTAAGACATACTTCTCTTAGATTAAAGAAGAAGAAAACATTTACAAGAGCAGTTGTGCACGTGTGTATGGGGAGCGTAGCAGAGTTGGGAGCTGAGTTGGGAGCAGTCTCGGTAGTCTTTCTCCAGTGGCTTCTGAATTGCAGCAGGCAGAGCTAATCCATAAAACATCTGGGTGTACACAATGCGTAGCAGAGTTGGGAGCTGAGTTGGGAGCAGTCACAGCAGTCTTTCTCCAGTGGCTACAGGATTGCAGCAGGCAGAGCTAATCCATAATACCTCTGTGTGTATGCCGAGCATAGCAGAGTAGGGACCTGAGTTGGGAACAGTTTTGGCAGTCTTTCTTCAGTGGTTACAGAATTGCAGCAGGTGGAGCTAATCTATACAACCTCTGTGTGTACGCGTGATGTAGGGGAGTTGGGTGCTGTCTCGACAGTCTTTCTCCAGTGGCTACAGATTTGCAACAGGCAGAGCTAATCCATAAAACCTCTTTGTGTACGCCGAGTGTAGCAGAGTTGAGAGCTGAGTTACGAGCAGTCTCAGCAGTCCCCGGTGGCTCTGGTGGATCGATATTAGCAAACTTACTCCAGCCTCATTCACCCCTTTGAGGCTAAATGAGCTATAGAACACCAAAGGTGGCTATTCTTTGTTTGGATTTGCCCTCGACCATTCTTCTGTGCGTGGTGTGATTCTTTGGTTGGAAGAGAGAGGGGGTAGAGGGTGGGGTTGCCCTGCATCTAACCGAGTCAGCTTTTTAGGGCCAGTGGGGCGGAGTGACATTTTAGTGATATTCCACCCTCTCAGTGAAATTTTGTGGTCTCAATTTAATCATGAGACAGCATCGATAGGGCCTTCTCAGTGGTATAACTAAATCAATAAAGCAGTCTAAGAGGGCCAGTAGGCACTGGGAGGTTGCAAAATACACTCCTCTCCCTAAGAGAGGAGAAAAGGATGCTTCAGCTAGCAATGTCAACCCCTAACTCAGCCAAAAATCACAGGGTTCCTTTTCCCTCCCCTAACCCCCTCTCGGAATGATATTAATGAACCGACGCTGCCTCAAATTGGTGACTCGCTCACTATTCCTAATAAAATGCAGTATTCATTTTCAATTGACAATGACGGCTCTCTGATAAATCTTGTTATGAATTTCAAACGGAAGTCACTTGGTCACAGCTTGCTTCATCTGGATGACAATCCGGGGTTAAATCATGATGAGAGTTTTGGGACTGAATTAGCCGCCACTCAGGACCTGTAAGCATTGGTTTCGAGCTCTGAATCCTCAGATGAAGAAATCTCTTATAATGAGGAAAGAGCAGCTTCAACTTCGGATGCTCCCTATCTAGAAACCAAGGTTTCCCACACCTCTATTAATATGATCCTGGCAAAAATCGAGGCACTCCATTTTCTGTGCTCTAGACTGGCAGCAGAACAGCATGAGTTAAAGGTGGTGGTCGCAAGGGTTGTGGATGTAATCTTGGACAATAGTGCAGAACTCATTGCCCACTCAGAGGGTCCTTCTTTAGTGGTAGTAGGATCGGTCCAGACTCCGGCAGTAGTAGGAGACCAGAGTCGGAGTTCTGTTAATGGGATATCTTGTGTGGGGGAGGATGTCACTCTTGGCGATGCCCATTTGGGTGCCAAATTAGCTCCCATTCAAATGAGTGATTCTCTTACCATTACTGCAGCTACGGAGCAAGGGGCTATTGATGTGCTGTGCAATGATATCTCCATGCTACGAGAATTGGACTCTGGTAAAAAGCAAAGGAGAGGCCAACAATCAAGAAAACCTGCACGTCCTCCCAACAAGATGGAGTTTTCCAATGGGATCCCCGTAGCTTCAAAATATGGACGCTCTGGGACGCCCGCTCCTGCCTCTGTCGGCAAGATCAGTGGTAACTAGAGATCTGGGTAATGGTGTCTCAAGATGAGTCGAATTGAGGGGGCCATTGGACAAATGGGTAAAAACCTACAGTGAATTAGACCAAGTTCGATCAAAAGCACCTAAAACTCAGAAGTCCAAGATGTAGCAACCTGCTGGGTTAATAATTTAAATCCATGCATAAATAGAAGGACTATCGAAAATACAAAAGGTGGTTGCATAATCTTGTGCTAATGTACCTTTTGATTCGAGTTTGTCTGCAAGGTTGGGAAACCTAGTCAAAATGGAAGAGAGATCGCCAAAGGTGGACAGTCCCTTCCTTAATCGTTCCCATTTGCTGGCCTTATTGAAGAAAAGGCTTTGGTTGTCGGCATTTAGCAGCAGAGACCTGTTACAGGTGGAGCTCCCCAAATGGGATAGCGCCACCAATTGGGCACTTATTGAACTAAGCTCCCCTGCTATTGCCTCTCTGTTGTGTTCCTGTGTAGGAGCTTTGCGAAGTTAGGGTTTAACCTAACCATATGCCATACTCCTTGTTTCGACTCGTATGGTGCTCAGCCAGATCTACAAGATAGGTCTTGGCTCTAGTTCCCTCTGTTCAGCCCCCAAATGTTTGTTTTTTAAGTTGGAATTCCTAGGGTTTTAATAGTGTTAAGTGGCATACTGACAGGCACATTTTTTATTTTTGCCGGAGACATGGTTGTGTGTCCTGCCGGTGGTAGATGGTTTTACGGTTTTTCAACAAAAAGCCACAAAAGGCTCTTCAGGTAGACCCTCAGGGGGTTTGGCTATATTGATTCAAAACTCCCTATTAATAGAATCAGAGCTTCTGAGTGAGAGTGTCTATGGATTGTTGGCAGTGGAAGTAAAACTGAAGGGGATATGCCTTTGGCAGCCCCTTCTGCTACTTAATATCTACAGCAACTCATCTTGCATAGAGGTCGGAGTTCTCACAGAGAAATGTGGTGACCTTGTGAATCATTTTTGTGTGACCGGAAGGGGTTCCACATCATGATAGCTGGGGATTATAATACAGATTGTCATGGGGCTCTAAGGAATGGGGGAGCTTTATTCTGTGTGGTCCGGTAGAGGGTGTGTGGAAGGCTCACTCTGGGTGGATTTGTTGGCAGCATGAACTTGAGAATTTTAAATGGGTCCATAAAGGGTGATGTTCCTCCGAGGCCAGCTTGGCGCCTAGGTGGGAAGACTGCCCACCTCGATTATGTTGCGGTAACAACAGCCATCTAGGAAATATGTGACAAAATGAGGGTGGAGGACTCTAACTTGAGTGACCACTCACAGTTGAGGTTGAGAACGAAGGCCCCCATTGATATTATAGGTGGTCTTGGGGTGACAGTTGACCTGGAAGGAAATAGAGTTTTAAGATATGTGGGGCGATTTGACGGATTTAATACGCAAGTTCAGAATTTTCTTTTGAGATCTTCTGCAAAGCAAATGCATCTGTGGATCAGCCCCAATCGTTTTGAGGCCTTCTTGGGTGGCTTCAAAAGCTCATCACATGGCAATCTTAAGGGGGGTAGTTTGAGATCCCCCATATACGACCTGGTGGTCCAAGATAAAAAGAGAGAGATTAGAAGAGAGATCTGTTCCCTGGAAGGATATTGTTAGACCCCGGAATTATATTCAGCTGCCCTTAAATGCCTGAAGCAAACATTTAAAAACTGCATGCAGAATGATGGAATAAAAATGTTGGATACTTTGGTTAAAAAGGATACAAGGATTTCTGGGAAATGATCAATTCCATGCAAAAGACACAAGGTTTCCAGCAGAGCAATCCCATTGCGAAGGGGGAATGGATAAAGCTCTTCCAAAATGTGGATAGGGAATCTGATAATTTTTTCTTATGCCCCTCAGTTAAGTCAGTTTGGGAAATTAATATGTCAATGGATAGTATCGAGACTTTGATTAAAAGGCCTTACATTCTAGGGCAGCCGGACCAAATGGTAGTAGTAATGCCCTACTGAAATCAGAACTGGTGCTGTGGTCGAGGGTTTTGTTCATTTTCTTTGGTTCCCTTTGCTAGAGGGTGTTGTACAGACCTCTTGGCATACTGCCCTTATAGTTCCCATCTATAAGAAGGAAAATAGGGCTGGTCCGGAGAACTACTGCCCCATCTCCCTTATTGACAGTAAGAGCAAGATTTTTGCATTTTTGGTCTTTAGGATCTTGAGGGGTGGATTAAGAAAACTAGGCGGTTAAGAAAGTTCCAGATCAGGTTTCATAAGCAGAGGGAAAGGATTTGAATGGTTTTGTGGTTGGCTGGTTAATAGAGGAATCCCTTATGGTAGGTAACCTGCCATCATATTTAGCAGCTGTCGACTTCACACAGGCATTTGACTGTGTGAATCGTAACCTGCCTTGGCTTAAATTGAGAGATTGGCAGATTCCGGGACCATTCATGTCAATCTTGATTCACATCCATGATCATAATCCACTGTGAGTGAGGTGAGTGGGCACGGTGCTCTGACGGAGGCCTTCTGTGTGCAGAGGGGTCTCCGTCAGGGCTGCGCATTAGCTTCCTGCCTATTCAACCTATACTTGGCTGATATGAGAGATGCCTTCAGAAAAACATTGTTTACTCCTCCTAGGCTGTCCTCAGTGACAATTCCGTTCTTAATATGTGCAGATGATGTTATCTTGATGGATAGGGCCGAGCTGGGTCTCCAAAGATTATTGCATACCATTAAGGAATATGCTGTGACCACCAAGCTATGTATTCATGGGAAAAACACAAGTATAATTAGATTCTCATCAAAGAAAAAAGATAAAAGGGGTTTTACTTGGCGCATGGATGATGAACCAATAAAACCAACAGCATCCATGACCTATTTGAAGTTTAAGTAATGTCCAGTTGATAATAAGGAGGTTTTTTTTGCCACTTGCTTGTAAAGGCCAATCAGGCAGGAGCCTAGATGAGAAAGATTAGAGCTGAGCATTGTAGGTTTTCTATCCGTCCCCTACTGTCTTATTACAAGGTCAAGGTGGTGCCGGGTATGTTATAGAGAACAGAGATTAGTTTCCCTCGGGGCTCAATAAAATATGAAAGGGTTGAGTTCAGAATATGGAAGAGGGCGCTTAGTTTTCTGGATTGCATGCCTATGACCTCTTTGCAGTTTGAGTTGGGTCTAACATTGTTAACTGCAGTGCTGGATTGGAGAATTCTATCATTATATAGAAAGATACGGCTACCTCTGAAGGATTCATTGTATGGGGACTTAGCAGGTATCCTCTGGTCTACGCATTGGGCTGTGACTAATTTCAGGGTGAGAGCTGATGGAATTTTAACGAGGTTCGAAGTATCTGTGGAAGATCTTCAGAATCACCTGAATTAGATTAAAAAGGTTCTGTTAAGAGAAGATTGAACATCCACAATTGCAGCTAACTGCGTTATAACCTATCATTTCTATATAAACCGTTGAGGAGTATTCCAAAATATCTGGATAGACTCCCAAACTCAATTGGGCTTTACAGTTCCTAAGATATAGGTTGAACCTCCTTCCAGCTTCGGAAATCAGACAAATAAGATCCCGAAATAGGGAGGTTGGGGCAGGATGTGCGGTATGTGGGAACTTAAGTGTGTCACAGAATAGAGAACATGTGGTTATGTACTGCCCTGCGGTGTCAACTTTTAGAACATTAGCCCTGGTAAATATGGCATATAATTATGAAGTGCTCAATGCTGTTCACTTTTTTTGCACGAGTTTCCAGTGGCGAGGAAACAAAGGCCACAATAGCAATTATACACATTCTGAACATGACAGGATTGATAAAGTTGCAATTGTAATCCTCTGTTGTGCCTTGTAATAAGGTGATGATTTTATGTAACATTTTGGATTTTAATGCTCAATGAAACAGTGATGGTGTATTTCCTTTTAATTTGAGTAAGGTTGGCTTAGAACAACCAGAATCACAATCAAAAATCAAAAATATTAAACAAATCATTTAAAAAGTTTTTTATAAGAGCGAAATATTGGACAATTAACAGTGGATACGGTCTATACAAGATAGAGTGAGCAAACCTCTAGAGGCCAAAAGAAGCAAGAACACCAAGTATAAATTAAACAAATAGGAAAGAATAGGAGGTTTAAATGGACACATTTGCAGTCTCCTCCCACGTGATTCAGAAGTAAAACACAAGGGCTGTTCATTATGCTTCAGATGAAGATAGTGATGTGCTTGCACTCCCTCCAATGTCCCTGAACAGAGAGAAGACTACAAGGTTAACTACAGATGGGAAACTTTGGCTTATGGCCGGACTGATGAGAGATGGTGGATTAATTAGGGAAGTGGGGAGTAATCTGACGTGATTCAAACACCTGGGTTTTGTTTTACTTACGTGCTGCTAATGAGCCGAAAGTCCAAGTTTGGGTGAGAATGGCAACCAATCAGAGGGTCAATGGGGTAATATGCTATGCAATGTTGCATAGACCAATCTGCTGCCATTTCGTCTGCTACATCCTTGCAGATAAGGGGCAGCCAATGAAGTACTAACACCTATGTATACCTTAGGTACACATTCCTTAACATGTTCCCTTAACCAATCCTTCCCTTAATTAGGTTTTGCAGTTTGGCATATAGGATGACGTCAAAGATGATGCATTTTGGGGTATATAACCTCTGCATAATCAAGTTTGCGTGTGAGTGTGCAAGCATCACTCTGATGTCTGGCAGTTTGCCTTGCTTTATTAAATTGAGAATAAAGTAGTATTTTACCACATTTTCTGAGTCTGTCCGGTTATTTGGTCAGAGATCTTCATTGGTAATTCCATCTAGCACACGAGACACTTCAGGGTGCTAGATGCTAGAGCACAACAGCGTCAAGGAGGAGTCTCATAAAAAAGGGCTTAGGAATGTGTTCAGAGTTAGATTTATGCACCATAGTGTGACAAGTCTGTTCAGTCCCATATTTTTCCCTGGGTGCAGTTCATGCAATCATTTAAGGACATTTCACAGGAATTCAGTAGGCTTCTCCTTCTCCACATACTCTGAGAAAAATGTAATTCGGTATTTGACCTTCTAGTGCCATTATCTTACAGCACACTTTTTCTATTGGCTTGATTGAGCCTCAGAGTTTGTTCCTTTACTTTCTTTTCCAGGTGTACAGTCTTGTCCTCTGCATTGGAAATCCTGTCTTCCAGTTCACAAGTTCACTTTCTGACCTTTCCTTAATCCTGCTTAAGCTCCAGAGCTCTCAGTTTGATTTACTCCATCAACTACACCACCCGCTCCATCATTTACAAGATGTCGTCTTTCTTAGATTGGTCTTCTTAGGGGGTCAGATGCGCAGGCGGCTACCATCTTCCTTAATCATTTCAAATGAATGAACCTAAACCAGTGCCATGCATTTTTTCTACTCCTTCTCCTCAAAGAAGGCTCCTGCACCATCTCCTTTCATCTTGTCCCAAAAAAGGCTTTTCTTTTGGAGAATGTGTTCAATCTGCAATATCTCAGCTCTGTTGGAAAAACATAGAATATCAACATTCCCTGCCTGTTTTGCTTGATTCTTCTTCCGTGCTCCTCCCCCCCAGCCTACTTCTGCAGGAGTCTGTCCTGATACATTTTGGTTTTACCATCACCGTCTTGTGGCCAATGCTGGAATTGACTTTTATGGACTTCATTGATTCATGGTGCATCATCCTTTCTCATGGTGGCCCTGCATTATGCTGTTCCCATCTTCATATTTTATACAGGCTTGCAACATTATGTGTTACTACTGACTTCTGCAATTGTATTTGCTCTCCCCTCTTGCTTCTCCACTCCTTTTAACTGCTCACTCTCTGTTCTCTCCTCCTCTCTGTTTCTCCCTTTTCCTATCTCCTCCCCTTACTTTCTTCTATGAACTTACTCTATCAGAATTGTCCCTGGACCTAGTATGTTAGCAATCTTGTCTGCCTCCTCCCTCATCCCCTTACTTGCCCCCCCTCCAGCACTAGCTTCAATGTTCTCAGGCTTAGTACGATAGATGCTTGTTTTGTTCCTCTCCTCCCTGCGACCCCTCTCCCTCACCTTTTATTTTCTCAGACTCTACCAGAAATGTTGTCAGACTGAGTACGGTAGTCGCCTGTCTGTTTCCATTTCCTTCACACTCTCCCCCTCCCTTCCTTATCTATGTCTTAGCTCTTGCACTATCTGAAATGTTGTCAGGCCGAGTACCATAGTTAATTTCACATCCTTACTGTTCATGGCCTATAAGAATGTCATTGTATTTTCCCTTGTTCCCTCCCTTGCCTTGAAGCGCTTTATAACGCATTGTGTACAGGCGCTTTATAAATCAACTATCATATCATATCACACCATAACATTCTCTCATTGTCACACCACCTACATAATCAACCCTCCACAAGATCTCAACCTCTACTCCATATCAATCCAAATCTTAAAGTCACTTACAGAGTGGCTTATAAATAGACCTGCTCACAGCTGCATCCTAAATAATTAGTGAATAATGAATTGCTATTTCCTATTCAATAATGCGGTACAACTGCCTCTAAAACCCTTTTAATTATTCCTTAAATACAGAACCTGTTCCATGTATGATATAGTCTCTATCTCACTAGGTCCAACCCAGTACCCATGTAGCATTTCATAATATCAAAAGATACTAAAAACACTTTAAACAATAATGCCCTCACAATTAGTAACGCCTTTAAACATTTGTATCTGCTTATATCATATCTAGCGACTTTAATTATAATTAATTATAATTGTTCTTTTATAAGGCACTTAACACCAGAGATAGCTTTCTAAGCATGGGATCGGGATTGGAACCTGTGTTGCGCTGCACTATCTTGCTTCCAAGACAAGCGCGTTGCCCCTGAGCTGTCCCCCCTCACTTTCACACTAGGCATAATCCCCACCCTTGCTCAGTAGCCATTATTTGAAAATATAAATCAGGCGGGCACCGTTCCAATCCTATATAGAGCAATTGTCAAATTTCAACGACATTCTGTTGTTTAGATTTATCTATCGTAAAACAAAAGGGGTGATGACTGTAAGGTATAGAATAAATCATAACCTCTGCATTGCTCTGGGTAACACTCCAGACCATCGTTCTTCACCTGCCAAGCCATTACAAAAGGGTAAAGACCATATGCAAACCAGGCTTGGTCCCACCCCAAAAGGGGCATTCCAGCCCAAACTACTTGGTCACATCCTTTCTGCACAAGACTACAAACATCCCCAAACACGTTTCTGCCTTATTTAGGCAACTGGTCAGGAACAGAGACATCTTTATGGGAGGGCAAAAGGGGCACTCGCCCCAGGCCCTACCTTGGAGGGGGCCCCCACAAGGCTTGCTGATGTAAAGAAGTCAATTTCCATTGTTCACAAAACTTAAATAGCAAACATCAGGATATATAAAGGTGCGTTGCTGTGCCTCTACATCTACTGCTTGTCTGTTGACAAGTATTTTCTGTTCTGATCAGTCATCCTCTAGTGCTTTCTGTGTTCACTGTGCTATACATAGTTTGTGCGTTCACTATGACAACTCCTGTAGCATTATTACCCAGACGTTATATAGATCATGTGCAATAGCCAAAGGTGAAACACATATGGATATATTTGAGTGCCATGATAGTTCAGAAGATAGCTCAGTGTGTTAAGTACTCATTGCAGAAAGCTGTATTCATAAGCAAGATTTTAAGACCAAATTCCAGCAAGGCCAACTCAGCCTTTCCTATTTCTGAAGTTGATAAACCTGCATGCATATGTACTATGTATTTTGGTGCAACAGGTGCTATTGTCAGCAATGTGCCTGCACCAGATATTGGTTGCTATAAAAAACAAACATAGTATCAGTGTGTTGAAGGTCTAGGAATCAGTTTGTTCAGATGTGGAGTTGTAAAACCTAGGCAGCCACCTCCAATGATGAGTATAAAGTGTTAGTCTGGAGAGGTGAATAGGTATCCAAATTAAAGATTGTGGAACCAACGTGTTAATGCTTGCATCCTGGATTTGCCAGCAGACTATCCTGGACAAATCATCTTATCTCACTGAAATCATCACTGTGCCGTCTTCTGTTAAAAGGGTTGCCTTCTCACATGCTATGTATTGTTTAGCACATTACCTGATCTTTTTTTATGTAGGACATGTTGGTGGAAGGGGTTCTAGACAAAAGAAAGCAGACCAGATATTGCAGGCCTCTGGAAGGCATATTTAAACCTCTGATCATTTCATACAAACAACGTGTTGCTTTTTTGTACAATTCAAAGGTTTTTCTGCATGTTTATAAATAACACATTTACAAACCTGTGTTTTGGGCATATTTAAAGCTTTAAACTACAAAAGAGAAACCCAGATAAAATATTGTAAGATCACATCAATTAGAATGCTTGTACTTAAATAGCCCCTTGATGATGGAGACAATGAAGCTAGAATCATTCCCATTTTGCATAATGTGCTTCTATAGCATTTTATTTTTAAACATTGTCACGTTGGGTTATGTGACTTGTGTACTTTCGAAGTCAGTTCTATAAAATGAGAATTGTTTTAGTCCATATTAAGAACTGGAATTGAAAGTGGAAAATTGCAGAAATTGTAGAGTGGGTCGTAAATCCCAGCTTCACCTCTTAAACAATGTGTGATCATGGGGCATCTCTTTTAAACTTATATTGCCTAACCTATCAAAATTGCCAGCCCGTAAACCTTTCCAAATGTTCGCCCTTCAGAGTGATCTCATTCTCGAGTTAAGATCTTCAAAAAGGCCTCAATAAGGATTTCACTGACTATAGTACTTCTTCCTGTATAATAGTATAGATCATTGATATGTTGCACACCACAACCACTTGTTTCTTTGCTCTCTAATGGCAACACTAATTGAAAACAATGACCCTTTTCTCATCTCAGTCTGTCTGGATACAGACACCTCTATGGTAGCTTCTAATCTTCATGCACTATCTATCCTATGGAATGTGTAGCTTTCTCCTTGTTTCCCATCGGTCACCTGTATACGTGCTTGAGCCCTTTAGCATTTTATGAGGCAGCTAATCATAGTCGTCCATCTATTTTGAATAATATGCACATCTTTTGTATAATCTAAGTCCTGTATTTATACTATGGCCGGTAAACCTTCCTCGAGGCTACTATTGATGAAATGTGTCCTGCACCTATGCTAGAAGACAAGTACATTTGTCATAGACTGCTAATGTTGCCCTGGAAATGCTACTTGTTTATTATTCTGATTGCAGCAATGAAGAAGTAAGGGGCTTGATAGGGAGTACCCATTCTTATTTTGATTGCTGCGAGATAGCATATGAAGCTACGGGTTTTGATTGCGACGAAGGAACAGCAACCAGATATTCTAGATCCCTTAATTCCTTTGCTTCGGTGGAGTGGGTACCCAAAGGTGTTCATGCCCGGACCCCAAAATTGCTTAAGATAGCCCTGCGCAGGAAGGCTGTAAGCCAACAAGGAAGGGATAACCAATCAACAGACCTCGTAGGCCTTGTTAGGATGTGACCCAACATAAAGAGTATCCTCCCTTTAATCCCCAAGACTCCCCCAAGATAAAGGTGTGCAGTGTCCCCAGTTCAGACACAGGGCTCCAGTATCCAAGGTAAAACAGATGTTCCACAATAAAGCTGTGTCAAAAGTTGTGCCAAAGTCCAACAAAAGTTATACAACATGAGAAAAGGTCCTTCATCCTGACGTGTGGGCTCCACAAGCCGCTGTACCTCCAAGCATCGAGGAGATCTCCCCTCCCTGTGGATCCCAGTGGGATCATTTATTAGTCCATCAATCTGGTGGTCAGGCAGTTTGTATTCCAGCCTATTCTGGATGGACCTGGGCTCTGGGCGATTTTGCCATGCCTGGATGGCGGCAAAATGAGGAGTAGAGCCATTTTCTTGACTTTCCCTGTTAGAAGCTCTCTTTGTTCTTGGTTCTGGACCGTCTCACTTGTTCACATTCCCGCACCCTCACTATTTGCTGTACTCCGCTCTCCATCTGGGATTTGTGGCCCTTCCAGATCTTCTAATTGTTTGATCCTCCATGGTCTACTTCTCCCTCTAGTTCACTCCTTTACGCCCCATCCTCCACCCTTTCTGGAGCTCCTGGTCCTCTCCTATGTATACCACCCTTCTCCTCTGTCGACTCTATTACTACTTTGTTCCTTGGAGCACCACCCTCCTCTTCTGTTGCTTTCTTACTCCTTCCAGTACCACCCTCCTCCACTTTCCAGGCTCTTTCCTTAGCTCAGCTGCCCTTAATGGACAATATTCCCACCTTTGCCTTAAATGTGTCCACCTCTCATTTAATCTCTGCAATATCCTTCTTAAACTCTGCCTCTACAACCTCACCCTTAACCTCTTCAACTTCTCCTTCACTAATGTCTCCTCTCTAGCTCCTACCCTTCCTCTCAACTTGGTATAGTGCCTTGAACCTATAAAGTTAATGAGGCACCAGGCAACCAATATTAGGGGCAGTGGGATAGGTTAGCAGAGAAATGGAAAGATGAAGACAGAAGCAGAGTTCTGAAAAATTTCTGGAACTTATGAAAGTCCGGCTCCAAGTCTAATATGGGTAGGAACACTGTTCCAAAAGAAAAGCGCCAGCTAAACAGAGATATCTACCTCCCCTCTCTGTCTGGAGAAGCGTTTCACAACATGCAATTGTACTTAAGCAAGCAAAAGGCTCTAGCAGGAGAATATTTAGGGACAGAAACTTCAAAATAGCGTGTTCCCAGACCCCAGAACGCCTTGTAGATGATGCAGAGGGTCTTCAATTTTATCCTTACATCCACCAGAAGTCAGTGTAGAAATTGTAGGGCTGCTGAGATATGATCCCTACCCTTCAGGCCAAGCATAACTCTTGCAGCTGTATTCTAGATTAGCTAAAGGGTCTATACAGAAGAAAGGGTGTGGTTGATGAAGAGGCTGTTACAGTAGTGCAGCCTACAGAAGACCACAGCTCTCAAAACATTCACCTTGTAAGGCAATGTAATGAAAAGTAGAATTCCTGCAAAGTTATGAAGCTCAAAATGGACCTTCTTCAAAAGGTCCAACATGTGAGGAATCAAGGAAAGAGAGCAGTTAAAGGATGATTAGGATATAGAGCCCAAGAATAGCGGCCGAAAAGTAGGAAGGAAACAGGGCACAAGTATCCCCATAACAAAACCTCTGTTTTATAGGCATTCACACAGAGATCGTTAGCCGCACACCATACCTGGATAGGGGTAAACAATCAGGAATCAGAGAGGCACATAAGAAAGTAGAAGAGGAAAGTTTCAAGCAAAGTTGTGTATCATCACCATAAAACTGCAAATTAGGAGAGAAGGGGCAGATGAGGTGAGCCAGAGGGACGACATACATATTAAAGAGCCACACCTATGGCCATACCCGCTAGAATCTGTCCACTGGGCGCAACCGCCGCAATACAATTAAAGGATATTACAGGCATGTACAGTACACCTTCGAAAACCAAAACTCACCCAGAGCCCCCACCGCCCCCAATCCCTGTAACGTCCTTTTTTTTTACCTATAAAAAGAGCTCTATATCAACTTTGTTTCCACTCCCCACCCTTTCCAAGCCCTCTTTCATCCACAATACCCCTCAGATATATCTTCCAGACGTCTTTTCCTTCTGCCCCAATAAGTAAATCAAAGTACACATTTGTCGTTGATGAGAGCCAAGCCCACTGTCAATGCACTAAAGTTATATCACATTTCACATACATGGAAAATAAGGCACAAGACAAATGTGCAAAAGCATGCTTTCAGGTTTATGTTTGTGCAAAGTCTGAATGGATTCTGTCAAGTGGAGGCTAAGTTATATGACTATTTTATGTACATACATTTTTACAAGGACCTGAAAGGATGGTTTTGCAAATGTGTCTGTGTTTTATTTTTTTTAAAAGGTACAAAAAATAGTGATATACCTTTGGTGACTGAGGTATAACCTGTGGCCATGGCAGTGGCCAGATTGTCTGGGTAATGGCCAAAGGCCATGACCCGGTCAGTCTGACTACTGGCCATGACCATGAGGGACCAGCAATGGGTTTAAAGTTGGCATGGCCACCAGGGACCGGCTATGTACTAAAGGTTTTCGAAATTTGGAAAGGTCTGAATGGGGAAAGAAATCTGCTTGTGGGAACAGGTTGAAGTGCCGGATGGGATTGCAGCAAATATACACAAGGAGGGTCAAAGTGTTTAAATGAAAGTACACAACACACTGATATAACATTGGTGTCTGCCCAATGGGCTTGGCCGTACACAAGTAGAAATGTGTACTGTAATTTGCTTATTGGGGCATGTGGCATGGCAGAAGCGGTAGGTTTGATTGGGAAACAATATTATGCTTGTGGTTACAACCTGAAGTGGTGGACTAGATTACCACAAACTTGCACGACGAGCATTAGCAAGGACCTGAAAGCATGTTTTTTAAAATATGTCATGTGTTTTGTTTTTCCAAAGTGTAATAATGTAAGTAGAAAAAGTACAGATATACATTTGGTGTCTGGGTGGTGGTCCTGGTCCTCGGAAAATGCAAATATGTACTCTGATTTGCTTATTTGAGAATGCAACATGGCCGAAACCCATGCCCCATGTATTTGGAGACTAGTCATGGCTGCAAGCCATGAGCACTGGCCATTGGTTACATTATTAGGATATAGTGGACGCTGATCTAGGATGCAGGGTAGGTGCAGTGAATAATAGGGGTGGTTTGGTTGGGCTGGGGTCATGGTTGAGCCTTCTGCCGTAGGCAATTGAACAAAGATTTGCATCCCCAGCATGTGCTGCTGATAACGATAGACATAAGTATGTGTTGCAAAAAATATGTTTCTTAAAGGAGGTTCATAGTTCTTTCATATATATGAAAAAAGTAATTATTAACAACTTTTATACAGTGGCGTAACACCATGAAACCATTTAGCTTATTAAAACCTATTAAATTGACTGAAAAAACTTTGTTAAAGGGATGTTACGGTTAAGATGCATCCCGCCCTTGGGACTCCTCTGCTCCATTAGTTAGCCAGTGGCGTCCCATCTTGGCATCTCTTGCCATTACCCTCCAGGGTTCTAGCGAGCACATGCCCTTCCATACTGCCCCTTCTTTTTATGCACTTCTCTCACTGCACAATGCATATGTGTATTTATAGGAGCACTGTGTGCAATGTTTTTGTATAAGTAAGGGAAATGCAGATCTAAAAGATTTGTAGACGATTGTTAAGTGGCAGTTGGTGTGTGGAAGCTTAATAGGATCATAAGCTTATATCTACAGCTTTTGGAAGTGATTTGTGGATGGATGTGTGACTGTTTGAAAGCAGGCATTGAGGGAGTGTTACAAATATAAAATTTAAAAGGGTAGAAGGGCTGCCCTTTGCGATGGTGTGCAAGTGCCATAGGGGTCTTTTAATGATCCATGACCATGAAAGGGGACCGTGGAGAAAATAGTTTATGTCCTTTCATATTTTTCTCTAGTATACAATTGTCCATTATTTCTATTGGCATAAGACAAAATGCTAATGGCAATGTTGGAGAATCTAAGTATTTTACTGAGAAATGTAAAGTAGATGGAGTACATAAGATGATTTTTTTTTGTTCTAGATTTTAAATGTGAAAGGTGGTTCGTAAAGGAAAAAAACACTTTTTATTTACAGGAGAGGTCAGGAAGTAATGTGGGGAGGGGAATGAGGGAAGAGGCACCTACCACAAATATGGAGAGGCAGGTGGACAGGGGAAGATGTTGTGTGTGTATTACATCTAAGGTAGGGGGCAGTGTTTCTCATGCTCTTTGGTTACAGCTTCAAAAGCTCTTCGAATTTGCTGCCCCTGCAGAGTGGTATGTTGCAGTACATACAAAGTACTGTTGTCTTTGAAAGATATGGATCAACAGCCTCTTTTATTGCTTGCAAGGTAGCTCGTGGGATTTTGTGTCCCATAGATGTAAACTGTGTGGTTAAAGTATTGGTTGAGGAAAATGAGGTGGAGGAAGACAGCCTACTACTTGCTAAGAAAGGAACAACCTTTATGAGACTATTGCTTTGGTTGGATTTGGTGTGGCGGCTTATGGAGGTGGTCCCGTAGGAGTTCTGTCCAGGTAGTCCGCGACTGAGCACAACGTGGCACTCAGTGATTTTCACTTTGTTAGCTTTAACCTTTGGTTCATTCTCAACAGTGGTAAAGAACTGCTGAAACCACGATTCTCTCTGGATGCTAGCGGTAGGCTCTTCCTCTAACTCATCTTCTTGGTCTTCTTGATTGTTTTTTGAAGATCTGTGCTTCTTTTGTTGTGTAGGTCCACCGCTGGTGGTGGCTCTTGGGGAGGAGGGGTGACAATAGCTGATGCAATTTTAAGATAAATAACAGTTTTGCTAATATTCTTCCAAGTACGTGCTGTGTGCTGGATTGTTAATGAATAATGAGTAAGAATAGGTGTAGGAGCTGTGTAAGAGTACATTTTGAGCTTCAAAGTACCTAGATCAGCTGCAAATGCAGTTCTGAACTGTTTGCAAAGTACGCATCCATTCACAAAGTGAAGACGCATTCGCGAACACGTCATCAGCCGTGCGCTCGCACAGGGACACGTGATACTGTCTGAAAAAATTCTGGCATGACGTCAGATGTTCGCAAACGTTGATGAACACAAAAACAGTATGAAAAGTTGCAAAAGTGTACAGAAGTGTTAAAAAAGATGCTACAAGTTTGGAAATGGCAGGGTTTTAAGGTCAAACTTTTAAATTGGACACAAATGTTATTATAGTGGGGTAAGTATGATATTAGTAAGTTATAGGAAATTAGCGTGGACTATTAAAAACCCATGAAATTCACTGAAAAAACATGGTAAATGGATGCTGTGGTTTAGTTGCACTAATACAAATGTACGAAATTCAATGAAAAAACTTTGTTAAAGGGATGTTATGGTTACAAGTAAAACAGAAAAACCTCAGAAATTCGGCAGTTATGGAAAGCTAAACAATGATAACTTGCGCCACCACTGTGCACTGCTAAGACTAACGCCCAGGACATGAAAGATGACATCATAAATGTCATTGATTGCATCACTGATGAAATCACATATTAAATTAATTTTAATAAACAGTCCCTACAAGGGGTCGAGTTCATAATGTTTGAAACAAGATGTTAGGGGTGATTGGAGAACTATCATGAACTACTTAATGTATTAAAGAATGTTGTCATGTAAACAAATCATTCTATTCTAGTGTTGTTGTTAGTAGAGGAACCTAATCATACATTCATATAGGCAATTGTTGCAGCATGCACCGTAGAAGTTCAATATTTTTAGTCTGTTAATTTCCGATAGTAAAATAATAAATGCTACATTACAAGAGTTTTGAGTAATGTTAAATATGGAATAAATATGTAACAATTCAAAAACTTACAACCCACTTATGTTAATAAAAAATAATACACATAAAAATGCACAATGCATACAAATTAGAGTCACATACAGGGAAACTAAAGTAAGGAAGAAAGAAACAACAGCACCAAAAAATGACAATAGCATTAGAGTTAATCATCATATACACAAAATAGTTGTGTGTTTGAGGTGCGCTAATTGCTCCATATTTGTGCAATATGAACTCAGATTAAACTGTAAGGAAAGTACTTTAGGAACATATAAAAAAGTTTAATGTGTAGATATATAGCACCTTTAAAATGTTCGATATTCTCATTGTCATTAAAGTCCAAAAACTAGCCTAATCATGTCAGTAAACAAAAACAAGTGGCTCAGATACGTGATGTCATCAATGACATTTGTGATGTCATCTTTTATGTCCTGGGCATTAGTCTTAGCAGTGCACGATGGTGTCGCGAGTTTTGGTTGTTTAGCTTACCATAACTAGTGAATTTCTGACGTTTTTTGGCTTTATTTGTAACCATGATGTCCCTTTAACAATGTTTTTTCATTGAATTACACAGCCACAGTAGTGGCTGTGTAGTTATGATTAATTTGCTGTTTCCATAGGAAGAGCCCTTTTTGGGTGGCTTATAACTTCGCTCTCCCTGGACGAATCCTCACCAAACTTTGCAAAGTTTGGTGAGGTTTGGTCCAGGGGGGGCAAAGTTATAAGGGGGGTCCCAAAACTTCTTTTTTTCCCATAGACTGAATGGGGAAAAAACTTTGCTCACTCCTACAGCCCAAACCGCTGGACGGATTTTCACCAAATTTGGACCAGGAGCAGCGGCTTGGTCCTGAAAGCGTACTTTTGCAAATAAAGTGAAAATCCATCCAGTAGTTTTTTTTTAAATGACCAAAAAGTAGGTCACAAAAAATTAGTGATATCTATGTTCGGTCCGTGGACACACTTCCCTGTTCGCTCTGCGAACAGTATCCTGATTGGCTAATCGGCTTGTGTCATGTCCGTGGACATGCAACGTGTTCGGTGATTGGATGGTGAAGAGCGTGAAGTGCGTAAGATTTTTGGAAACGCCTGCCATCTTGGATTTGCGGACATCCGCGGACAGCGCAGTGTAACTTGGTGGAAAAATACTATTTAGTAAAGTGTGTTGGCATGTAACATTGTTTGGGGAGGATGGGGGGAGTAAGAGATCGGTTAAATGTTGTATTTATTTAGGTGGCAGGCACCCCTGTTGTGTTTGATCTGACCGCGCACAACACAGGTGTCCTGAAATGTTTGTAAATATACAAAATGGGGGTGTCCCGAGGACGCTATACCTGTTCGTACTGTTCGTAGGCAAGTTGAAACTCTTCTAAGAACACATCAAGTGTTGTGGGATGTTCGTCAATAAACAAAATGGGGTGTCCTGAGGACGCTATGCCTGTCCATATTGTTTGTATGCAAGTTGAAATTGTTCTAAGAACACATCATGTGGTGGCGCTGTGGAGCAGCCCAAGATGGCTGCCTAGCCTTTCAGCTCCGTGCGGCCTTTGCATTCATCTGCTCCCATCTACGGTTCCCGCTATTGTGAAGGACTATCAGCTGGCCGACTTGTTTCTGCCACTGCACTGGACATTTTGTGCGATTTTGGTCTCGATCGGCCCACCTGGGACCTGGCTGGCGGCCCTGTCGGATTTGGGCCTAGCACTCCACCCGGCCTCGGCGGTTGTCTAACATCCGGCCCTCCCGCCTGGCCTGCCTGTCTCCTGGGTCCCCTCCACGCTCCCGCTGCACGCCGCTCTGTGAAATCGCGGCGAGTGCCTGGGGGTCCTGCTGCGGACGCCGCCACACTGTGGATGCCACCTGCCGCGTCAGTGATCATCGCGACCCCCCCGGCGCCAACGACACGGAGGATCCCATTGTCCCGCTGCCGTGGACCAGGTGAGCGGGGGCTGGAGCGGTGGGCGCCGAGACCTCTGCCCGCTGTCTGCGACACTACGGGCCTATACTGTCATAAGGAAGCGGCCCTCACCATACTGTCTGCCCACTTTTCCGCTGACAGTGTCGCCGCCTCTGCCCGCGCCCCCCTAAGAAAGATCCCGCTGGCACCCCCACGCAACCTGTACACATATCGCTCGCCATCACAGCCTTGCCGCTCCACCGCTGATTCTCTGCTATCCATGGCGGTCGCCCACCTGCCCCTAACCGCCTACCACCACCGAAGGACACTGCGTTTGAGCCTGCCGGCTCTGGCCCATCTCAGCTCTCCATCCCACCCATAAGTGGGCCCTCACTGCAACCGTGCCCACCACAACGACAATGCCTAGCAGAAATAAGGCAGGGGCCCAAGGAGGCACAATGGCAAAATACACTAAAGCGGTCCCTCGAGATGAGCCAGCCAGCACATCATCGCTACAAGACGAGCCAGATTTAACCCAACACCGTGCGGTGGAGGCCCTTGACCTCATCCTACTAATGGAATCCATGGCTAAAGACTTTGCCTCCTTCCATGAAAAATCAGACGACATCAACGCTAACGTCGCCTCGCTTAAGGCTCGAGTGGACCAGGCAGGATCGAGGATCACCGAGGCAGAAAATAGGATCTCGGGGAACGAAGATAGCATCACCGCGCTCCAGGACACTGTGGCCTCCCTAACGCGTGACATGAAAGGAGTCAAGGCGAAGTGTGACGATCTGGAGTCGCGCTCCCGTAGGAAAAACTTGCGCATTATCGGGGTCCCCGAAAATGCCCTCAAGGGGCGGATGGAGGATGCAGTGGAGAAACTCCTCAAGGACCTACTGGACGACCCTGCTCTCTCTCTGTATTTCACGGTTGAGCGGGCTCACCGAGCCCTGGCTCCACGGCCCAGACCCGGCGACATCCCCAGACCCATTATCGCCAAAATTCTCAACTACCGCGACAGAGATCTCATCCTCCGCCTGTCGTGGGAAAAGGGAGACCTGCGTTTTGATGCCCATACGGTCAGAATCTTCCCGGACTTCTCGCTGGCGGTGCAGCAGGAAAGGCGCCAGTTCCTAGGCGTCAAAAAGCTGCTCAGGGAGCGCAACGTCCCCTACGCCATCCTGTTCCCGGCACGACTAAAGATTAACCATGATGGTAAGATCTTCTTCACTGTCCCTGACGAAGCGGTGAAATTCATTGAACTACATATACCTCTCCCCGGGCCGCGAGCCGACCACACGCCATAGACTACACAGCCTACGATGTTCTCAAAATGTCCACGGATCCGGGACTTTTGATGTGTTGATGGCAACCCCACCGTGTCCACTCAATAACTGCGGCCTCTTGCCATGTGTATGCGGGCCACAGGCTAGCTCCTACACTGCTTCTTTGCGTTCTCCCTCACCTGCCCCGTGGAGCTATCTCTGTGCCCTTCTCTCTCTTGTGATGTCATCTTGTCAGAGCGTCTTCTCTGGTTCTCGGAGGCTGTCTATGATACCTGTTTTACCACAACAGCACACTCGGGACAGCATCTGCTGCCCCACATCAAGCCACACATGCCGGCCGCATGGCACTAGCGCCCCCCGTTGCAGTTGCAATGTTTGCTATCACTTTTATTTTGTTCTTCCTATTGACTGGCCCCTGTTGGGCTAGGATGTGGCCCTATCCACGTTGGATCTGGTCCTCCAACCTTTGGTGCCCGGTCAGAGCAAGCCCAAGGGGCATCGGGTATGTTTTGAGGTGGGGGATCTGCACTGCATGTTGGGGTTGGGCAGTGAGGGTGGGGGGTGGGGTAACTGGGGTTGTGTTAACAGTTAAAAACATGGCTGAGAGACGCTTGACCTTAACTCAACACTGCTGTGCACACGGCAGGTGCATGAGGGACAATCCTTACAAATATTTCTACTGGGATGTTCCATAATATATTGCTAAGGCTTTAAACATTGTCACATGGAATGTTCGTGGCCTAAGCAATTTCACTAAGGCCCGCAGGATAACTGCCTATGCCCAGCGACATTGCGCCAAAATCCTCTTTCTCCAAGATACCCCCGCTCTCGGGCGCCTAGCAGCATGTCTCGCCCCCACGTGGGGCAACAACAGATTCTACACGAAGTACTCCACCCAATCCAGGGGGGTCCTGACCCTAATTCATAAGTCAGTTCAGTTTTCCCTGCGCTCCAGCCATATTGACTCGGAGGGTAGATATGTGATCCTCCATTGCTCACTCGCCAATATGGAATGCCTCCTAGTGAACACATATGCCCTGAACTTTGATGCCCCTGAGTTATTTGATGCCATCACCACCACGCTTCTGAAATACATTGGGATTCCCATCATCCGGGGCGGGGACATGAATTTGATCCTAGACAAAGACCTGGATAGGTCCGGTACGGCTCGCAGAGCCCCGTCACACGCAGCCCACAGGCTACACGCCCATATCGACACACTGGATCTCAGAGATACATGGAGAGCTCTCAGCCCACAAGTTAGAGAGTACACTTTTTACTCATCGGTACACGATAGCCTCTCCAAGATCGACCTGTTCCTCATATCGAGCTGCATGATGGGCAGGGTCAGGGAGACCAAGATACTACCGCGCACACTATCGGACCATTCACCGGTAACACTCCAGATAACACTGGGACACGACCAGCCCCCCGCTCCTCTTGGAGATTTAAGTCGGAGGCCCTGCTAGACATAGTCTTTAAAGCCGATATCTTAGCTGATATCAACACCTTCTTCGAGTGCAACAACAGGCATGACACCTCCGATGGAGTGCGCTGGGAGGCATTCAAAGTCTTCATCAGAGGGATGTGCATATCTAGAGAGGCTGGGGTCCTCAAGGGCATAAAAAATAGCTTGCAACAGTCAGAAGCGAAATTAAAAGAGCTTGAGAGGGCATATGCCTCCTCCCCTTCCCCGACTGCAGTGGCACAGTTTAGAGCGGAATTAGAAACATTCGAGTCCCACGCCCTGAGAGAGGTTTGGTACTTCGCCCGCCCTGTGGTGGCCAGGAAGTATGTTGAGGGGGATAGGCCGGGTCAAACACAGTCCAGACTGGTCCGAACTGAGGGGGGCAGGAATCGCATTGATTGCATCAAGGACACACGAGGCACCATGTGCTGGTCCGACCAGGAAATCCTCGGGACATTCACCATATTCTATACGACCCTATATGGCCCACAGCAAGAACACAGCCTGCAAGACACTGACACCCTATTAGATCATATCCCCATGACCCTCCTCTCCCGCGTGACCAGCGACCTCCTTGAGGCCCCTATCACCCTTGATGAAATAACCACGGTCATCTCAAACTGCCCCAGGGGCAAAGCGCCAGGCCCCGACGGCCTCACCTCAGAGTTTTATCGGGAGCATGTAGCCATTCTGGCACCCAGACTCCTGGAAGTGTGGAACGAATCCCTAGAGTCAAACATCCTACCCCCATCCATGCGTGAGGCGCTTATAACTGTATTACCCAAGCCAGGCAAACCATTGGACGAATGTGGTCCCTAGAGTCAAACATCCTACCCCCATCCATGCGTGAGGCGCTTATAACTGTATTACCCAAGCCAGGCAAACCATTGGACGAATGTGGGTCTTATAGGCCCCTTTCTCTGATCAATACTGGCACAAAAATATTTGCCAAGATCATTGCCAATAGGTTTCTCCCCATTATGCCCAACCTAGTCCACCCCGACCAGAGTGGCTTTGTGCCCGGCAGATCTACTGCCCTAAATATCCGTCGCCTGTTCAATGTTCTGGCTAGAATTAACCCCAACGCACAGGCCGTGGCGGTCACTCTTGATGCCCAGAAGGCATTTGATATGGTGTCCTGGCAATACATGTGGGCGGTGCTCCACAAAATGGGAATTGGCCCACGCATGAGGTCGTACATCAAACTCCTCTACACAAGCCCCGCTGCCAGAGTCCTGGTCAACTCCAGGGCCTCGGCCCCCTTTGCTCTCCACAGAGGTACCCGCCAGGGCTGCCCGTTTTCTCTGATACTCTTTGCGCTCGCCATAGAGCCCATGGCTGATAACGTAAGGGACAAACATACACGCAAAGATATATGTCTCTGTGATACTCCCGAGATCATTTCTTTATACGCTGACGATGTGCTCCTACATATTAGAGACCCGGCTGCCCACCTAGATCTGATATTGAGAGACATAACCAAAATTGGCACTTTCTCGGGCTTCACCATAAATTATTCCTAATCCGAAATCTTCCCGCTCACCCCATCCACTACACAACCATCCTGCGAATTCCCCGGAAGGCATCAGGTACCTTGGAGTGCAGGTGTCCCTCAGTAAAGATTCACTGTTGGCTGACAACTATGCGGCTGTGGCGCAGCTTGCTGAGGCTCAAATGTTGAAATGGTGCAGTATCCCCATCCTCTTTGTCGGGTAGACTATCTCTAATCAAAATGATTATGGTCCCTAAATTCCTCTACGTCTTTACAAATGTGCCGATTGGCCCGGAAAGTGATATTTCAAGAATCTACATGCTGCGTGTGCCCAATTTCTGTGGCACTCGGGCACCGTTCGTAAGAAATGGCAACACATGACTCTTCCCTATGGTAACGGGGGCTTCACCGCCCCCGATTTTGCCAAATATTGGACAGCTGTGCAGGCCCAACACGCCACATACTGGTACACGTTCTCCGACCCCTCCGCCCGCATGTGAAGCTCGAGAAACTAGTGAGCGAGAGCGTTAACTCCCTCTCCCTCATCCTCCATCACACATATCACGCCGACGCCCCGGCAGACCCTGTGGCGGCCACTGTTAGGGCCTGAAAACATATCTTGCAGATACAACCTGATCACCACCCGTACTACAAATGGCTGCCCATCTGGCAGTTCCCGGGCCTCAGTCCTACACATGATAAGCTTTTGATGAAACACTGGCATGATCTAGGCTATCGGGCCCTGACCGACTTTTACCCTGACGGGAAGTTCATCACTCTGCAGACGTGGCGCCCTGGACACCTAGGTACTGCATTGGAACTGCTACAATACTACAGGCTGAGAGCAGCGTTCCGCGCCTGCTGGCCCTTATACCCAGATGAGCCTCCAGACACACCTGAGATCCAGTATATATCCAACTCGGCTGGTGCAAGGGGGATAGTGTCCACGCTGTACAAACTGTTGATGGCCGACCCCACAGACGTGCCAATCAAGGCGCGAGATACGTGGAGTGAGGAGCTGGGCCTCCCCATCACAGACACAATGTGGGAGAAAATGTGCACACAGACTCGGACCACCTCTCTGAATGCCAGGCATAGGTGTATGCAATACAAGCTCCTTAACAGACTATATTACAAACCTCAAAGACTGGACAGGTTTGCACACACCCAGGCCCGGACCTGCCCTAAGTGCGGTTCTCCTGCTGCAGATCATACTCATATGTTCTGGTCCTGTGACACGCTGTGCCCATACTGGAAGGCCAAAATTGAAGCTCTCTCAGACATCACAGCATCCCGTATTCCTGCAGAACCCCTAGCTGTACTGTTCGGCCTGTGGGATAGCCCGGAATTGAGGAAAAGGTCTAGGTTTCTCAATGTTGCCACCATAATAGCCAAAAAATGCATATTACAATGTTGGAAGTGCCGATCCCCCCCCTTGTTTGGGATGTGGATGAGGGCCCTCACCTGGACTCAATTGTGCGAGGAGGACTATATCAATACCCTCCCGCTGGCCTCCCGCCCCAGGAATGTGTGGACAGAATTTTGTACATATTTAAATAACAAAGACGACCTAGAACTATTGTCCTCTCCTCCTCCTGGTGATGTAATCTAACCCACTGCTGTGCCGCTTGAAGCTGGGCAATGGCCCCACAGATATCTACCTAACATTCCCATGTATTGCACTACTATGTATATATCTGTCACTCTTGCTATGCTGTACATTGTGTTGATTGTCTGTTCTCTCACCATGCCAATAAAGAAAAGTTTAAAAAAATAAATTAAAAAAAAAAACACATCATGTGTCCTAGAATGTTTGTAAATAAATTAAATGGGGGTGTTCTGAGGACGGTAGACCTGTCTGGATTGTTTTCAAGCAAGCTGAAACTGTCCTAAGAACACAAGTGGTGTCCTGAAATGTTCGTAAATAAACAAAATGGGTGTGTCCTGAGGACGCTATGACTGTCCGTATTGTTCGCAGGCAAGTTGAAACTGTTCTAAGAATACAGGCGGTGTCCTGAAATGTTCATACATAAACAAAATCGGGGTGTCCTGAGGACGCTGTCCGTATTGTTCGTAGGTAAGTTGAAATTGTTCTAAGAACATGTGTCCTGGGATGTTCGTAAATAAACAAAATGGGGGTGTCCTGAGGACGTTATACCTGTCCGTACTGTTCGTAGGCAAGTTGAATTGTTCTAAGAACACATCAAGTGTCCTGGGATGTTTGTAAATAAACAAAATGGGGGTGTTCTGAGGATGCTAGACCTGCCCATATTGTTCGCAAGCAAGCTGACACTGTCCTAAGAACACACGCGGTGTCCTGAAATGTTTGTAAATAAACAAAATGGGTGTGTCCTGAGGACGCTATGCCTGTCCGTATTGTTCGCAGGCAAGTTGAAACTGTTCTAAGAAAACACATGGTGTCCTGAAATGTTTGTAAATAAACGAAATGGGGGTCTCCTGAGGACGCTGTGCGTATTGTCCATAGGCAAGTTGAAATTGTTCTAAGAACAGATCATGTGTCCTGGGATGTTCGTAAATAAACAAAATGGGGGTGTCCTGGGGACGCTATAACTGTCTGTATTGTTCGTAGGCAAGTTGAAACTGTTCTAAGAACACATCTAGTGTCCTGGGATGTTCGTCAATAAACAAAATGGGGGTGTCCTCAGGACGCTATGCCTGTCCGTATTGTTCGTAGGCAAATTGGAATTGTTCTAAGAACACATCAAGTGTCCTGGGATGTTCATAAATAAACAAAATGGGGGTGTTCTGAGGATGCTTGACCTGTCCGTATTGTTCGCGAGCAAGCTGAAAGTGTCCTAAGAACACACGCAGTGTCCTGAAATGTTTGTAAATATATGAATGAAATGGGTGTGTCCTGAGGACGCTATGCCTGTCTGTATTGTTCGCAGGCAAGTTGAAACTGTTCTAAGAACACACGCGGTGTTCTGAAATGTTCATAAATAAACGAAATGGGGGTGTCCTGAGGACGCTGTCCGTATTGTCGGTATTGTCCGTAGGCAAGTTGAAATTGTTCTAAGAACACATCATGTGTCCTGGGATGTTCGTAAATAAACAAAATGGGGGTGTCCTGAGGACGCTATACCTGTCCGCACTGTTCGTAGGCAAGTTGAAATTGTTCTAAGAACACATCATGTGTCCTGGGATGTTCGTCAATAAACGAAATGGGGGTGTCCTGAGGACGCTATGCCTGTCCGTATTGTTCGTAGGCAAATTGGAATTGTTCTAAGAACACATCAAGTGTCCTGGGATGTTCATAAATAAACAAAATGGGGGTGTTCTGAGGACGCTAGACCTGTCCGTATTGTTCGCAAGCGAGCTGAAAGTGTCCTAAGAACACACGCGGTGTCCTGAAATGTTCGTAAATAAACTAAATGGGTGTGTCCTGAGGACGCTATGCCTTTCCATATTGTTCGTATGCAAGTTGAAATTGTTCTAAGAACACATCATGTGTCCTAGGGTGTTCGTAAATAAATGAAATGGGGGTGTTCTGAGGACGATAGACCTGTTCGTATCGTATTGTTTACAAGCAAGTTGGAACTGTTCTAAGAACACATCTAGTGTCCTGGGATGTTTGTCAATAAAGAAAATGGGGGTGTCCTGAGGACGCTATGCCTGTCCGTATTGTTGGGAGGCAAATTGGAATTGTTCTAAGAACACATCAAGTGTCCTGGGATTTTCATAAATAAACAAAATGGGAGTGTTCTGAGGACGCTAGACCTGTCTGTATTGTTCACAAGCAAGCTGAAAATGTCCTAAGAACACACGCAGTGTCCTGAAATGTTCGTAAATAAACAAAATGGGTGTGTCCTGAGGACGCTATGCCTGTCTGTATTGTTCACAGGCAAGTTGAAACTGTTCTAAGAACACACGCAGTGTTCTGAAATGTTTGTAAATAAACAAAATGGAGGTGTCCTGAGGACGCTATACCTGTCCGTACTGTTCGTAGGCAAGTTGAAACTGTTCTAAGCACCTCTTAATGTTCACAGACATTAAAAGTTCCCATATGGCATAGTTAAAATGTTTGACTCTATGGGTGATATATGCTGCAGTGGTTGTGGCCAGGGCCGTACGGCCATGCACCCAAGACTCTATGCCCAGGCCCGAACCACCGCAGCATATCACACCCATAGTGGCTTATAACTTTGGGACCCAAGAACAAATTTAGAAGCAACAAAGTTATAAGCCAGTATGAGTGTGATGTGCTGTGGTGGTTGTGGGCAGGGCCTAGAGTCTTGGATGCATGGACAAGACCAAATTTATAAGCACCGAATTTATAAGCTACTATGGATGTGATATGCTGCGGTGGTTGTGGCCAGGGCCTAGAGTCTTGGGTGCATGGCCAAGACCAAATTTATAAGCACAGAAGGTATAAGTCACTATGGGTGTGATTTGCTGCGATGGTTGTACTTATTATAATATACTTACTGTTTGGTTTAGTAACTGGAGTACGTATATTCCTTGTTAATTTCTGTGATAAAAGAAAAGATCATATTAGTATTGGTAATTGTAAGTAATTGTAATGACTTATAACATTGAATAATCAACATTTTTTTTTACCCTCATATTTAGTAGATTACTAACCAGTGCACTGTGCAATTTGCTCAGTTTCTGTGTTTGTTGCTAAAATCATTGGGTCTGTGGAAAAAAAAATCCATGTTGGATTAAAAAAAAAACTTTTTTTGTTATGTTACAGTCTATTTGTTTGTTTTCAGTGTTCACTTGTGGTTTCTGGCTAATGTTCCATATGTTGGCTTGTTGCAGATTTTTGGAGCAGTTAGATACCTGTTGGCATATTCTAACTGTCTATTTTATTTTATATAATTTAGTGGTATTTGTTTATCTGTTTAGTTGTTATAGAATCTTGGGGCAGTTAGATACCTGTTGGCATATTCTAACTGTCTATTTTTTGTTATAATGAAGTGATATTGATTTATCTGTTTGGTTATTGAAAATCTTGGGGCAGTTAGATACCAGTTGGGGTATTCTAACTGTTATTGTTTGATATAATTTAGTGGTATTCATTTATCTGTTTAGTTGTTGTAGAATCTTGGGACAGTTAGATAGCTGTTGGCATATTCTAAAAGTTTATAATTATTTAATAGAAGTTTTGTTAATGTTTAAGTGCAGATTAGTTAATGAATTTTGGTTTTAAGAAGATTAACTAACCGTTTGTAAGATTTGCTGGTAATCTCTGCTTTAGAGTAATGGTGTCATGAACTTCAGATCACGCCCCTTTTGGACCTCCTGGTTCTTGTCTCAACGGGGCTTACATTCCGTACTACTTCCAACATGGCCGTCCAGAGCTGAAGCCCTTGCTCGCTCCATGCGCTGAACGCAGCGTGATCTATTTATAGACCATGCCTTCCGCGGCTCTGCGCGTCTCAATGCTATTGCAAGTAGCCCTCAGACATGTGTTCATAGCTCGCGGTATTGTTCCTTTGTCCCAGTGCTATTACCCACTCCTGACCCTTTCCCCCTTCCTGATTCCGAGCCTTACTAGCATTTCCCAGACTCCCGGATTCCTGGACTCTGCGTTCCCGGAACTAAACGCAACCTGGAACCAGACAAGACTCGAGCAGCACTGTTCAAGACCAGGTCCGTTCGCAAGAAGGCAGCGATCGAAGGCACCGGCAAAAAACAGACCCATGGTGAGAAGGGGGGAACTCCTTGACGGTTTGAGACGCCACCCGATCGAACCTAAAAACGAGATGGAAGCCGCCGTGCAGGACCTGATGCGACGCATGCAAGAATTATAAACCAAGGTCCAAAATCTTAAGGTGAAAAACGCTGCGCTCAAACAATTGGTTTTATCCCGGGATTCTGCCACAAGGGAAGGTGTCCTGTTGGGCGGTATTGTTGAGAAGTATGATGATTCGGCAAAAACACTTCGTGGATTCCTGGATTCATGCCTGGACCACTTTACCTTTAAGCCTTATTATTTCTTGACTCCTAGGGCTAAGGTGGGTTTCATCATATCCCACCTTTCCGGCAACGCCTTAACTTCGGCAACACCCTTTGTTAACTCCGGAGATGCCTTCCTAGATGAGTATGATGGGTTCATACAGGCCCTTAAAAGCATGTTTGACCGTCCAGAGCAGGTCTATACTACCCAAGAACGTTTGCTGGACTTTCAACAGGGCTCCCAAGATATGCTCACTTATGTGACCAGATTTAAACAATTGGCTAAGGAAGCTGACTGGTCCTCTGAGGCTAGTTTTACCCTGTTCAGGAGAGGCCTGAACGATGAGATCAAGGATGAACTGGCCAGGGTGGCTCGACCAAATTCATTCCAAGCACTAATGGACCTTGCCATGCATATAGACTTTCGCATCCAGGAAAGGAAGGCTAAAAATAAGAAATCCAGGGGAAACCCACCCAAGACGTCCTTTGAGAGCGCAGTCAGAACGGACGCAAACCCAAGCCCAGCCCCAGAACCAGAACCCATGCAAATTGGAGCCTTTCGTGGACCCATATCACCTCAAGAAAGGTTGAGAAGGGTTCATACGGGTTTGTGCATGTAGTGTGCTTCAGACAAACATATGGTCACAGAATATCCTCTGGCACCTCCTCAGCGTTCGGGAAACGCCAGCTCCTGATCTTAAATGGAGCAGAGATTCGGGAGAGAGATGTTTGCTCCACATCAATTGCATCCTTGAACTCTCCTGGACAAAACAAACTGGTCCTTCTCCAGGTATTTCTTTCACCCTCGAAGAGTAAGATCTGTCCCATTCTGGCCTTGGTTGACTGCGGAGCTATGGGAATCTTCATTGATCAGGAATGGGTTGTCAGTCATCAAATCCCATATGAGGCATGAAGCACCATGCAGCCTGTGGAAGCCATTGATGGAAGACCCCTCAGTTCAGGGCCCATAAGCCTACAGACCAAGGAAATCCAGCTCTCAATAAACCACCATCAAGAGCTCATCAGATTCAATATCATTAAGTCCGCCCACTACCCCATGGTATTGGGTATGCCCTGGTTACAAAAACACAATCCGTATATAAACTGGACTGCAGGATCAGTATTCCTAAGCTCTGAGTTTTGTATGTCTCATTGTCTATCCCTGGAACCTCCTTTAACACCCCCTGAGGAACCACCTAAGGAGCAAGAAACTCCACTCATGGTTTCCAATATAATACATGTTCCAGAGACCTACCAAGGATTCGCCGATGCATTTTCAACTGCCATAGTCCAGGCCTTACCTCCACACAGACCCGAAGACTGCGCAATTGAAACTGAACCCTCGGCAGTGATCCCTTTCGGTAGGATGTTTATACTTTCCGAACCCGAGAAAAAGGCCCTCAAAGAATATCTTGATACAAACCTTGAAAACGGTACCATAAGACCTTCAAAATCACCAGCAGGCGCATTGTTGTTCTTTGTTCCTAAGAAAGATACCCAGGAACTCAGACCTTGCCTCGATTATTGTGGCCTAAATCAATGCACTCTTAAGGAATGATACCCACTACCCTTGATATCGGATATCCTGGAAGCCGTGAGAGGTGCAGTAATATTCATGAAATTGGATCTCAGGGGTGCCTACCATTTGATCCGTATCCAGGAAGGAGACGAGTGGAAGACCGCCTTTAGAACACCCTTTGGCCATTACGAGTACGTGGTCATGCCCTTTGGACTAGCCAACGCCCCAGCAGTATTCCAATGTTTTATGGATAGGGTGTTCTCTGACATGTTGTTTCTCTTCGTCATTGTCTATCTGGATGACATTTTGATTTTTTCCAAGTATCCTCTGAAGCATGAAGGACATGTAAAGGCAGTTATACAAAGACTCCGGGAACATCACCTCTTAGCCAAGCCTGAAAAATGTTTGTTTCAGGTTACCTCTGTGCACTATCTGGGATTTATCCTTAGTCCAGAGGGGATTGGCATGGATACTTCAAAAGTAAAAGCCATTCTCGCATGGCCTACTCCCATGTCCGTGAAACAAGTCCAATCCTTCCTAGGACTAGCCAATTTCTACCGAAAGTTCATAGCCACCTTTTCTGAGATTGTACAACCTATAGTGGCTCTGCTAAAGAAGGATACCCCTTTTGTCTGGTCAACATTACAAGAAACTGCATTCCAGCGTTTGAAGACCGTGTTTACACAAGCTCCTATTTTGGCTCAACCCGATACAAGTCGAACCTTTTTAGTGGAAACGGATGCCTCTAATTACACAATAGGAGCAGTGTTGAAGCAGAAAATGGAGGACAACTTGGAACACCCCGTTGCTTATCTTTCAAGAACCTTAACTCTGAGTGAAACACACTATGTCCTGGAAAAGGAACTGTTAGCCATTCGCCAAGCCTTCACTGAATGGCGACACCTACTTCTGGGAGCTAGATATCCTGTCCAACTCCGTACTGATCATTTAAACCTTCAGATTCTACAGTCACTGGAGTGCAGGAACAGTCAGGCACGTTGTGCCTAGTTTTTTGCCCAGTATCAGTTCCACATCACTCATGTCCCTGGATCACAGAACCTGATCGCTGATGCCTTGTCTCGCCGTCCTGACTACGTGACCACTGAAGATAAGGGATATCCTAAAATGATTTCTCCCACGATCTTCGTAGCCCAAGCAGTTAACCTCCTGGAAGAAGCCTGATCGCAAACCCAATCCTCGGAAATATGGAAGATCATTTCGAGAAGAAACCAGTGGAAATTAAGAGCCAAGGAAGGCTACTTATTCAAGGACAATGCACTGCTCATTCCTACACGGAAGTTACAGCAGAAAATAATAAACCTTTGTCATGACACACTCCATTCCGGGCACCGAGGTATCACCAACACCCTCCGTCTTATACAGAGACAGTTCTGGTGGCCTAAAATGAAGTCTGACGTACAGCAATACATCCAGGCTTGTGTGATCTGTGCCCAAAATAAACGTGATAACAAAAACCCGGCAGGTCTTCTTCTGCAGCCCACTCTACCCACTAAACCATGGGAAATCATCACTACAGACTTCATAGTGGAGTTACCACCTTCCCGAGGATATACTATCATCATGGTCACCATAGATTTGTTCACCCATATGGCCCTTTTTACGCCACTGATTAAACTACCCTCCTCTTCAGAGCTAGCTGGAATATTTCTGGAACACATATTCCGACTACATGGGCTTACTTCCAAGATCATACCTGACCGGGGTCCCCAATACATTTCACAATTCTGGAAACACCTCTGTCGGATTTTAGGAATCCAACGTGCCCTCTCTTCAGGATTTCATCCCCAAACCAAAGGAGCCACAGAACATGCACATCAGACCCTGGAACAATATCTCTGATGTTTCGCCACCAAGGTCCAGGATGACTGGTCTCTCCTGATACCCGTTGCGGAATTCGGTTACAACAACTCCGAACACTCAGCTCTAAGACCAGCCCTTTTTATTGTAGTCAGGGGTTCGATCCATCGGTTTTACCCTCGGTTCTTCCTTACCCTACACCAGTACCTACTGTTAACTCCTGGATCGAAACTCTTATCAACATTCACCGGGAGGCTAAAGAACACTTAGAGAAAGCCAGATTACAGACCAAGAGGTATGCGGATTCCAAGAGAAGACCAGGTCCTTCCTATACGGTCGGTGACCGAGTGTGGTTGTCATCAAAACGACTCCCCCGACACCTGCGACCAAACAAGCTTGCTCCCCGCTACTATGGTCCATTTCCCATCAAGGAGATTATCAATCCTGTCTCATATCCAATCAAAAGAATTCATCGAGTTTTTCACACATCCCTATTGAAGCCCTACATCCAATCCTTTCGAAAATCCAGTAGACCTCCTCCTCTACTGGTTGACAACCAACTGGAATATAAGGTGTCCCGGATTTGTGACTCCAGGTATAAGCGGGGCCATCTTCAATACCTAGTGGAGTGGAAAGGATATCCTCCTAGCGAAAGGACCTGGGAACCTGTTTCAAATATCAAGGCTCCTCGGTTGCTCAGAAGATTTCACCTAATACACCCAGGCAAACCTGGAGGAAAAGGCCTTCGGAGGAGGCATGCTGTCATGAACTTCAGCTCACACCCCTTTTGGACCTCCTGGTCCTTGTCTCAACGGGGCTTACATTCCGTACTACTTCTAACATGGCCGTCCAGAGCTGAAGCCCTTGCTCGCTCCATGCGCTGAACGCGGCGTGATCTATTTATAGACCACGCCTTCCGCTGCTCCGCGCGTCTCAATGCTATTGCAAGTAGCCCTCAGACGTGTGTTCATAGCTCGCAGTATTGTTCCTTTGTCCCAGTGCTATTACCCACTCCTGATCCTTTCCCCCTTCCTGATTCCTAGCCTTACTAGCATTTCCCAGACTCCAGGATTCCTGGACTTTTATATATGCAGTATAGTGGCCTACATTGGTTGTGGCTCCTGCTTGGTAGATTATACCTATTGTTGTGAAGGTTTTCTTACCAAGTGATAAGTGACCATGTGTGAACCAAGTCAGCTTGCAGTTGTTTTTGGTGCCATCTGCATTGTAATGTAGAAGCATTAGTATTACGTATTTACTATGTGTTTGTATTAGTAAGGTGGATCGATTATCCGAATTGCAGGTAGTACATGATCTACCATGGTTTGCATTTTGTACAAGTTGCTGAAATGGAACAGATTCACAATTAGGTATGGATACATATACGAAGCGCCTATTAGGGATTTGTTCTTGTGTCACATTGTTGCAGAGAGTGCAAGTATGTTTCCACATGTATGAAATCTGAAAGATTTCATTTATAGATATGTTTTTGTTTTCTAGTACTTGTAGTAGGTATATTAAACATTCTTGTGGATCTTCCTGTGAATTTATAGTGAATTTCACCATTCCAGCACAGTAGTCCAATTGTTGTCTTATTCCATGAACACTATATGTGTTATCAGGATTGTTTGTTGCATTTCTACGAAGTACTAACATTTGCAAACATAATTGGTCTGTACTGTGTAAGTAATTGTTGTCAACAATTGGTGGTAATTGAAATAGAATATTCATTGCTACATTTGCGTAGCAACTTACACCAGTTATATTGGAAAGTTTAAATGGACCAGGTAGTTCTGTATCTGAGTGCTTTTTTTGGAGTTTGTCTTCCTTCTTTGAAGAAGTACCTGGTTTACTTTCCCTAATAGGTTCTATTTTGCTTGTGGTGCTTGATGAAGTATTAGTTTCTTTTACTGTCTTTGGAGGATTTGCAGTGACATCCTGTTGCATTTCTGTTTGATTTAGTTTTCTTTTACAACATTTTACTTTTTGTGGAACAGGATATGTTTTTAGATGGGGGGTGTATAGTCAACAAAGTCTATTGTATTCTAAAATGCAAGGAATATCAGTGTTTACTTTACTTGCATCAAAGTTGATTAGAAATAGACCGTCAAGTGTAAGTAATCGTGATAGTGCTACGTAGCTCATGCCTTCTTTAAAGACTGTGTTACCAATATCTATCAATGCTTTGTCTAGGGTAAGACCTTGTGATTTATGAATGGTGACTGCGTATGCAAGTGTTAGAGAAAATTGTTCTCTGCGTACATACATGTCTTTGAAGAGAAGGAATCGAGCTGTTGAGCGTCCTATCCTTTTCACTTCTGAAAGTTTGTCAAAGAGAATATTGACAAACTGAATGTTGTTGTCATGTGGGTATGTTTGAAAGCCAATAACTGTACCCAGTGCTCCATTAACTAGTCCTTGATCCACGTCAAGGTTACGTTTAAGCATTACACTTCAATTTAAGGATAATTTTAATATTTTTTCCAATCCAGCTGTGTTGGAGATTGAATTTTCTAAACTATTAAGTCTTGTTGTGGCTTGCTCACATATGGGTAGTGTCATACCATGTACGTCTAGTTTGTCTGTGGTGCTAATTTCAATTATTGGTTGCATTTCTTTTTTTAACATTGTTTCATTGAATTTGAAACAGCTTGCAAGAGTTGGCATTAAGGCCATAAAATTGACATTTGTGTGTGCTAATTGTTCCATAACATCGGTAGCACATGCATTATCGCCATAAAGTGCATGAATGTGCCGGGTTTTCAATATTGCTTGTGCTTCTTGAGATAGTATACCAACTCTAATACTTTTTAAGATGTTGGCATAAGTGAGATCTGCAGATTGCTGCATGTTTTCTGTTAATTCTCTGTATTGGAAATGTTGCCAAAGGTTGACATTTCCTATGCTGCCAACAGTTTAACGGCAGAGTTTGTGTCCTAAGGTTTTAAAAATAGGCTCATCTTTCACTGGTGTCAATTGAAGAAGATCTCCGAAAACAATAATGTGTTTTCCTCCAAAGAGCTCTGCGTAGTTTGTTTTGAGTACTTCTTGTAATCTGAGGTGAATCAAAGTCAACATTAGGTTGGAGACCATGCCCACTTCATCTATTAGTAGCATTTTCATTTGTTTTAATAATCTGCATAGGTCTATTGCAGCTTCTGTAGAAAGTTTGTAATAGTCTAATTTGTTTTGGTGTTCTACTGGCAGGAGTAGTAATCAGTGTAAAGTGACACCGAATATGTTGTAGGCAGCTAAACCTGTGGGGGCATTGACAACAGCTGACAGTTTGTTGTTTGTCAATTGTTGAAGGAATTTGCTGCTGATTTTGATTAAGAATGTTTTGCCAGAACCAGTTTCACCACTGACGTACGGTAGTATAGGTTTGTAATTTTGCCAGGTGCATTCTTTATTTTCATATTTTACACCATGTGCAATTTCTTTTGTTACTTCTTGATAAATGCTACGCTGCTCATTGTTTAGTTTTGATTGTAGTATAGTTAAGTCTTCTTTATCTTCATACTGACACATGGGGGGTAATTCATAGAATTCAGCGCACAAGTGGCGCACGCGGCTGGCGCACAGTGTGCGCGTGCGAATCCCTGCGCCAGCTGCGTGCGCCAAAACCCATTTCCGCGCACAGCGTATTCATGGATTCCAGCCACCAAAACCAGCCGTGGCGCATAGTGGCGCAGCGACCTTGCAGCAGCGCCAGTTACGCCCCCAAGAACGCCTTTCGCGCAGGGAAAAGCCATCAAAATCCCCAATCCAGCGCAAAGGGCTGCGCTAACCCTGTACCAGCACGGCAAGTGGGCTACGAGTATTTCAGGGGTTCACGTGAAGTCACTCACGCGATCGGGCCTGGGGGAGCGGGCTACGTGTATTTCAGGGGTTCGCGCGAACTTTTTCACGCGATCGGGCCTGGGGGAGCGGGCTACGTGTATTTCAGGGGTTCGCGTGAACTTTTTCACGCGATCGGGCCTGGGGGAGCGGGAAACGTGTATTTCAGGGGTTCGCGTGAAGTTTCTCACGCGAATAGCCTGGGCGCGTGTATTTCAGGGGTGTGCGTGAAGTTCCACACGCGAATAGCCTGGGCGCGTGTATTTCAGGGGTTCGCGTGAACTTTTTCACGCGATCGGGCCTGGGGGAGTAGCCTGGGCGCGTGTATTTCAGGGGTTCGCGTGAAGTTTCTCACGCGAATAGCCTGGGCGCGTGTATTTCAGGGGTTCGCGTGAAGTTCCACACGCGAATAGCCTGGGCGCGTGTATTTCAGGGGTTTGCGTGAAGTTTCTCACGCGAATAGCCTGGGCGCGTGTATTTCAGGGGTTCGCGTGAAGTTCCACACGCGAATAGCCTGGGCGCGTGTATTTCAGGGGTGCGCATGAAGTTCCACACGCGAATAGCCTGGGCGCGTGTATTTCAGGGGTGCGCGTGAACTTTTTCACGCGATCGGGCCTGGGGGAGCGGGCTACGTGTATTTCAGGGGTTCGCGTGAACTTTTTCACGCGATCGGGCCTGGGGGAGCGGGGTACCACTCACCGTCTGCCTTGCGTGTAGTAGAACGCGTAGCCAACACCCGCTGTGAAGTAATAGCGTGTGAACCCCAACAGATGGAAAACACACGCACCGCACGAAAAGCACGTACAGAACATAAAGGCACGCGGGATCTCCAAGCCCTGCCAGGGCAACGCCCGTGCGCAAAACGTCACAGACGCGCTTACGCTGTAAGGGCCTTTGGTCCAATGAAATCGCATACGCGTGCTGACGCGCTTACGCGCTAAGGGCCTTTCCTCGAATTACACGCTGACGTGCAGATTTTTCACGTGCCAAATCACTCCGTATCAAGCTGGCCACGCGAAAACACACGGAAGACCACGCTCCTGCCCAGAAGGCCGAATTACTGCCCCCCAGTGCCCCGAGCAGCCTCCCACGTGCCATCTGCTGCTGCCTGCCTGCCTGCCTGCCTGCCTGCTGCCACCGTGCCCTGCCATTTGGTGCCTGCACATCAGCCATCTGCAGGGGTCCAGTTGCTGTGTCCACCCCTGCTGGAACAGTAGACTCCCGACTGGGATACCATCGCTCCACAGCCCAGCCCCAGTACCCAGTTGCCCACCCACGCCTGCCTCGGGGGTCGCCATGTCGGGGCAAGCACCATCTGAGACCAGTGGCGACCCCCAGCCAGAGAGGCAGAGGGCCACCAGCTTCAGTGAGAAGGAAGTTGGTGTCCTGGTGGAGCATGTCCTGGGGCATTATGATGCCCTCTTCGGAAGACCACGCGCCAACAAGGAAGGACGGGAGAGGATCTGGGACGATGTAGTGGTTGCCATCAACGCGGAGGGGGTGGCAACCCGCGACATCAAGCACATCAAGAAGCGCTGGGAGGACTTCAGGTCCAGGACCCTCAATAAGGCCCGGCGCCTCGCGGAGGGGGGCCGGGCACGGCTGAGTGACATCCAGATGAGGGTCCTGGAACGCGTAGACCCAGCGCTCCACGCCCAGATCCTTTGGAGGCAGACCCATCTGGAGTTGGCCGGTAAGTGGCCAAGCATTACTGTGTGAGACAGGGCATGTTGCAGTGTGCTGGTTGTCTGATACCTGCCTGTATGTGTGACATAGGCCATGTACGTATGTGTGTGTGCAGGGACATCATGGTCAGGCATGTGAGTACAGTGATGTGTGAACCACATGGTTGGTGCATGTGTTCTATTGCAACATGGGGGGCTCTGTGCGGAATGGACACATGGAAGCATGGCAGTCTCTGTTCCTGGACATGGGTGGGGGTGAGGGATGGGTGCTGGTCCCATGTACACGTATGGTGTCCATGTGTGTGTGTCTGACCTGTGTGTCTGTGACTTGTAACTGCCATGGATGCATGACATATGTCTGTGACAATGTTCAGATTCACTGATGCAGCCTAGTCATCCTTGTATCCACTGCGTCTGTGGTGTACGAGGCCAGATGGATGGAACTACGGTGAGGTGTGTGCATGTGATGGCAAGACCCATGATGCATGTGAGTTTAAAACCAACATTGTATGAATCATGAGTCCCTTGGTCATGTATGCCAATGTCCATGGCATGCGCCATGGCTGTTACTGTATGTGTTTTGCCTGCACTGACCCATGTGTTGTGGAGGGACATGATGGAAGTGATGTATGACAGTGCCACTCATCTGCTGTTGCTTCCTGTCTAGGGGACCATTGTACAGTACCCTGATGCTTGTGTTCTATGTCTCCCTCTACACAGTGGCAAGTGAGGAAGAGGGCGGAGAAGGCGCTGTGGAGGGGTGGGTGAGCCCCCACAGGGGCTTGCACCGGCGGAAGACGGCGTGGAGACATCCAGGTTGGTGGTTTCCACAGAGGGGGAGGAGGCCGCTACTGAGCCACACATGGGGCCTGGTGGGGGCATCCCCGCTGGTGCAAGTGGTGCAGTCCAGGGCCAGGGGCAGGAGGCAGCACAGGTCGCCGTGGAGGTGCCTGTGCATGTCACTGTCCCTGACACTGTGACTGCACCACCATGTACCAGCAGGGATGCCCCATCCAAGGCCCGTCCGCAGGTAGGGGAGATGTCCATGTCATCTGACACTCCTCTACCTGCGGACGAGGGGACCCCTGGCCGTGTGGAGAGGGTCCTGATTGGTGTCGCGTTGCGCACGGCTGGCATTCGTGATGAGGTGCATGCTTCCCGGGAGGAGCATGCACATCATCACGAAGAGCACCGTGCGTACGTGAACCATTTGGGAGCCGCCATGGTCAGGGGTTTCCTACATGTGTGTGGCCTTCTGGCGACCCTCTCCTCCTCTGTGGTGGCTATGCGCCAGTCGTGCTCCATGCCGTCTTCCGGCCCAGATGCCACCAGGGCCCCCTGTGGACCTGCCCCGACCAACGCAGCCAGCTCGGTGGGGACCCCATCCCTGCCACAGTCGGGAGTCGAAGGTCCAGCAGGGGTGGACACACCAGCAACTGTCCCCCTGCAGATGGAGGATGTGCCGGCATCATCTGGCAGGGCACGTGCACGGTGGCATCGGTGGATTCCATCAGCCTGGATGCCGTCGTGCTGGCAGAGGCAGTGGCGTCGGAGGCAGCAGCAGGCTCGACGTGGGAGGCATCATGGCTCGGGGCCATCAAGATCAGAGGGGCAGGCATCGGCCGGAGGGCAGGAGAACCCTGGGATGGCAGTGTCTTCCGTGTGGGAGCAGTTGGTCCAGCGGATAGGTGCGGAGCGGCAGCGGGCAGAAGAGGAGCGGCTCACCATGGTCAGGGCGGAGTTCTCCATGCGTCGGGCGTTGAGGCGGGCTGAGTGCCTCGAGGAAGCTCACAGGGAGTTTGAGGTGGACACGGGGTTGTCCCTGCGAGACCTCGGGGCCAGGACAGAGTCCCGCCTCCGGGACATCGACATGGAGTTCGATGATGCCCTGGCCGGCAACATCACAGAGTGAGCCGCAGGACTTGCCCGCTGCCATTGTATATAGTTCTTTAGTTAGTTAGTGTTAGGTTTCCTTTATTTTTTGAGTTTTTTTATGGACCGCTCGGACAATGGCCACTTTTCTGTATATATTTTTTTTATTAGTTAGTAGTAGTAGGTTTCATTTATGGTGTTGGGCTCATGGACCCTGGGATATTCTTGTACATAGTTTGATGTTTGGAAAACAGCTGTTGGATTTATATTTTTGTTCACCATGTGGCAATGGTTTTTCCTTATTTTCTCCCCCCATTATTTTTCTTTGGACTACATTAGTTTTTGGATTCCTTTGTTTTTTAATTTTTTCTATTAGTTCTCGGACATGGACCATTTGTTTTGTCATCCCCATTGTTGTGTGTTTTATTTCTTTACTTCATTTTCATCTTTAATACATATATTTGTTACTTACATTTGTGGTATTTTCTCATTGGTTTCATGCATGTCATGATATGGGTTTTGACATTCACTTGCACCCATTGTGTATGTGTGTGTGACGGATATGTGTTCATTTACATACTTGCCATTGGGGTTGTATCATGTAATTGCATCTACTATGTGGGTGGATGCAATCCTTGGCTGGGTGTTTGTGCTGGGTATGCTGCCCATTACTGCCATGATTGCGTTTCGTCAGGACCTGGGGGCGGGGGGACATGAGTGTGGGCCTGCTGGGGGGTGGGGGTGCAGGGGGACATGAGTGGGGGCCTGCTGGGGGGTGGGGGTGCAAGGGGACATGAGTGGGACATGGTTGGGGGCCTGCTGGCAGGTGCCCCACAGTGCTGGGGGGTGGGAGTGCAAGGGGACATGAGTGGGGGCCTGGTGGGGGGTGGGGGTGCATGGGGACATGAGTGGGACATGGTTGGGGGCCTGCTGGCAGGTGCCCCACGGTGCTGGGGGGTGGGGGTGCAAGGGGACATGTGGCTTGGCTGGGGGGCATGCCCATGGTGGATGGGCTGCCTGCGGGACATGACCAGGGGTGCAGGGGAGTCCCCTGTGGTGTGGGCTGCCTGCAGAGGTCGTGGAGGGGGTAGAGGGGAGACCTGGGAGGACCCACACTGGCAATTCACCTCTTCAACTTCCCACACACCCACGTAATACACTGCCCCACTCGCACAGGCCCAATCGCGTGTAGGATTTCTCGCGCACCCCTGTAATACACATACCCAGGCCAATCGCGTGTAGAATTTCTCGCGCACCCCTGAAATCCACGTACCCAGCCCAATCGCGTGTAGATTTTCTCGCGCACCCCTGTAATACACGTACCCAGGCCAATCGCGTGTAGAATTTCTCGCGCACCCCTGAAATCCACGTACCCAGCCCAATCGCGTGTAGATTTTCTCGCGCACCCCTGAAATACACGTACCCAGGCCAATCGCGTGTAGGATTTCTCGCGCACCCCTGAAATCCACGTACCCAGCCCAATCGCGTGTAGATTTTCTCGCGCACCCCTGTAATACACGTACCCAGGCCAATCGCGTGTAGAATTTCTCGCGCACCCCTGAAATCCACGTACCCAGCCCAATCGCGTGTAGATTTTCTCGCGCACCCCTGAAATACACGTACCCAGGCCAATCGCGTGTAGGATTTCTCGCGCACCCCTGAAATCCACGTACCCAGCCCAATCGCGTGTAGATTTTCTCGCGCATCCCTGTAATACACGTACCCAGGCCAATCGCGTGTAGAATTTCTCGCGCACCCCCCTGAAATCCACGTACCCCGCTCAATTGCGTATTTGACTTCCTGCGCGCCACTTTTTTGATGCGCTGGGACTCTACCGCCTGCCTTCGTGTGGCGGCCCTGTTTCAGCTTGTGTGTGTCTTTGGCTGTGCGTGGCTTTGCCCTATTCGATTCCATGAATACGTGTGGTTCGAGTGCGTGTGGGCGTTCCGTCTGCTTCCCTGCAGTACATCCCCAGTTACGCCCTTATTTTCACGTGTTGTTCCCCATTCTGCGCGTTACGCCCCATGTCCCGTCCACTTTCTGGTGTGTGCGCTGAGGTTGTGCGCTTTCACTGTGCGCGTCGCGCACGCCTTTCGCGATGTTGCAGTGACTTGTGCGCCATGCACGGGTTTGGCGCACATCCCGCGGTGAACACGCGCAGGGACTTCCATGAATCGCACGCGTGCGCCTGTTTTTTTCCGCTTGCGCATGCTTGCGCATGCGTGCGCATGCTTGCGCGAAGATTTTCGGCGCACGTTTGTTCCATGAATCGGCCCCATGGTGTTTTCTACTTCCGTCATAGCTAATTCTGCCTCATTTGCTATTAGTGGCTGTCCCAGTGGTTCTTGGCTTCCTGTTACAGAAGGTTGACTACTGTCAGGAGTGTTCTTATCTAGTTGGGCCTGGAGTTCTTCTTCGTGTTGCTGTTCATTGTGCAACATTGTTTTGTAGTGTGTAAAGTTTGCATCAGTTATAGTGCTTTCATTTGCTTTGAAAGCATCTTCGTTGGAGCCGTAGTTATCTAGTATTTCTTCTTCTTTTCTCCATGGTTTAAAGAGTTGTAGCAGGGACATGTAATATAGTTCTTTATGTTGGGGGGTCTTTAATGACAATTTGATATGATTAATTAAATTTGGTTTGGTGAGGTTTACTAAGCTGCCTTCACAATTTGTCACTCTGTATGTACCTTTTCTTTCAATGGGTGTTATATTATTTTTGTATGTGAAGTTTTGGGCTATGTGGTATAGACACATGGCTTCCAAAGTGGTGCTTCTGTTTGGGTAGTATGTGTCCAGCAAATTGTTTTTCAAAATGTCTTGGCTGTTGGGATCATTTTTGGCTATTGTTTCTATGTTGTCGTATGATTTCAGAACTCTTTTTCTAGATTTAGCAGGACCAAGACTTAGCCATACTATATTTTCAGATTTTTCATACAAAGCAGTACCGGTTAAACAATCTGCTGCTTCATAGGAGCCACATTCTCTATGGGAGAGCATTTTAATGCCCAAGGTGCATAATTTTTGAGACAGTGTTTTGTCTGATGACAGGTCATTCCAGAGGTCTTGAAGCTCTGTTTTTTCTGCTTTGGTTAAGTATGCTGTAACATATTGTGCAACTGCAGTGGAATTGTCTGCAATGTACTGCACATCTATGTTTACATTCCATAAGAGGGCAATGATTGCATTGTAATCATTGATATATTTTCCTTTTTCTGTTCTTTTTATGTAATATATATTTTTAGGTGATTTACCTTTAACACTATGTCTAATTGAAGACATGAAGTTGTTCACTTGACCTGTTTTTGTAACTGGTCTAGGGAAACCAACGCAGCATTTGGTGTAGTATTTCCCTTTGTTTTTGTATTTGCGACAACAATATTTGCCACATTTGTGTCTTTGAAATTGTAAAATTTGTGCATGAAGATCACTATTTGTTGCTTCCGTTGGAATTTCACAAGTGACGTATTTTTCGATAAACTATAACACAGTGCCAAACTTTACCAAATTTAGGAGCATCTTTAATCCATAAAAGCATAGGGATATGTGGTGCTCCTCTGGCTTGATATTCTTTTCTCCAAAAGAAGTGTTGCACTTCTCCGAGGGGAGAAACAGTTTTATTACAAATAAAGTGTAGCCTAGCAATGAAGCGATGATGAAAATATCTTGAAACATTAACAGGATCTAGAGAACAAAGTTCTCTAGGTATTAGTAATCTATGTTTGTTTTATTTTTGTTTGATATGCGTAGGAAATCATGTAAATCTTCCCATGCATATTCAGCACAACTTAATGTAACAAACTAAGTGGGTCTTATCATACAACGTACATCTCCATGACGTCGGAACCAGTACTCTTTAATACCACGCATGTTTGCTAATAGATTTGTAATACTTGATTGTAAAACCTCATCTTTTTCTTGCACTTTTTGTAATAATTGTGTAGCTGATATATTTTGAAAGTGGGTTCCTGATTTTAATGTGTGTGCAACTCCGTAACATAGAGTTGCTAGTTCACTTTCAAAGAGTAGGTGGAATATGTATTCCACATTTTGTATACATCTGGGATCTTCAGAATACATCCGTAACGAGCGGTATTCTGATGCTGTTATTTGAATAGGTCTATCATCGTACCTTCCTCCTTTGCCAGTAGGAAAGAGTAGAGGAAAAGCACGTGCTTCTATACTTTTTTCCCCATATGCTGATTGGTGATCCTTTTGTTTGTCGCATTTGGTACATTTCTAGTGCATCTTCTATGGTGTCATTAGAGTGCAATGGATGAATTGTATAATGGTCTAAAGTATTGGATATTGTAGCAGGATCTAGAAGCTCAGTTTCTGATGACTCTTGAATTATTTCAGTGGTTTCCTTCAAGTTTTCTTCAATATTAATTTCTTTGTAATATTCATTATTGTCTTTTAGATATTGCAAGGCTTGTATAACTTTATGTAAGTCTACCAGTTGTTGGAAAAAAATTTTGGAGGTAATTTTGCTGTTTTTGGTTGAAAGCGTATTATTGCTTGAAAGGGGTGCACTGTTTGAATTATAATGCTCTCATATAAATTGAGTTGTTGTAGGGGTTTTGGTAGTGGGAATAATTCCAAATTATTTGTGATAGCACGTGAAGGAGTTTGGTTGTTGTCAAGTTTTATAGTGCAGTAACTGCAAAGTATTAAGGGGTCAATTATTTTGTATTTGTTTTCTGCTATAAGGTAGAGAGCTAATTCAAACCATTTAGAATCTTCATTGTTTTCTATTTTCTATGTTAGGTCTACAGTTTTTGTGTTACTTTTATAAAAAGTTCTGCGGCAACATACACACACATGGTTTGGTACTTCAGCAGATGTACTTTTAAATTTCAGTATTTCTATTTTGTATGTGTGTAGCAGAAGGTTGCCATGCATAGAATTGTTGCTAATTTGTTGTAAAACTATTGCATTTTGTAAGTGGCTTTCACTTCCAAAATATTTTTTCTGGATATAGTCGATTTCTTCAAGTAGGTCTTTTGCTGTACCATGCAGAAGAATGTTATTTAAATTGGCTAGTGCTAAAGCAGGACTTTTAGCATAGTACAGTTCTTATACTAGATTTCTTATAGTTGAATGATGTGCTGATATCATTTTGATATGATGGAAGGTGGTTTTGCAAATAGGTCCTGAAATGCAGGCCAATGAATGTCCTTGTAGTCCTGTGTACTTGCGCACTGGACAGGTATCCATATTTTGCAGTAGTTTAATTTTGATTTTGTCTTTGCCTTTCACATACTGATTGAGGAATTGGCGTAAAGACTTGAAAGATTTTTTGGGAATGTTACACATTGACGTGCAAAGCCATTTGTATACTAGACGTTCTGGTTCAGTTGAATTGAGAGGTAATTCTATGTTTTCTGGGGATATTTTTGTAATCAGTATTTCTTGATCCGTTATGGTATTATTAACTTTTTCATAACCTCGTCCACTGCTATGTATGGCAATTGTATTTGTATGCTTTTGTTTGTATGCTTCTTCATTAAAATATGGTTCTGTGCTTGTGGTGTGCCTCCACTCACCTCCACAGATATTTAAGAAGTTATTTTTGTTGACATTTCGTTTATTGAGAAGTCTTTTTTGTAATTTAGTCATTAGTTTTGTTAGTGGTTTCATTTGGTTTAACACTAAAATAAATAACTTTCTTTTGAGAAGGCTTGCACTGTCTATCAAAGCTTCTAAGATTAATTTCCTATGGTAGGTTTCAAGGGTTGTACATGATTTCTCTCCTGTTTTTATAAGATTTTGAAGGACTCTGTGGCGGAACATTTTTGCAAAAATACTTTTTTTGGTATGCTTACTTGGCACTTTATCAAGATTAATAGGAACAGTTTTAAAAGTAGTGTTAGCTGAATTCTTGTTAATCGTTTTCTGTTTCGTTTTACATTTTGATAGAGGAGGCGAAGTTTCTGTACTTGAAGCTTGTTTTGTTTTGCCAAATGACTGTATTTTTGTTTTGTTTCAACTTTTTGTACAAATTCTGCTAGAGATGGATGCTTATTTTGGACACTTGTATTTTCATTTGCTCTACTTCTGCGTTGCTTTCTACAGACTTGATTTTTGGTAGGCATTCTTTAGGGTCTGTTGAAAAAAATAAAGAAGGTATGGGTTGGGGTGTTCTGCAATGTATGTGTGCTGTGTGCATGAGTGTCTGAGTATGATGATAAATATGTATGTAATGGTGTGTGATTGTGCATTGGGCAACTACAACTAGTTGGGATGGGTATTCTTGAATGTATGTGCTACTAAACTGGGGTTCAGATGACAGTAGAAAGTATGCTAGTGGTGAGGAGAAGCACAAATAGTAAATCTAATGGTATAGAATTAAAACAGTTGTTTGTTCTATAATATTAAAATTATAGGGGCTGATTTATGTCATTTGTGCACCGGAAAATTGGGATTTGTTTGCCATTCTGCCTGTAAATCCCTGTTTAACAAATAGGGATTTGTGGACAGAATGGTGCACAATCTCTGTTTTTAGGCGCAGAAATAGCATGAATGAACCCCACAGTGTGTTTGAGCAATAGTAAAAATATTATGGTGGTATTTAACTTACTTTTTTTGTGGCATGAGCAGGTTTCTTATGAGTTGTTGTTTGTACTTCAAATTCTGCTGCTGCTTTTCAGGAGAGTGGTCTTCAATCCAAATGTAAAGTAAACAAATTAGTAATTTTGTGTGTTTATAGCACTGATGTTAATTTAGACATAGATTTTTATGTTTTTGCACAGGTATTCTTGTTTGATATCTGAACATAGTGGCCCTCATTACGACCCTGGCGGAAAGCAACTGACCTGACCGCCATAGCGTAAATAGCGTTTCCGCCATGGCACGACAGAGTAAAGTGCGGCTAATTCTGACCCATCGGGCACGAGCACTACGCCTTGGCGGAAGTGCAAAGTCCGCGATGGCGGAAATGTCCCCAAAACGCCCCTCACCGCCGTCGTACGGCGACCTAGGTGCAATTCTGCCACCGGACATAGCGGTCACCGTAGAGAGCGGCAATTGGAAAATACGTTGACCGTAAATATACGGAAACGGAAGCAAAAACATGGTCCCGGAACGGGAAACAGCACGCCGTACACCTATAAAATCAGAACATTCACACAACCATTAAAAACACTACCCTGAGAGACATCCCAACCCGTCATCCACCCTAGTGAAACCAAAACAATGGGAAAAGTAGCGAAAAAAGCGTGCGACCGCAAGCGGCAGGTCCACTTCTCACGTGAGGAACTCACGGTGCTCACAGAGACCCTCCAGGAGAATGCTGCCGTCGTCTTCTCGACGCAAATGACCAGGACGGCACTTGCGAACAAGAAGGCCATATGGGCCCTGGTGGCACAGCGGGTAAGTGCGGTGGGGACCGCACCCCGCAACCCACAGCAATGCAGAAAGCGATGGGACGACTTGCGGATACGCGTACGGAGCATACTATCCGCCAACCGTAACATTGCCACAGCTACCGGGGGAGGATCAGAATCACCCATCAAGCTGACCCCCTGGGAAGAAATCTGTGCCTCCACCATTGGAATGGAGACCATAGAGGGAGTCGGAGGGATGGAGAAAGGAGTGCAGACATCCGAAGAATCAGGTAGGTGGCCCAAATAAAACTATGCTAAAACCACAATGTTCAATCATGTGAAGTACCATGTGTCCACATAGTGCAACAGAAACACATGTCCAGGAGAACGTCCACTCACATTGGCCTGATAGCGGACATTAAAAGTCAAATTAAATAAATAAATAATTAAAATTCCTAAAAACACCCTCTACACGTGCAGCAGGCACCCCCTAACTGCAGGCTGCAATACAACTGCACCCTCATTCCACACAAAAATGAAACCACCTCCAAGGCCCTGACCCAAATCACCCTCAGGTACCACCCCAATGCATGTGATACATTGCCATTCCAATTTCCACAGACCCATTAATAACGCTCGCCCTCCTTTACTCCACCACAGGGTCCGATTCAAACGACGAGCTCCAGGACACCCCTACCAGCACACCTGCAAAGAGGGCCAAGACCAACGGCCAAAGACCCTCCACCTCAGCTGCACGCATCAAGACACAGCAGCAGCACAAATCAAGTGGCAGCACACAGGAGGGGACTTCAACAGGCACCCCAGCAGCCAGCATGGCCACAACACCACCACCACCACAGGCCCCCCCAATGGATGCCACAGAAGGCACTGCTTCTGGTGGCAGCAGCACCATAGGTGACACTGCATTAATGGCAGCATGCTCCGACACAGAAAACGGTGATGTCGATGTACGATCCATCCATGACCTGTCTCAATCCCCCTGTTTGTTTCATCCCGTACAACATGAGGATACCACGCAGGGGCACTCACAAGACGACGACTGGCCATCCCCCACAAGCCCTGTGTCAAGGCAACATGAGGTGATCAGCCCCTCTGTGACACCACCGCAAATGGCCATGGCCCAGCAGAGGCAACAGTCCCTCGACAAGGTGATCGAGCAACAGCAGCAACTGGCCACGCATCTCAAGGAGCATGCTGATGAATGTGGGGGTACCAAGGCAGCCATAGAAACATGTACAGAGACACTAAGGGCAGAAATGGAGAGAAGAACCGAGAGCCTGAGAGAACAAATGGAGAGAAGCACCGAGAGCCTGAGAGTACAAATGGAGAGAAGCACCGAGAGCCTGAGGGGGGAACTGCATGTGACGTCCAAAGACGTATGTGCTGAACTTGCCGCTGTGCGCCGTGTGCTCACTGAGCTCTCACAAACCCTTAGGGACATGCATGGACGTGAGCAGGCAGAGACATCATCCGTTGCAAGTTCCGTCCAGGGCAGCCCCCAACGTAGATCTGGGAGGAACCTGCGCTCCACAGGCAGGGGTGCCCCTGATACCCGGAGAGGGGGCTTGCAATAGCGTCTGCCCACTGACAATGAGCATCCTTGGACACTGGTGTTCGGGGGGGAGGTAGGAGGGTGGAGGGGGTGTGTTGGGCTTACTTGGGTGGCGGGTCGATGGGGTGTGTAAAACAATTTCACATTTGCTATAAACATTTCACAATCATCCAATGAGATGTGTGGACATTGATCTTTGTGTACGAGGCCATCATAGGCGTACAGTTCATATTGTGCATGTTCCAGACACACACAGTGCCACAACTCCCGTGTCCATGTATCAACCACCAGGCGTGAGTGCTAGAAGCATGAATCTATGATAATCTGACGAATTTCACGGCCCTCCTGTGCCTCGCGGACTCCTTCAGGTTCTGCCACATCCCCACCCACATCATGACCATATTCTGGTGCTTGCAGTTCTGCGTCAGGGGGCATGGGCACATTCCTACGTATGCACATGTTGTGTAGCATGACACATGCCATGACCATCTTAGCAACCTTCTCATGGCGGTACAGGAGTGCCCCGCCAGACCTGCTGAGGCAGCGGAAACGACCATTCAGTAGGCCGAATGCCTGTTCTATGACTACACGGGTACGTGAGTGGGCATGGTTGTAGTCCTCCTCATGCTGGTCCTGTGGGTTCCGGAGTGGTGTAAGGAGCCATCTCTTCAGTGGATACCCGGCATCACCTGTATGTGGACAATAAAGGATGTTTGAGGAATGACATTGCTACGTAAGCACCCCCCCCCTTCCTGGCAGGTCATTGCCGCATCACATACCCCACATTATCATGCATGAAATGAGACTCACCGAGTAGCCAGGATCTGTTCCCTGCATGTCGCTCCATGTAGCGTGGTATTGTAGAGTTCCGTAAGACCATGGAATCATGGGTTGATCCAGGAAATCGGGCACAACAATGTGTAATGATCCTGTTTGAGTCACACACCATTTGTACATTAAGAGAATGATATTGTTTTCGGTTGCGGTACTGGGCCTCCATGGCATGTGGGACAACCAATTCCACATGGGTGCAGTCGATGGCACCAATGCAACCCGGTATGCCGGCAGGTGCATGGAATCCCACTTTTGTGTTCGTAATTTCCTGGTCCGAGCGTGGTAGAGAGATGTAGTCGTCTGCGTGCTTCAGGAGGGCATCGAGCACTTGCAATAGTGTCCGTGACAACAGTGGCTGTGAAATGCCATGCAACTGTCCGACTGTGTGCTGGTAGGTGCCTGTGGACAGGAAGTGGAGTACAGACACCACCTTCAGTAGGGGTGGGATGGCGGTTGGGCTATCTATCATGCTGACAAGGTCAGCGTGTGTCATGTCCACAATGGCGGTTATGGTGTCCCGGTCCAAACGGTAGAGGGTGTGGATCTGCTCATCAGTGAGGTTGAACGGATGTGCTCGGAGGCGTGGGATTGCGGGCTGCCTGCGTGGTGGTAGTGGCTGTGCTGGTGGGCCTTGCTGGCCCTGCCTTGCCCTCCTCCTCCTCCTGTGTCTCCTCTGTGCGGCGGTTGTTGTAGTAGTTGGTGTTCGTCTTCTTCTTGAAGTTGGAGTACTTGCAGTGCTATCAGGTCCCCCAGGGCCAACATCGCAAGTCCTGCCGGTAGCATTTTGGAGTGGGTGTGGTTGTGGGAGGGGGTTGGGTGTGCAATTTATGTGTTTCCAAGCTGTATAGCCTCCACCTGTGGTGATTCATTCCACCTGTGCAAGCTGCAATCCCCTTTGGGCGAGCACGTCCCGCACACAACGCTGCAAATCGACGCATGGCATCTTGCTATTACAATCATGTATTTCATCCCGATGGCAGTGAGATCTTGCTTCATATGTTAAATCTGCTATGCTCCCATTGTTTCACATACTATCTTTGCAGTCGGGAACATACTTGTGAAGGGTCCGTGGAATGTAGTACTCGATTAACGGTGGACCCTCATGCAGCGCTGTACCGCGGTTCACCGACGGGCGGGGCGTCCCATTTTTGAGTGTAGCCATTTGCCATTTTCACACACTGCCGCACTAAATGGATGGATTTGTGATTTCAAGCGGTCACAGATGCCTTTTCGACGTGATGTTGCAAATGAGGAATTCGAAGGACAGCGCTTTCGGTTTCCAGCTAGCGGCGAGGAGACGCCCACAGGTCTGACTGCAGATAGAAAGTTCTATTGTTTGATGTCCTTGGGACAGGGGCCATGCCGAGAATGCAATGATTGATATGAATAGTATGGGATGCGCAATAGCGTAGTGGAGGATAAGGCAGGACGTTCCCAAATACATGTTACTTCACAACACTAGAATTCCGGCCTGGAGCACAGTGGATTTTGCAGACTGCATTTAGCACAGATTCAATGGAAATTTCTAATGTTATGTGAGTAAATAATCAGGCGTTTTTACACCAGGATGAGGGAATGATGTATGGATGCATGGACAGATGATTTAATAGAGAGTCTGCCATGTACATGGCTTTTTGGAATCTATCAACTTCCTCTGCGCTATGTGATGCAGGGCTGCCATAGTGGGACCATCGTCTATCTGCCCTTGTTGAACCCTCCCTGTCTCGACGCGCCTTCAGACACTTGTGTCTATGCACGTTACTAATCCCATCTAATGGATTCTGTTTTAACAGACGCATGCACACAAACACTCGTTTGTAATAGTGTTTTCACCTCGATTTATATGGTTATGATTCGCAAGTGATTATTGGGTGCGAATAATCCTTTTGAGTGGGCTAGCATGCATATGGCTGTGGATTTAGTGTGATCTTTGAAGTGAGTAATTCAAATGGAGTTCAGATGCCCATACTATTCTTTTTCGTTTCATTTGGGTGACAGGTATCTCCTCCCCTTTTGCCGCTGCCATATGTATGCCACTCCTGCAGATGGCTTTTACTCCCGACACCTGCTGCTTCGTGTTAATCAGTGGAGCACCATTACGATCTTATGGGACGATCGCCAATGGCCCACATGCCCTTACGCAGTACTAGTGGCTAGGAGCAACATTTCGAGCTTTCAGCTGGACTAGTGCCTACCTAGTGGGACGGCCCTGCGGTTCTAGGCGCTTCCATGTTGCCTTTTTGAACGTGGATGTAGCCCCTGTGTACCATGGAGGAACAGGGCGTCACACAAGAAGAAGCTGGTCAATTATTGCGGATGCAGCCCACAATTATGAGATATGATTTGGAGTTCATGACCTAATAGCTGTATGGCCCGGGTGATTTTCTTGTGCATTAAAATTTGATTATGATATTGACCTTGTAGCGTTATTCTTTGCAAGTTATGTAGCATATTCCTATTCGTGGAGCGATGTATTGTGAGGAGATCTGCTTTGGGTTCGGCCTTCTGAGCATAGTTACGTGGTACTGTACTGGGCGCGTTTGCCTACGAAGGCCAGTAAGGTCAGGGATAGGGGCTGCCATTATGACTGTTTTAATGATGTCATGCTCATGGGAGGGGGATTGGCTTTTGTGTAACAGATGCCGGTCAGCCAGGTGGATTGGTGGAATGATGTGATTTTCAGAATATGGCTGGTCACAGGTGCCTGTGTTTGCGTGCGTTTCTTTGAGGGAGACTGAGGTCATGTCCATTGGAATGGCTTCTGTATTCATGCCATCTGTGCCCTGCTGCTCCCATTGGCCCCTCTTGAGATGTGCCTGGCTGCTCAGTCACTCTGCCAACTTGTGTGGTACATGCTTATGCTGCTGGTTGGTTTGTTTACTGGCAGGAGTACAGGGCTGGTGCAGTCTCACTCAGGATACTGCTTTGTATGTTGCCTTGCACTGGTGTCAAGCGATGGGGGGCCTGTTTTTGTTTGTCTCAGTTTTCAGTTCATGTTGCTGTACTTGGAGCTTGACATGCCTGTGCTGCATCAGTACGGCAATGGTGCCATGGCTAATATGGATGGCCACTCACAAGGCACTTGGAGCCCCTACATTCATTTGTGCATTGGCATGCATGGGTGACTTGTACATTTCACTGGTTGCATTGTTTGACTTCATTGCACCTACGAGGAGTTGTGCAATGTGGCCAGGGAGTGGTGTACAGGCACTCAGTAAGGCCTTTTACGGTTGGTTTGCGATGCCGTACTTCTCACCATGGCGGAATGGTACTTTCCGCCATGCTTGATGGCGTTAGGTACATGTCCGCTAGGGTCAGAATTCCCGTACCGTTGCGCCATGGTGGTAATGACGGTTTCGCAGTGCGCGCGTGCGCGTACTTGGTGCAGTTAGCGTTGGCGTTCACTACGGTGTCGCTAATGGCATCGTACTTTACGGTGACGGGTCATAATCGCAACGGGCGGTATTCGATGGCGGTATTGCATTTCCGCCATCGTTTTTCGATTTCCGCCAGGGTCGTAATGAGGGCCAGTGTGTGCATGCAATTTTGTTTGACTATGTGCAGTCTTTAAATTTTTCTTTAAATATGTTAGTTCAACATGCTTTGCAAATGTGTGTGTAAAAATAAATTAAATAGCAGATAGGTTTGGAAGTGACAGTTGATTATAGCAGATGGGAAAAATGACAGAACGTTAATTTTATAGGTTATACAAGTTAAAAGTCACTTAATCTGTTTATATGAATTTATAAGAATTGTACATGTACTATACAGAAAATATGCATACCTGTAGTTTGTGTTCATGCATATGGATATGCATGCAGCTGCAAGTAGAAATCTTGGAGACTTGTACAATATTTCTTGTAGTAGGTGCTTTCAAATTATATGACACTTGTACTCAGACTGATTAACAGTACATTTTAAGTGCTGATCTATGATGATGGAGTTAGATGTAGAGGTCTTGGATGTGATTGGTGGATGGTCGTGTGACTGCTTAGCTATATCCAATGAGGGAAAGGCACAGGGAGGGAAGTGGAAATGGTAGAAGGGCTGTCCATGTTACGATATGTCCGGGGACATGGCGGTAGTCCGCGGACATCGCGTGTTACATACAGGGATTTCGGGGTGGGAGGCATGCAAATGAGAATGAGCAGAGCAAGGGATTGGTCAGTAAGGTTTAGTGGGTGTGTTGTGCCAGGAGAGAGTTTGTCAGATAGTCTTTTTCCTGAGAGAAGAACAGATAGATATGAATGTGTGTTTCAGAAAACAGATTGTTTGGATTTTGGGAGACTCGTGGATACATTGGTTGAAGGTGCATGCAGAAAGGTGTCGTGTAGCTGTAGATCTTGGATTCCCACATGTGGAAGTGCACTGGCATGGAGGACGTGGAATGAAGTGGTTGGACTTGCTACCTCTCTGTGCTACTTTGGAGACAGAGCATCATCCAGACATAATGATAATTCATTGCGGATGGAATAAGTATAGGACATGTGTCTGGAATTTCTTTGCAATTTGCAACGAAAGGAGGACTTGGGAAGGTCATGGACATGTTTCCAAATTCTCAAGTAATTTTTTCTCGGATTGCGCAGAGACAAATGTGGCTACGTTCTTCTTCATTTGGTCCACAAAAGGAGAAAGCGAGGCACAATGTCAATAAGGCTGTTTGTGCCTTTCCAAGAGATGTTGGCATGTCCTCTTTTCACATGGAAAATAATATGTTTCGTAGCACATACATTTTTCGCAGAGATGGAGTCCATCTTATGCTTGAAATCAGATTTTTCTGAGAAATGTACAAAATGCATTGCAACCTTTCTTGGAATTACAGCCATCCATTTTGCAGTAGCTATTGACCATTTCAAGTTTATCAAACACAAACAAACACCACCAAAAGGCTCTTTTCAGAGCCACCACTTCCTCCCAGAGAAAAGTGCAATGTTTATGATAGGGCAACACCCCAAAATTTTAGATGTCCGCAAACTGTCCACGGACTTCTAAAAAATACACAAGGCCCTGTTCCATTTATTTTCCACTTCTATTTTTAAACTGTGAAAGGCGACTCTGAAAAGAGCCTTTTTTTGATTTTTGTTATTTTATATATTTTTTGGTTTTTTACACACAACACACTAGGAGAGGAGGGAAAAGGAGGGTAAGGGGGGACACCAACCACGGGGATATGAAAGGGCAGGTGGAGAGAGGAAGATGTAGGGTGGGCCTTACTTAGGTAGTGGGCAGGTCTTCTCATGCTGTTAGACTGTAGTTTTGAAAGCACTACGAAGTCTCTCCCCAAGCAGAGTATATTATCACAGTACATACACACAACTGTGACGATTGAAAGGTAAGGGTCATCAGCTTTATGAATGGCCTGTGAGGCAGCTGGAGGGATGCGCTCTCCCACAGGAGTGTCCCTTGTGGTGAGAGGAGCAGAAACAGAGGATGTAGTAGAGGAACTCAACCTACTACGCACCTTGCAAGGTACAACCTTGCGAATGGCCACACTGTGGAAAGACTTTAGGTGTCGCTTCATAGTTGTCATACCAAAGCTGTACGATTCAGGTCTCCCGCGACTGAGCACCATTTTGCACTCGTTGCAGGTGACATTGTTCGCACGCGCCTTGGGTACGTTACCATGAATGGTAAACAACCGCCACACCCAAGAGATACGGCGTGTGCTGGTGGTAGGGACTTCCACTACCTCATCTTCTTCATCCTCTTCATCCTCCTCTACATCTTCACTCCTGTTCCCCTCTTCAGGCCCTTGGGGATGTGGTGGTGGTGGAGGGCGTGGGGGTGGTGCTGAAGCAGATGTAGCACCAGGTGGCAGTGGAGGAGCCATGGATGCCATCAGGTTTCAGATGAAAATCTGGAAAGTTGGCAGCAAAATGCACTGTGTTCTGTAAGGTAGCCAGAAACACAATGAGAATAAGTTCTGTGGTGTGGCCCTTTATAGGGGTGCTGGTGCCGGTCCGCGGACACCCGCTCCGTCCGCGGGTGGATCGAACGCCAAAAAAAGGCTCAAAAAGTCACAAAAAGTATCTACAAAATCTGGATTATTCTCTGGGACTTGTGCTATGGTAATTTATTATTATAAAAAAAATGTGTATTGCCTGAAAAAGTCGTTTTAAATTGTTCACGGACAAGAACAGTGTCCGTAGTCAGAACACACGCTTAGCGTGGCGCGGTCACATGATGGGATCGCGAACATGTCCGCGAAGGGAACGTGTGTCCGCAGGACAACAAATGCATTGAAACTGTTTTGCGCATGTGCGTTGGTGTTCTACGGACAGTGTTCGGGTCCTGAAACTAATTAAAAGTGTGACACACATGAAACGAACAGTTACGGACAGGCATTTGTTCTTAGAACAGTTTCAACCTGCCTACGAACAATACGGACAGGCCTAGCATCCTCAGAACACCCCAATTTTGTTTATTTTTGAAAATCCCAGGACACTTGATATGTTCTTAGAACAATTTCATCTTTCCTACGAACAATACGGACAGGCATAGCATCCTCTGGACACCCCCATTTTGTTAATTTACGAACATCTCAGGACATCGCCTGCATTCTTAGAACAGTTTCAACTTGCCTACGAACTGTACGGACAGGCATAGCGTCCTCAGGACACCCCCATTTTGTTTATTTACGAACATCCCAGGACACTTGATGTATTCTTAGAACAGTTTCAACCTGCCTACGAACAATACGGACAGGTATAGTGTCCTCAGGACACCCCCATTTTGTTTATTTACAAACATTTCAAGACACCACCTGTGTTCTTAGAACAGTTTCAACTTACCTACGAACAGTATGGATAGGCATAGCGTCCTCAGGACATCCCCATTTTGTTTATTTACGAACATCCCAGGACACTTGATGTGTACTTAGAACAGTTTCAACCTGCGTACGAACAGTACGGACAGGTATAGTGTCCTCAGGACACCCCCATTTTGTTTATTTTCAAACATTTCAGGACACCACCTGTGTTCTTAGAGCAGTTTCAACCTGCCTACGAACAGTACGGACAGGTATAGTGTCCTCAGGACACCCCCATTTCTTTTATTTATGAACATTTCAGAACATCTGTGTTGTCCACGGACACCAAAACTGACTTTTTAAAACACAAAGAACTAAATTAACACGTACATAACATTTATTTTTCATTATATTATACATATGTATGGGTAGCAGAAACTGACACAAACAAAGGGGAATTGGGGTTTTCAATAGGATGGACAGGAGAAGATGAAGGGATGGGAGTATCATCAAAAACGTTTTTGTTCGTGGAGGGGGTTTGGGGATAATTGACTGGGATGTGGAGAGGGGGACAGGTACATGTTGCACAATGGTATCTAATGTTTTTTCTTTTATATGGTCCTCCACAAAATCTTTCAAAAGGTGGAAATTTGTCATTAGCTTGTCCATTTGTTTTTCCATGCGCTGGGGAGTTTGTTCTAAAGTACCTTGTTGAGTATTGTTTTCATTGTTTGTATGGTCTGTTAAAAAAATATCTTTATATATATATATGGTAAGTGCACATAAAGCAATGCTTATTAATTTGGTTATAAAGAGAAGTGTCTACCGTTAGTTCACTATCTTCAGACATTTCACCATGTGGGAAATTCTCCTCAAGCCATTCTAAAGTATTTGACATTTCTGTGAGGTAAAAAAAATATATACATTACTTTTATTGTATCTAATATAGACATTTTAGAAATATATAACAAACAAAAAAAGTGTACTTACTAGATTGTGGTAAATTGTCTTCTCACTGTTCTCTAGATGTGCTGCTGCTCCTAGTTGTGCAGTTTCTGTGAGGTAATTATGTTAGAAGCATACCTTTCTTGTTTTGGTATATTCCATTTTACTATATATGGTATTTAAATGGATGTTTGATGTGTTAGATGTATAAATTCTACTTCTTATTTATTACTATAAATAATGTGTTTGTGTGTTGGTTTTTCAACTTGTATAGTGTTCATGTGGCATGATATAACAATTTAAGATACCCCTGAGTTTTTGGGTAGTATTGGTGCTGTCCGCATCCATCCGCGAACATGCGCACAGTCCGCGGACATCAAAATCACTAGGTGGGAGTTCAGTATGTTCTATGTTACATGTATATAGCGTTAGGGATATTATGGTTAACTTGTCCTACTAAAAACCTATGAAATTCTGTAAAAAAAAACTTTGTTTAAGTGACGTTACGGTTAAGTTGCGCTACTAAAAACCTATCAAATTCACGAGGCATAAGCGGGGGGTGGGAGGGAACATGGGAGAAACGGGGCATGAGCGGGGGTGGGGGAACAGGAGGGAGACAAGGAGCATGAACTGGAGGTGGGGGGAACAGGAGGGAGACACGGGGCATGAGTGGGGGTGGGGTGGAACAGGAAGGAGACACAGGGCATGAGCGGGGGGTGGGGGGAACAGAGGAGACACAGGGCATGAGCAGGGGTGGGGGGGAAAGGAGGGAGACACGGGGCATGAGCGGGGCGTGGGGGAACAGAGGAGACACGGGGCATGAGCATGGGGTGGGGGGAACAAGGGAGACACAGGGCATGAGCGGGGGGTTACAGGGGAGACACGGGGCATGAGCTGGGGGTGGGGGGAAACAGGGGAGACACGGGGCATGAGCAGGGGGTTGGGGGGACAAGGGAGACACGGGGCATGAGCGGGGGGTGGGGGGAACAAGGGAGACACGGGGCAAGAGCGGGGGTTGGGGGAACAAGGGAAACACAGGGCATGAGCGGAGAGTGGGGGGAAAAGGAGGGAGACACGGGGCCTGAGCAGGTTGTGGGGGAACAGAGGAGACACGGGGCATGAGCATGGGGTGGGGGGAACAAGGGAGACACAGGGCATGAGCGGGGGGTTACAGGGGAGACACAGGGCATGAGCGGGGGTGGGGGGAAACAGGGGAGACACGGGGCATGAGCAGGGGGTGGGGGGGACAAGGGAGACACGGGGCATGAGCGGGGAGGAGGGGGATAACGGGAGGTAGACACAGGGCATGAGCGGGGGTGGGGGAAAAGGACGGAGACACAGGGCATGAGCGGGGGGTGGGGGGAACAGGGAAGATACGGGGCATAAGCAGGGGTGGGGGGAACAGGGGAGACATGGGGCATGAGCGGGGGGTGGGGGGGAACAGGAGGGAGACACGGGGCATGAGCGGGGATTGGGGGGAACAAGAGGGAGACACGGGGCATGAGCAGGGGGTGGGGGGAACAGGAGGGAGACACGGGGCATGAGCGGGGGGTGGGGGGAAAAGGAGGGAGACATGGGGCATGATCGGGGTGGGGGGAACAGAGGAGACACGGGGCATGAGCGGGGGGTGAGGGGTGAAAGTGGAGACACGGGGTATGAGCGGGGACCTGAGCGGGGGTGGGGGGATAATGGGGCATGAGTGGGGGTGGGGGGAACAGGGGAGACACGGGGCATGAGCAGGGGCTGGGGGGAACAGGGTAGACACGGGGCATGAGTGGGGTGTATCGGGAACGGGAGGGAGATACGGGGCATGAGCAGGGGGTGGGGGGGAACAGGGGAGACATGGGGTATGAGCGGGGGTGGGGGGGAAAGGAGGGAGACACGGGGCATGAGCGGGGGAAGGGGGGAAGGGGGAACAGGGGAGACACAGGGCATGAGTGGGGGGTGGGGGGAACAGGGGAGACACGGGGCATGAGCGGGGGGTGGGGGGAAAGGAGGGAGACACGGGGCATGAGCGGGGGGTGGGGGGGAACAGGGGAGACATGGGGCATGAGCGGTGGGGGGAACAGGGGAGACACAGAGCATGAGCGGGGTGTGGGGGGGAACAATGGAGACAGGGGGCATGAGCGGGGGGTGAGGGGGAATGGGAGGGAGAAACAGGGCATGAGCGGGGGGTGGGGGGAACAGGGGAGACACGGGGCATGAGCGGGGGGTTGGGGGAACAGGGGAGACATGGGGCATGAACGGGGGTTGGTGGGGAAAAGGAGTGAGACACGGGGCATGAGCAGGGGGTGGGGGAACAGGGAAGACATGGGGCATGAGCAGGGGGTGGGGGGCACAAGGGAGACACGGGACGTGAGCGGGGGGTGGGGGGAACAGGAGGGAGACACAGGGCATGAGCAGGGGTTGGGGGCAACAGGGGAGACACGGGGCATGAGCGGGGGTGAACAGGAGGGAGACACAGGGCATGAGCGGGGGTGGGGGGGAACAGGGAATCATGGGGCATGAGCAGGGGGTGGGAGGAAAAGGAGGGAGACATGGAGCATGAGCGGGGGGACCAGGAGGGGGACATGGGGCATGAGCGGGGTGGGGGGGGAAAGGAGTGAGACACGGGGCATGAGCGCGGCGTGGGGGGGAACAGGAGGGAGACAGGAGCGGGGGTGGGGGGAACGAGAGGGAGACATCGGCCTGAACGGGGATTGGGGGGGAACGGCAGGTAGACACGGGCATGAGCGGGGGGTGGGGGGAATGGGAGGTAGACACGGGGCACGAGCGGGGCTGAGGGGGAACAGGAGGGAGACACAGGGCATGAGCAGGGGTGGGGGGGATACAGGAGGGAGACACGGGTAATGAGCAGGGGGTGGGGGGAACAGGATATCCACTCCTCTGCCCTCCGCAGGCCACCACTTGGCGATGGCGTGTCTCCTGCAAGTCTGCAGCAGCCTGGGACGTTCAGGAAGTGTAATCCATATGAGCCTCACACAGCCCCATTGATGGCACCTCTGTCCTCTGATCTTATCTCGTCGGAATGACAGAAGGGGCTCAATGTCCTGCATTTTTTGGTCACTGGGTCATTTCAGCGGGCTACTGCCATAGTGGGGGGGTCTCACAGGCCACGCAGTCACGCTGCCTACACCAGGTCTTGGAAATCATGACAGCGCGCCCCTCAGTCCGCAGGCACATATACATGCCCAGAACACCCGCAGAAAGGCAGGCCGTTGTCCAGGACTTTTACAGGGTGGCACACTTCCCCAAAGTGCTTGGTGCCATAGATTGCACCCATGTGGCCCTACGTCCACCTAGGGCCACTAAGCACATCTACCGAAACCACAAGCACTGGCATTCCATCAACGTGCAGGTGGTATGTGATGCAAAGGGAATCATCACCTATGTCTATGCAAACTGCCCTGGCTCCACCCATGAGAGTTTCATATACAGAATGTCCGCCCTGAGCCGGGCCCTGGAAGTTGGGCAGCATGGCGACACATAGCTCCTAGGTGAGTACAAATGCCTATGCACATGCATGCATGCCACACACACACACAAATACACAAACCCCAATAATCACAACCATCATCACCTCTCCAGGGGACAGGGCCTACCCTCTGAGCAACCACATGATGACGCCAATCCGGAACCCCACCACACCACCCCAGGTAAGATACAACGCTGCCCATATTGCAACCAGAGCCATAGTGGAGCGCACATTCAGAGTGCTCAAGTCACGCTTCCGCTCCCTTGACCACTCTGGCGGGCAGCTACTCTATGCACCCCAGTAGTGTGCAGGATCATTGTGGCAGCATGTGTCCTGCACAATGTTGCAACATGGCAGGGCGTACCGGTGGACATGGTGGTGCCCCCACATCCCCAATCACAGGCACAGGCGCTGCCCATGGGAGGGGACAGGGCACGTGGCAAGGCAGCCCGGACCCAGCTTGTGGCCATATTTTTCACCTAAACTCCCACACCTGCGGGGTGCACACAGGCCTGGCACATACCAGATGACAATCAATGATGACAAAGAGACAGCCAACTGTCACAACCGTACCACCCTGAGAATGTTGCCATGGAAGTGCCACATTGTGTGCATCCCTAGCTACTTAAACATAAGCAATCCTGTGTGTCCAAAAGGCACACATGCAAGGTGTGAATCACACAGACCTGCAAAACAGGCCATGACTATCACTGCTATGTCACCCATACCCTCCCAAACCACAACATGACATGGCAAGCAATAGCCATACACCAACACAGTACCAATAAGGTACACATTGACATGTGAAAAATGTAAAGTGGCATCACACAATGATGCCTGACATGGAATCAGATGAAATGACTGACCAACAACCTCCCACCCAAAATAAGTCATACCCAAATGCATTCCAACAGTTGTAGTTGTAACATAACAATGCACCACCATTTATGCCCCAAAGTAACAAAATACTCTACAAACAAACAATCTGGTGTGGATGCTTCGTACGCATACGTAACATTACCCCTGGGATGGTTCATACACATTCAATGCAGTAAGTCATGCACCGCTGGGTGCGTTGCAAATAGAGACCAATGTGTCACGAATCACACAACATGCAATGTTCCATGGGTAAGCAGGAATGACTTCAGAACAAGTTGTGTTCCACCATGACTCAAATAAAGTAGGTAGTGCATGTGTCAAATTCTACATGGTAATGAAATGCACTGCACACGAGCCTGTCCCTTGCTGTCTGTCCCTGTGAGCTTCTTCTTTCCATGTCTCGGAATGCTACATGGCTAATACAAGTGCCTCAATGGACCAGGGTGGAGCGAAGGGTATGTGCCACTGGCCATGCAGGTGCCCCAGACAACTTTCCCATCAACTAGCCATTAGTCCACCAACGCATCTCAGCTGTATTGTGCAATTCAACACCAATATTTGTCCAAGCTCACCATCAGTGCTGCTACTAAGCATGCATGTGCAACTGGCCAGGTGGAAGGTCTGCTGCGTTGTGGCCCCCCTGTGCTGCTCACCTTGCCTGAAGTCCCTTGAAATACATCAGCTGTTATCAGATTTATGAGCGCAATCCCTGTGCCTCTGCTTGCGCACACATGCGCATATCGGCACCACCAAACGTGTCCAGCTTCCAGACGTCCAATGGCCCATGTCTGCTGGCAAAGGTGATCTGGAGGCTCATTCCCCTGCAGTAAGGGCATGAAACACATGATTAATGCTTTAAAATCATCTGTGTGTGTCTGTTCAGGCATTACATGACTGGACCATGTCAGAACTGTACAACACAAATCACACCATCAGTCCGTCTTTCACAGGCAAACTGTTGAACACACCACCTACGCCATGAATTCATGAATTGCAACAAGCACATGTACAGTATAGATAATAAACATACTACACAATGAATAGCAATGAATGTGCACATCAATCATGAAACCCCCCATCTAGCGAATGAAGAACAGTGGTCAATAACACCCCTGTCATCCCCACTAGGGGTGTTAACACAAGTTTCACAGCAGCAGACATGCCACAGATATGACAGTCCAGAGCCCTTGTGTAAATAGGCTGTTACACCGAACCATCCTTGTGTGCCCATGGATAAGGGAAGCAGGAGTGGCATATGTGAGTCAAGGACCCCAAGCTGCAAACACATACACAAGACAAGCTTGAAGGGCCCAGCTGGAACAGACAGTGGATGCTCTCAAAAGCCACAAAGCACCACACTGTCACATGAAAGCACAATAGATAAACAATTTTAAACTATATTAACTAATTACACTAACTATGAAAAACCTACATTACCTATTTAAACTATCAAATTGAAACTAAACTAACTAAACTAAAAGAAAAATCAAAAATGGCCACATACGACCCAGGGGGGAGGCACCCAAGAGGGGGGAGGTACAGGGTGCTGCTCAACACCCACATGCGATGATGTTGAGGAAAAAGAAACCTCCATGGGCTCAATGCCTGCACAGCCCGACCTATGTGGGAGATAGATTGTCATCCGAGTCTGGCTCTTCCTGGAAAGGAGGACATGGCACAGGAGCCTGACCACGGCTAGCCGCAGCTTGCCCCTCATCGGCAGCAAGTCTGCCGGACGGGTGAGCCTAGTTCTGTGCGGCAATCACACGTAGGTCTGCATGCAGAACCTCCCGTGATACACGTGCTTCCTCTTGCAAGATAGCACGTGTAACACGGAGTTCCTCCTGCAAGGCCTGGCTGGACAACTGCTGCACCTCCCGGCAAGCATGTAGCTCAGCCGAGATGGTACGCTCAAGCTGCGCAAACCTCTCCTCTGCCCGCTCCCTCTGGGACATCAGAAGGACACCCAGAGTGGATCTGAGGTAAGCATACTCTTGCCTCAGGGCCTACATGTGTGCCTCTGCGGGACCAGCAATTGCTTTATGCAGAGACAACATTTCAGCCTGGCGTGCCCTGTCTGAGGCCGCCATGCCCAGCCTGAGCGAGCGGGCCGTGGACCGTGCCGCCTGCTGCTGGAGAAGCACCTGCCTAGCAGGGGGGATCAAGGATTGGGCCACACGCTCCACGCGCTCAGCGATGTTCTCCATTGCTGCCCCCTGCTGTTTAGAATTGGCAGTCATGTTTTGCTCCCACTCAGTATACTGCGGTTGCGCGCGGCGACCGCGTTGCTGGGCTTGACCCCTGTGGGACCCAAGGACTGGGTGTCCTCGTTGTATTGGCACCGCCCGCGGTTGTACGACTACATGTCCCCGTCGACGTGATGGCCCAGGCACATCAGTGACTGGTGTGGAGGGTGACCCTTTGTCCCGATCCACCACAGGCAGAGGTTTCAAGACTGTCTAACCCCTCAGTGCAGGTGTCACGGACAGAGGAGTGCCCACATCAGAATCACTCACCCCTGACATATGGACCTGATGCTCATCAAACTCGATATGGACGTCAGAGTGGTCCTCAGGGCTGGACTCATTGCCAGCCAGAGACAAGATGGACTGTAGCACATGTGGGTTTTCGTGGCCTACCACCCCATGACCCCCACTTGTGCCGGGTTGCTGTAGTGATAACAACCCTGTGCCTGGCATGACAACACCATCCCCTGGCTCCATTGCGTCATCATCTGAAAAGTAGAGAGAAAAAAGGTCACTACACATGTTAGATGCACACAACACACACACACACAGACACCAAACACATCAAGCAGACATGTCACACACAAAACAGAACCTGCCATGCATGCTGGGTCAACTTGAAATTGCTTCTGTGATTAGGCATGTCGAAAGGTGTCAGTTTGCACTGAAGTGGGTCGATGCAGTTCAGCAAATATGTACGTTACTCACTATCTACATGTACAAGAACTTCATGATGTGTGTCTGAAAATGTGAAGGCAGTGCAAGGTCAACTTCAGGCATCACGTGCAATGTGCATTCAATGGGTAGCATGTCTACAAGCAAACCACCCCTCCCCCCAAGTGCAAATGCAGGGATGCCTAGCATGGTATCAAAAGACTGAAGATAGACCTGTGTATTGACAGTGCTGACTAGCATCAACTGCATCATGTGAGTCAAGTGACAACCCAGCAAATGATGATGGGACAGTAAGCAGGACACATGATGAAACCTCCGGAGTACACCGACATGTGAAGAAGACACTACACCAGTTGGACAGAGTCATTGGCCATTAAACAAGGCTGAGGCCTGTGATACACACAGACTGTCACACCCTAAACATGTGTGCGATGCAGGACTGAGCCACAGTGGACATGGGAAGGCTGATGAAATGCCATGCAATGTAGGTCCCCCTGGACTCCTACTACAATGATCATCCAGTCAAGGACACATAGGGGCATGAGTGGAATACACATGGAGCATAAATGTGTCATGATGCCTACCCCCGGGGACCCAGACCAAGTCCAGCAACCCCGCAAGCAGGCATCAAGTTATCCCAAGCAAGCCCAACAACCCCTGCTAGGGGCTATTTGGGTGCAGTCCTGGCGCCTATAGCGCCAGGCTCATATGGAGAGTCAGTCCTGGCGCCATAGGCGCCAGGCTCATAGATTAAAACTTACCTGATGCAGACCATGCTGCAAACTTACCTGATGCAGACCATGCTGCAAGAGCTCCAAGCCAAAAGAGGCTTGGAAGGGACTACTTTACCTAGGGACTATTTTTTTACTCGGGTGGGGCTGGGGAGGAATACTTACCTGGGACTACTTTGGAGGCTATTTAAACCACGCCCGTAGAGCAGCACACGCTTCGCGTTATTCTGCATCCAGCAGTGTAACGCTCACTGTGCCTGCAAGTCTGCATCCAGTCTTCTGCCACGCCCACCTCGAGTTTGGAGCTCCTAGAAAAAGGGAGAAAGAAGGAGAAAAGGTTAGAACAAGAGCAATACCTTTGATCCTTACCTGAATTCCCGATCCATCGCGCCTTCGAGCTGGAAGAAAGAAGTTATTTTATGCACGTCGCCTCGCCACGCTGAACTCACCGGTCTTCGCAGCATCTTCACATTCCACCGCATCCTGCTGCATGTTCCCGCCGCACTCGGGCACCTAAGGAGAAGACAAGAACAGCAAGGTGAGCCAAAGGAATACACAGAGGAATATTAGTTACCCCCCCATAGACTTACCTGATTTTACCACCGGTGGTACTATTCCTCTTCACGGGTCGGCGCAGCTTCCACTGCATCTTCGCCGAACCCCGGCCCCTAAGGGGAAACAAAAGGACAGCAAGGTGAAACAAAGGGACTAACAAGGGGAACCCTCCTCACCACAATAGACTTTCCTGATTTTACCACCGGAGGCATTATTCCCCGAGACCTCATACTTTCTCTCAGCGTCTGAATAAGGTAGAAAGCAACAGGTTACATATTGACATTATTTTATCGAACTCTGTTGGATAATACAAATCCTTACCAGAATATTACCGGTTGTCAAGAGGAACTCTTCACTAGGGTCAAGTTGCAACCTGCAAGGAATCGGACAAGAGTGAAAGTCAGGCATTTGAACTCTTACGAACTACATACGGCGTCTTGCCGGGAATCTCGAAGTCAATATTGTTCTGGAACTCACCAATTCCTTCGAGCCAGTGAAGCAACTGGTTATCTACGCGCCCCTGCGCTCAATGCAGGATGGAGAGCTCATCTTTTCAAACCATCAGGTGAGACTATAAGAGGGGACATCAAAGGTGATCAGTGGGGCGAACAGTGGGGGTGGGGGGATTTACGCTCAACTCCATGGGTGGTTAATTTGCTTTCTCCATTTGCAGAAGAATATTCCTACGGGCTAAGCAAACGAAGCTAGGTGGGCCAGTCAGTCCGTCATCTTGGCCCTACGCGTCACATTGGTGGAGACCGCAGCTGTCCAGTTCAGATCGACACCTCTGTGGGAGCCAGGTGAGCGTAACAAAATGGGCACTCATGTCTCTGCGGGGCATCTGACCTCTGCACAGTCCAAGTGAGCTGGAACATGGACTTGACGGGCATCCTGGTGACCAGCATGTGAGTAGGGTGCAATAGTGGTGATGCGGACAGTCCCCGTCCGCTCCACATGTCCACCAACCAGCAGAGCAGACATGCAGCAGGGAAGCATTGCATTACTTGCACATCAGAATCATGTACACGTGACATGTAGTGGCAGTCATGCACAACACATCACACAAGTAAAACACACATGTCGACAACAAACATGCAGCAACACTCACTGGACTGGGCATCAAAGTCTGGCATCTCTCCCACTCCTTCGACCGATTCAGATGGTATTAACTCCGCAACGAGTGACTCATGCGGAGTGAGGTCTTCCTCCTTAGGTGCAGGCTCACTGCCAGTCACCAGAGTCAAGTTGTAATTTGAGGCACGCTTAGCCTTAGCGCTGCGTTTGAGGTCATTCTAATGCTTTTTGCACTCTTGAGCCGTGCGCACCTCATGGCCGAATGCACTCACATGTTCCGCAACTTGCTTCCAGTGGGTATCACGGTGGGCAGCCGTAGTCTGACAATTAGGACCCACTAGCATGTCACGGCTGTGGCCCAGACGTAGTCCATGAGGTAGTCCAGTTCCTGGTTGCAGAAAGGTTTCTTCCTCAATGTTCTGGAGGTAGTGGCTGTGTGTGGGGTCCCAGCCTGTGCTGCAGGTGCAACCTTCCTCCTCTTGGATTGTGGCGCAAACCCTGGCTGGTAAATGCCGCCCTGATCACTATGGCCAGTAGCACTGGTGGATTGAGCCAAGGGAGTGGCAGGTGGAGGGACAACCAAAGGCCTGACTTGCATCAGTGACAGCTGGGTGCCCTCTAATGGACCCTGCGCAGCAACATCCGCTGTGGCAGGGTCATTGACCGCGACTGTCCTGGTTGGCAGACTCACAACCGGGGTGTTGATGGCTCATCTGCCCCTGCACTTGCCAACACCCGGCTGGTCGGGGCAGCAGATAACATTACTGCCCCAGGGACACGTGTCTTGGTCAGGGCAGCCCTGCGTGCACCTACGGTTTCCCTCCTGGCCTGTTGGAAATCTTCCAAGGTCTCTTCAAGTGCCAAGGTAGCCTGCGCTGGCAGACCCTGAGCCTGGGTGGTGGTGTCCACAGCTGCACCTGCAGCTACCACTACCCTTGAGCCCGTGGCAGTCAATGAAACAGACTGCCGGGTCACACGGGCGCCAGTGCCAGATGCAGAAGCTGCATCTCCCGGAACCACAGGGGGTGGTGGCATGACTGCACCGACACACGGCACAACATCGTGCTCAAGTGGCGCACCCCTGCCTCTTCCCCCTCTGCGGCCACCCTGGACACCCTGGAGTCCCCCTACTCCCTGGTCACCCCAGCCATGTCCCTGACCACACCCACCATGAGAGGACACCCAGCTGAGGCGCCCCTCACCTTTGGTGGCCTCCCAACCATGGCACAGATGGAGTAGTGCCGGCACAGATGGAGGAGTGCCAATGGGAGGTGTACACCACAATTGTCCTGGGCAATTGGGGTGAAGGGGGTGGGATGCAAGATGTTAACAGCCCCCCTGCACCTGCAAGGCTGTATGTGACCCCAGTGATATAGTGACAGGTCACGCAATGCTCAGGCACCCCAAAACTGCAGTAAAACTGTGCATGCAACCCTGCAGCCTATGTGCGTGGAATCAACCTCCCGCAGTATGCGGTGGCACCAAGTAACATGAAAAATGCGTACGCGTGGGACACGCAGGCTACTATGACCTCGAAAACGGGTGTGATACACAGGGGCACCCGCAGTGGGAAAAATAGCGTGCGCGACTCACCGTCTGACTAGCGTGATAATGAAAAACGCGCGTAGCCAATACCCCCGCCAAAATAAGAGATATGTCCTCGATCCGCTGTGAAGTTGTGATGGCGTGCGAAACAACAAGAAGCAGCAACACACGTCGGTCTCCACGAAAAGGCACGTACAGCGAACTGCTGTCCCCGCTCACCTTTAACCTGTTCTGAGGGAAACGCCTGCGCGCGTCATGTCACTTACGCGTAGGCCCTTTCCTCGGATTACATGCATTCACATGCGGACATTTCTTTTTTCATGCGCGCTGAACTACTATGCCCACGTCATGAGGGAAACGCCCGCGTGCGTAACGTCACAGATGCGCTTAGGCACTGAGGGCCTTTCTTCAAATTACACGCAGACGTGCAATTTTTTCACATGCCAAATCACTCCGTATCAAGCTGGCCACGCAACAACACACGGAAGACCACGCTCCTGCCCAGAAGGCCGAATTACTGCCCCCCAGATCCCCGAGCACGCTCCCACCTGCCATCTGCTGCTGCCTGCCTGCCTGCTGCCCACGTGCCCTGCTATTTGCTGCCTGCAAATCAGCCATCTGCAGGGTTGCAGTTGTAGTGACCACCCCTGCTGGAACTGAAGACTCCCGACTGGGATACCATCGCTCCACAGCCCAGCCCCATGACCCAGTTGTCCATCAACACCTGCCTCTGGGGTTGCCATGTCGGGCACACCACCATCTGGCACCACTGGCAACCCCCAGCCAGAGAGGCAGAGGGCCACCAGCTTCAGTGCCAGGGAAGTTGGTGTCCTGGTGGAACAAATCCTGGGCCAGTATGTTGCCCTCTTTGGAAGTTTTCGCGCCGACTATGAAGGACGGACCAGGATCTGGATGGACATCGTGACTGCCATCAACGAGGAGGGGGTGGCAGTCCGCGACATCAAACATGTCAAGAAGCGATGGGAGGACTTCAGGTCCAGGACCCTCAACAAGGCCCGGTGCCTCTTGAAAGCAGCGGATGCCAAGGGGCGCCGGGGCCACCTGTACGACCACCAAATGAGGGTCCTGGAACGCATATGCCCAGCGCTCCACGTCCAGGTCCTTGAGAGGCAGACCCGCCTGGAGTCGAGCGGTAAGTGTACATGCATACTGATTGGACGCTGTGCGTGTCGTGCCAGTAGTGTGCAGGTTGCACATGTGTTTTTGTAGGGCCATGCATGGATGTGTATGTACAGGGGCATGAGGCTGACACATGTGAGTCCTTTCATGTGTGAGACACATGGATGGTGTATGTGTGGGTAAGCATGCAGGCCAAATGCAGATGTGGGAGCACACATGTTTGAATTACTGTGTATGTACGTTGGCATCGTTGTGGTGTCACACATGGATGTTGGTTCCAGCTGCATGTATCTGCACTGTGTACATGTGCATGTGTGTGTATTTGACAAGTGTGCAACTGTGATGCAACATGGATGCATGTGACACTGATATGTAGAAGACTGAAAGCCAGATGTGACATGGATGGCAATCTCATCACTGCAACAGTTGGTGGAGATGTACACATGCATGTAAGTGTGGTGGCGTGTGTGCATGTCTTGTGCACTCCCCGTGTTTCATGTGATGTCGGGCTCACCTTCGGCTGCTCATGCTGTTGTATGTGTATGGATTGTGCTGCCTGGTGCGATATTGCTGTGGAATTGCTCATGTGTGTGAGTTGAAATGACATGTGTGCATGTGTGTTGGGGATTGTGATGCCATGTCTGTAGTTTGACACTGCGACCCATGTGCAACTGTCATGTGTGTATTAGACCATTGTACAGTGCCCTGATGCCTGTGTCCTATCTCTCCCTGTCTGCAGCGTCAACTGATGAAGAGGGCGGAGAGGGTGCTGTGGAGCAAGGCGGCAGGGATCGCACCACCAGCCGGAGGTGCAAGGCCTGGCTCCTCTCCCAGGTTGTCATCTCGTCGGGGAGTCAGGAGTCTGGTGCCGCGTCCGGGCCGCAGCTGTCGAGGGTATGTCCAAGAGGCAGAGGTCGGAGATGGACTCCTCGGCAGCAGAAGGGGCAGCCGAGACCCCACAAGGTCCGATGGATGAAGATGGCATGGAGTCATACAGGTTGGTAGGGGTTATGGTGGAGGAGGAGGTTGTGGAAGGGACACACACAGGGTCTGGAGTTGGGGATTCCACTGGGGCTAGTGGTGCAGTGCAGGGGCAGGGACAGGAGGCAGCACAGGCCTCCGCGGAGGTGCCTGTGTGTAATCCTGTCCCCTATCCTGTGACTGCATCATCCTGCACCAGCAGGGATGCCTACGTCCAGACCCGTTTTCAGGGAAGGGATGAGCACACAACAACTGGCCTTCCTCTCCCTGTGGACGTGGCAATCCGGGACCGGGTTGAGCCTGTCCTGTCTAGGATGGTGTTGCGTCAACCGGGCATGCGAGGTGACCTGCAGTGTTTTCGTGAATACACTGCACGTCATCTCGGATGCCTCGTTTACCGCGTTGACCTACTGGGACGGGTCACCAGGGCTGGAATCCTCCGTATGCTGGACCTTATTCTGATCCCCTCCTCACCTGAACCCCCTATGCGCCAGCCGTCCTCCATGCCATCTTCCCACCCATGTATCACCTGGGTACCTTGTGGAGCTTTCTCTGACCCTGCGGCCAGGCTGGTGGAGGACACATCCCTGCCACAGTCGGGAGTCGGACGTCCAGCAGGGGTGGCCACCTCAACAACTGCACCCCAGCCGAAGGAGGAAGTGCAGGCAGCATGAACCAGGGCACAGGCACAGGCACAGCAGCAGCAGCAACAAGGTGGGAGACATGATGGCTCGGGCCATCAACATCCGAGGGGCAGGCATCAGCCAGAGGGCAGGAGGACCCAGGATTGGAAGTGTCTTTGTGTGGCAGCGGTTGGGCCAGGCCAGAGAAGCGGAGCGGCGGCGGGCGGAAGAGGCACGGCTCACAATGGTCAGGGCGGAGAAGGGCACTGAGGCGGGCCGAGTGCCTCGAGGCAATTCGCAGGGAGTTGGAGGTCAACATGGCATTGTCCCTGCGAACCCTCGGGGCCATGGAAGAGGACCGCCTCCAGGACATTGAGCAGGAGTTCGATGATGCCCTGGCCCGGGAAATCGGAAAGTGAGCCGTCGGACTAGCCCGCCGCCATTGTATATAATTTTTAGTGTTAGGTTTCATATTTGTTTTCCTTTATTTTGGGGTGTTTGGACTTTGACCCACACATTTGTATATAGTTTTTTAATTAGGTAGTTTTTTTCATAGGTTTCTGTTCTTTCGTTGGGCTCATGGACCCTTGACAATTGATTTTACATAGTTGGACAATGGATTTATTGGAGCTTTTTCTTTGGATTTCACCATGGATTAATGGATTTTACTTTTTACATTTCCCTTGGATTTGCTTTGGTGGAGGGAGAGTTTGGACTATTTTTCTTTTGGATTTCTTTGGATTGGTTATACTTTTCATGTACTCATCTTTTGGACATGCTTTTCATTTCATTTGTGCAATTTATTTATGCTTTCATTTCATTGCTTTATTTTTCTCCATAATACATTTTGATATTTTACTTCCATGTGTGTAAATCGCTCATTGAGTTCATGCATGTGAAAATGTGGGTTTACACAATCAATGCCAACCAGTGTGTGTGTGTGTGACGAACATCTGTTGATGTACATAGTTGACTTTTGATTTGTGTCTTGAGATAGGCATGTCAGTGTGGGGTGGATTGGAAAATCATTGCGTCTCAAGACTGGGGTGGCGTGATGTGGTATTTTGGTGGAGAAGTGGGCCATGATTGTGCATCTGTATGTCATGTTGGGGGGGGGCATGAGTCGGGCCCTGCTGGCAGGTGCCAATCAATGCTGGGTGGGTGGGGGTGCTGGGGGACATGAGTCGGGGCCTGCTGACAGGTGCCCATCAATGCTGGGTCGGTTGGGGTTCTGGGGGACATGAGTCAGGGCCTGCGGCTCACTGCCGGGTGGGTGGAGGTGCTGGGGGACATGAGTCAGGGCCTGCGGCTCACTGCCGGGTCGGTGGGGGTGCTGGACGACATGAGTCGAGGCCTGCTGGCAGGTGCCCATCAATGCTGGGTGGGTGGGGGTGCTGGGGGACAAGAGTCGGGGCATGCTGGCAGGTGCCCATCAATGCTGGGTGGGTGCAGGTTCTGGGGGACATGTGTCAGGGCCTGTGGCTCACTGCCGGGTGGGTGGGAGTGCTGGGGGACATGAGTTGGGGCCTGCTGGCAGCTGCCCATCAATGCCGGGTGGGTGGGGGTGCTGGGTGTCATGAGTCAGGGCCTGCGGCTCACTGCCGGGTGGGTGAGCGTGCTGGGGGACATGAGTCAGGGCCTGCTGGCAGGTGCCCATCAATGCTGGGTGGGTGGGGGTGCTGGGGGACATGAGTAAGGGCATGCAGCTCACTGCCGGGTGGGTGGGGGTGCTGCGGGACATGAGTCGGGGCCTGCTGGCAGGTGCCCATCAATACTGGGTGGTTGAGGGAGCTGGGAGACATTAGTTGGGCCTGCTGGCAGGTGCCCATCAATGCGGGGTGGGTGGGGGTGCTGGAGGACATGAGTCAGGGCCTGCGGCTCACTGCCGGGTGGGTGGGGGTGCTGGGGGACATGAGTTGGGGCCTGCTGGCAGGTGCCCATCAGTGCCAGGTGGGTGGGGGTGCCAGGGGACATGAGTAAGGGCCTGCGGCTCACTGCCAGGTGGGTCGGGGTGCTTGGGGACATGAGTCGGGGCCTGATGGCAGGTGCCCATCAATGCCGGGTGGATGGGGGTACTGGGTGACATGAGTCGGGGCCTGCTGGCAGGTGCCCGTCAATTCTGTGTGGGTGGGTGTGCTGGGGGACATGAGTTGGGGCCTGCTGGCAAGTGCCCGTCAATGCTGGGTGGGTGAGGGTGCTGGGGGACATGAGTCAGGGCCTGCTGGCAGGTGCCCCTCACTGCTGGGGGGTGCGGGTGCTGGGGGACATGAGTCAGGGCCTGCTGGCAGGTGCCCGTCAATGCAGGGTGGGTGGGGGTGCTGGGGGACATGAGTTGGTGATCACTAGTGCAAGGTGACATGTGGGCTGGCTGGGGGGCATGCCCATGGTGGATGGGCTCCCTGCGGGACATGACCAGGGGTGCTGGGTAGTCCCCTGTGGTGTGGGCTGCCTGCAGGGGCCGTGGAGGGGGTAGAGGGCACACCTGGGAGGACCCACACTGCCAATTCACGTGTGGGACTCCCCATGCACCCCACTGGATACACGTACCCTGCTCTGACAGCGAAATCGCGTCTGAAACTGCCCACGAACCCAAGTAATACACGTACCCCGCTCGCACAGGGCTAATCTAGTGTGAAACTCCCTGCGAACCCCTGAAATACACGTACCCCGCTCGCACAGGGCCAATCGCGTGTGAAACTTCCCGCGCACCCCCGAAATACACGTACCCCACTCACACAGCGCCAATCGTGTGTGAAACTCCCCACAAACCCCCGAAATACACATACCCCACTCGCACAGGGCCTATCGCGTGTGAAACTCCCCGCGAACCCCCAAAATACACGTACCCCGCTCGCACAGGGCCAATCGCGTGTGAAACTCCCTGCGAACCCCAGTAATACACGTACCGTGCTCGCACAGGCCCAATCGCGTGTGAAACTCCCCACGCACCCCCAAAATACACGTACCCCGCTCGCACAGGGCCAATTGCGTGTGAAACGCCCCGCGAACCCTAGTAATACACGTACCCCGCTCGCACAGGGCCAATCACGTGTGAAACTCCCCACGAACCCCAGAAATACACGTACCCCACTCGCACAGGGCCTATCGCGTGTGAAACTCCCCGCGAAGCCCAGAAATACACGTACCCCGCTCGCACAGGGACTATCGCGTGTGAAACTCCCAGTGAACCCCCGAAATACACGTACCCCGCTCGCACAGCGCCAACCTGTTGTGAAACTCCCCACGAACCCCAGAAATACACATACCCCACTCGCACAGGGCCTATCGCGTGTGAAACTCCCCGCGAAGCCCAGAAATACACGTACCCCACTCACACAGGACCTATCGCGTGTGAAACTCCCTGCGAACCCCCGAAATACACGTACCCCGCTCGCACAGGGCCAATCGCGTGTGATTCTACCCGCGCAGCAGTGTACGTGTATTCGGACGGGGTGCGCTGGGAGTTTTACAGGCATTTTCGTGGTTGGGGGCCTGTATGCTGGTCCACTGGCCTGTGCGCCATGTACGGGATTTGTGTGCTGTACTTGGTGCATGGGGAGGGCTTGGGGGCGTAACTGGTGCTGCTGCAGGGTCGCTGCACCACTCTGCGCCACGGCTGGTAATGGATGTTAAAATCCATGAATACGCTGTGCACGGAAATGGATTTTGGTGCACACGGCTGGCGCAGACTGTCACACGCGCACACTGTGCGCCAACAGCGTGAACCACTTGTGCGCTGAATTCTATGAATTACCCTGTTAATTCCTTATTAATTCAGAAGAACACAGAACTCCATGACCTACAAGGAATTATATAAAGTACTGTTTGTTTATGCAAAAGAGTTACGACTTCAATGGAAACAGTGATCCGCACACCACACAAGCCCAACACTGAGGACTCAAAGGGAATCTGCACCACCACTCAACTATCTATCAGTCGTTAACTTTTTCGAACATAGACATGCTGAACAGCCTGCAGTCTCCAAGGGACAGAAATAAGCCACTGCCAGGAACTAGTTAGAATTCCCATTGCGGAGAACTTGTAGACTACGCAAAATGCTTGGGTCTCAAAGAATACTTACATGGGCAGAAAAATTAACGAAAGGCTGCCTCAGATTATATCACAAAAAATGATCCAAAAGGACACCTCCATATGGCTGTAGCCCAAAAAATGTAAACCTATTTCAACTCTAACAGAAAACATGCAAGATCTGACATACTCAACAAAGTACAGGGTGACTAAACGGAACCTCACCCCAATGGTGAAAATCAATTCAAATTATTCAAACAAACAAATAAATCATGATAAAACCACAAAAAAGTAAGCAGGCGCCCCTCTCTCGAAAGAACACGTCATGATAACCTGTTCATGGTTATTAACCACCTTGAGAGTTCGCAGCCATCTGTTTTTTGCTCACTGAACCTTTCACAGATGGGAAATATCAATTTGCATATCAGTCTTTGTCCTGCCCACATGGGCAATCCAGCACCGAAATGCTATGGCAATTGCCTTCTGAACAAGAGTACCAATAGCAACCCCATACATGTGTTTCATCCTTGTTGGGCCTCATCAGTGAGATGAAGCTGTGCTTCTCTGAGCACAGTGAGCAGGGAGTCCACGTCTGGTTGTCCCCAGTTAATTTAGGGTGACCAACCCCAAGTTCCTTCTAAAAATACAAAAAAGGTAGCAGGCACCCCTCTCTTGAAAGAACACGGCATAATAAAACCATCTGATAAAGGTGGTGCCATTGTGGTCAAGAATAACTAGAAATACAAAAGGAAAGCATACAGACAACTCCTTAACACAAACTATTACCAGGAACTTAGTGAGGACCCACCATATCCCCATAGAGGACAAAATAACTCTGCAACAAATTATCAAGACCATGTCAAGCAGTATTGTGAAACCCCTTCACCATCTGATAACAAACAATGAAACTGCTGGGATTTTCTGTATGCTCCCAAAGATCCACCAACAAGAAAATGGAGGCCACCAATAATCCATGGAGGAAATACTTTAACCACAGTCATATGTGGATATATTGAATCCATCCTAAAACCTCTGGTGATTGTGAGGGTTCAGAAATCTGAGGCGGACACATTTTAGAGGATTTTTCAAACAATGTAATTTGATTAAACCAAAATGTAAATCCAACGCCTCACTTGCCCTTCTCTAACAGGGATTTCCCTGGCTAAATATACTAAGGAGAAACACTCTAGCATAGCATTTCTGGCCCTCACACTTATACATAAACATAAACAAGAAAATGTATGGCAATTCAAAATGTCAATACTTGTATTTAAACACCTTCAAAGTCTCTGTTTGTAACCTGAGCAAACTCCCCTTCCCCAGGTTTTAGATCAAAGTCAATTCCGTTGAATAACACAAAACAACAAGGAAATCCGCGGTTGAAACAGAGTTCCAAGACAGTTCTTGATAAAGTCAGTTTGTTAAAGAAAATGTCCAACACTCCACAGTTCAACACAGAAAAGATCCTTATCCTCGAGGAAATATATAGTTCAAAGTTCCTTAAACAACATCAAAGAGATTCTTGGTCTGAATGATTTCTGTTGCATTTTACATGATTCACAAAACCCTAATAAGCTGAAAGTGACTTCTCTTCATAGTGCTTCTCTTGCAGCACAATGAAGTCCAAAAACAAATACCACAGTGTCTTTTTTCTTGACTCAGTAAACAACAACGGCTCACTTCACAGTGCTTTTCTCTTGGCACCATGAAACACAACCACTTCTTCTACTAGCAGGATAATCCACACATGGTCTTCTTCTTCCACTTCTGAACTGCAAGACTTGTTAGTAGAAGGTGGTGAAAGGGATGAATTTAGTAAGGGCCAACGTGAGAGCCCATCTCTGGAAGGCCTAAGGAGACAGGCCTGCTCCCAGTTGGGGGTTAACCTCATGGGAAGCATAGGATTTATTGGAACGGTGGCCTCCTCCATAGTGAGCCTACAGAGTCTACAGAAGGAGACCATAGGAGGTTGGTGGTTCCCCTTGCTGTAAGACCCTTCCTCCTGCAGCTGGCACATGAAGTGCCCCTTGCTGGTCACCTTGGTATCAAGAGAACCAAGCATTTCTACTGGCCCAAGATGGGGGTGCAAGTAGAAAGTCACTGCAGGAGTTGTGCCACCTGCCAGTTATCTGGAAAGAGTGGCACAACAATCCAAGCTCCATTGGTACCACTCCCAGTTGTGGGGGTACCATGTGAGAGCATAGGGATTGACATTATTGGTCCCCTTGGCCCCAAACATCCTCAGGCAATAGGTTTATCCTGGTGCTGGTCGATAATGCTACCAGGTATCCTGAAGCCATCCAATTGAAGACTGTAAAGGCCAAGTCAGTTGCAAAAGCTTTACTTGGCATATTAACTAGGGTTGGCTTCCCTAAAGAAGTTGTGTCTGATAAGGACAGCAACTTTATGTCAAAATATATGCAGGCCATGTGGAAGGAAAGTGCTGTCATCTATAAGTTTTCATCCGCATATCACCCCCAAACCAATGGTCTCAAAGAACGTTTTAACATAATCTTAAAAAGTATGATTGGGGCTCTGGAAGAGCCCCAAAGGAGAACATTGGATCTTCTATTGCCATGCTTACTGTTTGCCTACTGAGAGGTACCTCAGGAGGGTGTTGGCTTCAGCCCCTTTGAGATTCTGTTTGGTCACCCTGTAAGGGGACCCTCAGCAATAGTCAAGGAGGGATGGGAGATGCCCACTCCCCCCATCACTACCAATGTAGTAGACTATGGGCCTCATTCCGAGGCTGGCGCAAAGGGATTACCGGCACCGGTAAGGACACCGGTGCCAGTAATCCCTTTGAGCACTATTCCGAGGTCCTTTGCGGGTCCCGCTACGGCTGCCTGGTTCTACCAGGCGGCCTTAGTGGGAGTCGCAAAGGGTCTAGGGAGCAAATAACGGTACCTCAAATTGTGGTACCGTTATTTGCACCTTCCCCATTCTCATTGAGCCCTATGTGGGCTCAAATGGGAATGGGGAATGGTATTTTCAATGGGGACTTACCGGTCCCGCAAAGGTCCAAGTAGACCAGTAAGTCCCCATTGAATGAGGGCGGACTTGGTACTGTTATTGGAGGCAGCCATGGCGCTATTAGCACCATGGCTACCTCCAATCTCGGAATGAGGCCCAATGTGCTGGGGCTCAGAAAGAGAATGGTACTCCTGATGGGTCTAGCTAGTGAGAAACTGAAGGCAGGACAAGCACTGGTGAAATATTGGTATGACCAGAAGACTTCCCTCATCAATTTCACACTGGGTCAGCAAGTCCTGATCATGAATCCTATAAGGCCTAGAGCTTTGCAGGACAAATGGTCAGGCCCTTATACAGTGGTGTAGTCACTGGGCGAGAAGAGAAATACAAACGATTAGAGCTAAGGGTCCTCTTTTTTAGGGGGATGTGTGGCTGAGGAGCAAAAACAGATCTATACAACAAAAGTGCCACTGGACAGCTTGCCACCTACACACGCACTAGGTGTGTCTAGTTGCAAAAAGTGCTACCAATCATGTCGGTCGATGGATCAAGACAGGAACAATAGAGATAAACATTTTTTAATCAGTAAGTATAAAAACACTCAGAGCAATTTACGTATAAAAAAGACGAAAAGACATTTTGTTTACACAAGATATCACATAAAACAACATTTTGTGAAGATCACTGATTGCGGTGAATCAAAACTGCCACAATTCCCAAGTTCTAACAAATTTGTGAGGTTAGTAAGGGTGTGTGGTGGACATTTCGAATCTCTCTCATTCATATAAAGTGTCCTTGACTCTGTCGACACAGAGAAATGTGTTTCTGGGAACTAGCCACAATTTTGTATGGAACACTTTATAGCCGACTTAAACCGCTATTAGAAGTGTGCTGAACCCTTCTTCAGGACGTTAAATGGTGACATCAGGATTTTGGATGTCAAGGAAGGTACATTGGTTTACCCTTTGCATTATTGCAATCTAAAAACCAAAACACAAAAAGTGCGTTGGTGACATGGTTAAAAACCCGAACTGGGGTATCATCTCTCTATACATGTGCACAAGCAACTATTGACACTAACCTTCTGATTACTTCATTGGCGTTTGTGGCATCAAATTGGGTGAAAATGTAGACCAAATTCGAACATAAAGGCTGTGGATTCTCACAGTCGTTGAAACTGGAAGGCAAGAATGAGATGGACCTTGTGAACTCAATCTTGCGATAATGCTTCTACTTTTAGTTACTTTATGCATGGCTTGGTGCAAGTTATGTAATAGGTGCACAGCAATGTGAAGGCGTAAATTTACTTTCAGCAGATGGGGATGGTTCCTCTGATGACCTCGCTAACCGCGGGAAGCCCGTGTTATGCCCGCCATTGAAGAGAAAGTGCCGTGGATTCGATTTCTGCAAGAAAGTTTTTTGAGTCAGTGACTCGAAGCATTGCATTCAATTTAAAAGTTATTTTGTAGCTGGAGCATACGGATGCTAACCTGCTTTTTGTGTCTTTGTTAGTTTGTTTGCCACACCGTCCGTGTTTGCAGGGTTTTCTGATTGAAACAACCGATATATCTCTGCGGATGTGAGATGGAGCTGGACCGTGACTGGAGGGGGAATCAGAATGGTGCAAAATGTGCGCCATCTTGAAATAGAAAATGGCGGCAGTGCTTAGAAAGGCCTGGTTGAAGGCATATTTTGAAGGCCTAGTTCAACTGGATTTTAGTTCTATCTGTTGGAGGGATCAGGGCAATATAAATTGGACCTGAACTTGTGCTTAATGCAAAACAAATGATCATTTACGCAAAAAAAGACTCCACTCTATCCCAATGTTGAGGCCGGCCTGTACAGTATTGAGATTGTAAATCCATTTTTGCTCCAGTTGTCTGGCACGGTTTGAATTATGAACCACTTTATATCTTTAGCAGTATGTTTGGCCTTTACAAAGTGGGCTACTAATGGTTTGTCGGGCACTTGATTTTTTACGCATGAGCGATGTTCGCATATCCTCTGCTTAATGGGTCTCTTCGTTTTGCCGACGTATATGAGCCCACATGGGCAGGTGATGGCATAAATTGCCCATGGTGTATTGCAATTCGTGAAGGTGCGTAAGTGCCAGATCTGACCATTTAGATTGACAGATTTGAGATTTTCAGTCAAATCACACACTGAGCAGTTCCCACATTTGAAATGGCCACTGACTGGTGGCAAGTGCCATAATGTTGTGTGTTGCGGAGTGGGAGGGGTTTTTGAGGTTTTGAACGTGTGCACATAGATTATCACGTAGATTGGGCATACGTTTGAATGCAAAGCGTGGTTTTTGGATGGAAAAATCTTCAGTTTGAATCAGAGGCCAGTGTTTCAAGATACAACGATGTAAGTCGTTGCTGATCGGGGAATAAGTGGAGACACATGTGATCTTGGCCACCTGAACCCTTTCTTGTTTTTCCAAACAGTTGGATCTATCGGTGTTTCATGCCCTTTTCATTGATCGTCGGATAATGTGTGGAGGATATCCCTGTTCTTTTAATCTAAGAGACACATTTTGGCTGTTGCTATCAAACTCTTCCTTTGTTGAACAGTTGCGTCTGATGTGCAAAAATTGCCCGAAAGGAAGGTTTTCTCGCAATGATAGCGGATGGGAACTTTTGAATGACAGCAAAGTGTTCTTTTCTGTTGGTTTCTTGTACAGAGTAGTGTTTAGATTAACAGAAGATGTCTTGGAGATCTCTTAGTCTAAAAAGGCTATCTTTTGGTGGTCAAAATTCATAGTGAATTTAATGCAAGGATCTTGTGAATTTAACCAAACAATAAATTCTGTTAGAGTTGTTACACTGCCGTGCCACAGTAAGAACACGTCATCTATATAACAGTGCCAAGCTGTTAATTGTATCTTGAAGGGATTTATTTCATGGTACACTGATCTATGTTCTAGATTGTCCATAAATAGATTTGCTAGATCGTGAGCGAAGGTCGCACCCATGCTTGTCCCATGTAGCTGTTGGTAAAATGTGTCTTCCACCATGAAAAAGTTGTTGACCAAAGCCATTTTTATACATTCACAAATGAAGTCGGATGGGACAGACAGGTCTTCTCTTTTTTCGAGATATGTGTGTAAAATCTCGATGCATTGTAATTGGGGGATACTAGTATATAGCGATTCAACATCTAGCGTTACCAGAATATCGCTCGGATCCATCACAAGGTTGTTAACAATTTTTATCATACTGGTGGTGTCTTGGACATATGACTGCATTTTTAATACAAAAGGTCTGAGGAAAGAGTCTGTGTAAATAGACAAAGGTTCTAGCAGAGAGCCAATTGCAGCTACAATAGGGCGCCCTGAGGGATTGAGGGCATCTTTGTGGATTTTTGGAAGACAGTATAAGGCTGAAATTGTGGAGTGACTTGTTGTAAGAAACTCCTTTTCATCGTCATCAATCCAGGCTTCATTGGATGCATGTAGCAGAAGGCTGCTGATTTCATCCCATATGGAGTTTGTTGGATTGCCCGTGAGCTGTCTGTAGAACCTTCTATTTTCTAGTTGTTTGTTGACTTCAGCTTTGTATTTTTGAGTGTCCCATAACACCACTCCACCACCCTTGTCCGCAGGTTTAATCACAAAAAAGTTGTTCGATTCTAGACCAGTGAGAGCCAGGATTTCTTCCTTCGAGAGATTGTTGGTGCATCTGTTTTTTGATTTGATAAGAGTTTTCATCTCTCGAAGCACTTTGTTTTCAAAACTGACAATTTCAGGCAAAACCATAGATGTCAATGGCGTAAAAATGGAAGGGGGCTTAAGGCCTGTGGCACTTTTTGATTCTAGACCTATAGGATCCTTTTCCCGAAAGAAATATTTTAATCTTACAATGCGAAAGAAGTTGCGCATCTCGACTTCAGTTTGGAACAAGTTAGCATTATTAGTTGGCACAAAAGACAAGCCTTTGCTCAAAAGGCTGATTTCAATTGGAGTCAAGGTGTGTTGGCTCAAACTGAAAATTGGAATCCCTGATGTTGGAATTACCAAGTTTGGGGAGGTGGTTGCAATTGATGGGTGCGCATCCCGTGATTGCCTGGCTGTCGCATTCTGCCTCTTTTGCCCCGCCCTTGAAAAAACTGGCCTCGTGAGGAGTTGCCTCCTCTATTGTTGGGAACATTATTACCCTAGCCTGAGTCACTGCTGTTGCTTGAGTTTGAAAATGAGACAAATTATTTATGCAGTTTTGGCCAATTGGGGCCTCGTGAGGGGCCTTGGTTAGCATTCATAGATTGGAAAAACCCTGGCACCAAGTATGGGTAGGTGGTCTCTTCTTTATAATTCTGTATATCTTTTTATAATTTCCAAATTTTTTTTTCTAAGGTGAAAGTCTTGAATTTCACCATTTCCTCTTGCAATTTCTCAAGCAGTGTCTTGGTCTCGGGAATAATGGATTCATCTGAAATCTTTTTTTCTAGGATGGCAAGTTCTTTCTTTTGTTATTTTGCCTCTTCCTCTGCCATGGCAATGACTAGAATTACCCAGTCCCTGGAGCATTTGTTGCCCACTCCACTGAACCCTGCCATGAACTTAGGGTTATCTAAAAAGACCCGAGGAATGTTTTTGACCTGAAGGCCTTCTGGAATGACTCCCGCCTTGAGGTATTCAACCATAAGTTGACCGTGAGACTCAGTGCGAATGAGTTTCTTTTTCTTTTGGGTTAATAGGTCTAAATCATTGGTAGTGGGGGTGGTGTAGCAGTGGCGCCAGGTATGGGTGCATCTAGGATCGATGGCAGGTCAAAAAATCTTTTATATTCATCATTGGTGAATGATACAATGTTTACATTCTCCATTTTCAATTAATTTAAGGCTCTAGCAACCAAAATGGTTGTCCAAAAATAGAAATACAAACGATTAGAGCTAAGGGTCCTCTTTTTTAGGGGGGCTGTGTGGCTGAGGACCAAAAACAGATCTATACAACAAAAGTGCCACTGGACAGCTTCCCACCTACACACGCACTAGGTGTGTCTAGTTGCAAAAAGTGCTACCAATCATGTCGGTCGATGGATCAAGACAGGAACAATAGAGATAAACATTTTTTAATCAGTAAGTATAAAAACACTCAGAGCAATTTCCGTATAAAAAAGACATTTTGTTTACACAAGATATCACATAAAACAACATTTTGTGAAGATCACTGACTGCGGTGAATCAAAACTGCCACAATTCCAAAGTTCTAACAAATTTGTGAGGTTAGTAAGGGTGTGTGGTGGACATTTCGGATCTCTCTCATTCATATAAATTGTCCTTGACTCTGTCGACACAGAGAAATGTGACGCTTTTTTATGGAACACTTTATAGCCGACTTAAACCGCTATTAGAAGTGTGCCGAACCCGTCTTCAGGACGTTAAATGGTGACATCAGGATTTTGGATGTCAAGGAAGGTACATTGGTTGACCCTTCACATTATTGCAATCTAAAAACCAAAACAGAAAAAGTGTGTTGGTGACATGGTTAAAAACCCGAACTGGGGTATCATCTATCCATACATGTGCACAAGTAACTATTGACACTAACCTTCTGATTACTTCATTGGCGTGTGTGGCATCAAATTGGGTGAAAATGTTGACCAAATTCGAACATAAAGGCTGTGGATTCTCACAGTCGTTGAAACTGGAAGGCAAGAATGAGATGGACCTTGTGAACTCAATCTTGCGATAATGCTTCTACTTTTAGTTACTTTATGCATGGCGTGGTGCAAGTTATGTAATAGGTGCACAGCAATGTGAAGGCGTAAATTTACCTTCAGCATATGGGGATGGTTCCTCTGATGACCTTGCTAACCGCGGGAAGCGCGTGTTATGCCCGGCATTGAAGAGAAAGTGCAGTGGATTCAATTTCTGCAAGAAAGTTTTTTGAGTCAGTGACTCGAAGCATTGCATTCAATTTAAAAGTTATTTTGTAGCTGGAGCATACGGATGCTAACCTGCTTTTTGTGTCTTTGTTAGTTTGGTTGCCACACCGTCCGTGTTTGCATGGTTTTCTGATTGAAACAACCGGATATAACTCTGCGGATGTGAGATGGAGCTGGACTGTGACTGGAGGGGGAATCAGAATGGTGCAAAATGTGAATAGAATAGAAAATGGTGGCTGTACTTAGAAAGGCACGGTTGAAGGCATATTTGAAGCCTAGTTCAACTGGATTTTAGTTCTATCTGTTGGAGGGATCAGGGCAATATAAATTGGACCTGAACTTGTGCTTAATGCAAAACAAATGGTCATTTACGCAAAAAAAGACTCCACTCTATCCCAATGTTGAGGCCGGCCTGTACAGTATTGAGATTGTAAATCCATTTTTGCTCCAGTTGTCTTAGTTTTTGATCTCTGTCTCCTCCACGGGGGTGGGCTGGCACGGTTTGAACTATGAACCACTTTCATAATTCAAACCGTTGACCTGGGTGAGGTCAACTATTTAGTGGACCTTGAAATGGCTGTACAAGCTCCAAAAGTGTTCCATGTAAATAGGTTGAAGGCTTTTATCCCAAGAGTTGAAATAGCTGCATTGCTGCTGACTTCAGATGTTGAGGAGGAGAAGGAGGAGTCAGAACCTCTCCCTGACCTGTTCCAGGGCAGTCCTTCAGCCAGCTCCATTGAGGGTGTCTAAGTGGCCTCTCACCTGACTGCTGATCAACAAGCTGAGGTGAAATGTTTGCTGAGGCAATTTTCCCCGTTGGTTTCACAATCTCCTGGTTTGACACCCTGGTGCAAACATGACATTGACTGGAGATAGTGTACCTACCAAAAGTAGTAGATACAGGATGTCAGACAAATAAGGTCTTACATTAAGACAGAGGCCAACAAAATGTTGGATCTTGGGGTAATTGAACCCCTCAGTAGTCCTTGGACCAGCCCTTTGGTTTTGGTTCCAAAGACAGGCACGTCTGAATTGATGTTCTGTGTGGATTACACCAAGACAGATGCACATCCCTTGCCTAGAACAGATGAGCTGGTCTAATGTTTGGGTGCTTCCAAATACCTCAGCACATTTGGCCTCACTGAAGGCTATTAGCAAATAGCCCTTGCAGAACATGCCAAGGAGAAGACAGCTTTCTCAACACCAGAGGGTCTTTACCAGTTCAGGGTAATGCCTTTTGGGTTGAAGAATGCCGTTGCAACTTTCCAGAGACTAGTGAATCATGTCCTTAATGGGTTGGATGAATTCTGTCTAGCATATCTGGATGATATAGCAGTTTTCAGTGACAGCTGGGAGGATCATGTTAAACACCCCAAGATTGTGTTACATGCTCTTCAGAAGTCCCACTTGACCATAAAGGCAAGTGCCAGATTAGACATGGATCAGTGGTCTACCTTGAACATGTTGTAGGTGGAGAGAGGATACCGCCTCTACCCAGTAAAGTACAAGCAGTACAGGACTGCCCTACCCCCACTACTCAAACCCAAGTGAGAGCCTTTTTAGGACTCACTGGGTACTACAGCAACCTCATGGCAGACTATGGCACCATAGCTGCCCCTCTGACTGCTCTCACAACTCCTAAGAACCCTAAGAAGGTAACTTGGTCTGAAGAGTGTGGGAAGGCATTCAATGGCTTAAAAGACTCCTTGTGCCAAGCCCCTGTTCTCAGGGCCCCTGATTACCAAAGATCTTTTATTGTGCAGACAGATGCCTCTGACACTGGGATAGGAGGTGTACTACCACAAGGAGATGAGAAGGCTAAGGAACACCCTTGTGGCTTCATTAGTCGCCAGCTTTAGGACAGAGAGCTCTGATGGTCCACAGTAGAGAACAAATGTTTCTCTGTTGTGTGGGCCCTAAGAAAGATGAGGCCTTACCTCTATGGGACCCACTTCACTGTGCAAACTGGCCATAAGCCCTTAAACTGGCTAATGAACATGAAGGGAGAGATTCCAAAGTTGCTGAGGTGGTCCATAAGCCTCCAAGGCTTTGACTTCACTATTGAGCATAGGCCAGGTGTCCAACATAGCAATGCTGATGGGTTGTCCAGAATGTTTAACCGACCTGAACATGAGTCTCATCCAGGGGTGGATTAATTCCCCCTGTCATTGGTCTGTGAGGGGCGAGTGTTAGGAAAGATTTCCATTTCATGTGTAATTTTCCCTCCAGTTGTGTGCCCCCCAACATTTTTCTTTGTTTAAATACCATAGTCTGACTTTGCCAGATGAGTAGAGCCTTCTGCTGCACTCCCCTGGGCTTTTTCGCTCACTTTGTTATGGGGAAATTGACATGCCCTTAAGACAGTCAGTACTGGGAGACTTTGTTTCCTTTAGTCCTTGTTAATGTTGCAGCCTTTCTGCAACATGTTGCAAGTGCACAATGTACCTTCCAGTATAGTGCACTTGGGTCTTCCTGTCATTTCCAAAGGCCCTAGTAACTCTGGAAGGATTTTATTAGGAGAAGTTCAGATGTACCTTGGACAGGGCTGGTGGCAGCTTATCTTATCATATATTTTTAACCCTTTGCTGCCAGGTTAACCGCAGTTACCACTTCTGGCACGGTTAGGTGGCCTGGCTCCAAAATGGCCATGCCACGAGGTTCTTTGTCCTGTCCTTTGGCCATCTTGCCCCTTCACCTTCCCCAGCTTGAGTCGTCATTTGGGTATGCATTCTCCCACGAAACGTCAAGCTTTCCCGGGCTACTGCATGCCTTGTGTGCATGCCCCCAAGATGTAGGCTGGACCGTTTAGTTCCAATACACATCCTGTGTGCCAGAGAGTCTGGAGTGCTGTGAATTCCTGGAAACACTGAGGTCCATGATTGGTCCACGTATGGTATACCTGTATGTGAGCAGATCTCCCATTGGGTCCTGTTTGTTTTGACGCGAAGGAGATTTTGGATAAGAGAAGGCTCCAAACACCCATACCATGTAGATCTCTGGAGGTCTCACTGAACGAAGGATAGGATCCAAGTATCCTGAAACTAAGAAGCTGAGTCGAGGAACCGCTGGTGACCCACTGGAAGGTTTGGCACCCTGAGAACGCTGTCGTCCCACTGGACCCCTCTGCATCTGGTCGTCCTAGAAGGTCTGCAAAGACACTTCGACCCATTAGAATAGTGGGACCAACTATTCTCGGCACCTTCATCAAAACCTGCAAGTAAGCCTTTTCAGAAGCGTCCCTGGGCCAACCAGTGGGCTGACCAGCTTGCAGAGAAATGTTACCCTGATACCACTGCTGTTTCGAGGAGGCCTTTGAAACTTGGTACATCGCATAGTCGGTGTTCACAGCACTCTCACACCAAATTTTGTACACTTGGCATTCCCAAGTCTGGAGTAAAGTGAGTGCACCCGAACCGGAGTATACGTGGTAACTGTGTCGCCTAGCCGTGGTGATGAAGTTCATTGCAGCTGTGGTCCTCTGTGCCCTGAAGCCTGCAGCAGTGGAACTGGCCTGACCTATCCACCAGGAGCGGAGAAATCACCACTGTCCCATTTGGGAATCAACGCTGTATCTTTGTCGCTGAAAGCCGCAGAGCCGCGTGATTGCCACATTTGTACCTGCAACTGAAGTGGACTCGACAGCCGAAGTTTGATCCAAAGTGCACCAGGGGTCGGTGAGTAATTGCAACCCTTACCGGTGGCCCCTAGCACATCCATCCATTTTTACACACGAGTGGCCACTGGGGGCCCCTCTCCTTTCCACTGCTAGTGCAAACTAGTGAACTATTCCCAACCCTTGGCAACTGCTCTGCCCTTAAGTGGAAACCCTCCTTGCATAGTGGGAACCTATTCTGCATCACCTCACCTTCCTTCTTGAGCTGCTACAGCCCCTACAAAAGACCCTACTTCGCTCATTTGAACTACCGCATGCACCAGCTTTGCAAGTACATTTGAGCATTAGGCTCCCCTCATCTAAGGGATTGGACTGCCCTTCAGTTAGGATTGTGTTTGATGCAGAAGGGCCTCAAGACTATTTGCACTGCCTGCTTCCTTCCCTGTTTAGGTTGTGGACCCATTTGCTGCAGTCACCCATTAGACCCCATTGGTCTTGTATATATGTGTATAGATAGGATTGTATTGATTTAATAGTATTGCTGTAATTTTCTTACTGTGTGTTGAATTGCAAAGGCCTTGGAATAAATGTATTTGTATTTTTGATATATATGTATACCCCTGCCTGGAAGTGATTTGTAAGTGTCCTTTACTCTGTGTGTCATTGAGGTCTTTCAGTCACCCTCACCCCTCCTGAGACATAGGGCCTCATTACACGTTGTGCGGTAATGGAATACCGTTACCGGTAATGATTTACCGGTACCGTTAATTCCCTAAGCAAATCACGACCCGGACCCACCGCTATCTGCGCACCCGTTAATTACGGTGCCACTAATAGCGGCAAGGCCGCGGGCACGCGACCCACATGCCGGAATTAGCGCCATGGCGCTAATACCAGGCCATCACAAGCCATGCGGACATGGTATTAGCAGCATGTAAAACACCCAAAAACCCCTTACCGGCATGGCGCTAATAACGGCATCGAAAAGCACCCGTTAAGAGACCTGAGCAGTGTACCCATCAACTACAGGTGGACACAATCAGCACAGGTGCATGCTATGGGGACAGGCAGCACAAAAGAGCACACCACACCCCTACCCACACCCCTTCCCACACCAAGATGGTCCCAATAGCAGCAGCATGACATGACAGCCTTGAATACATGATAGCAGTGCAGCACCTACAACAACAGCCAGCACCAGAGGTGAGCCGTAACAGGCACCCATTACCCACACCATACAGGCGAAGACAGCCATCCACTGAGGATAGCATATATGCTATCATCAGCATCAATAGCAGGTGTGTCCTCCTCATCTGAAGGTGGGGCCGTGGCTGCTGCTTCACCCGTTGAGCTGGTGGCAGCAGAGTGCATCCCCTCGATGCTGCCCGCACCTACTGGGAGACACACTTCCGTGGGTGCCACGACGGGAGCAGCCATGGCCTGTGGATGCGTGCAACTGGTGTTCCGGCTGCTTTTGTCCCTGTGGTCATGGACACTCGTCCTGGCTGCCCTTGTGTATGTGGCGGTGTCCCCTGTGGCATCCCTCCTTGCTTTTTTGCTGGATGTGAGAGCAGGTGCGGAAGTGCGTGCCTCCTCAGTGTCAGTGTGTGAACCTGCAAGGGTGAGAAATGTTGACAACCATCAGTAATGGGTCGACCTGCCTTGAGCAAAATGAATACCTCATGCCGTTCTATGCATTCCGGGCTCTTTAGTGTGGATGCAGGTAATGGGGATGTTGGGTGGGTCATGCATGAATGGGTCTGTGTTGTACGGGCATGTGGTGATGCATGCATGTCTGTTTGTGGCTGGAGCCACGGCATTCAGATGGACACATGATTGGGGGGAACATCACACTTCACTGTGCATTGTTTGATGCATACACTCACCTCCATCGGACGAAACAGCCACGCCATGCTCCATTTGTCCAACTCCCTCAATGCATTCCACCCCGATGGTTGATGCACATGTCTCCTCCCACTCAGTGAGCTTGATTGGCGATTCACTGCCTCCTCCTGTGCCGTAGCCATGTTGCGGTTCACGGATAGAAAGTTCCGCACACGGAGCCGGAGGTCATCCCACCTCTTTCGGCAGTCTTTGACTGTGCGGGTTGTGGTGCCTACCGCGCTGACCTTGTGGGCTACCTCTTCCCAGATGGCCTTCTTCTTCACAATGGTCTCCCGACGCATGTCGTTGTTGAAGACAACATGAGCATTATCTGCTAGTGTCTGCGTTAGCATGAGGAGCTCCTCCTTGCAAAATTTCTCCTTGCGTTGCCGCTCAGACGATTTCTTAACGGCCTTGGGCATCTTCACGGTGTCCTTGGTGTTTTTCCCAACGTGGTTCCTGGTAAGGTGTCCTGGATAAGGAGGATGGCAATGGATTGTGTTTTTAAAGATGGCCGCCGTGCTCTTTCCCGTTCCGGTGCGATGACGCTATTTCCGGTTCCGCAATATTACGGAAACCGCTATTAGCGGTGACCGGTAATGGCGGTCACCGCTATTTGCGGAAACCGCTATTAGCTTGTGGCGGCAGGTCGGAAGTGCTAACAGCGCTTTTGAGGATGCCGTTAAGGGACTTTTTGGGGAGTTTAGCGGCATGGCGGTAGGCTCATTACCGGCATGGCGGTAGGCTCGTGTCCGCGATCTCGTAATGGCATGCAATTTGCGGCCTCTTGCGAGGGCGGACACGCTAATTACGGCATGCCGGTAACTGCTGATTTTTACCGCCTACCGTGTAATGAGGCCCATAGTCTTGTCTGCCGCCATAGCTACCTTCATTGGTCTGGCTTGTCCAGAATGTTACCCTGGTCCAAGAAACTAAGCTGGCCTTCTGAACCTCTGCCCAACAGGTCAGAGTTCAGAAATCCATCTTAACAACCGTGCATCCAGGATAAAGCCAATATGGTTAAGTGAAGTGTTACTTATGTGGATAGGATAGCCTACATTGAATGTATGCCAGTCCATCCACATAATAACACTTATCTTTGCTTTATATGATTTGGCTAGACTGACCTACATTCAGGCATGGCCTTAGGTGTGGGCATACTGGGGCTCCATAGCCTCTGCCACGCCAGCATGGAGGACCCTTCAAAAAGCTCATTTGTGCTGGCGCTGCAGCAGCTGTGGCACCCTATGTAAAATAAAAGACTCCCCCATGCTGGTGCTCCAGTGGCGCCCTATGTAGGAGCTTTTCAATTACTTTGGGTGCCGCTGCCATGTCATAATGAGGAGTGAGCTATTCTATTACAAAGGGCGCCACTGCCATGCCATCTTTGGGGAGCGTTTCATGGACTGGCGTGGTGGAGGCCCAGTATTAAAATCCATAGAGGTCTGTTTATCGAGCAAGGAAAGGGAACCACAGACCTTGAATTTCATTGTGCCAGTAATCCTGGTTTGCCACCAACAGCCATCTCGGATGCACGCCTTGGAGGCATTTATAGACAGCGGGGCAGTAGGCAATTACCTCGATCAAGAACTGGCAGTCTGGATTGGTCTTCCCATGCGCTCGAAAGCTGTAAGAGAGAAACTCACAACAGTTGACGGTAGTCAGTTGGTCTCTGGTCCAGTGACCCACAACACAGAACCTGTGACGCTCCTCTGTCAGAATGGCCATAAGGAAGATATCGTCTTTGACCTGATCAGCACTCCACAATTCCAGTTGATACTGGGGATCCCATGTTTAGAGGCTCATACTCTACACATAAACTGGCGAACCAGAGTGTTGTCCTTCTCCACAGAATGTTCTCAAACCTGCTACACGGCCCACTCCTCGATAACCCACGTTCAAGCGGTTCAGAAAGCAGGACCAACACTAGGTTTAATGGGTATACTACCCCCGGTCTACCATGATTTTCAAGGCGTCTTTGAGAAAGAGCAGGCGAACACTCTTCCCCGGCACCGAGCATACGCCTTTCAAATCAACCTCATTCCAGGGGCCCAGGTTCCTTGCAGCCATATCTACGCATTGACTGAACAGGAAAATCGTCACCTGAGAACCTACCTTGACCAGTACTTAGCTAATGGTTTAATTCGATCATCTAAGTCCCCAGCAGCCTCACCTCTCTTTTTTGTCCAGAAAAAGGAGGGGGGCCGCAGGGCTTGCAATGACTACCACCAATTAAACCAGATTACAGTAAAAAATAGATACCCATCACCAATCATTCGGGAGGTCCTAGATCAGGTAAAGGATGCACAAATATATACAAAACTGCATCTCAGAGGGGCTTATCATCTGGTATGAATAAAACATGGTAACAAATGGAAAACAGCTTGCAGAACGAAGTATGGTCTTTATGAGTACTAGGTAATGCCCTTTGGGCTCTGCAACGCCCCAGCCAAATTCCAAAACTTTATGAACAATGTACTAAGGGACCTACTGGACATCTGTGCAATCATCTACATTGACGACATCCTGGTTTATTCCACCACTGAACAAGAACACATCGGACATGTGCGAGCTGTCTTGGAAAAGTTACGACAACACCACTTATATGCTAAGTCAGAAAAATGCTCCTTCCACATCACCGAAGTTGAGTTTTTGGGGTTTATTCTCAATCCTCAGGACAATCGCAAAGTGGAGGCAATTCTCAGCTGACCCGCCCCAATGCCAGTCAAGGGTGTGCAGAGCTTCTTAGGCTTTGCAAACTTTTATCGCTGTTTTATCCCAGGATTTTCTCACATCGTACACCCGATCACTTCCTTGCTACGAAAGAACAACGCTTCGAGTGGTCCTTAGAAGCTGAAGAAGCCTTTCGGGTCTTGAAAAAGATGTTTACTTTGGCCCCGATTCTGCAGCATCCAAAACCTGACCTCCCATATGTGGTTGAAACGGTTGCCAGACATTTCGTCGAAAAAAATTTGTCGACAGGACATTTGGTCGAAACCATTTGGTCGAAAACCAAATGGTCGAATTTTTTTATTTTCACTTTTTTTTTTGGGGGGGGGGGGGTCCTCCGCCCAACCCCCTTTTTTCGAAAAAAACCCTTTTTTTCCCTAAACTACAACCTAAAATATATATATATAAATAAATAAAACAATTCGACCATTTGGTTTTCAACCAAATTACGTCGACCAAATGTCTTTCGACGAAATGACTTTCGACTAAATGTCCGGACACCGGTTGAAACAGACACTTCAAATATTGCCATGGGAGCGATCCTCTCGCAAAGGAATCCTAAAACCGGCCAATTACATCCGGTAGCGTTTTGGCCGAAAAAGCTAAGGTGAGCGTAGCAGTACCACACATGACACTTCACTGCCCTTGAACTGAGGGGCGGAAGGTGGCTTCAGGTTGACACACTGCATATCAAAGATTGTTGGTGGTTTTCCTGTCTTTTGTTAGCATCTGCAATTAGGCCCCTCGTGGGCCTGTTTGAAGTATACTCTATTGCTATGCTAATTATGTTTAATTGCTGCCACCATTTCTGCAGGGCCAACAAAGGATAGCGCAGATCCATGGAGCCTTTATTATTTAATTAGGCTAGCCATGGCACGGGAAGGTTTTGCCCTCCCCTTTTGAGATGCCGTGATGTACTCCTGGGTGTCAGATTCCAGATAAATGTGACAGGGAGGACTGCACATGTAGGCTGTGTCCACCCACAGTACACAGGCCTTTGTGTATGTCATGCGGGGAGCATAGGAAAATGTGTGCAGATTAGCCCACACATTTTCCAGAGGTTGACCTTTCCTCATTCAATTTCATATACAATTTCAAAAAAGCCCACGTGAGCGCACAGCCACCATGCGGATGGTCGAATTCCTCACAACTTGTAAAGCAAAAGTGTTATTACCCATAGATGCCAACTTTTCACAGGTGGCTTGAGGGTCACTAATGCATTGTTCACACTTGCATGGCTCAAACTCCAATAATTTGCATAATTTGTCAATCTCTGCCCACCTCACAAAAAGGCAAAATGGACTGTGAACCCACGATATTGAGAACAATTCCGTTGGAATTAGAAACAAGCAAAGTTCCCTTTTATTTACCTTTTTGTAATAGTGTGTAATATCATGGATACGTGTATTTGCCCAAATGGAGCTGCCAATTAGATATGCTGTGTGATTAGTTTGAAAAGCAAGCATCTCATCTTATATGCATCACTCAGCTAAAGTGTGCATTGCATTGTACTTTTGAGTTTCCCTTTAATAGGTGATTAGAAATGATGGGATTGCACGACAGAGCCTTGTGATCTTGGGCAAACCTGTTCTGGGAATGTGTGCTTACTAGCAGTGACTTTATTGTCAAATTGAAACATCAGTAATGAACATATGGGGGGCGTGGCTAACCGCCATGTAGAGCGGACGCGTCTCCGGTGAGCTCTGCTCGAAGGACATCGATAAGCTGCTTTACGGGACACTTAAGCTACACTTGAGCCCGCAGAAACATCGAAGGAGTGGTGGAAGCCTGCAGGAGGCCCCTGGACTTCTCACACAAGGAAATCGCGGCCCTAAAAGACCCAAACGCGGCTTGCAAACAACGGCGTAATCTGAGACCAAGATGGCGGCCGCCTCCTGCTAAGCCCGTGGAGCCCCGCGCTGGCCTAGAGATCCGCGAAGGGGACGGGCCCCCACCGCAAGTGAGAGAGAAGAGGCTCCGGAGGAAGATCGAGGGAGGCCTCGCCGGGTTCGAGACGGTCCCTGCGAGGGCAGATATAGCGGCCCCGCGGTGGGGTCCGACGGGGACTGGAGAGTGAACCGGGCCCGCCCGCTGAGGCGAGGGAAGAACACAGGCGCGCGGCCCTCCCGCCAGGGACCTGCAAACATGGCCAGCCTAGACAGATCTACGGGCAGGGGAGCCAAATCTAAACAGCGACAGACCACCCTGGATGTGTATGCGGCCAACGACCACCCAGCCCCTGGGTGCCCCGAAGCAACGACGGCTAATAAGGACCTGGGCCCCGCTGCGGCGCCGACCGAACCCAGCAACACCCAACTTATGGAGGCCATCGCTTCATTCCAAGCAACGATAGTGAGCAAGATAGATGCCGTGGCCATCGACCTGGGGCTCCTGCGCCAAGACGTCCGTGCGCTAGCGGACAGGACCGAGACGTTGGAGACCCAGGTACGAGAAAATACTGAAGCAAAGGCCCAACTCCTACACGATGTAGACGGCCTACGGCAGAGAGTTAAGAATCTGGAAGACAGGGCGGAGGAGGCCGAAGGGAGGGCCCGCCGAAATAACATCCGGCTGCTAGGCCTACCTGAAGGCATAGAGGGCTCAGACCCCACCGACTACGTAGAAAATCTCCTGCTACAAGAGATCGGAGCGGGGAAACTTTCACAGGGATTCACCATAGAGAGGGCCCACAGATCACTCGCTAAGAAACCGCCACCGGGCGCCCCACCCAGGCCCATGATAGCGAAGGTGCTAAATTACAGAGACCGCGAGGTCATCCTGGCCTTCTCGCGCTCGGGAGGACAGATCCAGAGGAACTCGGCCAAGATTGCGATCTACCCGGATTACACGTTCCAAGTACAGATGAACAGGGCCCAGTTCATATACACTAAGGTTAGATTGAAAGCGGCCGGGGTGAAATACATGCTCCTGTACCCCTCCAGGCTAAAGGTGCTACACAACAACAGGGCCCTCCTGTTCGACACCCCGGCACTCGCTCGTGACTGGATGGACGAGCAACAACTGCCAGACATCGAAGATAAGAGACGTAAGCAGAATTGAACCACCCATCGTAACTATAATGAAAAGAGCTCTTCCACAGATGCACAACGACACGGAATCGCGCCCTACAAGCAACTGAACGGATCACACCACGCGGAACACTGAAGCACCAGCTCCCTCAACCCCCTGGAGTTCTATTCCTCTTTTAGGGTACGTTTACCCACCCGTAGGGCACCCGACGGCCATGTTTGGCCCTAAGGAGCGGAAACGGGACAGTCATGACGGGGTTTCCTCCGTTGGACCAGTTTTTTGTTTGGGAAGTTTATTGGGGGGGAGGGAATCGCAGAGGAGTTGCACCCACGTTGGGACTTTGAAGGGGAAACGCCGAGACCCCAGGACATCCTTATCACAGATACATTGCCAACTAAACCCCCGCCCGAGACAGTGGGGGAACATTGGACCCAACCATGCTCATGGCCGGAACGATTAAAATAATGACGTGGAACGTCAGAGGCATGAACAGTTACGTGAAACAACGCAGGATACACACATACTTAAGGCGCTGTAAAGTCAGGATTGCCATGATCCAGGAAACACATTTAACAGAGGAGAAACTGAAAGCCCTGGCCAAGACATGGCGAGGGACCCTGATTGGATCCTCCTACTCCTCATACGCAAGGGGGGTTTTGATATGGATAGACCCGACCGTCCCTTTCAGGATAACGGACACCAAGACGGATGATGAAGGTAGGATGGCCCTGGTGCGGGGTACAGTGGAGGGGAGGGAGCTGTGCCTGGTTAGCACCTATGCCCCAAACCATGATGCCACCCCCTTCTTCCATTCCCTATACACCAGACTAGGCCCTCACGCAAATTCCACGGTGATCTGGGGTGGGGACCACAATTGCACCCTCGACCCGCTCAGGGACAGATCTGATGCCAAACACTCCCGCCCGTCCCCCCCAGCCAAAGTGTTGCTTAAGCTAATGACTCAACTCTCGCTCTGCGATCTGTGGAGGGAGCTGGGCCCGGAGAAGCGTGAGTACTCTTTCTACTCCCCACCACACAAAGTCTACACTAGGCTGGACTACATGTTGGTCAGTTGCGAGTGGCAGGCCACTTTCAGCGATGCACAGTACCTGCCTAGGGTCCTGTCGGACCACTCCCCCTTAACGGTCACATGGGAGATGCACCCGCCTAGACCCCCGGTTCCCACGTGGAGACTACGAGCTGAGGCCCTGCTAGATGTAGCCTTCCGGGACCACATACAGAACAGCACAGATGAATACTGGCGGGTTAACCTGGGTAGCGTAGACAGCATTGGTACCGCGTGGGAGGCATATAAGGTGGTCATGAGAGGGGACATGCTGATGGCGGTGGGGGGAGCCCAGAGAACTGTCGCGAACTCCCTGGCGGAGGCAGAGGGGAAACTGGGCGAGCTAGAAAGCAAAGCGGACGTAACCCCCGAGAGCCTGCGAGAAATGATTCAACTGCGACAGGCCTGTCTGACCCACTGGGAGACACTCGGGAAACTGAGTTACACTAAGCACGTTGAAAGGTCACACGCCCTAGGAGACAAACCTGGCAGACTCCTTGCCTGGCTATATAAAAGAGAGACCCCCAGCGCCCCTATCTGTCACGTGCGTAAACCTGATGGCGGCACTGCGCACACACAGGTAGAGATCAATGAGGTTTTCTCCGAGTTTTATCGCGACCTCTACTCCCAGACCCCCCTTTCGTCGGCCACCGGAATCGAAGACGCCCTAGACTGCATACAGTTGCCCAGATTGGATCCACAGATGACGGAAGCCCTAGACGACCCCATTACACCTGACGAGGTGAAGGCTATAATCAGAACACTACCCTCGGGTAAAACGCCAGGTATGGACGGCCTCCCCGGGGAATTTTATAAGACATATGAGGAGACCCTCGCCCCCTTGCTCGCACAGGTATACAACGAGGCCTTTGAGCGGGGCTCCCTCCCGGATTCTATGAGCGAGGCAATAATAATCCCTATACTAAAGCCTGGCAAAGATGGGATGGAGTGTGGAGCATATAGACCGCTCTCTATGCTAAATGTCGATAGCAAAATACTCGCGGCACTATTAGCAAGCAGATTGCGCAGAGCACTCCCCCTTCTGATCCACCAAGACCAGACGGGATACGTGCCAGGACGCTCCATCACCGAAAATTTACGTAGACTGCACCACATCATACATAGCACCGAAGGGAAGCCCCAGAAGTACGCTGTGGCATCACTCGACGCCACTAAGGCCTTTGATTCGATCAGATGGGATTGGTTGTACGCCACCATGGTCAAGATGGGGGTTGGACCTGCCTTCCTTAAATGGACCCAATTGCTTTACACTCGCCCCACTGCCAGGGTCCGTACTAACAGGACCTACTCCGGTAAATGGCCCCTCCACAGAGGTACACGGCAAGGATGCCCCCTGTCCCCCATGCTCTACATCATAGCCGCAGAACCGGTGGCCGCGTACCTCCGCCAGGAGTACGGGGACGGAGGCATCAAGCTAGATGGGGTATCACACCTTATTTTTATGTACGCAGATGATATGCTGCTCTACCTGCATGATCCCGAGCTCCGCCTGCCCTACATCCTAGAGACACTGGACTGCTTCCACACACTTACGGGCATACAGATAAATAAAGACAAGTCCTGTCTCTACCCCCTAGCTGCTCTCCACAGTGAGGAGTATGGCTCCCTGCCTCCGCTAGCCCTCCAATGGCAAGCCACGTCCTTTAGATACCTGGGGATCACCATCCATCGCCACCCAAACACTGAACACATTCTTAATACGGTCAGGGCAAAGGACGCGCTAGAGAAATCCATGGGGTTCTGGGGGAAGCTCCCACTTTCAATGGCCGGGCGAGCGGGTCTCCTCAAGATGGTGGCGCTCCCACGCTTACTGCACTGCTTTACCAATGTACCCTTTAACATCCCCTCTACCTTCTTTAGAGATCTGTCCAAGCTCTGCAGGGGATTTCTGTGGCAGGGTGGCAGGCACAGGGTGGCACTAGACATTCTTCAGAGGCCTTATGAGAAGGGGGGACTAAAAATCCCCAACTTTGAGCTGTACTTCCTGGCTAGCCAATTAAGGCACGTAATGCACTGGATGGCAGATGAGACCACTGCTGACACTAGACTCCTCCAGCCAGCCCTGCCGAGACTGCTACTCAGGGACCTACTCTGGGTTAGATTGGGAAACACGCAACGCCTCCCTTACCTGATCAAACTTGGGACTCAGCTTTGGAGAAGGGCTTGCAAGGCAATAGGGGTAGCGGACCCGTATTCCCCACAGATCCCCATCGCAGCTGTCATGGCGAAATCCTCATGGGGTCACGTGGACACACGCACGCTGTGGGAACCATATGGTGTAGCGGTGCTCGGGGACCTCATCCAAGAGCAAGAATTTGTGGCTTTCGGCGACCTCTGCGAATCCACTGGCCTGCCACCGGGCCAGTTTCTGCTATATGGAGCAGTAATGACAGCCCTGAAGGAGAGATGGCCGGAGGCCGCCAATCGGTTTCAGGAAAACGAGGCTATCGAACTGTTGCTAAACGCTGCTGATGGAGGCCATGAAACCTCCAGAATATACGAAACTCTCCTGCAGAGCACGACAAATGACGTATTGAAAAGCAAGGGTAGATGGGAGAGCGAATTGGGGATCGAATTTGAGGACAAATCATGGGGGAAAATAACACACTACCACAAGGCAATCTCTAGGAATGCCCGCCTCCAACTCATACAACTATATGTCACCAACAGAGCCTACCTCACGCCCGAAGTTATATCGAACTTCAAGGGAGCCACAATTCAAACATGCCCCAAATGCCATGAGCCTAGGGCGGGAATGACCCACATGTTCTGGAGCTGCCCGACAGTTCAGCAGTTCTGGAGCGGCGTAAGGGAAAAAATGGCGACCGCTGAGATCGAGCTGGTGACCGACGAGCCGGCAGCCTGTATATTGGGAAGCTACCGACGGACCAGCAAGAACAAGCCCCTAAATAAACTCAAGGACTTGGCATATATAACAGCGAAAAGACGTATCGCCATGAGCTGGAAGAGTGCAAGGGGACCGAACAGGGCCCTCTGGTGGAATGACCTCAAAAAATGGATAGCTGCTGAGACGGCGGCTTGGGAAACGGCAATCCAAACACAGAGACTGGACTCTAGCGCAGATTTGAACCGATGGGTGGCTTTAACGACGCCATTACTCCACCCAGTGTCACTGGATAGCACCCCGAACAGTCCAAGTGGCCCTGACGAGATACGAGCCTGAGACGCTTTTCTCTTGAGAGTTCCAATGGGGTCTCGGTGGGGGGGGGGGGAGGGATGGGGTGGTTGGGATAGTTAAGACCTGCTGTTCAGGTCTACGAATATTGCACTGATTAATGATTGATTTTTCTGATGTTGTAAAACCAATAAAGAAATTTAAAAAAAAAAAAAAAAAAATCAGTAATGAACATATGTAGTGATAGGGCAAAGAATGATCTGAACGTACACTATATCAGTGCATGGTTTACTTTCAGCATTTAGCATTTTCTTTAAACCAGACCCATCAGTAACTTGTGTGCCTGGCTCCAAAGCCCTTAATGTAGGCCAGTCTAGCCAGCTGAATATACGTTAATTCTGGGGCATGGTATTGTATTGCTGTCTGGGAGTCCTTATATGGTAATACTAACATATTGGTGCAGCATGTGTAGACCTTTATGGGCACAGCCAGCATACAAATATTGTATATACTGGAATATGTTGTGGACAAAGGCGTAATGAAAATACATTGGGAAATGGTCATGGGCACTGTTGGTAACTTGCATCTATTTCGTTTTTTATATGCTATCATACAAAATTGATTGCAAACTGTGCAGCTTTTTACCCAGTATTCCCAGAAAATGCTGTAAAATACACCATTTTAAACCATTATTTTAAAAAAATTCTTGGGAGCAGAGTGGGGAGGACCCCCCGCCGCCCACAAACCGACCTGGCTTTGTTCAGGCTCCCTCGCTGCTTTCGGTTGCTCATGATATGATATGATATGGCATTCAAAACGCACCTATACACACGTGTTTCAAGGTGCAAAAAGGCAAGAGAGGGGGACGGAGGGAGGACAGAGATAGCGATCTTCCTAGACCAAGTGACATTGAGATCACAGAAGTGCAGGGGACAGGGGAGGGGAAAAGTGTGAGGGGGCGGGAGGGGTAGGTGCTGTACATGGGATCAAGCAATAACAAGAAGGGCGGCCACAGTGTCAGGTGCAAGGGTAAGTGCAGACAGCAGGTGTTCAAAGTGCAGGTGGGGGGACTGCAGGATTACAGATTCAGACCCAAATGCAAGGGTTGCCGGGAGGCAGTGCGGGTGTGCAACTTGGTGGGCAGGGACCTGGGCCCGAGACCAGAGGGTAGCCAGGTGACCAGTGCAGTGTCAGACAGGAAATCAGCATATGAGGAAGAGAGAAGGCAGAAGCCAGGCCCCAGAAAGCCTTGTGGACAATGCAGACGGTCTTGAACTTAATTCTTGCAGCCACTGGGAGCCAATGCAGAGATTTCAGTGCTGGAGAGATATGATCCTTGGGCTTGAGGCCAAGGACACGTGTCGCAGTCCTGTTCTGGATGAGTTGCGGGGGGGGGGGTAGAAGCAGGCAGATTTAGAAAGAGGCGGTTGCAGTAGTCCAGCCTAGAGAGAACCAGAGCTCTGGAGACAGTGAACTTCTGGAGGAAGGAGAGGAAAGGAAGAATACCTCTGAGGAGGTGCAGTTGGTAGTTTGACTTCTTGGAGACGTCAGAGATGTGAGGAGAAAAGGAGAATGTGGAGTCAAAGATGATTCTGCTCTCGAAAGACAACCAGTGGAGCTGATCCAAGATGGCAGAGCAAAGGGAGAATTTAGTTAAACCCATAACAAGATGTGCTGCTGAGTTTGCAGGATCGGGAGCCTTCGAGTATGGTATTTAGGTGGGGCGAAAAAGACGGCGCTGCAATAATGTATACATCATTATAGAGGAATGTTCAACAAAAAGAGCATTGGGGTAATTTTGTTTTTAATCCTAAATTGCATGGAGGGGATCACTTCTGGTTGTGCAAAAGATCCTCTGCATGCAATTTTACTTTGTTTTCCAACATGTAGTGGAAAGTACGTTTCTTCAAAGTGGTAAACACCTCCCACAATTCACAATTGCCATCTGCATGTATAAAGGATTCCTTTACAATTCACCTGGGGAAGTGGTTGGAGTAGGGTTAATAATATAGGGAAGGGGGGATTTATGAGGGGACCCCCCCAAACGAAAAGTAATTCTAAAGTAATTTCTTAGAAAAAAATTACTTCGAAAATACTGTCGATGAAACGACAGAACCAACATGGGAAAAGCAGTTTAGAATAAAAAATAAAAAAAAAACATGCTTCCACAATCCTGAAATGGATCCAGATCAGAAGAGACTATTTAAATGCAAGCCCAGCCCTTAAAGATCATATATATAGGCACTGGCTACAAAGCCTGGACGGAATGCCTCAAATCATGTCCCATAGTGCTGGGAAGAAGAGTGAAGGGAGACAACCTTGAGGTAGTCACCTCGAGGGAAACCTCCATAAATGTGCCCTTGTGAGGAATTCTAAGAATAGGTTTGCTATTACTCTGTGTTACAGTGAACAGATGGTGGGTGAATGTGTAAAGCCTTTTGCAGGAGTTGCATGGGAGCTTACCTTGCACGGAAATGTATGGATAGCTCAGGGGCAACGCGCTTGTCTTGAAAGCAAGACGAAGCAGCGCAACGCTGGTTCGAATTCCGATCATGCGCTTAGAAACCCTTCGCATTATTAAAGAGCAGGTATAATTAGGAGCTGGGGTGAAAGGTGCACAAAAGAAGGTTAATCAATGATGTGCATGTAGGGCATGCAGGTATCATGGCTGGCCACCAAAGAACGGTAACGTGAAAACCTTTAGTGCCCATCGATTGGGGAAAGTGTTGATACAGTTGAGTTCCCACAGCGTGCTTTTTCGAGGAGCCATGTTTGAAACTGGCTGTCGACATTGTTGGGTATTTTTGTATTCAAACTGTCAACATGAACGTTCCTGCTCCACGGTTGGATCACTATAGCAACAGAACCGAGGCAAAGATCAAGGGTGAGGTCGAAACAGAACGAGTTATATTGGGAAGGGCCTCCCGCCACCCTAGTAACAGAAAATAATGTCTTATTTGTTTCTTCAGAATTGCATGATATTTTATAGAAACAGGGGGACTGATTCATGAACTATGCGTGGGCACAAGCGAAGATATGCGCTAGCATGTCCTTTCTCGTGCACCAAAAAAGATGCATGCTACTCACAAAATGCCTTTACACGTGTGCGCATCAGGACAGAGGCTCTTCTTTCCCCTGGAAACACCTGCGACAATCAGCGGGTCGCAGGGACGTTTTCCCAGATCCATGTTAAAACATCAGTGCCCAGACTGCAGGTGCTCAAGGCAATGAGAGTAACCTAATCTTTATAATTCATATATTTCTGTAAAACAAGGGGAATCCTCCATTAAATATATTTATTTATTTATTGTTCACTTGTTAGGCGCTTATACAATTAGCAAAACTGTTTCAAAGCACCCACTGGGCAACATGGTGTGGACAAGGCACGGTAAACAATGAATTACAACAAAGATAATTGAATTAATAATGCAAACAAATCATGGGAATAAGGGGGGGGGCAAACCTACAATGCCTTGTGAGTGTTCAGAATTAGCAAGTGCAGAGGGCAGGGGGGTAAGGGATAGGTGCTGTGGTGCTCATAGAGAAGTGCTTGGGGTAAATTGCTAAGAAGAGAAAAACGTAAGTGCAACCTCCCGTGGGGAGGGTGAGCCTAAGCAAATGCAGTAAATAGACAGCAGCTGGGATGAGAGATGTTAGGGTTAAGGGCCCAGAGGATACATAAGGGCCTTGCACATCAGTTACGCTACTGTATGATTAGCAGGGAAGAGAGGAGGAAAAGGAAGAGGTAAAGAAAAAGGTCTTGAGGCTTTTTCGGAACTTAAGGAGGTCCTGCTCAAGATGCAGAGGGAGGCTATTCCTCAGGAGGGAGCCCCCCGAGGTAACTGATCGACCACCAGCTCTCCATTTAGCAAACCGCTTCACACATCCCTTTAACAAAGTTTGTTCAGTGAATTGTATAGGTTTTTATTGGTGCAACATGTTTTTCAGAGAACTCATGGGTTTTTACCAGTGCATGCTATTTTTCTACAATTTACTAATATCATACTGACCCTGATATAGCAACGTTCTGTCCAATTTTCTACGTTGCACCTTAAAACTCGGCCATGTCCCACCTTCTATTATCATTTCTAACACTTCTATACTGTTCCCACTGTTTTTGCTTCCGTCAACGTCTGCGAACGTCTGATGTCATTGTGGAACTTCTGGACATTGTCACGTGACCAAGCGCTTGTGCGCGGCATGATGACGTGTCCATGAATGCGTTTTCACTTTGCATTCAGGTCATTGCTTCGAGGACAATTCGGAACGGCATTTTGTACTGATCTAGGAACTTTCAAGCTCAAAAGTAACCCTTGCAGAGCTCCTACAGCTATTCTTTCTCATTATCCATTAAAAATTTAGTACAAAGAACATACTTGGAAGAATATTAGCAAAACCACTATTTATATTAAATGTGGTACCTGCTATTGCCATCCCTCCTCCCCATGAGCCACCACCGAAACCAGCTGGAGGACCCACACAACAAAAAACGCACAGTATTTCCTTAGACAATGAAGAGGACCAAGAAGATGAGGTGTAGGAAGTGCCTACCTCTAGCACCCAGAGACAATCAAAGGTGTGGCAGTTCTTTACCACTGTTGGGAATGTACCAAAGGTTAAAGCTGCCAAAGTGAAATGCACTGAGTGCAACTTTGTACTCAGTCATGGACTACCTGGGCATTACCCCTAAGGGACCACCTCCATGTGCCGACACACCAAATCCAACTACCGCAATGCTCTGAGAAAAATGGTTCCTTTCTTAGCAAGTAGTAGGCTGTCTTCCTCCACATCATCCTCCTCAGCCAATACTGTAACCACACAGCCTTCATCTGTGGGACACAAAATCCCACCAGCTGCCTTGCAAGAAATAAAACAGGATGTTGATCCATATCATTGGAAGACAACAGTCCTTTTATATACTTCTACACACCACTATGCAGGGGGAAGTAATTTTGACGTGCGTTTGAAGCTGTAATCAAGGAGCATGAGAAACACTGCCCACTACCTTAGAAGTAACACACGCGCAACATCTTCCCCTGTCCACCTGCCCCTCCATATTAGTGCTTGGTGCAGTTTCCCTCATTTCCCTCCTCACCTTATGTTCTAATCTCTCCTGCAAACATTTTCTTTTAAAACAACAAAAGAAAGGTTCCTTAAGGAACCACCTATCACAGTTAAAAAATAGAACCAAAAAAATAATCTTATACATTCCTCAGTTCTACTTTACATTCCTCAGTAAAGTACATCTACTCAATACGTTTTTCCAACATTTCCATTAGCATTTTGTGTTATGCTAATGGGAATAATGTGACGTTCATCCCCCGTTCCAGGGACCGGAACGTGGGAGACGGCCCGCACGGCCAAGTTGTCGGCCCAAGCGAAGTGTGTCTGTGTGCGCCCTGATGTCTGTGGGCTGTGGCACGTTACAAATAAATAAATAACGAGTGCGCCAGACCATTATGGCTCAGGACCCCCTGAAATGGGGGATAAAGGCCATTAGCACCACTGATTCCCAAAGTGGGAATGTGGGGTGCTAAAAAATAAATGTTTCTTCCTACAGCGGGACTCCGAAAGGAAGGAAAATCCTTTTCCAAGATGGACACCATGGAAATAGAAGGCGGGGCTCTGTATTGAGCCCCTTTCCCCTTTCTATGGCAGCCTGCAGAACCCTATAACTATATTACCATGAGCACATTGTTTTCCCTTTCAAACCTATCCTACTTTCAAATAACTTTACCACATAGCCAGTCCCATGTGGACATGGCCACTTTAATACCATTTTCCGTCCTTCGGGGTCATGTCCAGTAGCCAGATTTTCTGCATCATGACCTTATACCATGACCAGAACAATCTGGCCACTGCCCATGGCCACAGGCTATACCTTAGTCACCAAAAGTATATCATTATTTTTTGCACCTACATTATGACGCTTGTCAAAAAATAAATTACGGCACATTTGCAAAACCATGCTTTAAGGTCCTTGCCAATGCTCCTTACACGAATTTGCTTGAAATCCGCCCATGTTTTATTTTTTCAAAATTGTCAAAATGCATGTACATACAATAGTCATATAATTTAGCCCCCACTTGACAAAATCCATTCAGTCTTTAAACAAAAATTGAAGGTTGGGTCTATTATTTTTCTCAAAACTTTTGTCCACATTCGTCAAAAGGCAACAAAGTTATAAGCCATCTAAAAATGTTGAGAGCCCCCTCTAATTATGCCCCCTCTTGAGAGAATCCCACCAAACTTTGCAAAACTATTCAAAATTAGGGTTAGAAAAATTCCAAAATTCCATGCAGTTTCATTGAGTGGGGACAAATTTATAAGCCATCCAAAAGCTGCTTTTCACGAACCCTGTAATGCAGAAATAGGCACAGATGTCCTAGGACATCTGAAGTATCCCCGGACACCACAGGACAGTCCAAGGTCATCTGGAGTGTTCGCGGACTTTCGGGGGATGACAAACACCTTTTTTTGGCTTCTTATGACCATATCCCATCCTCATCACCCCCACCTTCCCACGGATTGTTTTGAGTTTGAAAAGTGCAATGTTGTTTTTTTTTTTACTGCCGTGTCTGTGGACACCGGCAAAAGTCAGCAAATCCAACATGGCGGGCATTTCAAGACAACTGACGTATTTCACGCTTTTCCCTATCCAATTAGCAGGCAAGCCCGATGTCCGCGGATTTCCCGCGGACAGAACAGAGAAATGGGTCAGCGCACTGAACCCAGATATCACTAATTGTTTTGACTTACTTTTAGCCAGTTTTAAAGAAAACTACTAGACAGATTTACACCAAATTTACAAAAGCACACTTTTGGGACCAACGCCGCTACTGCCGCAAATTTGGTGAAAATCCGTCCAGCGGTTTGGTCTGTAGGCGTGAGCAGAGTTTTTTCCATTATGTCTATGGGAAAAAGAAAATAATTTGGACCCCCTATAACTTTGCCCCCCCTTGACGAAACTCACCAAACTTGCCAAAACAATTCAGAGTGGGCCATATGCTTATTTACCAAGGTTGATGACCAGTGATGTCATCAATGACATTTGTGATGTCATCATTGATGTCCTGGGTGTTAGTCTTAGCAGTGCGCGGTGGTGGCGTGAGTTATGGTTGCTTAGCTTACCATAACTGGCGAATTTCAAGGGTTTTTCGGTTTTACTTGAAACCTTAATGTCCCTTTGACAACGTTTTTCACTGAATTTCATAGGTTTTTAGTAGTGCAGCTTAACCATAACGTCCCTTTAACAAAGTTTTTTCACTGAATTTCATAGGTTTTTAGTAGTGCAACTTAACCATAACGTCCCTTTAACAAAGTTTTTTCATTGAATTTCATAGGTTTTTATTAGTGCAACTTAACCATAACGTCCCTGTAACATTTTTTTTTTTTACTACATTTTAAAGGTTTTTATTAGTGCAACGTCACCATAACATCCTTTTCAATAGATGAAGACCACTAACATCTTATGTCCTCAAAGTGGGAACGCCGGGTGGTAAAAAAAAAAAAAAAAGATTTTCCTTCCTACACCGGGACGCCGCAGGAAAATCTTTTACCAAGATGGCCACCATGGAAAGGGAAGGCGGGGTGTATAAAGAGAACACAACAGGGCATGAGCGGGGGGTGCGGGGGAACAGGGGAGACACATGGGCATGAACGGGGGTGGGGAAACACGAGGGAGACACGGGGCATGAGCGGGGATGGGGGGAACAGGGCGCACACGGGCCATGAGCGGGGGTGGGGGGAACAGGGCACACACAGGGCATGAGCGGGGGTGGGGGAACAGGGCGCACACACGCGGCATGAGCGGGGGGTGAGGGGGAAGGGGTGAGACACATGGGGCATGAGCGGGGGGGTGGGGGGAAGGGGAGAGACACACGGGGCATGAGCAGGGGGTGGGGGAAGGGGAGAGAGACACGGGGCATGAGCAGGGTTGGGGGGAAGGGGAGAGACACGGGGCATGAGCGGGGGTTGGGGGAAGGAGGGAGACACGGGGCATGAGCGAGGGTGGGGGGAAGGGGAGAGACACACAGGGCATGAGCGGGGGGTGGGGGGAAGGGGAGAGAGACACAGGGCATGAGCAGGGGTGGGGGGGAAAGGAAGAGAGACAAACGGGGCATGAGCGGGGGGTGGGGGTAAGGGGAGAGAGACACGGGGCATGAGCAGGGGGTGGGCGGGAAGGGGAGAGAGACACGGGGCATGAGCGGGGGAGGGGGTAGGGGAGAGAGACACAGGGCATGAGCGGGGGTGGAGGGGAGGGGAGAGACACACGGGGCATGAGCGGGGGGGTGGGGGAAAGGAGGGAGACATGGAGCATGAGCGGGGGGTGGGGGCGTAACACAAGGGAGACACGGGGCATGAGCGGGTGGTGGGGAGTAACAGGGGAAACAGGGCATGGGTGGGGGGGTAACACAAGGGAGACACGGGGCATGAGCTGGGGTGGGGGTAACACAAGGGAGACAAGGGGCATGAGCGGGGGTGGGGGGTAACAGGGGAGACAGGTCATGAGCGTGGGGTGGGGGGGAACAGGGGAGACATGGGGCATGAGCGGGGGGTGGGGGGAAGTGGAGAGAGACACGGGGCATGAGCGGGGGGTGGGGGGCGGGAGGGATAGAGAAACGGGGCATGAGGGGGGGTGGGCGGCGGGAGGGATAGAGACACGGGGCATGAGCGGGGGGTGGGCGGCGGGAGGGATAGAGACACGGGGCATGAGTGGGGGGTGGGCGGCGGGAGGGATAGAGACACGGGGCATGAGCGGGGGGTGGGTGGCGGGAGGGATAGAGACACATGGAATGAGCGGGGGAGGGATAGAGACATGGGGCATGAGCGGGGGGAGGGATAGAGACACGGGGCATGAGCGGGGGAATGGGTGTCGGGAGGGATAGACACACGGGGCATGAGCGGGGGGTGGGCGGCGGGAGGGATAGACACACGGGGCATGAGCGGGGGGCGGGCGGGAGAAATAGACACACGGGGCATGAGCGGGGGTGGGCGGCGGGAGGGATAGACACACGGGGCATGAGCGGGGGGTGGGCGGCGTGAGGGATAGACACACGGGGCATGAGCGGGCGTGCGGGGGAGGGGAGAGACACACAGGGCATGAGCGGGGGGTGGGCAGCGGGAGGGATAGAGACACGGGGCATGAGCGGGGGGTGGGCGGCGGGAGGGATAGAGACACGGGGCATGAGCGGGGGGTGGGCGGCGGGAGGGATAGAGACACGGGGCATGAGCGGGGGTGGGCGGCGGGAGAGATAGAGACACGGGGCATGAGCGGGGTGTGGGCGGCGGGAGGGATAGAGACACATGGCATGAGCGGGGGAGGGATAGAGACATGGGGCATGAGCGGGGGGAGGGATAGAGACACGGGGCATGAGCGGGGGGGTGGGTGGTGGGAGGGATAGACACACGGGGCATGAGCGGGGGGCGGGCGGGAGAAATAGACACACAGGGCATGAGCGGGGGGTGGGCGGCGGGAGGGATAGACACACGGGGCATGAGAGGGGGGTGGGTGGCGGGAGGGATAGACACACGGGGCATGAGCGGGGGTGCGGGGGAGGGGAGAGACACACAGGGCATGAGCGGGGGGTGGGCAGCGGGAGAGATAGAGACACGGGGCATGAGTGGGGGGGTGGGGGGAGGGGAGAGCACACAGGGCATGAACGGGGGTTGGGGGAAGGGGAGAGACACACGGGGCATGAACGGGGGGTGGGCAGCGGGAGGGATAGAGACACGGGGCATGAGCGGGGGGTGGGCGGCGGGAGGGATAGAGACACGGGGCATGAGCGGGGGGTGGGCGGCGTGAGGGATAGACACACAGGGCATGAGCGGGAGGTCGGGGGGTGGGGGGAGGGTTAGAGACACACGGGGCATGAGCGGGGGTGGGTGGGTGTGAGGGGAGAGACACATGGGGCATGTGCGGGGGTGGGCGGTGGGAGGGATAGAGACACGGGGCATGAGCAGGGGGTGGGTGGCGGGAGGGATAGAGACACGGGGACGGGGCATGAGCGGGGGGTGGGCGGCAGGAGGGATAGAGACACGGGGCATGAGAGGGGGGTGGGCGGCATGAGGGATAGACACACAGGGCATGAGCGGGGCGGGGGGTCGGGGGGTGGGGGGGAGGGGAGAGACACACGGGGCAAGAGCAGGGGTGGGGGGGAGGGGAGAGACACACAGGGCATGAGCGGGGGGTGGGCAGGAGGGGGAGAGACGCACAGGGCATGAGCGGGGGTGGGGGGGAGGGGAGAGACACACGGGGCATGGGTGGGGGGCAGGGGAGAGACACACGGGGCATGAGCGGGGGGTGGGTGGCGGGAGGCATAGAGATACGGGGCATGAGCGGGAGGGAGAGAGACACACAGGGCATGAGCGGGGGGTGGGCGGCGGGAGGGATAGACACACGGGGCATGAGCAGGTGGTGGGCGGCGGGAGGGATAGAGACACGGGGCATGAGCGGGGGGTGGGCGGCGGGAGGGATAGACACACAGAGCATGAGCGGGGGGTGGGCGGCGGGAGGGATAGAGACACGGGGCATGAGCGGGGGTGGGCGGCGGGAGGGATAGACACACGGGGCATGAGCGGCGGGAGGGATAGACACACGGGGCATGAGAGGGGGGTGGGCGGTGGGAGGGATAGACACATGGGGCATGAGCGGGGGGTGGGTGGCGGTAGGGATAGACACACGGGGCATGAGCGGGGGGTGGGCGGTGGGAGGGATAGACACACGGGGCATGAGCGGGGTGGGCGGCGGGAGGGATAGAGACACGGGGTATGAGCAGGGGGTGGGCAGCGGGAGGGATAGACACACGGGGCATGAGTGGGGGGTGGGCGGCGGGAGGGATAGACACACGGGGCATGAGCGGGGGGTGGGCGGCGGGAGGGATAGAGACACGGGGCATGAGCGGGGGGTGGGCAGCGGGAGGGCGGCGGGAGGGATAGAGACACGGGGCATGAGCGGGGGGTGGGCGGCAGGAGGGATAGAGACACGGGGCATGAGCGGGGGGTGGGCGGCGGGAGGGATAGAGACATATGGCGTGAGCGGGGGAGGAATAGAGACCTGGGCATGAGCGGGGGGAGGGATAGAGACACAGGGCATGAGCGGGGGGGTGGGTGGCGGGTGGGATAGACACACGGGGCATGAGCGGGGGGTGGGCGGCGTGAGGGATAGACACACGGGGCATGAGCGGGGGGCGGGCGGGAGAAATAGACACCTTGGGCATGAGTGGGGGGTGGGCGGCGGGAGGGATAGACACACGGGGCATGAGCGGGGGTGTGCGGCGGTCGGGATAGACACACGGGGCATGAGCGGGGTGGGGGGAGGGGAGAGACACACAGGGCATGAGTGGGGGGTGGGCAGCGGGAGGGATAGAGACACGGGGCATGAGCGGGGGGTGGGCGGCGGGAGGGATAGAGACATGGGGCATGAGCGGGTGGTGGGCGGCGCGAGGGATAAAGACACGGGGCATGGGTGGGGGGGTGGGGTGGTTGGGGGAGGGGAGAGACACACGGGGCATGAGCGGGGGTGGGGGGGAGGGCAGAGACACACAGGGCTTGAGCGGGGGGTGGGCAGCGGGAGGGATAGAGACACGGGGCTTGAGCGGGGGTGGGCGGCAGGAGGGATAGAGACACGGGGCATGAGCGGGAGGTGGGCGGCGTGAGGGATAGACACACGGGGCAAGAGCGGGGGGTCGGGGGGTGGGGGGAAGGGAGAGACACACAGGGCATGAGCGGAGGTGGGTGGGAGGGGAGAGACACATGGGGCATGAGCGGGGGGTGGGCGGCGGTCGGGATAGAGACACGGGGCATGAGCGGGGGGTGGGCGGCATGAGGGATAGACACACGGGGCATGAGCGGGGGGTCGGGGGGTGGGGGGGAAGGGGAGAGACACACGGGGCAAGAGCGGGGGTGGGGGGGAGGGGAGAGACACACGGGGCATGAGCTGGGGGTGGGCAGGAGGGGGAGAGAAACACGGGGCATGAGTGGGGGTGGGGGGGAGGGGAGAGACACACGGGGCATGGGTGGGGGGCAAGGGAGAGACACACGGGGCATGAGCGGATGGTGGGCGGCGGGAGGGATAGAGACACGGGGCATGAGCGGGAGGGAGAGACACACACAGGGCATGAGCGGGGGGTGGGCGGGAGGGGGAGAGACACACAGGGCATGAGCAGGGGGTGGGCGGCGGGAGGGATAGACACACAGGGCATGAGCGGGGGGTGGGCGGCGGGAGGGATAGAGACACGGGGCATGAGCGGGGGTGCGCGGCGGGAGGGATAGACACACAGGGCATGAGCGGCGGGAGGGATAGTCATACGGGGCATGAGCAGGGGGTGGGCAGGAGGGGGAGAGACACACGGGGCATGAGCGGGGGTGGGGGGGAGGGGAGAGATACACGGGGCATGGGTGGGGGGCAGGAGAGAGACACACGGGGCATGAGCGGGGGTGGGCGGCGGGAGGGATTGAGACACGGGGCATGAGCGGGAGGGAGAGACACACACAGGGCATGAGCGGGGGGTGGGCGGGAGGGAGGGGGAGAGACACACGGGGCATGAGCGGGGGGTGGGCGGCGGGAGGGATAGACACACAGGGCATGAGCAGGGGGTGGGCGGCAGGAGGGATAGAGGCACGGGGCATGAGAGGGGGGTGGGTGGCGGTAGGGATAGACACATGGGGCATGAGCGGGGGGTGGGCGTCCGGAGGGATAGACACACGGGGCGGGGGTGGGCGGCGGGTGGGATAGAGACACGGGGTATGAGCGGGGGGTGGGCAGCGGGAGGGATAGACACACGGGGCATGAGTGGGGGGTGGCCGGTGGGAGGGATAGACACACGGGGCATGAGTGGGGGGTGGGCGGCGGGAGGGATAGAGACACGGGGCATGAGCGGGGGGTGGGCGGCGGGAGGGATAGAGACACGGGGCATGAGCGGCGGGTGGGCACCGGGAGGGATAGAGGAGACACGGGGCATGAGCGGAGGGTGGGCTGGAGGGAGGGATAGACACACGGGGCATGAGCGGGGTGTGGGCGGTAGGGGGAGAGACACACTGGGCATGAGCGGTGGGTGGGCGGCGGGAGTGATAGACACACGGGGCATGAGCGGGGGTGGGCGGCGGGAGGGATAGAGACACGGGTATGAGCGGGGGGTGGGCGGCGGGAGTGATAGACACACGGGGCATGAGCGGGGGTGGGCGGCGGGCGGGATAGGCACACGGGGCATGAGCGGGGGGTGGGCGGCGGGAGGGATAGAGACATGGGGCATGAGCGGGGGGTGGGCGTCGGGAGGGATAGAGACATGAGGCATGAGCCGGGGGTGGGCAGCGGGAGGGATAGAGGAGACATGGGGCATAAGCAGGGGGTGGGCGGGAGGGAGGGATAGACACACGGGGCATGAGCGGGAGGGAGAGAGACACACGGGGCATGAGCGGGGGGTGGGCGGGAGGGGGAGAGACACACGGGGCATGAGCGGGGGGTGGGCGGGTGGGGGAGAGACACACAGGGCATGAGCGGGGGGTGGGCGGGTGGGGGAGAGACACACAGGGCATGAGCGGGGGTAGGGTGAGGGGGAGAGACACACGGGGCATGAGCGGGGTGGGGGGAGAGAGAGAGATGCACGGGGCATGAGCGGGGGGTGGGCGGCGGGAGGGATAGACACACGGGGCGGGGGTGGGCGGCGGGAGGGATAGAGACACGGGGTATGAGCGGGGGGTGGGCAGCGGGAGGGATAGACACATGGGGCATGAGTGGGGGTGGGCGGCGGGAGGGATAGACACACGGGGCATGAGCGGGGGGTGGGCGGCGGGAGGGATAGAGACATGGGGCATGAGCGGGGGGTGGGCGGCGGGAGGGATAGAGACACGGGGCATGAGCGGGGGGTGGGCAGCGGGAGGGATAGAGAAGACACGGGGCATGAGCGGAGGGTTGGCTGGAGGGAGGGATAGACACACGGGGCATGAGCGGGGGGTGGGCGGGAGGGGGAGAGACACACTGGTCATGAGCGGGGGGTGGGCGGCGGGAGTGATAGACACACGGGGCATGAGCGGGGGTGGGCGGCGGGAGGGATAGACACACGGTGTATGAGCGGGGTGGGGGGAGGGGAGAGACACACAGGGCATGAGTGGGGGGTGGGCAGCGGGAGGGATAGAGACACGGGGCATGAGCGGGGGGTGGGCGGCGGGAGGGATAGAGACATGGGGCATGAGCGGGTGGTGGGCGGCGCGAGGGATAAAGACACGGGGCATGGGTGGGGGGGTGGGGTGGTGGGGGGAGTGGAGAGACACACGGGGCATGAGCGGGGGTGGGGGGGAGGGCAGAGACACACAGGGCTTGAGCGGGGGGTGGGCAGCGGGAGGGATAGAGACACGGGGCTTGAGCGGGGGTGGGCGGCGGGAGGGATAGAGACACGGGGCATGAGCGGGAGGTGGGCGGCGTGAGGGATAGACACACGGGGCATGAGCGGGGGGTCGGGGGGTGGGGGGAGGGGAGAGACACACAGGGCATGAGCGGGGGTGGGTGGGAGGGGAGAGACACATGGGGCATGAGTGGGGGGTGGGCGGCGGGAGGGATAGAGACACGGGGCATGAGCGGGGGGTGGGCGGCATGAGGGATAGACACACGGGGCATGAGCGGGGGGTCGGGGGGCGGGGGGAAGGGGAGAGACACACGGGGCAAGAGCAGGGGTGGGGGGAGGGGAGAGACACACGGGGCATGAGCTGGGGGTGGGCAGGAGGGGGAGAGAAACACGGGGCATGAGCGGGGGTGGGGGGGAGGGGAGAGACCCACGGGGCATGGGTGGGGGGCAAGGGAGAGACACACGGGGCATGAGCGGATGGTGGGCGGCGGGAGGGATAGAGACACGGGGCATGAGCGGGAGGGAGAGACACACACAGGGCATGAGCGGGGGGTGGGCGGGAGGGGGAGAGACACACAGGGCATGAGCAGGGGGTGGGCGGCGGGAGGGATAGACACACAGGGCATGAGCGGGGGGTGGGCGGCGGGAGGGATAGAGACACGGGGCATGAGCGGGGGTGCGCGGCGGGAGGGATAGACACACAGGGCATGAGCGGCGGGAGGGATAGTCATACGGGGCATGAGCAGGGGGTCGGGGGGTGGGGGGAGGGGAGAGACACACGGGGCATGAGCGGGGGTGGGTGGGAGGGGAGAGACACATGTGGCATGAGCGGGGGGTGGGCGGCGGGAGGGATAGAGACACGGGGCATGAGCAGGGGGTGGGCGGCGGGAGGGATAGAGACACGGGGACGGGGCATGAGCGGGGGGTGGGCGGCGGGAGGGATAGAGACACGGGGCATGAACGGGGGGTGGGCGGCATGAGGGATAGACACATGGGGCATGAGCGGGGGGTCGGGGGGTGGGGGGGAGGTGCGAGACACACGGGGCAAGAGCGGGGGTGGGGGGGAGGGGAGAGACACACGGGGCATGAGCTGGGGGTGGGCAGGAGTGGGAGAGACACACGGGGCATGAGCGGGGGTGGGGGGAGGGGAGAGATACACGGGGCATGGGTGGGGGGCAGGGGAGAGACACACGGGGCATGAGCGGGGGTGGGCGGCGGGAGGGATAGAGACACGGGGCATGAGCGGGAGGGAGAGACACACACAGGGCATGAGCGGGGGGTGGGCGGGAGGGAGGGGGAGAGACACACGGGGCATGAGCGGGGGGTGGGCGGCGGGAGGGATAGACACACAGGGCATGAGCAGGGGGTGGGCGGCAGGAGGGATAGAGGCACGGGGCATGAGAGGGGGGTGGGTGGCGGTAGGGATAGACACACGGGGCATGAGCGGGGGGTGGGCGTCGGGAGGGATAGACACATGGGGCATGAGCGGGGGGTCGGGGGGTGGGGGGGAGGGGCGAGACACACGGGGCAAGAGCAGGGGTGGGGGGAGGGGAGAGACACACGGGGCATGAGCTGGGGGTGGGCAGGAGGGGGAGAGAAACACGGGGCATGAGCGGGGGTGGGGGGGAGGGGAGAGACACACGGGGCATGGGTGGGGGGCAAGGGAGAGACACACGGGGCATGAGCGGATGGTGGGCGGCGGGAGGGATAGAGACACGGGGCATGAGCGGGAGGGAGAGACACACACAGGGCATGAGCGGGGGGTGGGCGGGAGGGGGAGAGACACACAGGGCATGAGCAGGGGGTGGGCGGCGGGAGGGATAGACACACAGGGCATGAGCGGGGGGTGGGCGGCGGGAGGGATAGAGACACGGGGCATGAGCGGGGGTGCGCGGCGGGAGGGATAGACACACAGGGCATGAGCGGCGGGAGGGATAGTCATACGGGGCATGAGCAGGGGGTCGGGGGGTGGGGGGAGGGGAGAGACACACGGGGCATGAGCGGGGGTGGGTGGGAGGGGAGAGACACATGTGGCATGAGCGGGGGGTGGGCGGCGGGAGGGATAGAGACACGGGGCATGAGCAGGGGGTGGGCGGCGGGAGGGATAGAGACACGGGGACGGGGCATGAGCGGGGGGTGGGCGGCGGGAGGGATAGAGACACGGGGCATGAACGGGGGGTGGGCGGCATGAGGGATAGACACATGGGGCATGAGCGGGGGGTCGGGGGGTGGGGGGGAGGGGCGAGACACACGGGGCAAGAGCGGGGGTGGGGGGAGGGGAGAGACACGGGGCATGAGCTGGGGGTGGGCAGGAGGGGGAGAGACACACGGGGCATGAGCGGGGGTGGGGGGGAGGGGAGAGATACACGGGGCATGGGTGGGGGGCAGGGGAGAGACACACGGGGCATGAGCGGGGGTGGGCGGCGGGAGGGATAGAGACACGGGGCATGAGCGGGAGGGAGAGACACACACAGGGCATGAGCGGGGGGTGGGCGGGAGGGAGGGGGAGAGACACACGGGGCATGAGCGGGGGGTGGGCGGCGGGAGGGATAGACACACAGGGCATGAGCAGGGGGTGGGCGGCAGGAGGGATAGAGGCACGGGGCATGAGAGGGGGGTGGGTGGCGGTAGGGATAGACACACGGGGCATGAGCGGGGGGTGGGCGGCGGGAGGGATAGAGACACGGGGCATGAGCGGGGGGTGGGCGGCGGGAGGGATAGTGGAGACACGGGACATGAGCGGAGGGTGGGCTGGAGGGAGGGATAGACACACGGGGCATGAGCGGGGGGTGGGCGGTAGGGGGAGAGACACACTGGGCATGAGCGGTGGGTGGGCGGCGGGAGTGATAGACACACGGGGCATGAGCGGGGGTGGGCGGCGGGAGGGATAGAGACACGGGTATGAGCGGGGGGTGGGCGGCGGGAGTGATAGACACACGGGGCATGAGCGGGGGTGGGCGGCGGCCGGGATAGGCACACGGGGATGAGCGGGGGGTGGGCGGCGGGAGGGATAGAGACATGGGGCATGAGCGGGGGGTGGGCGTCGGGAGGGATAGAGACATGAGGCATGAGCGGGGAGTGGGCAGCGGGAGGGATAGAGGAGACATGGGGCATAAGCAGGGGGTGGGCGGGAGGGAGGGATAGACACACGGGGCATGAGCGGGAGGGAGAGAGACACACGGGGCATGAGCGGGGGTTGGGCGGGAGGGGGAGAGACACACGGGGCATGAGCGGGGGGTGGGCGGGTGGGGGAGAGACACACAGGGCATGAGCGGGGGGTGGGCGGGTGGGGGAGAGACACACGGGGCATGAGCGGGGGTAGGGTGAGGGGAGGGATAGACACACGGGGCGGGGGTGGGCGGCGGGAGGGATAGAGACACGGGGTATGAGCGGGGGGTGGGCAGCGGGAGGGATAGACACATGGGGCATGAGTGGGGGTGGGCGGCGGGAGGGATAGACACACGGGGGGTGGGCGGCGGGAGGGATAGAGACACGGGGCATGAGCGGGGGGTGGGCAGCGGGAGGGATAGAGAAGACACGGGGCATGAGCGGAGGGTTGGCTGGAGGGAGGGATAGACACACGGGGCATGAGCGGGGGGTGGGCGAGAGGGGGAGAGACACACTGGTCATGAGCGGGGGGTGGGCGGCGGGAGTGATAGACACACGGGGCATGAGCGGGGGTGGGCGGCGGGAGGGATAGAGACACGGGGTATGAGCGGGGGTGGGCGGCGGGAGGGATAGACACATGGGGCATGAGCGGGGGTGGGCGGCGGGCGGGATAGTCACACGGGGCATGAGCGGGGGGTGGGCGGCGGGAGGGATAGAGACATGGGGCATGAGCGGGGGGTGGGCGTCGGGAGGGGTAGAGACATGAGGCATGAGCGGGGGGTGGGCAGCAGGAGGGATAGAGGAGACACGGGGCATGAGCGGGGGGTGGGCGGGAGGGAGGGATAGACACACGGGGCATGAGCGGGAGGGAGAGAGACACACGGGGCATGAGCGGGGGGTGGGCGGGAGGGGGAGAGACACACGGGGCATGAGTGGGGGGTGGGCGGGAGGGGGAGAGACACACGGGGCATGAGCGGGGGTAGGCGGGAGGGGGAGAGACACACGGGGCATGAGAGGGGTGGGGGGAGGGAGAGAGACACACGGGGCATGAGCGGGGGGTGGGCGGGAGGGGGAGAGACACACGGGGCATGAGCGGGGTGGTCGGGAGGGGGAGAGACACGGGGCATGAGCGGGGGGTGGCCGGGAGGGGGAGTGACACACGGGGCATGAGCGGGGGGTGGGCGGGAGGGGGAGAGACACACGGGGCATGAGCGGGGGTGGGCGGGAGGGGGAGAGACACACGGGGCTTGAGCAGGGGTGGGGGGAGGGAGAGAGACACACGGGGCATGAGCAGGGGTGGGGGGAGGGAGAGAGACACACGGCATTCGTGTGCAGGCAGCAGATCCCGCTCCTCGGCCCTCCGCTGGCCACCGTGTGCCGATGGCGTGAGCGGGGGGCTGGAGGAACAGAGGAGACACCCCTGCTCATGCCGCGTGTGTCTCTCCCCCTCCCACCACCCCTCGCTCATGCCCCGTGTGTCTCTCTCCCTCCCCCCACCCCCTGCTCATGCCCCATGTGTCTCTCTCTCTCCCTCCCCCCACCCCCGCTCATGCCCCGTGTGTCTCCCTCCCCCCACCCCCGCTCATGCCCTGTGTGTCTCTCCCCCTCCCGTCCACCCCCCGCTCATGCCCCGTGTGTCTCTCCCCCTCCTGCCCACCCCCTTTCATGCCCCGTGTCTCTCGCCCTCCCCCCCACCCCTGCTCATGCCACGTGTTTCTCTACCCTCCCACCCACCCCCCGCTCATGCCCCGTGTGTCTCTCTCCCTCCCCCCACCACCCACTCATGCCCCGTGTGTCTCTCTAATAGTTAGCATAAACATTCATAATTATTTTTTGTGCCTCACACATGATCTGCACATGCAAGGAGTGCCAGTGTCTCCTGTTCTTGAACATGTGTTCTATGGCTGCAGCTGTATAAGGGCCACATGGGTGCATCAATGGCAATCCAAACGCACAGTGCCCAGCTATGTTGTAAACAAATGCCCTCACTAGTCCTGCTCTGATACATTTATAATGGGGCGCGTATAGACCCCTTGGAAGATGCAATGATCACATTGAGGAAAAGGCAGAGAGTCCATGACTGTGAGGAGTATGACATCTCCAGTATAATGCCACTCCCGTTTCTATGCTTAAATGGGATTTTGATGCATTTTTCTGTGGTCTCTCCCCCTCGGGTAACCCTAGTTTACTCTTTTTGGGGCAAAAACGTGAGGAGCCCCTTACTCAGTTTATTTCAAATAACACTACAATTAACCATTAACATTCAAAGTTTTGTAAATAAAATTTTGTTTTTATTTCCGCTACTTCTCAATTGGTCGATACATTCAGGATAAGTAATCAGAGTATATCCCTCGTTCTACAGCAATTATTATGTCACATAAACACACTCTAACTAATATATAGCTTTAAATGCTGCCACAGTTTTCAATGCTTCACAAATGTTCATTCACTGTAACTCATTTATGTATGTCCAACACCCTGGACATAACTTGACTCGTTTCAGATATCAGTGTATCCTTCTTCAGAGGCTATTTTGTAGTCTGCACATCTGATGTAACGTTAATTACAGTATCAAACTGTCCTATAAGACAAAATCATTATACTCTTTCAATTATCTACTCCTCCTTTAAATTCATTAACAATCAACTGCTGCATTCACAATACCATATAACTCACTGACCTCTAATGAATATTTACTCCACACTGTTTCCTTTTTACCTAAAAACAAGATGAACATTGAAATCATTCTGTGTCGCATCCTGATATCTAGAGCTCAGCATCATTCTCTTGTCAGGGGCCCACCTTACTAGACAGTATTGCTAGTCAGGAAACTCTTCTGTTCTCGTGTCCACAAGGTTGAACGCTGCAAGCACGGCAACCTGTGTTAGCAAGCAAAGCCATTAAAGCAGTTCCGAACTCACATGGAGTTTTCGATAACACAACAGTTTACAACTGCTCCAATGCTAAGATTTCTCACTCGTTAATGGCACTTGATGCGTTCTGCACACGGAGAACGAGGCATCAAACTGGCTAGCCGGTCAGGTGCCCTGTGTCCATATATAAGAGGCGCCTGTGCTGCTATAGCAACAGCCCAAGGGAAATAAGCCGTGGCATGAGGCAGGCGGCGGCCATCTTGAGTTAGTGTTTCTGACTACTCCAAACAATGTAATTCCTCCTATGGATATACCCGGGATCTTTAATAGCATAAGGGACGTCTTCCGCACCTAGTGAGGACTGGAACATAAATAATCTTAATGCTATATCTCACAGATTGACCTTATTAGAATCGAAAGCTGTTCACTGCTGATACTCACATAGACACCCCTCAATTAATTCCACTGCTGGAAGTATCGTTCTATAATCTATGCGTAAGGCAACAAATTGGCTATATGGATCATTCCGTCTCATATGCTGTATTACCCATGCGTCATCCTAGCGACGCCGCTCTCACCCAGGCAACACTCTGTTGCCAGTGAGGCTATTGTTCTCCACAGTTGTCAGTCATATCAGTAATTTTTTCTAACCCTCGATTTAAGCGCAGTGTGGCAGTAAAGAGACCTCTATAAGCCTAGGTGGGTCAATCTTTCCTCTTCGGGCAACGGGTCACAGGGTATCCTGTTTCCCAGTAATACTGCCTATTAGGAGTAGCTCATGGTGGTTTCACAATCAACAAACAATTCCCTTTGGTCAAGCCCCCCAGCATATATAGTGATGTTCACAATCTTTACCCAATGATAGCCCACTCATCCACCTCCCAGCTCCCAGTGCTGTTCACACTCTCAATTCCATTCTATGCCCAAAAGTAGCTTTTCAAAAAATGGTAATTATATATTCACCAACATCACCAGCCGGTTAATGGGATTGTGGAACACTTTAATTAGGCATATAAGAATTACATCCACTTGGCAGTAGGAAAAGGACTGCAGGCCTGTGGTGTTAGGAGGAAATGTTGCAGGTATTAGAACTTAAAGCTTTACACTACAACTGGTGTTTCTGTTTTTGAACTCTTGATGGGCAACAGTGCCTGGTTTGCTTGATCCTACTTAGGATATCCAGGAGGGGAAGCATACCGCCTCATTACGAGTCTAGCTGTAATTCAGCGGTAAATCTGCTGAATTGCCACCAAAACTGTTTAACGTTACACCACTCACTGGCTGTGTGGATGCGGCATGGATGAATTTACAAGATGGTGTGGCGGTGTACAGTAGTACGTTTGAAAATATCAACATTTCTTGAATATCTTAAATTCTCTGGATTTGTTCATGAATCTAGTCTGCGGTGTGGCTATGACTCAGGACAGAGCAGTAATGAAACAGGGAAAAAGGAGAGTGTGGTTTCCTCAAGTTCGGTATGGTGGGCAAGAGAGGCGCTCCAATCTGGGAGCTGTCAATGAGCATACAACTGTGTTAAATACGGTGCTTTCCCTTACTTTTAGAATGATAGAGCTACAGATGTTGAAATTGCTCATCCAATCCACCGTTGCAAGAAGTTGCTTGTTTGCAAGCATATTGACCGGGTCTATTCCCCATAAAAGTTGGGCAGTAAACCAAAGTGGTGCTGCAGTGGTGACGAGTGATGTGAAGCAGTCAGCGGTGGCAGTTAGAGACGAGTAGAACAGACAGGAGAGGGCCACAGAGGCAGAAAGAGATAGGTCATGGAGTGGGCAAAAGAATACAGAGGAGGTGGGGAAAGCAGGTGAATGAAACAGTCCGGAGAGGATGGTGGAAGCAGAGAAAACAGTAGAGTGGAGCAGATGTGGGAGGACCGCAGAAAGAGAAAGCTAGAAGAATGGATAGTAAAGTCTAGTCAAGGTGGAAAGATTCGGTTAGCAGAGCAGACAGGAGAAGACAGAGGAGGAGAGAGAAAGAAAGTGTAACCAACAAGGAAGTGTGGCCAAAGCAAGGAGAGGAGAGCAACAGAAGAGGGGAGAGTAAGCAAGTGGTGCAAGACTGAGAGAACATTGCATATAACACAGAAGTGGTGAGCGAGTGGGCCAAAGAGAGGAAAGTGGGCACAGAGGTTTTGGAAGGGAGAAGAGCACAAAACAAGGGGAGACAAGACAACACTTAAAAAACAACAGAATGGAGGGGGAAATAATGTAAGGGGAAAGAGAGGGGAACAAGAGACAGTAAAAACAGTAAAATAAAGAAAGAGTATCTGAAAAACCTTAGTATCGAGAAGGAAATGTTGAAGAGGGATGGGAAACCGCAATAAGCCGAAGGAGGAGAAAAAAGATTATGATAGACGATGAAGTAGGCCACATCATTGTTAGGGATCGAGGAGGCAAAAAAGACAGGAGGCAGAAAGGAAAGAGAAACTGTACACAATGTTGAGGAGGGAAGTGCAGAGGATGGCGAGAGAGGGCAGCAGTTGCACCTGTGCTGGCTAATCATATAGGAGAGTCATGCACCTGTATTCCAAAGTGCCATCCCAAAGCCTGCTGGGCCTAGTGCAATCTGAAAATGTGGTAGACCTAAATCAAGTCAGGACCCCAAGCATGTGGCAGTTGGAGGAACCACCTGAAGAAGTCTCACATCCTGACTATAGCAACAGTAGAAGAAACCTAATTAATGTGGCAGTAGCAAGAAAAATCTGAACCTACCAAAAAATAATGTGAGTAACTTTTTTGATTAACTTCCATGAGGCAAAACCCTAGGGGATTTAGAGACAGACTATGGTCCCAAACAAATTGGAATTGCTCCTTTTTAGTTTCATATTTAAAGACTCTTTGGGCCTCATCACGAGTTCAGCGGTATCCCAGAGGTAAATCTGTTGGAATACCACCCAATGTAAATAGCGTTACCGTAACTTTGTAACTATTAGTTGCGGTGGGAGGTAAATCCCCATTTGTTTGAGTCAATAGGCAATACTGTGGCAGTAATTGTGCCAAAAATGGGCAGATAATCAGTGCATTCACCTCCAGCTGTAAGCTGGAGGTGAATGGACAGAGGTTCGCCCAAACTTGGGATTGGGCGGATCGGTAAAGCAGTAGTAAAAACGTTACCGCCGCTTTTTAACCACTCCGCCCAACTCTTGATGAGGCCTATTCCTTAATCCTGCCCAACCTAATCCTGGAACATTGTGCTGTAGAATACATTTGATAGAACATTAGTTGCTGATTGAGGAGTGCAGAGGAGATAATGATGCTTCAGACATATCCCAAAAGGTAAAAAGAGACTCAAAATGAAGGCAGGGAAAGCATCATTCTACACTAAACATGATCACATGGAACCTACAAACTGGCATAACATTTTGTTGTGAACCTGAAGGAACTAGCAGTGGACTACAATTTTAAAGACCAGACTGAGAGAATAATATTGACCGGGTGGTAGTACATTGCAAAGGCTCAAAAATACAGGAGAAGCTTTTGTAATAAAGGAACACATACTCCTAAAAAAAAAACAAAAACAATAACCATCGCCCAAAGATACAGCTGCTTAACGTAAGGAAGAAGACACAATCCTCAAAGAAGGTGAGATCATCTATGTGAGGCAGCAGAAAAAAACTTAAAATGCCAGACGCGTGGGGACAAGCTGAAGGACAAGCAGCCCACAGGACATCACAACCACTAACGGTGCCTGCTACACGTGCTACAAGAGTGAATCACACGCCACCAGACACAGACATTATCTTGTCGGGAGATAGACGTGTTTGATGTGCAAACAGATTGGACAAATCACAAATACGTGTTCGTCCAGATTGTACAAGCAAATAGCCGCCAGAGTAACAGGCAACGACAATAGCGAGGATTTAGACTCTGAGGTGCTAGCTTTACAAGAGAAGGGGTTAAAAAAGGGGACCAAAATATAATGCACAGCAGACAGTGATGGAAAGCCAGTTGGTCTGATAGCAGACTCGGGGTCAAATGTAATAATCATTCCCAGTGTGAAATGAATAAAAATTGTTTCATTAGTGGTTATGGTGAAAAAGAAGTAGAGCTGCCTAGAAATAAAGACAGCAACTTAATATTGAAAGGAAGAACAATGTTTATAAGTGTGTACATAGTTGAATAGGGACTACACACTGTAGGTTAACATCGCCAAGGCAAAGTACCACTAGAACTTGACCTATCAAAAGAAGTACTGAAGTAGAAGACAAACCACCAAGAGGTGTTCGGCAGTGGGACAGAGTATATAAATGGGTACAAACGCCAGATCAATCTTCGATCAATGCTTTACAGGTAAAACACAAAGGGCGTCATTACAGCTCCCCTGGTCTGGAAACATTGCAGGTAATTCCAGCTTTGGCAATTTTACTGGACCAGTGAAACACAAGCGCCTTCAGAAACAGAAGGGTCAGTTTGCCGTTATCGCACCAAACACATAATGATCCCCAGAGAGTTGCTGTTAACTTCAACTGCCAGAAAAACACTAACAATATAGCAAGAAGAACTGTGCATAAATAGCCCCAACAAACTGATAGATGTCACTGAATGGCTCAGACCTCTTGGCATCATTGGCAATGATGAACAAATGCCACCAGGAGAGGTTGCCCAGTTAACTGAATGGGCATGCTGCATTCCTTTTGTCATTCAGAGTGTACAGGGTCACACACATGCCATTCTGTCTGTGGCCGGCTGTCTTTGTGTAACAAATGAGGATGGGCCTCCAACTTGAGAACATAGTCTAATTCCTTGATGCTGTTCTCATATATGACAGTACAGGTTCATCCCAATACAAGAAATCGGGCACTATTCTCAAGAAATTGCAACACACAAGTCTACTCAAAGAAAAAAGAAAGTTCATGCATGCAAGAACTCACTTCCTCAGGTACACCATATCCAAAGATGAAGTACAAAAGAAAACAAACCTGGTGCTGAAATGGTAGACCCTACTCCAACTTTGAATGACAAGCTTAAGTGTTTTTTTTTGGGTGGTCAGAATATAAATCTGTTGTCAAATTCTCTGCAAAAATGGACCTCTCCAAAAGATGCTGAAGATGTGGTCAGACTTCAAATGTCTCTGACATTAGGAATGAAAGATGTGTATGCTCTATCCGTCTGATGAGTCCACCCAACGGAAAGGAGAGCGGGGTCGATTTGGCCTCCAATATATTGTCAAAACAGAATCTCACTTCTCTAATCTAAATGGAAATGTTGGGGTGTGCATTGGCCACATCATTACTTAGATTGTTCTTTTGGGGTAGACAATTATGCTACCTTAGAGACCCCAAAACTGTAATCCACATTTTGAATCCAGCAGGAACAAAGTCATCTGCTCCATGCCTGGTGAAACTTGCAACACAATTTCACACATTTATTTTAACTGTTGAGCTTATACCGAGGTGAAAGACCAGCCAAGCAGATTGTTCCCTATAGCTTCCAGCTAAATGTGGACTGCCCAGAATGAGTGCATGGTGGCATTTGTCGGAGATGTCATTAAGAAAAATTCAATGTCTCAAGAAGGAAGAGTGGATTAGACTTTTTTGTATCACTTCAACTTTACAAGAAAGATACCCTTTACCAAAACAGTAGGAGAAAGGGGCCACAGTTAGAGTGTGTTAGGCTCTAGGAATTCGCAGGTGTGAGCATCCTCCAGCAATGTCTAGTTTTCAAATAGATATAGGCGGGTTGAGAGCTTAGAGGAACAACAGATCCCTGCACTATTGTCGGTCTAGTCGAAGAATTGATTGGGTGTCGCAGCCGGGTACAGGGTTTGCTTGGGACAAGCTCCAGAATTCCCAAAGAAAGAAGGTACACGAGTAGGTAGGCAAACCTTGTTTATAATGGCGCTGGATTTTGTCGGCATCCTTGAGTGTGGACTATTTTTGAAGAAGGTCAATACGCCTTGCATTGGTTCCCAATGTTTGTTTTTTATTGTGCACGTAAAAAGGGATGTGACCTAGCAGTTTAGGCTGGACTGCCCCTTTTGGGGTGGGGCCAAGCCTGATTTCCATATGGTTTTTCCCCTTCTGTAATGGCTTGGCAGGCGAAGAACGGTGGTCTGGAGGGTTGCCCAGAGCAACGCCAGTGGTTAAGATTCATTCTAAACCTTCCAGCCATCACCTCTTTGTTTTTGCTTTGTAACCCCGAGTGGGACGGGTATGCCCAGACGTGGGTCCCGTGCCTGCTGGGCCTAGAGACCCAAGCGACTCCTCACTGATGAGCCCCAACAAGGGCGAAAAATGTTTGGGGATGCTTGTGGTCTCGTGCAGAAAGGATGTGTCCTAGCAGTTCGGGCTGGACTGCCCCTTTTGGGGTGGGGCCAAGCCTGATTTGCATATGGTTTTTCCCCTTCTGTAATGGCTTGGCTTGGCAGGCGAATAACCGTGGTCTGGGGGGTTGCCCAGAGAAACGGCAGTGGTTAAGGTTCATTCTAAACCTTCCAGCCATCACCTCTTTGTTTTTGCACATGTAAAAAGTGCCAACATGTGTTTTGACCGAAGTCTTTATCAAGGCAGGGTGAACAGATTGTGAAAGTCCTTAATTAAGGAAATGGACGGCCTTCCATTTTCCTTAATTAAGGACCTCCACAATCTGTTTCGAACCAATACAAGGCGTATTGACCTTCTTCAAAAATAGTCCGCACTCAAGGATGCAAACAAAATCAAGCTCCATTATAAACAAGCTTTGCCTACCTACTCGCAGTTTTCAAATAGTGGCACAACAGCATGATCATCCTCTCAGTTGAGACTGGGCAGTGTTTCAGGCCTGGAAGCTGGGACCAACGCTGGTGTGCATATGGTCTTTCCCCTTCTGCAATGGTTTGGCAGGCTGAGGAAGGATGATCTAGAAAGTTGCCCAGAGCAATGCTGGAGGTTAGGATTCATTCCAAACCTTCCAACCATCAGCTCTTGTTTTGGAGCAGGCTTGGAATCGGAACATGTGGTCATGGGACAAGATACTGCTCTGTCACATGTCACTGACAGTGCACTGTTAGAGGAAGCTCAAACTGCTGGGTTGCCATAGCACTGACAGGTCACTGCTGTGGTCCTATTTCACTGACAATGTACTTTTAAAGGAGGCATACATCGCTAGAGATCTACAGAAATGGAGAAGTTCTGTTCACAGCTAGTTTCCTATATATAGCATTAAGAGTTCACAGGTGAAAGAGGTCAATATTGTTAACGTCCTACAGTACTATAGCACTGAAAGAATCCCACACTTATCACGCCCTGCATTCCTGACAAGGCAGCCCTGAGAATAAGTTCATTATGTCATGGTCCTTTAGCAGTGCAGTGACAGGGTATTCTGGGGGTTCTACGTTATTTCGCCGTGGTATTTTTCATCGTGGGTTTTTTCATCGCCGTTTTTTTTCTCGAAAAACTTGTTTGTTTTTTTTTGCTTTTTTGGGGGGGTTACCGCCCCAACCCCCTGGGTGTTCATATTCTGCTGGAAACTGGTGATATGACATTTATTTGGGACTGTACAGTAACTCAGCAGCTTTCAATCCACACTTTTAATTACGTGAACAATTTAAAAAATAAACCTGACTCGGTTGAACAGGGAGAGATTGATCATTAATCAGAGTTTTGAACAACAATTAATAACATTGTCAATCCACATTTCGAATGTATTGAACAACTAAAATCAAACGTTGACATTCCTGTGGAGACGTTACACTGAAACTACATGCCGGATTGTTTTTAATTTCTTAAAAACATTGACAATACAATGGGTCCCATTACAGGTATGGGAGTAATTCCATTGGAATTATCCCCAAATTCGATTACCAGCACTCCCACTTGGCCTGGCCAAATTACCACAAGATTATAAGTGGCGATATGGTGGTGCTAGTCGCCATTTATGGAGTCCACAGGAAACCGGGATGGACTTGGAGGAATTACCACTGGTGCTTTGCTGGAGGTAGCTCCTCCACTTTCACACCAAACTCTCTGGTTGGTGATGTGGTAAAACTGGCAGTAATTTTGTTATCACACAAAAAAGTGAAGGCAATGGAACTACCACCAGATTTTTCCTACACTGCCAAGCTCAGAATGAGCCCCAATATACCTGAAACGTGGAAAATTGGGGAAAACTCAAAACCAAAATAAAGACACTTTGGGGACAAACTGAACAGCTGCTTCACTTAATATATATTTTTTAATTTCTTTATTCATCTCTAAATGTTTTCATTGTTTCCTTCATAAAAATACTTAATGAACCAGTAACATTTTGTACTTTTGTGACATAGGCAGAGTGTGTGTGAGTGCTTACCGAGAGGCCGTACCCTTGCCGTCTTTCCTTGCTTTCATTTTGCTGGAGGAGACGTCACAGCAAGCCAAACACTTTCAAAACCCCCACCCGATATGCAGAGTACTGTCGAGTGTGTGGGAGTATTTACTGAGATGCCGGACCATTGCAGTCATTTTGCTGGAGGTGGCGTCAGAACAAGCCAAACACTGTCAAAAGCCTCACCCGCAATGCGGAGCATCGCACAGCGTGTGCAAGTGTTTCCAGAGTGGCCGGACCCTTGTAGTCTTTCCTTGCTGTCATTTTGCTGGAGGAAGAGTCAGAACAAGCCAAACACTTTCAAAATCCCCACCCGCTACGCGGAGAGTCGCAGAGTGTGTGCAAGTGTTTACCGTGTTTCCCGGACTGATCCGGCTGACTGGACCCCAACACGTACCGCCTGGGACAGGGTACCTTTCAGTACCTCGCTAATGACTTTTTTAACCCTCCTCTGAATCACCCTCATTGTTAGGATCCCAACAGAGAATAATTTAATACACTCCTGCTTCAATATTTTTTTGGACGCCCGCATTATTTAGGTTTACATTTTATTATACAACTGTGAGTAAAGTTTAATTCTGAAGCAAGTCATTTGAACTGAAAGTATGTAAATGCCTCTAATTGCTAAACCACAGTAGCCGCATACGAGGCATCAAACTCAACACCAAGCTGAGAAAGCGTAAGTGAGTACTGAAAAAAAACAGTAACTCTGTTGACCGACACCCTTTTGCCTTCATTTCAACATACTAATGAAAAAGGATGAAAAGATGCAAAACTATGGAAAAGGGATTCTGTACAGGGTATTAAATGTGAGGATTTATTAAAAACTATGAAAGCAAAGAACTCACCAAAGTGGCGGGACCCGCTTTTCCGACCAGCAGAATGCAACACCTTTACTTGGATTATAAATATTAAGGATCTTCCTCCAGATTTGTCTGCCCAGAAGGCTGACGCATCAAGAACAAAAGAGATAAATGAACTGACTGATGCAGAAATATTGGAATTTGACTTGCCCAATGCCTTGGTAGAGGGCTCACCATTTAACATTAAGGACAATTCCATTGTTAAAACAAAATGTTGGCCCAGAACCTGAAGGCTGTGTGACTGAACAAGAGGTGGAGTTCGACTTGAACTAAATAATTGGGATTAAAAAGAAAAATGACCCTGTGCTGCTCAGCTCAGAAGTACACCGGTCTTTGGTTCAAATTACTGGTCCAATGAAATGAATTCCACTGACAAAATCTATGCGACCAACACAAGAAGATTTTAATCACTTAAACATTAAGATGGACACTTCTGTATTAGCTTTGAAATTGGCAAGGGACAATGCCCTTATTCAAGGAAAACTGGATCAGAGAGCGAAAAATCCAGCATTGAAGGATGACTCAAATCGAGTGCTGACAATGAGCTTACCAGATAAAGGCGGCAATGTTTTAACTTCACATGATGACGCTAGTAGAACTTTTAAGACCATAGAGGCTAGATCAACTTTTGTATCAGAAGGAAAGGAGCCCAACTCGAAAGCTCATTCTTGTATGATATCTTTTGCTACAGTTACATCAAGTCAGACAGTTAACTGCACAATGGATGCTGGGGTTCTGTCAATTTTGTCACTAGAAGATTACATTTGTCCCCCTAAAACGTTACAAGGCCCTTCTAACCCTTCTAATTCTACAGCTTTCCAGGCCCATTGCAGTACAATATTGGCTATATCTACGGAATTGACACTGTTCATGAAGCCGCATGATACTATGAATGAGAACATTAAGGATCAAGCCACCCTACTGGCCATGATCCATAATAAATTAATTTACAATTAATTATTTATATCTTCTCTCCAAACAAGGGTTGACAATGCGGCTGCCACCAGTTCATATTTACAAAGACAGCTACAATATTCATTGGAAGAGGAACGAGTGGACAAAAAAAACATCGTAGCCTCTTTGTTAGAATTGTGCCAAGATAAGAAGGCCATTCGTGATCTAAAAGATTTAAAAACAAAGATCATGGGGGATGACGTGACCAAAAAAGGGAAAAGATGGGAAGTACCTATTCAGTCCTGGGACCTGAAAAGCAGCTAGAGGCTTCTGACTTGATTGAGCAACCATCTGTGATACAAACAAAAGAAGTTAAAAGAATCTCGCCTAATATTCCCTTAATACGATAAAAATGCAATCTCCAATCAACAAAAGTGCGAAATCAAAAAAATGCTTGGGGTTGAAACATTTGAAGTTAAGGATAGTGCTCCTATAAAAGAGTTATCATATAAGGCCATGTTTTTTCCCAGTTCCTTCCCGATCTTTCAAAAGAGAGAGAAGCAGAAAATTACGACCAAAGATGTAAAGGAGCTTATGCAAATGAAAAATAAGAAAAAATATCAAGCAACAACAATATCTGAAATCGAATGAGGCCGAGTCATGTATACACAACTTGTCAGTGCCACTGATCTTTCCAAAGCAGGTGCTTTCTAGATTTAGTCAAAGAAATCTACGGGCCGGACGCTTACATGTCTGATATGCGAGAGCGCATTTATGGTACCTCAATGATAGCCTCTGAAGTAACCAGTGAACAACTGAACACACAAGACCTTTTGAATTTTTCTACATACACTGTGTAGGATGATATGGAGACTGAAACCCCTGCAAGAGGAGTACACAGGAGATAAGACTGCTGGTGGCAGTGTGGAACCAAGCTACATTACTTTGTCCAACTCTGACCTATCAACGCCTCCATTTCATATGTTGGCAGAAAAACAAGGTCTGGCAGATTTAAGATTTAAGAACCTGTGTAAAACATGGAAGGCTCCTATGTGTCTTAATGTTAGCATCCATCCCAAAAATAAATCATCTACCCTGAAAACAATATGTTGCTTTAAAATCCCTGGAATTTTGATCTAGCAGTCATCCTGCTTCTCTTCCTAAGCATGATCTGGATACCCCTTCTCTGTTGCTGGAGTGTTTCATACCGACAGAGGATGGTCAAATCCTAAATCGCTTTAATGTTCTCAGATTATTCCATCACATACATATGCTGAGATGTATAAATTCATATGACATTAACATTGTAAAATTTGTGTCTGAGTATCATATGGATAGAATGATTCTACATTTAACAACTAGTATTATTACATTTGCTTTGTTGGCGACATCTAATTCATTTCTGCCATTAGGAGTCTAACTGTCTGAAGTGCCCACGCTTAACATATGAGAACGATCTAACGTTCTAATGACAAACACACAGGATATGGTAAAGGAAGATGACTCCAATTATCCACAACAAGAAAATAGTTTGACAAGATTGAGAGGCCCAGAGCTTACGGAAGTAAGATGAAAAGACAAATGGAGGGCTGATCTCGGGGAACAGAGGAACTTAGAGATACTAATGGGGAAAATGTATTACTGATGGGAATGGGACCTATGAATCTGAGATGGATTTTGACGCAAAGAAAGAGAGAACAAAAGAAAGTTGCAAGTCCCCCGGCTTCAAGAGAATCAAATTTTCTAGGGAAAACCGATAACCGATCACTGAAAATTACATTCATCTGTGATATGCGGGAGTCTTGCACAGGGATGGGCGACTTGTCCACTAAAGTGAAATAATCTGCCTTCACAGTTTGTCCTACGGTGGATCCCCATGGAGGCGTCTGACTAGATAAGAAACAAAGGACGGTCCAGGTGATAATTGGCTGATAGGCTTCTGGAATACTAGGGAATTCTGCCACCTGTTTGTCGAAAGCAATTGCTTGCAGGCTTTGACATATTGGGCCTCATTATAAGTTTGCCAGTCCGGTAACAATGGTACCGGTAAGCTTGCTGGTACCATTGTCACTGGACCGGCAAACTACGAGTTCTGCTCACGTGTGCCTTCCTTGCCCGCCAGGTCTGACCTGGCAGGTGTACCGGCACCCGCTAGCAGAGCATGTCGGATGCACCGGCAGCATTCTGAATGGTGCCAGTGCATCCAACCTCCCCATTCCCATTGAACCCTATGGGGCTCAAATGTGAATGGGGACCATTTTGTTTTGGCGTCCGCGAATGGGCAATTACCGGGTCTGGCGGGGCCGTAATGACCCAGTAATTGCCCATTCGCGGGTGCCGGAAATATTTGCAAGTTTGGCGGCAGCTTGCCGGTTTTACCAGCAAGGCTACTGCCAGACTTGTAATGAGGCCCATTGTGTCTTTAAGAAACTTGGCTTCTCTTGACCCGGACTATAGATGGCTATCATTTTTATTCATACCCAGCATATAAAGGCATTAGGGGGCAGCCATGCCTTGCGAAAAAATGAATCTCCCCTTACAATGATTAAAACAGGAACCATAAACCCTTTTACTCAATTTTGTTTCTGTAAAATGGATAATGAATGATGAAAGTGATAAACTGGTTCATGAATGTTAATTTACACAAAAAATAGTCCATAAGCTCCCCTCTGCGAGAACGAACACGACCCATTGACCTGTTCTTTGGGAAGGTACCCACTCGAGAGTCTGCTGCCACACTTTAGCTCACTGTACATTTCACAGATGGGAAATATCCATTTGCATATCAGTCTTTGTCCTGCCCATATGGGCAGTCGAGCACCAAAATGCTATGGCAATTCCCTTCTGAACAAGAGTACCAAAGCAACCCCATACACGTGTTCCAGCCTTGTTGGCCCTCATCAGTGAGGTGGAGCTGTGCCTCTCTGAGCACAGTGAGGAAGGGGTCCACGTCTGGATGACCCTAGGAAACTTAGATAACAGACCAAAACATAAGGAAGAGGGTGTAACCAGTCAGCACATTCCCATGGAAGAAGGATGTGCACACCCTAAACACGATTTTAGAATAACAGTAAGGTCCATGTGAGCATAGCTAAATTCGATTTTAGAACAACAGCAAAACCAATCCAGGATGTGAGCACAGCTAAATGCGATTTTAGAACAGCAGAAAAACCAGTGCAGGATGTGAGCACAGCTACATTCGTTATTTAAAGCAACAGCAAGGTAATGCAGATGTGATCACAGCTAAATTCAATTTTAGAGCAACAGCAAGGTAATTCAGGTTGTGACCACAGCTAAATTCGATTTTAGAGAAACAGCAAGGTAATGCAGGATGTGAACACAGCTAAATTCGATTTTTAGAGCAACCGCAAAGTAATGCAGGATGTGACCAGAGCTAAGTTTGATTTTTGGTGAACAGGTATAGCAGGACAATAGTACATAGTACCCAGGGGTGTAGGCAGTGGAAGTGAAGAGGCCAGGAAGGATGGAAAGTGTTATGGTCAGGTGCTTTGTAGAAAATGGTACGATAGATTAGAGATATTGTCAGGAGTGGCACAGGCACAGAGTCCGTAGGATGCTGCAGGCAGTAGAGAAACAGACCACACTTACGTGATAGCCGAGGGGGAGATTCCATGACCACAGGCAGCCTGCAAGAGGTACCCATCCTCAAGATGCACATCGATGGTTTGGTGAGGAGTGGAGGTGCCCGCAATGCCCAGCCAGGCATAGACAGGGACAGATAGGGGGCCTTTGATGGATGGGCTGGCTGAAGCCTGCCAGATTCGGGATTGGCTCAGATGAGGAGCCACGAGCCAATCACTGCTGGAACTGCTAGCAAAAATCGATGTCCAGGTAAGTGCTGATGCCTAGGGCAGCCATGTTGAAAGGCCCATGAGGAGGCAGTAAAAAGAGGTGCAAAAAACGAAAATCACACTCTTCAAAGCGCTATAGCAATTTCAAGTTGCAAATTCAGTTTAAAATAATATGTGGCCATAATGCGAGAATTGTGATTACTAAGCACCATCAAGTACTGAAAGCCTGTGGGGCCTACCTGTGCCTTTCTAATGTTCATGGTGGTTCCATAGGGCACTCAGGAGACTTGTGGTGGGGAGAGGCTCTCTCTTGGGTTGCTGCCGATGTCAAAGTGATTATGTCTCCTCCTGCAGTTCCTTATCAGATTGTGTCCTCTGAACCTTTCTCTGAGAAAACATGTTTGTTAAACATCTGGAAAGGGCAATGCAAAACGATTTTAGATCATTTAGGAATAACTAAAGAAACATTGAGGAACTTGTATCTTCTGAAAAAGTAATTGTGGGAACAGAACTGGATCCCGACAATTGAAACAAAAAAATAACATTGGCTACTTGCTGATTCTGGAATAGAAGTTAGGGCTTATAACATTTACCTAATTACCTAGTGAGATTACCTTGTCAGATATTAAGAGATCGATTTAGGGGATCCGTTTAAATATCCTTCCGACAAAGCAAGTTTTGATGACCTATAAACAAGGGGATGGAGATACCAGTTTTAGATTCTGTTTGAATGTCGGCCATAGAATCTTTGAAACAAATTACAGTGATTTGTCCCGGTCTAACTTTGATCAGAACTAGATTCATAGGCAGTTTTATTGAAATTAATCAGACCTATGGGCCGGAAGATTGATGGTGATTGTTTCTATCAGGTGGAAACTTACTTATAACATTAGCCCTAGAGAAGATCCAGATTTAGAAAATGAGGGATTGATTTTATTGCACAGTAATGTGATTTCATTTTAATCATTTTTGACTGATCTTATTTTGAGTATCTAAATGAAATAGATGTAAAAATGATGAATTTTGGAACGGAATTCAAGACAAAGGTTTTTAATAAACTATATGTCTATAAAAATAAAAAATAAAAAAACATAATATAGTCAAAATTGTTCCATTGATAGCAATTCCAGTAACACACTTATGCCTAAACATTGCTAGGTGTAGCGACATAAAGATGAGAAGATGCACAATGTGTGAAAATATTAGGTTCCCAAATGCATTTCCTGCCTCACCTGCAGTATTGGTAGATGTGTCCAACCATACAAGGACAACTCTCAAGACAGGGATATAGGGAAACAAAGTTCTAAAACGAATAAAAGAATATCCAAAAATAGGAATTATGAACATTTACATCTTATATTGCTATAGGCAAACAAGGATGATGGTGCAGGATTCAAATAAATGTTACTCTTTCAGAAAGTCTCTAAGAGCATTTGTTCCTCACTGTTTAGTAGGTTGTGTACTCCGTAGGGCCAGCATAGGTTACTTGATGTTTACTCAAAGATGTCTACATAGACTCAGTTGTGATAGTCTGCAAAGCCTGTGAACCTTTGCTCCACCTACAACCTGTTATTGGAGTCAAAGTGGTGATAGATTAACAGGGGAGTGTTTGTCAGTAATGGAAAGTGATGTAGTAATTTCCCATAGAGTGCTGGCTCAGGAAACAGACACAGTGTAGGCAGTTTTAGTGGTGATGAACACAGATGTGGCTTCTCTCAGGACAGTGCAAGCACTACAACAGTAGTAGTAGGTATCACAAAACTATTGTTTTGCAAGGTAGGCGAGGACACCTGTCCTGGTATCTGCCATGAGCTAAGCTTTGTAACTTCAGGCCGCAGGCCTTATGATCCTGAGCGTCTTCCTCACCAAGGTTGGTGCAGTGAACAGGTCAAGCAAGCCTTATAAAGAGCGCCCTCATTAAGGACCTCTACTTGGCTTTCTTGGATCACAATCGCAGACCTTGATCTCTGCCAGCACCAATGTCATTTGCTTCTGCCTCTCTCTGTCAGGTCTACACACAAGATAGGCAGCAAGGCTTTCCTTCAAGCAGTGGATCCTCAAGAGCTTTCAACTGGATTTATCCTGTTGTATCAAGGGAAGAGCAAACCAAGTTGACAACTCCCTGTGGTTGATAGAAGTACTGTGTCTGCAAATATCAGGCAACGCTTCACCATCAGAACAGTTCTTGGAAGATTCCAGGGGCCAGCAGAGCGTCCTCATGATTCCTCTATAGTGTGTAGTGTGGTGTATTTTTCTTTGCTTCATGGATAATCCCCAGGTTTTAGAAGTTAAGGATGCAGACCCTCATGTTAAATAGGAGATTGGTGGCTGAGGCAGTTACTCACCTACCAATCTGATGGCAGCATCCTTTCAAGGTTTTGTATGTATGGATTCCTGCCCTCATTCTGTAAAAGATCATACCTGGTTTTGACAACTGTCTTGTTATTTATCTGACAGGCAGTAGCCGTGTCCATATATGGCATCATCTGTATTTTATTCACTCTCTTGGAGAAGGAAGGTCTGTCATCTGGACTGTGTACTGAATTTACACAGGGGTTGCCTAATTGGGAAACCCCTGAGGCCCAGGATGTTCTACCATACTACAAGCAAACAATGACTGCAACCACCCAGTGGGGCACACACAGACAGTTGTGCTAGGAGTCTTTCACAGGTGAGGGGGGAGTGAGATGTTTCTTGGAATAGTCGTGCTATGAACAACAGTACATTCAAGCAACTGCTTAGCTGGCAGTCTATGATTACAACAGGGCTGTTTTCTGTCCTCTTAACTAAGTTCACAACATCTACATAATGCTTTTAAAAACTTAATTTGGAAACATATGATCAACCGTAAGAAACACTAAATAATACTTGTCATGGCACTCATATACATTTGGATGTCCATATGCTTCCTTTGCCATCTGCAACAGTAAACGCATAAGCACTGGCGAAAGGAAATGATACTATATTTCTGCATTTTTAATTGCACAATTTGCGTGCTATATGTTGGAAAAATGTCTATCCTTGCCTCTACTACTTTGTAACAGAGAGCACGGCCAATACATGTTTTGCTGTGACAAATCAAATTCCATGGCACTGTAGAGATGGGGTGGAAATCCCCTGGTCAAGCAGGAAGGACAGGCTGGAAATCACATGTCCAATAATGGAAGAGTCCAAAGAATTTGATAAAAGCCTGTCTTATTGACCATAAATATGAAACAGGGACAGCTATGAACATCAAACATCTCCAAGCTCTCAGTTATTTCATGCTTGACAACAGTTTAAAAGTAAGAAATACATCAACACTGACGTAACATCACACTTTTGATTACACAACCCTGTGGGGTGGAGGGACTGGTTAAGGGAATCATCTATGTATGCAATCCATAAGGGTTGGTCTTTTCATTGGTCATCTGAAGGCTCCACCTGAAACCACTGTCATGATCTCTGCTTCCAAAAGGTCAGGGTTTTCCCAACTCCCTTGGAAGCAGATCCATAACCCAGGTTCCGAGGGCTAACCAGTCCCAATTGGGACCTTTTGGACCCAGTCCTGGCGCCACTGGCACCAGGCTCATAAATGTGCCCAGTCCCAGCGCTGGAAGCGCCGGGCTCATAATGCTTGGGTGGACTTACCTGCAGCAGACCATGCTGCTTACTTGCCTGCCAGCTGAGCCTCTGATCCTCTTCTGTTTGGAACTACTTTTCCTGTTGGGTGGGGCAGGAGCCACTCCCTAGATTCAGAACACTGGAACTCTTCTGGAAAGCAGGAACTCTTTTCTTACCTAGGCGTGGCTGTGGAAGGAGACACCTAAGCACTACAGGAGGCTATTTAAACCACACCCGGTGGATGAATCTTGCTTTGCGTTATTCTGCATCCTCTGCAGCAGAACGCTCATCGTGTCTTCTGCATCGGATCCTGGGCCTAAGGAAAAAGGCTTACCATCCTGAATCCAGTCTTCAGCAACACCTATAAAGACAAGAAAGAACAGGTTAGCATTCCGGCATCTGAAAGACAAAGGCTTGCCTACTCTTCGTGCGCTCCGGAGGTCTTCACACTGCATTCCGGCATCTGAAAGACAAAAGCTTACCGACTCTTCGCACGCTCCGGAGGCCTTCGGCGCTGCATCCTGCATCTGAAAGACAAAACAAGGTGCGTTTAAAGACATTGGGGAACTTTAATACTCACGTGCCATTACTCCTTTCCACATCAACCCCAGTGGGTATTCCGGCACCCTGCAGCCGCTCCGAACTCGTACCTGCAAAATAAAAGACAGTTAGAGCGCATCGTGAAGCAGGCAACAAGCGCTTACTTACGTGCTTCCAGGCGCTTCTATTCATCATACGGACTCCATCTTCAACTCACTTCAGCCCGTCATCCGCCATCGCCGGAACCTGCAAAACAAGAGACATCATTGCTAAAGACTTTAAAGACAATAGAATTACTCGAAACTTACCGTTCGTGCAGTAAACGACGGACAGCAGTCCTCTGAAGTCAAGAGGCCTGCGCTACCGATCCAGTGAAGAAACTGGTTACAGCACCCTGCCCCGAGGCAGATGGAGAGCTCGGCATTCACTTACCTAAGGTGAGAGCGTTAACCTTTGGGGGTCTACAGGAGAGCAAAAAGGGAAGAGATAGGGACACCCCAATAACCCCAGTTCATTAATCCCATATTTTCTGTCTGCAGACATCTTACTCTTGAAGTCAGGCATACAGTGCACAGAGGTCCAGCCCAAAGAGCCAACCGGGTGCTACACATCACCTTTGAAGATACGGTAGTCGCCCAGTCAAGACCGGCGCCTCTGCGAGAATCAGGTGAGCGTTACAGAACGCAAAGCCTACCGCAAAACTCTCGCCCAGGCGCTATGGAAACCTCGGATACTGACCACCTGGCCCGGTTACTTGGGGAACTAAGGGCAGAAGTGCATGCAGCTCGTCAGGAAACGAATGCTCTAAGAAGGGAACTAATTATTTCCAAGGAGAGAACAGACGGTCTTGCTAGACAATTGCTACAGTCACAAGCCGGACAAACCCCGTTACCCGCATCCGGGGCAAATCTTCCTTCAACATCCTCTATGAATCCAGTGCAGATCAACCTACCTGGGAATGTACCTCTGGCTCCGCCCGAACGATTTTCTGGTGACCCAAAGAGGTTTGCAGTATTTATCAATCAGTGCCGGTTGCACTTCTTATGCCGGCCAGCAGCCTTTCCAACTGATCAAGCTAAAGTAGCTTTTGTACTTTCGTACCTTAGTGGCAATGCGGCAGACTGGTCGATCCCTCTAGTTAATCAAGATGATCCGGTTCTCCATTATTTTCAAGCCTTTCAGCTTAGTATGGAAAAACTGTTCGCAAGACATTCACAGGGGCAGGCCTTGGACAATGAGCTTCTTTCGTTGCGACAGGGTAATCAAGACCTTTTGGCTTATATTGCATCTTTCAATAGACTAATAGTGGAAACTCAATGGCCTGAGGACAAAAGGATTACGCTGTTTTACAGAGGTCTACGTGGAGAGCTCAAAGACGTTTTAGCCCAAGTAGTGAATCCCCCACAAGACTGTTCGGATTATATAGACTTGGTCGTTCAAATAGATCATAGACTGCAGAACAGGAAGGCCGACCGTTCCAAGTTTGATGCTCGAGTATTTTCCAAACCGCCAACTCCTTCCAAAGGAGTAGACTCCGGGGAACCCATGCAAATTGGGGGTCTGAAAGGTCCTCTAACACAAAAGGAGCGGGAAAGGAGAAAACAGTTGCAATTATGCCTATATTGCGGAAACTCAGGGCACTTTCTTCGAGACTGTCCGGTGAAACCTGCCAAGAAGGCAGTAGGAGCTGCAGTTACCAAAGTTACAAACTCTGAGCAGGGAAACGACCTCGCCCGACAAGAATAGAGGTCCTCTTGCCGAGCGTGAAAACCAGTTCCGTGACCTCGCATTTCGTGATACCTATGGTCCTCATTAGCCCTGATAATCCGGATCGATTACATGCAATTGAAGCTTACGTCGACAGCGGTGCCATCGGCAATTATGTGGATCATGAAATGGTTTTGAGGATGAATCTAACTCTTTGTCCCAAGGCTGTAAAGGACGTCATTACTACAGTGGATGGTACGGAGATAGCCTCCGGGCCAGTAACGCATACCACTCAAGAGGTGACGCTAGTAAGTCAAGATGGACACCATGAGAAGATTGTGTTCGATGTGATCAAGGCCCCTCAGTTTCAGATTATTCTAGGAATACCTTGGTTAGAGAAACACAATCCTCTGATCGATTGGCGAGCAAGAACGGTCCAGTTTCCAGAATGTGTCTCTACTTGTCACCTTCCACCTGGTGTTGCACTGGCAGCAATTTCTTCAGAGACTCCCCAATTACCTCCCGAATACCTTGAATACCAAGATGTTTTCCGGAAGGATCAGGCTAACACTCTACCTCCTCATAGGTCTTATGACTGCCAGGTAGACCTGATACCTGGATCTACTCCTCCTTGTAGTAGAATTTATGCTCTCACTGAGCCTGAGAACCTTCACCTTCGACAATACCTGGATCAATACCTGGCGAATGGGTTTATTCGTCCTTCCAAGTCCCCTGCTTCTTCAGCTTTGTTCTTCGTTCCAAAAAAGGAAGGAGACCTTAGAACTTGTATCGATTATCGCTCCCTGAACCAGATCACCGTTAAGAATAGATATCCGTTACCTTTGATCCCTGAACTCCTGGACCAAGTCAGAAAAGCATGCATATATACAAAGCTGGATCTTAGAGGAGCTTACCACTTGGTACGAGTAAAAGAGGGCGATGAATGGAAGACTGCCTTCCGCACCAAGTATGGGCTATTTGAATATCAGGTCATGCCCTTCGGACTTTGCAATGCCCCGGCCGCCTTTCAATATTTTATGAACGATGTCCTCAGAGAGCTCATAGATGTGTGTGTTGTTGTTTACATTGACGACATCCTCGTTTATTCTTCATCGGAATCTGAACATCGGAAACACGTGAAAATGGTCCTCGAAAGATTGCGTCAACACAAACTTTTCGCTAAGTTGGAAAAATGTGTTTTCAACGTGACTGAAGTTGAATTCTTGGGATTCATATTATCACCTGGCGGAGTACGTATGGATTCAAAGAAGGTCGATGCAGTTCTCAAATGGCCATCACCATCCTCCGTAAAAGGTGTGCAAAGTATGTTAGGCTTCGCTAACTTTTACCGCAGGTTTATCCCCGAATTCTCTCAAATAGTCCAGCCCATCACTGCCTTGTTAAAGAAAAACAAACGTTTTGAATGGTCTACCGAGGCGGAACAAGCTTTCCAGGAGTTGAAGACTAAATTTATCTCTGCACCAATCTTAAAACACCCTCGCCCCGAACTCCCCTACATCGTGGAAACTGATGCTTCAAGCCTTGCCATGGGGGCAGTTCTATCACAAAAGGACCCGGTAACCAATCAGTTGCATCCCGTGGCATTTTGGTCCCGCAAATTCTCGCCTCCTGAAATCAATTACACGATTACTGACAAGGAACTTCTGGCTATCAAGTCTGCCTTTAAGGCTTGGCGGCATTATCTGCTGGGGGCCCGACACACCGTTACTGTGATTACGGATCACCGAAACCTGCAATATTTGAAAACCGCAAAAGCCCAATCCTCTAGACAACTCCGTTGGGCATTATTCTTTGCCGAGTTTGACTTCATAATTACCTATCGACCTGGTACCAAGAACGGTAAAGCTGATGCCCTTTCTCGGATGGGAGTGGAAGAACACTTGATCAACCCTAAACCTGTACCAATCATTCCCGAACAAAGAATTCTGGGTGTAATCACCACAGAATCCATAGAGGAAGTTAAGGATAAAGCCAGGCAACTTGTAACTCCAGCAGACATACAGAATTGGCATCTGCAGGGAAAGGACTTTGCAGTAAAGGACAACTTATTGTATTTACAAGAACGATTATACCTACCCAGCACAGATTTACAGAAAAAAGTAATCTCCTGTTATCACGATTCTTTAATGGAAGGTCATCCCGGTATGGCCAAGACCTCAGAAAAGATCAAGCGCTACTTCTGGTGGCCGTCTTGGAGAAAAGATATCAGAGACTTTATAATGTCTTGTGGAGTATGCGCCCAAAACAAGAGTCAAAAGGAAAGACCAGCAGGCCTCTTACGCCCTATTGACATCCCACCTCGCCCTTGGCATACGCTTTCTATGGACTTCATCACCGATCTACCTCCATGCTCCGGATACAATACGATTCTAGTAATCGTGGACTTATTCTCCAAGATGGCGCATTTCATTCCGCTCAAAGGCTTGCCAACAGCAGCAACTCTGGCCCGAGAATTCCTCGAAAACATCGTCCGACTACACGGTTTTCCTTCGGTTCTAATTTCGGATCGAGGTAGTCAATTTATTTCTCATTTTTGGCTAAGTTGCTGTCGGTCGGCTCAAATTGATGTGAGACTATCGACCAGTCACCACCCTCAGACCGACCGACAAACCGAGAGGACCAATCAAACTCCGGAACAGTATTTACGCTGCATGCTGCAACAAACTGAAAAAACTTGGAAAGACATCCTTTGGATAGCCGAATATGCCTACAATAACTCTGTCCATTCGGGAACTGGGAAAACACCGTTTTTTCTTTTGTACGGCAGTCACCCTCGAACCTCGGAGTTGGATCCCCTCCAAGATCTTGAAACACCAGCAGTAGACTACCTGCATTCTACAATCACCCAAGCCTTTAAGGAAGCTGTTTCTCACCTTCAAAGGGCTAAAGAACAATACAAGAAAGGAGCAGATCAACATCGGAAGGAAGCCCCTCAATATCAAGTAGGGGACCAAGTCTGGTTATCCACCAAATATCTACCTCTAAAAGGGCCACGCACATTCAACCCAAGATACCTTGGTCCCTATTCCATCACTACCATAGTAAACCCAGTAGCGGTCAAGTTGGACTTGCCCCCTCACATGAAGATACATCCGGTCTTCCACGTCTCTCTATTAAAACCCGTGCAACCTCAAACCCGACTAACTAAATCTCCAAAACCCATCCTAGTTGATGGAGAACTCGAGTTTGAAGTCAAAAGCATTCTGGACTCCAAGATCTCCAAATCTAAACTATTTTACCTAATTGACTGGAAAGGCTACGGCCCCCAAGAGAGATCCTGGGAACCTGCTGAATATGTCCACGCTCCTCGCCTAATCAAAAGATTTCACCGAACATTTCCTGACAAGCCAAAACCCCCGGAGAAGCCCGGTTTGGGAGGGGCCTTGAGGGGGGGTACTGTCATGATCTCTGCTTCCAAAAGGTCAGGGTTTTCCCAACTCCCTTGGAAGCAGATCCATAACCCAGGTTCCGAGGGCCAACCAGTCCCAATTGGGACCTTTTGGACCCAGTCCTGGCGCCACTGGCACCAGGCTCATAAATGTGCCCAGTCCCAGCGCTGGAAGCGCCGGGCTCATAATGCTTGGGTGGACTTACCTGCAGCAGACCATGCTGCTTACTTGCCTGCCAGCTGAGCCTCTGATCCTCTTCTGTTTGGAACTACTTTTCCTGTTGGGTGGGGCAGGAGCCACTCCCTAGATTCAGAACACTGGAACTCTTCTGGAAAGCAGGAACTCTTTTCTTACCTAGGCGTGGCTGTGGAAGGAGACACCTAAGCACTACAGGAGGCTATTTAAACCACACCCGGTGGATGAATCTTGCTTTGCGTTATTCTGCATCCTCTGCAGCAGAACGCTCATCGTGTCTTCTGCATCGGATCCTGGGCCTAAGGAAAAAGGCTTACCATCCTGAATCCAGTCTTCAGCAACACCTATAAAGACAAGAAAGAACAGGTTAGCATTCCGGCATCTGAAAGACAAAGGCTTGCCTACTCTTCGTGCGCTCCAGAGGTCTTCACACTGCATTCCGGCATCTGAAAGACAAAAGCTTACCGACTCTTCGCACGCTCCGGAGGCCTTCGGCGCTGCTATCTGCATCTGAAAGACAAAACAAGGTGCGTTTAAAGACATTGGGGAACTTTAATACTCACGTGCCATTACTCCTTTCCACATCAACCCCAGTGGGTATTCCGGCACCCTGCAGCCGCTCCGAACTCGTACCTGCAAAATAAAAGACAGTTAGAGCGCATCGTGAAGCAGGCAACAAGCGCTTACTTACGTGCTTCCAGGCGCTTCTATTCATCATACGGACTCCATCTTCAACTCACTTCAGCCTGTCATCCGCCATCGCCGGAACCTGCAAAACAAGAGACATCATTGCTAAAGACTTTAAAGACAATAGAATTACTCGAAACTTACCGTTCGTGCAGTAAACGACGGACAGCAGTCCTCTGAAGTCAAGAGGCCTGCGCTACCGATCCAGTGAAGAAACTGGTTACAGCACCCTGCCCCGAGGCAGATGGAGAGCTCGGCATTCACTTACCTAAGGTGAGAGCGTTAACCTTTGGGGGTCTACAGGAGAGCAAAAAGGGAAGAGATAGGGACACCCCAATAACCCCAGTTCATTAATCCCATATTTTCTGTCTGCAGACATCTTACTCTTGAAGTCAGGCATACAGTGCACAGAGGTCCAGCCCAAAGAGCCAACCGGGTGCTACACATCACCTTTGATGATACGGTAGTCGCCCAGTCAAGACCGGCGCCTCTGCGAGAATCAGGTGAGCGTTACAACCACCTCTAATAGCAATTAATACATGCCATCTCTATACACTACTTTAGTGGCTGGCACAACAATTATAGAATAGCGTTATTGGAGGATGGGGATCGGTTGCCATTGAATTCACCAACCGTGGCTATTTTGGAGGTCATCAGCACATGAGCAACAATAGTGGCAAGGGGGAGCAGCACCAAGGTGCTGCTTTTCCCAATTAAGATACCATTTCTGATTGTCTAGGCCAGAAGCCAGGACTTTAAACTTGGAACTTGACACTATCTTGTATCTTGGTCCTGAAAATTTGAGGCCCGTGAAGGCCTCAGCCTGTATATATCTCTGAAGCTAATGAATAGTTATTATTTTCCATCTATAAGTCACGTGTGTGGAGACCACGTTTTGGATTATTCTCCTCAGCATTTACTAGGATTTTAGCCCTTATTAATGTGGGTGTCTTTACCCTTCCTGACCACTGAAGACTTGTTCAAGCAACATTCTTCTCAAAATTAAGCCCCGATTAATGAGCATCTGATCTTCTATGGCTGTTTTATTTATTTACTTAATCTAAGAGAAATGTGTCTCATGCTTGTCAACTATTATCTTCTGTTATCTTTGCTGCCAATCCAAACCTCCCTTTCCACGGTAACATTGGCAAGGGCTGTGCAGCTATTGTCTGGTCTGCTCAGGTCTGAATTTCCTGCTAATTTAGCGGGTCGGGTCCCCCTGCAGCTTCAAAGTTTCTTGATGCTTCTCATTCACTTGAACGTGACTGCACCATCCACCTTATTCAAAATGGCCACTCCTTCATGTTGTGTTAAGCAAGCTTTATATGCATTCGTATGCATCTTGCGTTTCGGCATATATAGTGAGTATATGTTTTCTAGTGTCTATTGGATGCTGGTAAAATTCTTCATGTCTAAATTGTTAATGTATCTTGGTGGTGGATGCATATCTATGTCTAATGTGTCTGGTACTTCACCAATGATGTCACTTGCTCCCCCCATTTTTGGTTAGAGCATGTCCAGGTCTGCTAGAGCTTGCAAGTCCATTTCTTCTATGACTGGTCTAGGATAAGGTTGGTAGGAAAGGGGGCAGAACCATACACAATGCACTCATTTAGCTTCTATTTTATCGAGGCGTGTGAGGGGTTAATGAAATAAATGATGCATTCATTTGCCCCTCGACATTCCCCCTTCTGGTCGAGTCCTCAACCACATTTGTCAGAGGACACTCTCCCTTGTAAAATCAGGATCCATATCTTCATCACCCCCCAAAGGTCATCTGTATTTTTTATATTCTCATCTACACTCTAGGTCATATAGCAGCACTCCCTGTCTGGTTTGCAGAATCTCCAACACTGCACATAATTTCCAGGGTCTCAGTGATAACAGCATTCTGAGCCTGCAGGGATGATAGGACTTTGTTTTAGGTTAAACAGAGGTAGATCATCGGTATGCGTGTGCTTGTGCATCTCTGTGTCCATATGTATCACTATCTTCATCCATACCATCTTTTTGGCAGTCTTCTTGGATTGACGTATGGCTATTTTTAGGTTGCAGAATACAAATAACACTAACACTAATATGTCTATTAGTAATTTGAATCATTTTCCAGCTAGGAGGGGATCCAGGAAAATAGATAAGAGAGCCAGTCTTCTTCATGCTCCACTTCCTCTAACATTTTTGTGTGGAGATCTGATAGCAGCATTATGGTCTCTGTGAGGGTCCCATTCTCTTCCTCGTGGGCAGATGCGTACCTACTCCAGGATGGGCCAAGTTTTGTGCACACACCACCCTCCATGGCTGTTATCAGGTCAAGGACATACCTGTTTTGAAGAGTCGCAAGCCTTATTGCACTTTGCTCTTCCTTTATAGCGTTAAAGCCTTTCACTGTCGTATAAATTGTTTGTAGCAACTCCCAGTGGGTTATTTGCAACCACTTGGCATTTGTATGTGTTTGCACCCTGGGGGCGACAGAGGCAAAGAACATTTCTGTTCTGCTGAACAGTCTATGTTCATATATCTCATCAAGTGTTTTTCCATTTTGTCTGAGATATAATTGCTACTTCTTTTTACTAGTTCGGGTTTAGGGATCTTTTCTTTCTCTGGTGTGTATCTATTTTGGGAAAACCACCAATTTGTATCTCACTCTGGGGTATTATCAGAGCTGGTGTGTTAATTAGTACCAAGGAACACATTCCTTTCCAATTCTGAGGCAGTTGCATGTAAGCTTTTGAACCACAGGCCCAGTAGTGGTCCATGAGCACTGCTGTACCAACTTTCATACCAGGTGTTTTCGTTATGCTTTTGCATCCTTCATTTGTTCTGACTTTTACCAGGTCACTATTGTGAAAACATAAGGGTATTACGGGTACAGGGCCTGCTTCATTGTGAGCAACTTGGAGCACTCTGCCAATTCCTTAAGGCACCCATTGGCACCCATCATTCTCTGTCTGCACCACCTCTACTGGACTGTCACAGTGCTTGTGTTTACTACCCCATCATTCCTTTAACTCATCCTTCTGAGGTAAATACGTGTCTGTATACCAGTAGTTGTGGCATTCCCCTAGCTCCACCCTTCCATCATTAGAGCATTGCAATTCCTTTTGATCTACTATTTTACCTTCTCCTTTATTTGGGCAGTCCAATTTATATTGTATCATCTTATTTTAGTTCCAATAGTCATCCATCAGATTTTTTGTTTTTATGTAGCTATCCTCACAGGGGAACATCTTTTTTGACATCCATCGCAAAGCAGCCCATTTCCCTTGAAATTGGCCCCTATTTGTGCACAGCGACAAATGCATTATGCACTGTGATCTGGTTGCTGCTATTTCAGTGGTCACAAATGTCCTGGAACCGTTGATGGCATAGGGAATGAGAGAGCCCACATAGCAGCTTTCACTGGATGTCTCTCTTCCCACCGGGGTCCTGTGCTGATACCACATATTATTGGTTACATGGAATCAATCAGACACATAGGCGTTTATATGTTCAACATTTTTGTCAGGTTTCTCTTGAGCCTTTTCATATGTTTAGTAGCAATAGAGAAGGGCTGGATCATTGCTTAATTCAACATGGAAATAGTGACAATTAATGTATTCTCGTTTGGGTACCTGATAGAGGACTACTTCTCGTAATGCTAAGGGAATGAAGGAATAGAAACAACAGAAGGTAAAAATAAATGCAGATATAATCATTACTGTACAGCACAGCACAATTTCCTGTTTTTTTGTATTCCGGTGAAGTATTCCTTCTCTGTCTGGTGCGTATGAGTGCTGGCGCGCCTGGCCCTAGCCAGTTGACACAATCCTGTGCGCAGGATGTGCTGGTACAGTCCTACGGACTTGCTCCATTACAGGTGTGTGTGATCCACGTGTACTAAGGAGCTTGTATTTTCATCTTGTGTCTTGTCTAGAGGTGCTTTGCTAATAAAAATGGCAAAAACAGTTTTTTGTGAGGAGAATGGAGAAATGAAGAAGGTTAAAATAGTACTTCTCAATACACAATATTTGCATAAACATGCTACAAATTTAAAGGATCACATATTAGATCATGAAGTTGACATCATGTGTCTTACAGAGACGTGGCTGAAAATGTCTAGTGGCCTGAATATTGAACTTGCTACTCCAACAGATTATAAGTTTGTAAATCGGAACAGAGCGCATAATATGGGAGGTGAGGTGGAGATTTTAGCCACACAGAAATTGGGGTTCTTTCAAACACCAGTTTCATTTACAGATTTTGAAGCAGTAATGGTGAAAACAACACCTAACCCTAATGACTGTGTTGCTATTTTAGTACTCTACCGTCCCCCTAAAGACACTGAATCGTTTTTTGAGGAATTGTTGACCATTCTGGTGGACATGAATAAACCTTTCAAATCTACCATTGTTTTGGGTGACCTTAATAGGTGGTTAGGGGATCCCTTGGACCCTGAGGCCACGAGTCTGGAGCAATTCTTCAAGGATTCTGGCTTTCAGTCACTGCAAGGGAAACATTTTGGACTGGGTGATGGTTAGAAATCTTTCCGTTACACTGTCTGAAGTAACACCATTCCCATGGTCCGATCACTTCTTTGTTAATTTGGAATGCGTACTTTCGTCTATATTTATACATAAACAGAATGTACTAAGAAAAGTGGTGAGTAGAAATTTTAAGAATATTGCTTAAATACACTCATGGCATCCACGTCTAATGACATAGCGCTAAATTTACTGGCATCTAAATATAATATGGCATTGACCAATCTGTTAGACGGTATAGCCCCACTTAGTTTGAAAACCGTCAAAGAATATACTAACGATCAAAAATGGTTCTCATCAGGCCTTAATGACACATAACAGGAAAAATTCCTACTGTTAAAACAAAGATTTACGGAAAGAATTAGATAGGCTTTATAGAAGGGAAATCTGTGAGGGCAAACCTAATTATTATAACACCCAGATAAAGAACTCGAACAATAGTACAATAAAACTTTTGGAAATATTCAAAGACTTGGAAAAACCTATGGCCCAATTATATCCATGTGTTCCCAATAAAGAAGACTGCATTGCAGTTCAAAAAGCTTTTGCTAATAAAATACAGCTATCTCAAATCAAAAATGCAGAAAGTCACACAACAACAAAGAGGAAAAATAAGGAACCCCAAAGGGAGAAACCTATAAATATTATTGGATCTTCTTTTATGTTTCAGAAGGTAGATATATCTAGCATGAAACAAAAGGGGGATGGCGAGGCGCGCACTCCAGTTCCCAGTAAAATTAGACCTGATACAAAAAGTAACTCGGTTAGATCCCAAAAACTATTTAATAAGTATTAACAGGGTTGAATCCAAAAACATTGAAAAAGTATTAACAGGGTTGGATCCCATCTGCTGTTCAGTTGCTCTGTTTTAGTTCTCCTCCTAGCGCTTTCCTGTCACAAACAATCATCAGCGAGTCTGTGCTGGTATGCAGGTGATTCCAACTAGAAGCTCTGGGGGAAGAAAGCTCTGATCCACAATGTATTGGCTGTGGAGTGCGTCTGAGGGCCTTTCTCTCCCCGACCTAGTTTAATGTGTTTTGTTCCCCTCTGTGTGATCTATATGAATGCAAGAGGGGGTCTTAAGATGACCATTCTTGGCCTCTTTACCTAGAAATACATATCTCTCAACCCGGACGCCAATAGCTAAACTAATTATTCTTTTCACAGGTGGGATTTAACCCATGAACAGGGCAACGAGCAAATTGTAAATCAGATAAACATTTATTGTCACATCAATTAGGTAAAACCTTTACCCTTATTCATTGGGTAACATTAAACACTCATGGTTTCTGCTACAGATATATATTGTTTTGCTTATCAAGCTCAGTACTGCTATGTGTTTTCAACTAATGGAGTTTTTCTTTCTCTGTCTAAATCGCCATCTTTTTCTTATTATCTGTTTACCCAAAGCAATCCTCCCATTACCCCCTCCCTTTCTCTGTTTACTACAATGTATGCCATAATCACTTTGCGTTCTTTCTCTTGACTGTTTGTTCAATCTCTGATACAATTATGTTGTGTTATTTGTGCGTTCATGTCATTCACAATTTATTACACACAGCCCTGATTGAAAAAGGCGAGTTTGTCGCCGAAACACGTGTCTCAAATAGGGCACATTTAATATACTGGTACTTTTCATAACTACCTTGTGCTTAGTATTAGTAATTGGCGCTGCCTTCTAGGTGGAGAAGGGTTCTTAACTATTTCTCTGTGTGATCTGCTTGATGAGCTGGGCATCCACTTTACTAACTACACGGATGATACCCAGCTCATCATGGAACTAACTGGGGATTACAGCAAGGATTCAGAGGTGGTTTCCTTCATCAATGAATCCATCAAGGCATGGATGGCAGAGAACATATTGTGTATTAATGGATCCAAGACTGAGTTCCTCATATATGGGTCCACACAATCATGTGCGAAACTGAATGCAGAATATGCAGGTTTTAAGATTGAACAACATCTGATCCACACCTCTACAGAAGTTAAAACATTAGGCATCATGATTTAAACTTCCTTAAGTTCAGAAGTCCACATTAGTAGTGTTATGAATAAAGCACAATACCATCTAAGTCTGCTCCAGTTAATTAAACTATTTCTTTCTCAGGCTAATTGTATTACCTTGACGAGAGCAGTACTCATGCCGAAATTAGATTATTGTCATCTTTGCGGGAACAAACATGAGATGCATTCAGAGGATGCAGGTACTGCAAAATGATGCAATTCACATTGTAAAAATCATCCCAAGAGGTGATTCAATCACTAAATACAGAAGAGACTTACATTGGTTGGCTATTGAGGAGAGGATTCGGTTTAAAATCAGTTCCATTACTCATAAATGCCTATATGGCTCAGTCCCGGGAATACCTCCAAGATAGTGTACAGCTGCAGCAGTCCGCTAGGACTACAAGGTCCAGTGATACCATGCTCATTCGCGGTCCCCGCATTAGACCGCACAAGACTCTCTCATGTGGTGTTCTACTTTCAGTAATGCGAGGGGCATGATCATTTTGCCAGTGCTATCCTGTCACCACATTGCATTGGTGGAGGACACTAAGTATTCTCTCCTCTTTCACAGCTCCTGCTCTTCTAGTAGCATGTGTCCCTGCAATTCTAGTATCTGTTTGGTGAGCAAGGATTTAAAGCCTTCTTTCATTACCATGTTGCACGCTCATGTGTGTTTATTAGGTGGTGTATCGAGTTCAGATATTTTGGTAAAATATGCTGCTTTTTTGGCCTCTGTGGCAGTGGCTTTGTTACAGTGGGAGATTAAATCCCCTCCTCTAGTGTGAGCCACGCACTTCACCATGACGATTGCTGATGGGAGCTGTAGTGCATCTATGAGCCTGGCCAATAATGGCACATGCTGCACTGGCATGCCGTTTGCACATAGGACGCCATGGGCTGTTGACGACACATAGGCGGAGTCAGAATACATGGTGATTTCCTCACCTTCATGCATTTCTAGAGCCACAATAAGCACTACTAGTTCTGCTGCTTTCACTGAAAAATGTAAGGGCAATCTCTCACTTGCCACTATTTCAAAGTTGCCATTCTGTTTTAATTTTACCACTGTGGCCCCAGTGTGTCTGGTCAATTGACAAGGATCTGTCAATGAAGAGCACTTCCCCCTCCGAGGGCATTTTCTCTAACATGGGGTATATATCGTCATCAATGTTTCCTCTAATTATTTTTCTCTTTGTGAGCATGCAGAGTTAGTGAGCTACCAACTCCGAAGAGAGTTTGGAAAGGAATTGCCCCTTCCAAACCACTGCAATTCATTACTAATCTAACACTTTTTTCCCCAAACAAATAGGTTAAATAAAATATATTTTATACATGATTATAAAGAGAACTCATCAACCAGTTTAAGACCTCAAGATGTGCTACTGTATAAAGCAAAGGTACTCCTGTGCAGAGAGCAATGTGTGCTTTATGTCATTAGAAAAACACTCATGGGTATTACAAAAAAACAAGTATTGCTTTTCATAACTGATGTGGCTATCAAAAATCAGGCCGCATGCAATATTTGCAGATGGAAGAAAGCAAACTGAAACAAATGTGTCAGAAAAAATGCCAATAGGAGTTCATGTGCCACTTTAATGAAGTAATTCAAGGGCCACATGAGAACATGCCTCTCATAATTTGTGTAAGGATGATAATTGCATCAGAATAACTGCACCGCAGAATATGATGATCAGAATTCCCTAGCTTCTACTTATTTTCCACATTATGTTGTCTTGTGAGTTACTGAAAACCAGCCTTACATCTTAGAGACCTATACACCATTCATTTTTAATCCCTAAAAACAGAAAAATGTGCCCAATACAAAGGGGAAACAATGAAGACATAGGGACCAACCCCTGGCTTCTGCCCACAAAGCTTTACTGATATTGTTTCAAAGCTGTGATCAGCAGAGCAGTGGCATATAAGGGTTACCGCCAAACTGGTGATGAGGCAGTGTTACTAGAATTTCCTTTCCTTCATCAAACAAACACATTTTCTACACTGTACTGTACTGTCAAAAAAACTGACTTGGTTTTCGAAAATTACTGATTTGTTCCTCACCTGCAAGGAGGGTTCTCTGGTGCCCTTTCACCCGTACCCTCCCCCAGCTCCTGTGCTCGCCATCAATACTAGTTGACAGGGCACTGTAAAACATGAGATTGTAGCAGTGAAACACTCACTGGGATATTTGCATACCCATAATACTTTGCGAGCAAAACATATTTAGTGCCTCACCGTGATATTATATGCATTTTAAGAAAATGTCATGAATCTGCAGGTACACAATTATCTTGCAGAGCATACAAGATTGTTTGCAATGTATTACTAATAGTTTTTTAAGGTCTATGCCCAATGCAATGCTGAACAGTTAGAAAGGATGCAGATTGTGTGAAATACATTCTACTGTCTGAATATCCGTTGCTCTAATACTATATATGAGTAATACCTGACATAGCCCATACCCATTATCCCTTGCAGACCAAGTAAGTCATATTGCAAAGTTGCTCTCCACTTATAGGGTAATGTTAGCAATGCTAAAGCAGGAGACACTAAGCATGACATTGGTTGATTCAAAATTCTTAGAGAGCAAATTAATATTTAAGTTTTATAATGTGTTAACTTGCAAGGGACCACTTCATAGTGCTTGTGTGATATATGTACTGGGAATAGGAAGCATGGGATGAGCTTAGACATCCAAGTAGTCTGTTTACCTACAGTTAGTGTCCGATATTTGAGATGATAATTAGGTAACATAGTGTGGGTGATGCTTTTATTATTAATAGTATTGGAGCATTTATTGACTGCGAACCTAGCTTGGGGAATCAACAGAGTGCTTTACAATCATAGGGGGAAGAACACAGTCAAGGAAACAGAGACAAGGCAGTGGGAGTTAACAGGGGAGGGCAATGACTGCCAATCTGCAGTAAGAGATCTACAAGCAACCAGGGGCGGAGACAGTGCGGGGCAGATAAGAGTCTCAGGTACGATGGGGAGTGGAGGGTGTGTGGACCTATGTTTTACAGAGGAGCCTGTGTGGACCTATGTTTTACAGAGGAGCCCTTCCTTGAAGAGGAAGGCCTTGAGCTTTTTCCTGAACTGTAGCAGCAATGGGGTAAGTCTGATGTTGGTGGTAGGAGGTTCCAGAGTCTTGAAGCATAGTCAGGGAAGGCTGCTGTTCTTGTGTTTTCCTTCCTGCACAGTCGGAGTTCAAGCCTTACTTCTGGTGGATTGCAGGCCCCTGGAGATGCTGAGTTTCACAGTGAGGTAGGTTGTGGACTTCAGGGTGCAGCCTTGTAGATGATGTAACAGGATTTGAAGATGATACAGGCTTGCAGCGGGAGCAAGTGCAGTTAGAGTAAGTTCAGGGTTGAATTTCCAGAGTCCTTTCATGCAGGTCACATCTCAGGGGTGCCAAGGTATTCGCTGGAAGGCCTTCCAAAAAGGAACTTTATATAAGGCACAATGAATAACTGAAGTTCTGGTACTTGAAAGCTATTCACATTACAACAAACATAAAATAAGTAGATGTAGGTGTATGTATGGTAACCTATCGCAGAGCTAAGAGAGAAAGAGTCAAGGTTATCTGGTAATATCTGAATATGTTTTGGGGTAGAGGTTAGAGTAAGCGCATGGTAGACTAAAGCATAGGATTTATGGGTAGGGAGAGAACAGTAGTTGGTTAATGTGTGCATTTTTATTTTAGATTTTTCTATTCATGGAGACACTTTTTCATATAGATTATTTATCTCTTGTAGCTGAATTTTGTTTTTAAGTTTTTAAGGTCATGGTTGCATAGTAGGGTAATGCAAATGAGCCACACCAGAATATCATGACTAGTTAGTTATTTTAGGAGAAAGCAAATGTCAGGTAATTGCTGTGGCTTGTGCCTTATTAAATCTTTTTGCATAAGTGAGAATTGCCTGTGTGTGCTGCTAGAAATCTTCTGACCGGCTCCCAGAAGGAAGCTGGGTGAGCGCACATGCGCACAGCTTAGAGGGAACATTGATCATCATAGTATGCTGTATATCTGGTGTAGTCATCCACGTGATCTCTTTCTTCCATTGGTTCTGCTATGAATGTTGCTAGGTTCACTACTCTGCATCTGAATATCTTAATTGCTGAGTTGGAGATTATCACTTCATACCCTGATGCTCTCTGTGTGGTCAATGTGCTTTTGGGTTTCTCGAGAATGGTGAACAGGACATGCTCCACATACAACGTTACTTTGCAGCCTATTGTGATAATGGCCAATTTCTCAATTGCAATGGATCCAGCAGCCAACGATTCCTCCTAAGAATAATGGCCTCTCATCACTGGATCAGTCTTCTGTGTGAGCACTGCTGTCATTACCATCCCATTTGAATGTCTGGAACATCTGGAACGGATGCTGTGCATATCACCTCATTAATTTAATGCTTCTGTCATGTCACAGGTCCAGCCTATGATACTGTTATCCCTCTAAGCTTCTTTTAGTTCCTTTAAAAGGGGCCTGACGTATGTGTTGTAATCAAAAACCCATGCCCTACATTAGTTGCAAAGGCCCAGACATTTTTGCATTTTCCTCACTGTCTTGGGCTGAGATGTTTTCATGATTGCTTCTGCTCTTTCGAGAGTCACATTTCTGCCTTCCTGAGATATCAACTGTCCAATGAACAAGGCCTCCTCCTGTCAATATTCTAATTTTGCCTTGTCTACTTTGAATCCTTTGTCTGCCAAAACTGTCATCAATTGTATTGAGTCTTTTCTACACAGTTCTTCTGTCTCACTGCACACCAAAATGTCATCTATGCAGTGAATTAATGTACTGTAAAGGTGCACGTTTCCTAGATCCACCTGGATATGGACGGGGACTCACCATATCCCTGGGTTAACTGTGTATGTTTCCACTTTTTATTTCTATATGAAAACAAGGTCTGATCTTGTGACTCTTCATGAAGGGGGATTGAGAAGAATGTTTTTTTTTTAAAATCGATCACTGTGAATTGTTAAGCTTTGGGTTAGATGTTGCACAGTACTATAGTTGTGTTGGTAACCAATGGAAATTCTGTTTCAACTATATTATTTTGGGGGTGTAAATCCTGAATAAATCTCCATGAACCCCCGTTGATTTTTTCAGTGGGTACACACCTGTGTTACATGGGGACTCTGATGGCACTAATATCCCCTGATGCACTAACACATACTTTTTCTCAAAAATACCCTTGTAGGCTTCTTTGGACAGGGGATATTGTTTCCTTCTTGGCAAGACTGCTCCTAGTTTTAGTTTACTCTTAACCGCACCTACTTCTTTTAGTAGGCCAATGGGCCTCATTCCGAGATTGGAGGTAGTCATGCCGCTATTTGTGCCATGACTGCCTCCAATAACGGTACCCGCACCGGTCTCGTTCAATGGGGACTTACTGGTGTAGTCCGACCTTTGCGGGACCGGTAAGTCCCCATTGAAAAAACCATTCCCCATTCCCATTTGAGCCCCCATAGGGGCAATTTGCGGTACCGTTATTGGCTCTGATTTCCCTAAACGGGTCCCGTCCATAACGCCTGGTCAGACCAGGCGTTAAAGGAGGAACCCGCTAAGGGAACTCGTAGTAGGGTGGTAAGGGATTACCAGCACCGGTCTCCTTACCTGTGCCCGGTATCCCTTACCGCCCTACTCGTAATGAGGCCCAATGTCATAATGACTGCTGGTCCACAGTGCACTCCGTACCTGTGCCAAATCTTTTTGGAGAAATGATGTTGTCTTTTTTATCAATGCCATCTGCTGTGGTACTTCCCTGTTCTCAATTTACACCCAATACGTGAGACTTATGAAGACTACTACCTCATTGTCTGAATTTGTGTCTCTGAATAGTTCCTCATCTGTCAAGTCAGTCAGTCTGTCTCCTTCGTCAAGGGCTATTACTGCTTGCAATGCCTTTGCAATGTCATTAGTCTGTGAATAATCACTCTCTCTTCCCTCAGTATAACTGTTTCTAATTTTAGTAGGAACAAATGTAGTTCCTCCTCATCCATGAGAACTTCTGCCCTGAACAAAAACTCTGCAGGTAGTCTCAATATGTTGTCCCTTATCTGTCTGTGATTCCTGTATATAATATTCCTCATCCCACAAAGCCATGCTAGTAAAAGGTTCACTCCATGTTGAAATACTTCAGGATCTGTGAGCATGCCCCTTCTGTGCCTTCTGGACACAAAATGCTAGTACAAATGTTCATGCATTCATGTAGTGAATCCCTGTGTGGAGCACACTATCCCATGGTCAGTGAATGAGATGATCATATTAAGCATACTCATCATATCCCTCCCATTATGTTGACTGGTGTCTGGCAGGAATATGATAGTGCCACAGAAAGGTCATGTTCTCCTATAGTAATAGGCAAATCATTGGTGAATGGAATCACATTTGTAGCCCCAGAAAAACCTTATGCATTCATAGCAACCCGTGACATTGGATAACTCCCATCCCTTTCAAAGTATCTGGTCGCCACTTTAATGCAGTGTTTTCTGGCGCTTCCTCGCGTTTGCACAGCAATGGCATTTGGAGGTTTGTGGGGTGACATTTGAACCACGGCACTCGGCGGAAGAAAAAGAACTTGGGGCTTTGTTGCCTTTTTGTCCGGGTAAGTCTATCACCACGAGGTGCTTTAGCCCGTGTTGTGTTTCTTGGGGGTTTATGTAGTTTCCCAGACGGCGTGTTCATGTGTATGCTTTTGTTCTAATTGAACAAAACCCGTACATTGTATGCAGCACCTTTTTTAAGAATACTAGTGAAGCGGCATATAGATGTGTCTTGGGGCAATATAAAACACAGAGGCTTAGGAGTATGTAACACAGCGTGCATGTGTTTTCAAACAGAGTGAAATTGTACATCCGAGGCGGCATGTAATTTATTTGTGTTGGGCGGCATGGAAACGTGTTTTTGTGGACTTAATATTATACTAAGGCTCACTAGTGTGCAGCATGCACCATGTTAGGTGACATTGATACGTGTTTAAGGGCCTAACAACATATTTAGCCTTATTATTGTTGTACATGCAACCTCTCTGGGTATGAATATTTTAAATCAGGGATGTGCCTTTTTCTTATGGTTTTGGGTTTGTAGAAATACTATAGTAAGTGTTCTAATTATGTCAATCAAACCTTTGGTGTACACAGTGTTTGATTATTGATTACTGTGTTTAACATCCATAGATTGTGTTTGAAGAGTAAGAACTCTATACAGTGGCCCATCCAAGTTAAAACCTGTTATTTTCCGCAAGTTTCACTATCTATTGGGAACACATTTGGCTACCTTACCTTTCAAGGTATGTGCATTTATGCCTCTAGGGGATGTTTGACTTTCTATACTTTGGTATGATTTTAGTGTGACACAGTGTGTTTGTGTTTTTTGTTTTCTCTTCTCCAGTGTGTTCTTACTCTATATCCATTGAAAAGGATTACCATTATAGGCAGCTGAAATCCGGCTGGATGTGATTGTATAATTAGCTGCATTGGATCCTTGGAATACGCTGATCCCAAGGTATATATTTTTACAGCAGTTTTTTGGTGCTAAAGCCCCCCAAATGGGGACTAGGTATGAGTGGCCTTATTAATGCAGGCTACTATGTTCTAACGTAATGTTGACACATGACATTAAGAGCAGTAAAAAAAAAAACATTTTGGGAAACTTTGGTGCACACACAATTTTTAATGTGGTTATATGTTTTTAATGTGGCTATATGTTTTATAGATTGCATTAAGGATAAAGTTCAGATCCATGCCCACCAGGACTGGAGGGGACGATTACTTTAGAATTTCAAGAAGAGCTACCCCTGATAAATGTCAGACATCTAAAAGTCAACAGACAGAAACATGTTGGGTTATATATAATGTGCAACAAATGAATTTTGCACTGATGTTTGTATGTTAAACGTTGTTTTTTTAGTTAATGTGGTATGGTTATTTCATTTTACATTGATGTTGTGTATGTAATCGTCCTGTTTTTGATAACCTGATTTTAGGGTTGTTCCTTAATCTGTGTATGATTTAACACAGTTTTTTTTTAATGAGATTGATGTTTTCTATAATAAAAAATATTTTTCTTAATGGTATAGTTCCTGTGTGTTACACCTCCCTTTTCCCATTTAAATGTGAATTTGATCTGTTTTCTTCTATATTATATAGTAAAAGGTTCACTCCATATTAAAATACTTCAGGATCTGTGAGCATGCCCCTTCTGTGCCTTCTGGACACAAAATGCTGGTACAAATGTTCATGCATTCATGTAGTGAATCCCTAGAGTGGAGCACACTATCCCATGGTCAGTGAATGAGATGATCATATTAAGCGTAGTCATCATATCCCTCCCATTATGTTGACTGGTGTCTGGCAGGAATATGATAGTGCCACAGAAAGGTCATGTTCTCCTATAGTAATAGGCAAATCATTGGTGAACCGAACCAAATTTGTAGCCCCAGAAAAACCTTATGCATTCATAGCAACCCGTGACATTGGATAACTCCCATCCCTTTCAAAGGATCTGGTCGCCCCTGTATATACAATGAAGAAACATATTTTAACACCTATGGTCATGCCAACCCATAGTTCTTCTTGTGGGTTGGGTGAAACATATAGGATTGAACACATCACGTTCGTGTGTGGGCTGTCCTATTGTGGGTATAGGTTCATCCATGTCCCAGTAAAAAGATTCCCTCCCATTATGGTCACACTCCTTACTCTGGGTGAGGGTACCTGCGCTTCTGTACATGCATTCTAGGTTGCCATGGTATTCTGTTGTACTGGTGTTTGCCGTTGCCTGCATGGGTATTTGCTGTGTTGATGGCTGTTGTACTTGCATCAGTGCTTGTTGTTCTTGTGGTGTATGTGTCCGATACTGTGTGTGATCTTTGGCATAATATTTGGGTGGCTCTGTGCTGTATGGTGGAGTATAGGTTGTCCGCCCTCTTGTGTTCTGCCAATTCCGTTGTATCGCTACCCTGCTCCTGCATACTGGAGAGATGTTTCCCATTTTCCAACATGTTCAACTTGCTGAGGTGGTCTTCCGAATCTGGATTGTCCCCCATTAAAATCTCCTCCTTGCGGAGTTTGAAATCTAACCCCTCTTCCTCTAGGTGCAACCCCTCTTCTTCGTGGCCATTGATGTAATTCTCCCCTTCCTGCAAAACTTCCCCCAGCCATTGGCTGACCCTGCTATGTGTCTTGCGTAACCACTTCCTCTCCACTTGTCAACATGGCTCCTTCCATTGAAAACTTTGATAATTTTGTTCTGAACTAACTTTGCTTCTTCTAGCTTTCTTTCCTCAAGTTTCTTTCTGGCTTTCTCTTCTAACAACCTACAATGGTGAACTGTAGTCAACTGGATCTTTGGCCATGGCTTCGCTTCCATTCCCACTAGTTTCTTCAATTGCCTTTGCACTGGCTTGGGTATCCCCTGACACAATATGTGGTAAAAATAGCTATGGCTTTGGCCCACGGTTCACAAGTCTCAAGGCGCCAATGCCCTTGAGCCTCTTCAATGGGTCTTCATCATCAAGCTTCTTGCGCGTCATGATCGCTCTCATGTCTGATGTATTGGGATCTTGTACTCTGAGCACCCTCCATACATCTGCCCTGCAATTATATTAAATGGGTTCTATGTTCTTTCATCGTCTGACATTAATACGAATGCCTTTTAAACATGTAAAAATTATGAAAAGGTCATTGCATTTTATTTTATTGGGGGGGTCGCCCTCCTAAATCCCCCTGCTGCCACCTATAATTTACTATTCACAAACCCCACAACCCCTTTTCTGCCCTTTCCCACCCCCCCAAAAATTTCAATTACCTTTTTTGCAATTTCGTACACGTTTAAAATGCAGTCGCCGACGAAATGATAGGCGATGAAACGATGTTATACCAATAAATGGTGCGCTGTCATGAGCTGTGTTCTGTGCAGTCGCCACGTGGTATCCTGCCCGCTTCCAAATGTTGTCAGATCTCTCCCCAATAGTGGCAGCGAGCAAGCTTTTTATGTCGCCCACTGCTAATGTCATTCCCGCAGTAATTCTTTCTAGCTCATGAATCCATTTTCCTTCCCCTGATGTTAACATTGGCAATTGACAACTTAAATTATCTTTGTCCATTTGTGGCCATGGTATGTATAGCGGCCATCCTCCCCCTTTTCTAACAATGGGAAATGTGTTAATTCTGCATTATATTCAGGTTAGTGGCACTATAGAAAAAAGAACAGTTGCGCCCTTCGATTTTGTGAAGGCACCAGTCATGTGCACTTTCTTTATCCTGGTAATGTTATCACCCTATTTGCATATGGGGTTATCTCTTCCAAGCAATGCAATCGTCCTTTTGGACACTTGGGCTTTTACACAGGTTCAGGCTTTTCCCCTTCTGGGTCTTCCAAATCAGGCCACTTTATCTCACTCTCTGGGCTCACACCAATGGAGGGGCCACACACATCTCATTCCGCTTCCTCATTTTTACTTTCCTCCCTTTCCTCGTCCTAACACATCATCCCACAATTATCCGCATTTTCTTCATCTTCTCTGTCCTCAAAATCTAATCGTTTTAGAGGGTTTTTCCAATACATTACCTTCAGTGCTTTCTCCAATAAGCTTGGTTCCCCTCTCTGTGGAGATCCAACTACACTCCTTTTCACCATACCGATAATACCACTGTCCTTCCTGCTTCTATGTTTTTTCATGATCTCCTCCATTTCTCGAAAGCGCTTGCTTACTTTTCACCCTTCCCTGACATCTGTGCTCCTTAACAAGCCTTCAAACTTCCTTTTGCTGTCTCTATCGGCTTTGCTCTATCTGTCTCTCCCGTTCTTCTTCTATTTCCCTCATTCTCTTCTCCTCTGTTTCCTTTTGTCTTTCCTTTTCCTCCTTTTGTTATCTCAGCCTTTTCTCCTTCTTCTAGTTCCCTTCTCATTTCTTCCTATTGTTTCTTTTCCTTTTATTTTCTTGCTTTATGTTTCTTTCCCTTTCTTCTACTTCCTCCATTATCTCACCCCATTTGCTTTCTTCCTCATCTAACTTCCTCCTATGTCCTGCCTCTTCTCCCTCTTTGTCCCGCCTCTCTTTAACTTCCCTTTCTCTATCTTTAGTGTTGCTCATGATTTTTCCATCTAATTTAAGCTATATTTGTCCTCCCACCCACTCATTCAGAGTAGTCACCATCCCCTCCTTGTCACTCTATCTCTCTTTCTGACTTTGCATCTCCTCCTCAATCTCTGTTAGCTTTGCCTGCAGTTTCAAGTGCTCGATATAGTCATTGTGCATAGACACTAACCTTTGGTTATTTAACTTGGCTCCGTGTATTGCGTCTTCACTGCTATACACAGAGGGCGCATATACAGGGTTAGTATAGCCTGCCGCTGCTTTTAATTCTTTCAATGGATAAAATCCCTATCGTTGGTCTGGTGAATTGATGCTCTGGGGAGGAAGAGGAGGAGCTGTGGCTGCTGCGCCCTACTCTTCATGGTGATTAAGCATCCACTCCCTCTGGGTTGGCTCCTCCACCTTGCCCTCAATCATCCCCCATAGCTCTAAAATGGCTAATTTCCTTCATATGCAGCATGTAAAAATGGCATCCATGTTGCAGCACTGATTTCGAAAGACTGCCTTCCTGGGGCCAAGCTTAACCATTTGACTGCCATCTCACAAACCAATTCTGCGTTATAATTACAAATTGTATTTTTATACCGCTGAAGGGATTTTCATAGGTGCATAAGGGGAGTGTCTCCCATGATGGCATGTCACGCTCTTGACTGCCTATATTTACCAGACTCTTAAACTCAATTTTTTTTTACTCCACTCTCACAATTTCTCATCAAGAAGGTGTTCTTCAACTTCCATCACTTTCTACACCTCTTCCAAGCCTCTCAGCTGCAATAACAGCAGTTTGGACACGCAAACCAGATGCCCCTTGAGTCCAAACCAAACCTTCATGTGCTCTAAGATGTAAACCAATATTAACAAAGCCTCATTTTCACAACCTTTAACAAGCTTCTCACCCTTCCGCATTTACCCAACACTGCTGGTAAACAAAACTTCTCCCATTAATTCACCCCAAGCTCCGCTGGCGCCAGCAATCTCTACACATTTGGGTGCACCTTCAAAATAACACCACAAAACAAAACCCCCTAGGGCCATCTTCCTGTCTTACTCTGACAAGATATCCTCTCTTCTCTTAAAACTGCCCCAAGGGGCATAGCCCTTTCTTCCATGCCCTTGTCACAGGTTATCTCTTTCACTTTTTTTTCGATAACTTAATACACATCTCAGGGTATAGGGCATCACCTTCCGTAACCCTGGCTACAGGTAACCTCTCATAAATAAACTCTTTATCACTCTTCCCCAAAATTATACAACCAAATCCCTCCCACCTTTGTGTGTGTGAAAATCCAGATGGTGTTTCACAACCTAGTCCCCAGAGATCCCATAGTCAGATGGCCAGGGATGGGCCATCACTTATGGATCCCAAGCCTGAGGGTGGACCAACGAGGGAGGATCACCTGGGTACATTACATTGGCAACACTACTGAGCCGAGGAAGATGAGGAATAAGCTCAGGCAGATTACCTCCACTGACTTGCACTGGCTCTGTCCCTGTAATGAGGCAAGGCAGATTCAGGCATGTGATCCTAACTATATACACCTGCCAGTTGTTAACGCTCCCATTCAGACGAAAAAAAGGTGGTGCGCACAGGCACACTCTGAGGCTGGGTACTAGAAGGAACAACTTTTTTGGGGCTGATGTACACCAGGCGATGGAGGTTGGAAGGCTAAGGGGCTGATCTGCAGTTACGAAGATTGAGAGAGAGAGCCAGGCGAGAAACCCCACTTTCGGGAAGCCATAAGTGTTCAAAGAATGAATCCGAGTGAGCTGAAGAAAGAAACCTTCAAGGTACTTAAAAGCAGCCTACGACCCTTCCAGGTGAATGACAGAGTTGGGGAGGAGCAGAGGAGGTGCTGGAACCGGCCTTGACTGCTGCATGATGTAAAGAAGGCTGATTAACACAACCGGTGAGTTATCTAAGGCAACCGAAGTCCAGTTTGTGTTGAAAGCAAAAGTAACTGTAACTCAGAAGTTGAAAGTTGTGCCGGTGCCGATTAAACACATTATAGAAAGGACAATTGCTGAATTGTAAAAAGAATTAATACAAAGTAACAGAGTGGTCCTGCAAGACAAAATCACATATTCAAAAGTCTCTGTGAAATGTTCCTAGAATCAAAGTCAAGAAAGCATTTGCGGTTCGGAGTGTAAATTGAATGAATTAAAAGAAAAGTATGTGAACTCTGAATATGCCAGAAGGGCAAAATGTATAAACTATGAAAGAGGCCAAGAAGGCAAACAAAAGAGAATAAGAAACTACAAGTATCAAGAGCATTGGTATTGCAAGTGGAGGAAGATTGTGGATTGTAGAATTATTGAAAGAGAGTGGTCCTGCAGAGGTCTATGTAAAATCCTTGTAGTTTTAAACGTCTTTGACAGTGAAAAAGACACCTGAGACAAAATGTGAGGAAGGGAACCCCACAAAGTGAAAGAAAGGCTTGAGCCTGCAGAGGGAAGCCTGTGCAGAACTGTGTGATGAAGTGAAAGGTGAATGACAGGCTTGAGCCTAACAGAGGGAAGCCTGTACAGGAAAGGTCAAAAGTCAAACTGTATATTTATGACAAGGCGGACAAAGCCTAAGGAATTGATTGAACTACCAGAAGCTTGAAGCCCAAGCCTGAAATGTTAAATTGTACCAGTAAGCCAAAGTGTGCAAGACTCAAATAACTGTGCCATCCATCTATACTTTTTAGGAAACTCTCTAGACCAATGTTCCCTCCCTTATTTTTCTCTAAGTGCGGAACTGGTTGCCTTTCGGGCGCACTTTATTTTTCATTTCTGCAATTGACTCACGAGGTAAGTCACTTTGTGAGCATGCGTAGTTAGTGAGCTACCATCTCCGAATCTCCGAAGAGAGTTCGGAAAGGAATTGTCCCTTCCAAACCACTGCAATTCATTACTAGTCTAACACTTTCTTCCAAACAAATAGGTTAAACAAATATTTTAAATGTGATTATAAAGGGAACTGATCAACCAGTTCAAGACCTCAAGATGTGCCACTGTAGCTAGCAAAATTACTCCTGCACAGAGAGAAATGTGTGCTTTATGCCACAAGAAAAACACTTATGTGTATTACAAAAAAACAAATATTGCTTTTCATAACTGATGTGGCTATAAAAAATCAGACTGGATACAATATTTGCAGAAGGAATAAAGGCAACTTAAACATATGTGTCAGAAAACATGCCAATAGGAGTTCATGTGCCACTTTAATGAAGTCATTCAAGGGCCACATGAGAACATGCCTCTCATAATTTTTCTAAGGATGATAATTGTATCAGAATAACTGCACGATAGAATATGATGATCAAAATTCCCTAGCTTCTACTTATTTTCCACATTATGTTGTCCTGTGAGTTACTGAAAACCAGCCTTACAGCTTAGAGACCTATACACCATCCAGTTTTAATCCCTAAAAACAGAAAAAATGTGCCCAATACAATGGGGAAACAATGAACACATAGGCATCAACCCCTTGCTTCTGCCCACAAGGCTTTACCTATACTTTACCTACATGCCTCTCTCCGACCTTGTACAAAGCATACACTAAACCACTATTCTCAGCCATAGATGACATGGGTGTCATCTACACCAACTTCGCTGATTACACGCAGATCCTCATTACCATCACCGTAGCCTATGCCCAAGACATCCAGCCATCAACAAAATTTGATCTATCATCCAAAATTGGATGTCATTGAACAGTCTCTGCCTGAATGATGAGAAGACTGAGATTCTCATTGTAGGCCCCCAAGCCAGAATTGGCTCTATCCACTCCGACTACACACATATCAACATTGACAGCACCCAAATACAAGTACTTAAGCATGTTAAAACCCTTGGCGTCTATATAGATGCCAACCTCACCATGAGCAAACACATATCAGTCCTCTCATCTTCCATGGCATACACAACCAAACTCATCTCGCTGAGCCGCTAATTCCTCACTCCCACCAACTGCATAACACCAGCGAGAAAACTGATACTATCCAAGCTTGATTACTATAATGTCCTCCTCCTAGGAACCTCTAATACCAACACAAGTAAACTACAACTGCTCCAGAACAAAGCACTTTGAGCAGCATTAGGCATAAAGAAATCATATCACATTTCCAGCATTAGGAGAGAATATCATTAGCTGCCTATCAAAGCCAGAATTATCTTTAAAACACTATGCATAGCTTACAAATGTATCACTAGCAAAGCCCCTAGTTACCTTAACAACACCATAAAGAAAAAAACTACCAGTAGAGCACTCAGATCGAACAACAAGGCACTTCTAGCAATCCCGACCCATAAAAGTGTTAAAGCAGGAGGCAATAGCTTCAGAGTTCTTGACCCCACCCTTTGGAACTCCTTACCACTGGAAATCAAAAATGAGGAAACTATTATCAGATTCAAACAATCCCTGAAAACAAGGCTTTTCAACATATTCTGACCGAGGAGGTCTCCCCCAGCAGGTGCCCAACTTTGAATCATCCCACTAAACTACGCAAGGTACCGTATTGAATTCCCATCACGGTGTAATGGTCTCTAGTGGATGCCTCTTTCTCAAGATATTTCCAACCTGCCTGCAACTTTGTTTAAGAATTTTCAATATGTCTGTAACATCATCAAGCCGTCTGTAATTTGGTATAAGTAATTTCAAGTTGTCTGTAACATTATCAAGCTGTCTGTAACCTCGCCGTGATACCTAAGGGTCTGGGCGTGTAACACATTAAATAAATGTATCTAAAGGGTGCCTGGCGGGATCCTGATATGCCCAGGAGGGTGCGTATATGAAAATCAAAAAGAATCAGGATGTGAGACCCTCAAACAGTAAACAGTTTTGGACACATTTATTTTATGAACATGTGTCCAAAACTGTTATACTGTTTGAGGGTCTCACAACCTGATTCTTTTTGATTTTCATATACAAATGAAATTAATAAAATAAATAAAAAATAAATAAAATAAAATACTGTTTTGAAGCAGTGATCAGCAGAGAAGTGGCATAGGAAGGAACTCTAACAATATTTCTGACCCATCTCAAGATGAAGTTTAAGGGCAAAGAACATCTTTTAATAAGCATAACATATTCCTGTTGGCAAAGATAAGGAAGCAAATTCTTATCCGAGCCTTGCTTGTAACCCTGACATAGGAAGTAAAACGACTGGGCACAGACAGCCTATAGTTTTGCCCACCCTCAATCACTGCAGCCTAGACAAAATTCAACAAGAGACTTACTGAGGTTTCTTATAGAGCCCTGTTGAAGTAAATCGCATATGTATGTCTTTTAGATTAATAGCATCAATGCTCCAAGGTAAAACAGCTTGAGAGTCTTCTTCTGTAACTAGGTATTCCTCTGTAATTCATTGTTGTCAGCTAAACAAATGCAGGGCGATGCTACAGTCAATGAACACAGAACACATGTTTAAATTGAAATGCCATCAGCAGCTGAGCATAAAAAGAAACAGAAAGTGAAGTTCTCTAGACTGTTACTAGAGTTTCCTTTCCTTCAGCAAACAAACCTATTTTGTACACTGTACTGTACTGCCAAAACAACTGACTTTGTTTTTTCGAAAGTTACTGATTTGTTCATCACCTGCAAGGAGTGTTCTCCTGTGCCCTTTCACTCGTACCCTTCCCCAGCTCCTGTGCTTGCCTCCAATACTAGATGACAGGGCACTGTAAAACATGAAATTGTAGCAGTGAAACACTGGGATATTTGCATACCCATAATACTTTGCAAGCAAAAGATATTTAGTGCCTCACCATGATATTATATGCATTTTAAGAAAATTCCATGAATCTGCAGGTACACAATTATTTTGCAGAGCATACAAGATTGTTTGCCATGTATTCCACCCTTATATTGTTGGGTGGGTTTATACAACTGATAAGTGAAATCGTTTTTTTGCATAGCATCGATTTACAATACAATTTGTTAAGGTCTATGCCCAATGCAACTCTGAACACTTAGAAAGGATGCAGATTGTGTGAAATATATTCTACTGTCTGAATATCCGTTGCTCTAATTCTATAAACGAGTAATACCTGGCATAGCCCATACCCATTATCCCTTGCAGACCAATTAAGTGATACTGCAATGTTGCTCTACACTTATAGGGTAATGTTAGCAATGCTAAAGCAGAAGACCCTAAGCATGACATTGGTATATACAAAATTTGTAGAGAGCAAATTAATATTTAAGTTTTAAAAATGCATTAACATGCAAGTGACCACTTCAAAGTGCTTGCGTGACATATGTACTAGGAATAGGAAGCATGTGATGGGGTTAGACATCCAAGTAGCCTGTTTATCTACAGTAGTATCCAATATGTTTTTTTTTAATTTATTTGTTGTGCTTGACATTACAACGAGAGAACGAGCAGCATACAGATAATTGAAAAGCATATGATCAGCATACACGGATTGGCAGGAGGTCGTATAGAGCATTAGTTAGCCAACTAGTGGTACAGTAATCCGATATTTGAGATGATAATTAGGTTACATAGTGTGGTTGATCCTTTTATTATTACTATTATTAGAGTATTTATTGAATGCAAACCTGGCTTTGGGAATCAACAGAGTGCTTTACAATTGTAGGGGGAAGAAAACAGTGAGAAAAACAGAGACAAGGCAGTGGGCAGTGGGAGCTAACAGGGGAGCGCAATGACTGCCAATCTGCAGCAAGAGATCTACAAGCAACCAGGGGAGCAGACAGTGCGGGGCAGATAAGAGTCTCAGGTACGATGGGGAGAGGTGGGTGTGTGGACCTATGTTTTATGTAGGAGCCATTCCTTGAAGAGGAAGGCCTTGAACTCTTTCCTGAACTGTAGCAGCAATGTGATGAGTCTGATGTTGGTGGTAGGAGGTTCCAGAGTCTTGGAGCATAGTCAGGGAAGGCTGCTGTTCTTGTGTTTTCCTTCCTGCACCGTCAGAGTTCAAGCCTTACTTCTGGTGGATTACAGGCTCCTGGAGATGCTGAGTTTCGCAGTGAGGTAGGGTGGGGACTTCAGGGTGCAGCCTTGTAGATGATGCAACAGGATTTGAAGATGATACAGGTTTGCAGCGGGAGCCAGTGCAGTTAGAGTAGGTTCAGGGTTGAATTTCCAGAGTCCTTTCATGCAGGGCACATCTAAGGGGTGCAAGGGTAGTCGCTGGAAGGCCTTCCAAAAGGGAACTTTTTATAAGGCACAATGAGTAACAGAAGTTATGTTACTTGAAAGCTATTCAAATTACAACCAACATAAAATAAGTTTATGTAGGTGCATGTCTGGTAACCTTTCGCATAGCCAAGATCGGAAGAGTCAAGGTTATCTGGTAATATCTAAATATGTTTTGGGGTAGAGGTTAGAGTAAGCGCATGGTAGACTAAAGCAAAGGATTCATAGCTAGGGAGGGAACAGTAGTTGGTTAATGTGTGCAATTATATCTTAGATTTTTCTATTCATGGAGCCACTTTTTCATATCAGAGTTTACCTTTTGTATCTGCATTCTGTTTTTAGGATTTTAAGGTCATGCTTGCATAGTAGGGTAATGTAAATGAGCTACACCAGAATATCATGACTAGTTAGTTATTTTAGGAGAAAGCAATTGTCAGGTAATTGTTGTGGCTTGTGCCTTATTAAATCTTTTTGCATAGGTGTGAATTGCCTGTGTGCGCTACTAAAAATATTCTAAGCGGCTTCCAAAAGGAAGCTGGGCAAGCACACATATGCACAGCTTAGAGGGAACATTGCTCTTGACCCTGTAGTGCTGAACGTGGGAGAGGGAGTTTTAAAAGACATTCTGACATTTCTTTTGAGACACTATTTTCCTTTTGCATTCCCTTATCACATTTTTTGTTTTGAGAGGAGGGCAAGGTGAGGTTTTCTTAGTATCTGCCTTTTTATTTTGACTATACTGACTTGGACTGTTTGTTATTTATTGGTTGAGATTACTCCAATAAGTTAGGGCTAGCTAGGAATTCTACCAACTTGAGCAAATTACTAAAATAAAGGTTTTCGAAACTTGTATCCATTGTGTCTGTGTCCACTATTGATACCATGCCTTCCTTACAGTTTGGGAATTCGATGCTCTCATGTTTACATCTGTGGATCGGCCGATGCCTTCAGTATTGATCCTCCCTCAATCCACCACTCTGTCTTCTGCCCTGTGGGCCACCCCACGGAGATAGGGCAGGATTTTCTCCAAGGGGGTTCCTGATGACCATCTCAGTTCATGTGTGATTTTCTGGTCTCCACGGGTCACTCCGCAGTCCTCAGGCTCGCGGCAGCAAAATGTGATAATTCCAAGGGCATTGGCTAACCATCCTCGTCTACTGCCATATTTAGAGATGGGGTGGAAATCCCCTGGTCAAGCAGGAAGGACAGGCCAGGTTATCATACGCCCAATAACGGAAGAGGCTAAAGAATTTGACAAAGACATGTTTTATTGACAATCCATATAAAACAGGGACAGCTATGAACATAGAAAGCTTCCAAGCTCTCAGTTATTCTCATGCTTAACAGCAGTTTAAAAGTAAGTAATACATCAGAACTGACATCACACAACACTCTTGTTTACAAAAACTTACTGGGTGGAGGGATTGGTTAAGGGAATCATCTATGTATGCAATCCATAAAAGTTAGTCTTTTCATTGGTCATGCTCTATCTGATGGATCCACCTGAGACCACCTCTAAAAATGAATAGCATTGAATGCATGCCATCTCTACACTACTTCATTGGCCAGTGCAACAATTATAGGATAGCATTATTGGAGGATAGGGATTGGTTGGCATTGACTTCACCAATCTTGGCAATTTGGAAGATCACCAGCAAATGAGCAACAATAGTGTCCAGGGGGAGAGGCACAAAGGTGCTGTTTTTCCCAATTAGGATAGCATTTCTGATTCTCTAGGCCACAAGCCAAGGACTTTTAGCTTTGAACTTGGCACTATCTTCTATCTTTTTCCAGAGAATTCGAGGGGACTGAAGGCCTCAGCCTGTCTATCCCTGAAGCTAATGAATAGCTATTATTCTCCAACTATAAGTCACAAGTGTGGAGACCACATTTGGATTATTCTGCGCAGCAGGTACTAGGATTTCAGCCCTTATTAATGCGGGTGTCTTTACTCTTACAGGCCACTGGAGATTTATTCAAGCTACTTTCTTCTCAATATTAAGCCTTGATTAATGAGCACATCGCCTTCTAGGGCTTCATGTTTCTTTACTTAATCTAAGAGAAATGGGTTTTATACTTGGGAACTATTATCTTCTGTTCTATTTGGTGCCAATCCAAACCTTCCTTTCCACAGTAAACTTGGCAAGGGCTGTGCAGCTATTGTCTGGTCTGTTTGGGTCTGGCCTTTCTGCTAATTCAGAAAGACGGGTGCGCCTGCAGCTCTGATGTTTCTTGATGGTTCCCATTCACTCGAACGTGGCTGTGGTGTCCATCTTATCCAAAATGGCCACTTATTTTTATTGCGTTTCTGCATTGAGCAGGCTTGTATGTTTCCTTATACATCTTGCATTTTCGCATATATAAAGAGTATATGTTTACGAGTGTCTATTGGATGCAGGCAACATTCTTCATGTCTAAATGCAGTTTGACCTATTGATTGTGTATCTGTGGTGGATGCATATATGTTTCATGTCTAATGTGTCTACATGTGTGAACTACAACGATGATGTCACTTGCTAACACTATTTTTGGTTACAGCATGTCCAGTTACTCTAGGTCTGGAAAGTCCATTTCTTCTTTGACTGATCCAGGATAAGGTCGGTAAGGATGCCTTAGCGATTAGCAGCTCTTGAATCTGCGGTATGGCGGCGGAGAGGGGGAAGACGCCATGAACGATGCACTCCATCCATTTCTATGATGTTGAGGTGGGCAGGGGCCAACGTAATGAATGGCGCATTCATTTGCCTCTCGAGAGAACCAGTGGTCCAGGGGTGAATATCAGTTTCTAAAAAATCAATCAGCCTGACACCTCATATACACCAGAATGGACCCAAACAGGTTAGATTAAATAAACATACAATTAAAATGATGAACCTCTTTGTCCAGTTTTTGGTAAAGTGTATGGAACAACAGGTTTAACTCCTCAAAAGGCCGTGGATCATTGGTTATTTGCATCATAGCAAAAATACATTTATTACCCAAAGATAAAAGGATTGTCCAGTCAAGTTGTATACAAATATCTACTTTATTATTATCACAACAACAGGCAATCTAATAAAACTACTAAATACAACCCACCCTGTAAATGAATGCAAAGAACAAGACAGTTTTTAAGAAGGAAAAGGGATGCACTCTGGATACTGACAGGAGGGGAGTTGGTATGTGTAATAACCACAATAGTTTTTTTAAAAGTCTTCTTGGCTTAGGCAAAAAGGGAGACAGGGTCTTAATATGTCTCTAGTGATCTTCTGGGAAGGACTGAGGGTACAGAGCCACACTGTACCTCTTGTTGTAGTTGTTCTTGGTGCTTGACATTGTCCAGTTGAATTCAGTGTGTTTTTAAGGCTTCTGCTACAGAGTTCGGGATGGGAGTCTGCGGCAGGTATCCAGCGGCAAGGTTAGGCAAGCGAAGCTTGTAGAACGGCTGTAGGCTTGCCTTCACGGCAACTTGGGTTCAGGAATTTTTGTCTCAGTGCTGATCAGCTGTTCCGATGTGCTGGTCGAGATGTCTCGGGTTCATTCAATGGCTGTGGCTTGATGGCAGTAGCTCGAGCCTTGACAGCATTCAGTATTTCCGGCGGTTACGGTTCGAGGAACTCAACTGGCTCGAGAATGTCCTTTAACGCAGACAGTCGCAGGTGGTTGTCATTGCACTGCTCCCCGCCTTTTCAATGGGCTTGCATTGTCTTTGCTGAGTACCAGTTCTGAAGCAGCTGGAGGGTCTTCTGAGTTCTTTTCTCCCTCTGTGCCCGGGGAGAAGTTAAGGGGGGTGATCTTTCTTCCCTCTTTGGATGGTCCTGGTCTTTCTTCACTGATGGAAGATGTAAGGCAGACTGTAGCTTCAGCCTCGGTCCAAGGATGAGTTCTTCATTCTTCAAGCAAAGCCTTCAGATAATCTGATGAAGGAGGGGCTCCAGCCTTCTTTTAAAGCCAAGTAGTGGTTGGTATAGGCTTAACCTAACTCAATGAACCAATGCTGTGGTCCCTACCAACAATACTCTGTATGTGTGAGGTCATAGCAAGAGTGCTTCGTAACAGGAAAAGGTAAGGGGGTCCTACAGGAACAAGGGGTGTCCCAGAACCAACATAGTTGAACCCTTCTCTCAGCAGAAAGAGGCCTGAGCTCACTGCCCTATGATACTAGGTCCTGCCCACCGTTTTTTCTGCTGTGTTTGAAGAATCTCTCTGGATAATGCTTCTCTAAGTGTAGTTCCTTTTTAAAGCTGCAAATCTCCCTTGAAGATGCCGAGAGACCAGATTCTCTGGCTTCTGCAACACACATTCTTGTATCTTATGGATGTGGTCCCCCTAGTGGGGATTGTCTACTGCAACAATACACTCAGGCAGGTCAGTTCAGTGTCATTGATACTGAGAGGCAGGAGCTGGCTTCAGGTTGACAGTTACATATGGAAGGTTTGTTGGATTTGCTGTCTCCTTTGTTATCCTCTGCAGCCAGGCCCCATGGGGGCCTGTTTGAAGTACCCTCTATTGGTATGTTAATCACGGGTACCAGTTGCAGGGCTAACAAAGGAGCAGGGTGGTTCCATGGAGCCCTAATCAGTTAATCAGGCTACCCATGGCAGGGGAAAACCCCTCCTCCCCCACTCCTTGGGATGACATTGTGCTCTCCTCTCCTGCTATATTCCAACTACATATGACAGGGGCAGACTGTATCAGTAGGCTGTGTCCATGCAGGAGTACACAGGTCTATGTGTTTGTTGTGGTGTGAGCATGGGAGCATATGTGTAGTTTAGCCCTACACAGTTTCCTGAGGCTGGTCTACCATCATCCATTTAATTAAAAAGTTCAAAAAAGCCTAGGCAAGCCCATGCCTACCATGGTTGCCTTTGACTGCAACATGGGCTAGCTCTTTGGTAAAGACTAGTGTGTTCCGTGATGCACATCTCTCCCTACTCAGCCCTTGAGCATTGAGAAGATCCCAGTTTGCAAAAAAAGTAGGAAGCAAATGTTAGTAAGGCCTACTTCCTTGTTAAGAAACATCAGTGCCCTAAGAGGGTGCAAATAAGCATTCAAAGTTAAACTTTTCACAACCCGCCTGGACTTAACAAACCAATGTTTCTTGGAGCTTCTCTGTAAGCCTTGAGCATTATGTGTGCGTCAGAATAAAAACAAAAAACAAAAAAAGCAATGTAAAGCTACTGATACCACAGATGGGTAAGCAAACCCTTTGGGAAACCGGCGGTCACACCCAAGGTCAGTTCCAAGGCAAGGCTAAATTCGGGGCCATGCAGCACCCTATCCCTATCTGCAGAGGGATCAAGGGTGGGGCTGCTTACCCCCATTAAACAACAAATCTGGCCTCTCCGAAAGTGAAGTGAGGGAGTGGGGATGCAACAGGACTCTTTGACCGAGACGGCATGAATCCATGCACTGCTCTAGGCCCAACCCAAGCCTCCCAACTCTGAAATATGACGTCATGAAATAGATTAAATTCTTGGTTTGTGAAAGAACCGGCAATACAATGACTTTTAGGCAGCAATGACATTTGCTGCAAACCTGCACCACTTTTTGTGTGTCTCTCGCTTGGAGGTGATGTAATCCTTATCCAGGTCCTCTCACCCCCACACCAGTTCGTGTATCACTTGATATTCCGAGCAGCTAATTACAGCAAGAAGCCTTATTCAGGCACCCGCTTTTCATCTCCTCCAACATTATAATTAGCTCTTATCAGTACAGAGAAAAGATGTAATCAATTAGAGGAGAAAGGACCTGCGCGAGCATTTACCAGCCTTTGGGTCCAGGCACTTATGGAGCACTCTTTATCTCAACTCGGAAGCGCCACGGAAACTGATGCTGCTGCGGTTTAGGATCCACCACAGAGGAAACTCGAGCCGTAAGGGGGCTATGATGCGCTCCCTCCATCCACTTTATGACTAGGCGCAATAGTTCACGCGGGAAACGTGTGTCTTGAACATCCTGGCTGGTGAACCATAGAATGGGCCTGATTCTCAAAGATGTGCACTGGTGCCAATCAGGCGATGCCTGTCAGCATCTCAGATGTGCACCTCCCACCATATATCTGATTCACAAAGCATAAGGGCCTGATTCACAATGGGGGTCTGCCATTATAAAACGCTTCTGTGACTTAGCCCCTAAGAGTGGAGAAGATCTGGAGATGCCTGGAGCATCTCTGGGATGAGCAAGATTTGTGAATTTCATTTGGACTTCAGCATCACAAAGAGGATCAAGGTGGATCCTGCTTTGCTCTAGTTTTAGGTTGTGAGGATCAAGTATAAAGTAGCAGGTGTGAACCAGAGATGTTCACATGCATCTGTGCCTTTTTTGAGAATCTGGCCCCTGTTGTTTTCATAGAGGTGCATCTGACAAGAAATATATATCAATCATGGCTGGTGCAGGAGAGTCTGAATCAGTCTATGGGCAGTGGATGGGTTTGGTCTCACTTTATAAAATGAGCAAGAGCCAGGCAATCTCAAAGGCATATCTCACAGGCGTATTAATTATGTCCACCCTGTTATGGAAGACCAGGAGATACTGGCAAGACCAAAGATAAACCAAGGACTGAAAAACGTGCATTGTGCATAGTGCTGACATCATACGGGGGGTTTCTGAAGTCTCTTCAAAGAATCTGGGAACCTGGGTACCAACTTTCAGGTATTTAAGGAGTGTGTCCGTGGATGGGGGCAAGAAATACAGCATTGGAATCCTTTACACGCATCTTATCACAATTTTGCATAAACCAAGCTGTCGGGTTATTCCATCTGACGTTTAAGATGTTGTGCAATTCCTGGCTTTTAAGATCACACCATTTTATATTCCTGTACAATATTTGTGGTATTATTTCCCGATTATAAATGCAGGTCTGGACTGGCTTAACTGCTCTCACATGGCATGTTTGAAATTTCTGTACACTCTTCTCTGGGTTATAGCTGTGTGATAAAGCCAGCTGTTTTATTTAGTCATTGTTTGAAGCATGTCTTAGATATAGTTTGAAATTTGATGCAACAAGCATGATGCTTGGTGTAAAAAATTTGCTATCCCACAAAAACCTAAACAAGTGCCATGCAAATGGGCTAACAAGGTTTGTATATTTAAATAAAAGGTGTATACTTTGATATTCAGTTGATTCATCTTGCGTTTATCTGTGAAGTTCTGTTTTGAGGAAATGTTGGCCCTACCTATATGTTCCCACAGGAAAAGGGCTGCGGGTCCTGGCCATCTGAGTGTTTTTGGTATCCCCGGCTACCCTGCGTGTAACAGCCCATTGCAGATGTTCTTCTACTAAGTAGTAAAGGCACTAAGTGCCTCCTCTTAACCAGCTCGATGGATAACTCTTTAGGAGCCAGACTGGACCAAAGCCACTCAGTAGAGTAACTTTGCTAAAAATGTTGGGGCGGACAAGACATCTAAATGTAAATGTAAGGGGCCCCTGCCAAATGAGTGCAAAAAAATGGTGTGCCACAAAATATGGGGGTAGTGGGGGGCAAACACTCCTGTCCCCCTAAAATGACACCCATGCACCCACTCACCATCAAGTCATGAATATACAAATTGCTCAATAATAATTAAAACAATCCATCACTCTGAAATGAAAGGTAATGTTTTTACATTCAATAGTTCATCCTCTGCACAGAACATTGCATATTTTTGATGTAAAATCCAGGGACGCACGGAGGAATGTAGAAATCCCTGGCATATCAGTAAAAGTTGTTCATATATGCCACTGAGGAGGAGGTTGAACTTTGATGCCAAGCAAATAAATGACATCAGTGCGAATAAATGAGCCAACCATACCTGTGTCAGCACCAGGGATGTAATTTTGAGGCTGCCAGGGGTTGCACCTGCGACCCCTGGTTCACAGTTTGCAAACCCTGTGGACTCCCTTGTGACCCCAATGATTTTAAAGATAAAAAACAAATCTTTAAAAAAAAGAAAACCGGAAGCTCCTGATGTAGTGGGCCCCCCACAACCTGTGCGGTGTAGGGAACCCCACCACACCAGGTCTGGAGGGTCCCAAGCCTAGTCCTCACCCATCAGGGTGAAGGCTGGGATGGGGATATGCTCAGTAGGGGTTTTAGATGGAGCTGACCGGGACATGTGGCATATGTCACATGCCACAATCAGCTCCAACCCCTTCTCCCCTCAGCTTCCTCGCAGCTCACATACAGGAACCAGGCAGCTCTCGCTGCTTCCTGGTTCCTGCATGTGAGCTCACTGAGGAGCTCAGGGTGGCCTGGAAGGACGGACCAAAGCTGCAAGAAAAATAAAAGGTTTTAAAAAAAAATGTGTATTTTGCTGCATGTGTGAATTGCGTGTCAGATGTATGTATGTGAATGGTGGGAGAATGAGAAGTGATGCGATGTGTGTTTTTGAATGTTCTGGGTCGGAAGGTGTGTGCCTGTGTAGAGAATGCAATGAGTGGATATAAGAGAAGGTGTAAGTGAGTGACTGATGGGTGAATGAGTATGAAGGTGAATGGTGTGTTTTTGAAAGTTCTGGGTGGGTGCGTGTGTGCCTGTGTAGAGAATGCAATGAGTGGAAGTAAGAGAAGGTGCAAGTGACTGGTGGGTGAATGAGTAAAAAGGTGATGGTGTGTTTTTGAATGTTCTGGGTGGGTGTGTAACTGTGTAGAGAATGCAATGAGTGGATTTAAGAGAAGGTGCAAGTGACTGGTGGGTGAATGAGTATGAAGGTGATAGTGTGTTTTTGAATGTTGTGGGTGGGTGTGTGCCCTGTAGAAAATGCAATGAGTGGATGTAAGAGAAGGTGTGAGTGAGCGACTGGTGGGTGAATGCTCATGAATGTGATGTGTGTTTTTGAATGTTCTGGGTGGGTGCGTGTGTGCCTGTGTAGAGAATGCAATGAGTGGAAGTAAGAGAAGGTGCAAGTGACTGGTGGGTGAGTGAGTATGAAGGTGATGTGTGTTTTTGAATGTTGTGGGTGGGTGTGTACCTGTGTAGAGAATGCAATGAGTGGATGTAAGAGAAGGTGCAAGTGACTGGTGGGTGAATGGGTATGAAGGTGATGGTGTGTTTTTGAATGTTGTGGGTGGCTGTGTGCTTGTGTAGAGAATGCAATTATTGGATTTATGAGAAGGTGTCAGTGACTGGTGGGTGAATGAGTATGAAGGTGATGGGGTGTTTTTGAATGTTGTAGGTGACTGTGTGCCTGCGTGCCTGTGTAGAGACTGCAATGAGTGGACGTCAGAGATGGTGGGTGTGACTGGTGTGTGAATGAGTATGAATGTGATGGTGTATTTGTGAATGTTCTGGGTGGGGGGGTGTACCTATGAAGAGAATGCAATGAGTGGATGCTAGAGAAGGTGTGAGGGAGTGACTGGTGGGTGAATGAGTATGAATGTGATGGCGTGTTTTGAATGTTCTGCGTGGGTTGGTGTGTGCCTGTGCAGAGAATGCAATGGGTTTAGGCAAGAAAAAGCAAACATGATAAGTAGTGTTACCGCGCTAGACTGATGTTTGGTGTAGCGGCCTGTACGTTTATTTAATGTAGCATGATATTAATAGCTGACCATCTATAATGAATCAAGCATGGTAAGTGTTTCAATGGGTCTAGACTGACTTACATTGCAACCAGTTTGGACAGGTTATCATATTGTGACTTGTCACTTTTAATGGCCAAACCAACAGGAGTATGTTCTTTCATAGGAGTACTGGCATGTATCGGCAGAGCCAGTTATTGTGCCCAGTACCAGTGATGATATGATATGATATGATATGATATGGCATTTATAACGCAACTATACACAAGTGTTACAATGCGTGACGAGGCAAGGGAGGGGGGACAAAGGGAACACAGACAACGATCCTACTAGGTTAGGTGTCATTCAGATCGTGCAAGTGCATGGGAATGGGGGAAAGGGAAAGTGTGAGGGGCAAGGTAGAGGGGAAAGTGCAGTACATGGGATAGTAGAATAATAAGATAAATAAATAACGGACCAACTGGTGGCAAATGCAAGGTAAGTGCAGACAAAGTGCCGAGAGGGGGACTGTAGGGATACAGAGACAGTCCTGAGGTGGAGGGGTTGCCAGGGAGGCAGTGCCGGGGGCAAATGGCTGGGTCTGGGCCCGAGATCAGTGAGAGTGGCCCAGTAACCAGTGCAGTTTCAGTCAGGAATTTAGCAGGTCAGAGGGGGGGAGAAAGCAGAAACAAAGAGGAAGGTTTTGAGGTGCTTCCGGAACCGGAGATGGTTCTCCTCAAGTTTCAGGGAGGCAGGAAGGATGTTCCAGAGGGAGGCCCCAGCCGCGGAGAGAGATCTACCCCCAACTTGTTTCTTGGAGAAGCGGATGACCCTGAGGTAGTTGGAGGCGGATGAGCGAAGAGCTCAAGAAGGAAGATATTTAGGAAAAGAGAGTTGATGGTATTTCGGCGCCATGGCTCAGAAGGCCTTGTGGAAAATGCAGAGGGTTTTGAACTTAATCCTCGCAGCCACTGGGAGCCAGTGAAGAGATTTCAGACCTGGAGAGATACGGTCCCTGGGCTTGAGGCCAAGGACAAGTCTTGCGGTCCTGTTCTGGATAAGTTTCAGAGTGGAGAGTAGAGGCAGGCAGATTTAGATAGAGGCTGTTAAAATAGTCCAGCCTAGAGAGAATAGGGGCTCTGGAGACAGTGAGCTTCTGGGGAAGGAGAGGAAAGGAAGAATACCTCTGAGGAGGTGCAGCTGGTAGTGCGACTTCTTAGAGACATCAGAAATGGGAGGAGAGAAGGAGAGTGTGGGGTTGAAGATGACCCTGAGGTTTTTTGCCCTGCAGGTGGGAGCAGGAAGAGGGCCAAGAGAGGCAGGCCAGAGAGGGAAGGAGGGAAAACTGAACATGAATATGGTCTTATATGTGAATACTGGCATATGTTGGGGGAGCCAGCATGGAAATGTATGGGCACAGCCAGCGTACAAATGTTTTTTTTTTACTGGAATATATTGCAGGGACCAGCATGATCATGCATTGGGAAATACCCTGTGCACATTTGGTGACTTGCATCTATTGTACTTTTTTTCAATATTTACCCTACACGCTACAAAACCGATTGTTGCCCTTTATGTTGGCCAAATTGTTGGCCTTTTATCCACATTTTCACAGAAAGTGTGCTGTGTAATGCGCCATTTTAACCCATTATTCAAAACATTTTTACAGGGGAGGGGTAAGAATCCACCCAACCTCCAACCCCATTTTCATTAGTTTGGGCTCCCTCGCTATGCTCTTTTGCAATCGCATAGTTGTGGCAAATATTTACACCCTAAAAAAACAACTCACCAGACACCCGCGGTGGCTGGTATATTTGTTGGCCAGGCACATCCCCCTTCTTTCTATGCTACGTGAAACTTTAAAACTTTAATCAAAAACATATTTACTTCTTTCACTTGCAGTAGTGCATGCCCTTGCAGCGGCATAAACATCATGCACATTGCACACACATGGTAGTCCGGGCTGGCCCTAGGTGTGGCGGCCCTGTTCTTTGTTAAGGAGCATGGGGGATGGAGGGGCAAATTCTGGGCTTTGCCATTGTCTGACAAAGGGGTAGTGTACAGTACTCACCTTGAAGTCTGCCTGTGAGTCGCCGGGTGAGAAGCAACTCGTGGGTGTTTTTTATTCAAAACCACTGTGCGGTACCACAGATTTATGTGTGCAGCAATGATATTAAATTAAACGCTGGGGGCTTTTTAAGTCCTCTGGCACCCAGTATTACGCTTAGATAATATCATCTATGGGAGGTCCTGGGTATATTGAATGAACCTTTCCCAGGTATAATACTCCAGCAAAGATAACATTATCAGGTGCACTCCTCTGTGTGCATGCATAACAGTCTAAACGGTTTCTTCTCGTGTGGTGGTAGCTGACTCATATATACATTTATAACCAGGGAATTTTTTTGATACTAAATCCTGGTCAATGATTTAATTTTCAGGCCTTGCTCATGCAGCATTTTGCTCCTGGGCATAAAGCAGTGCATTCCTCTCTTTTTTGACTTGTTTAACACAGCAACTCCACAGATAACTTCTGTGTCCATTGATCTGTAGATGTTTCATAAACTAGCTGTAGCCTGCTTTAGAGATTTCGGTTACCCTGTTACAAGTACTGCATTATGTATGTTTTACTTATAGACCCCATGTCAAATATGGAAAATGACATTCCCCAAATGTGTGTTTGTGGACAAATCACACCTCCCTCTGTACCTCGGTTCTTATATTTGGCTGAAATGAGAACACCTGGAAACATGGGTGCTAGACGCATCTGAAAATTCTGAAGGTCGTTTGCCATCACTTCCCTTGATGTCACTTGGGGCGGGGTCAAGTGACATCACTTCCTGTGATATCATCAGGGGGTCACAGTTCATGTGATGTCACTTCCGCTACCCCTGGCATTTTGGTAAAATGACGTCCCTGGTCAGCACTTCCTTAAACACTAACAAGAAGCTGCTACCTCTGACAAGCACCTCTAGACCGGCATCAAAGCCAGTGAACCCAGCGCGCAGAGAGGGCCCCCTGTCAAACACCGTCCCTCCAAACCCTAATTCCTGCCTACGTTCATCGTGATTCCATGATCTTTGCACTGTGCTAAGTGAGGTTCTGTGTGAATTTGCCAAGTTTCTTTCAACGAAGGTACAAGTCCTGCCTGCCCTCATTGTGGTGCCACAGGCTCTGCCCCATGCCAAACGCAGTAACCATTTGCCATGTGGGTGTGTTGTGTGGCCGCTTCCTAAATCAGGGAGCATCTACTCCGTATGCTACACAGTGAACCAGTTCAAAGGCTGACATTAGGTCATGGGTTACTGTACTTCGCACATGGGAGGAGAGCAAGAAGAGGGTGTTCCTTGATTCTGCAGCCCGAGTGAGTGGTTTCAATAACCCCAGCATCAGGTTTTGTGGGTGCGTAGAACACCATGCATTTTAGCACTAGCAGGACGTAAGTGCCATGTGGCTTGCACCAACCCTTCAAGTGTGGGAAGATGAAAGCACCAACGGCTCATGAGCAGTCAAGGCATGCACATGTCAAGTACCTGAGATTAGAGGAAAGGGCATTAGAGTACCTTTGTGATGTTGGTCCCTTTCAAAACCTTGTTCACTGACAGTGGAGTGGTCAACGTGGTGGGGAACACCCAGACTAGTGGATGCTGCACCCAGAGGAGGTATACTGGATTTCCCCAGACCACCCTTAGTTGATCCTCGCTCTAAGACAGGGGTCGGTCACAGAATCACTCACACCCTCACCACCCCCACAGGCACCAAAGAGCAGCAAAGAAAAAAGGGGAAGTCAAACCCCTTATAGAAACCCCATATTATACGGTTGACCTTGTTAGAGAGCCATTCCAGCTCTTTAGGCTTAATCCAAACACCCTGCATAGGAAAGAAAGTCTCCCTATTTAAGAAAGTTACACCTCTTTAAAGACACCAGCAAGCAGGAGAATTAACCAATGCCCAAGGACACATTTCTGAACATGAATAACACTTGTGCAGACCACAGAAGTCCCACAGATACAAAGTTGCATATGAAAAATCTGAAACTGGCCTGAAACTGACATGAATTGTACACGAGAGAACGAAAACAAAAAACCCATATTCACAAGATGCTAAGGATTAAGCATATTGTTAGTGATCCAGCGGAATGTGAATCAGAACTCTCCAAATTGTGCAAGAACTCAGTGACAGAGTTACCCTGCAGAGGACCTGACAACTGCCAAATACAAACTCGCAACACGGCCATGTAAAGGTCTCCTACAAGCAAAGCACCAAAAGAATCACCGCCATTATTGTTTGTGTCAAGGTTCGCAGTGCAAATTAACCAAATCAAACGCTGTATTAACAAACATTGGAGCATTCTAATCAGCGTAACGCCAGAACAAAAGATGTATTCCTTAGTTTGCAGGTATATGCATACCAATGAAGTAATGACCGTAGGAACATGTTCGTTGATTCAAGTGGAAGCAAACAAGAAATAAGAATCAAAACAAGGGGCACATTCCTGTGTCTCAACTGTGGAAATTGTAATAATATCATCAAAGGTGAATACGTATTCCATCCAAGAAGAAAATTCAACTCAAATGCCATTCTACATGTCTGAGAATGTAGTCTACTGCATAAGATGACCCTGTGGTATCTACTATGTAGGGAAACTGGCAGAAACATATGAGTGAGAATAAACAAACAAAAATCCTGCATTACAAACAAAAATGCCCTCTCAGCAGTAGTTAGGCATTTCGGAGAAAAGGGACATAGCATCACGCAATTGAAATTTCAAGAACTGGAAATAGGTGACTTGCGCATTCTTCAGCAAAACACAAAAAAGAAAAGAGCTCAACGTGAAGCATTTTGGATAGATAGATTGGACTCTCTTTCCCCGAAAGCGATTAATGAGGATTGGGACTTAAACTGTTTTCAGTGAGCAACAAGAGGTTTTTAAGATGAATGGATTGTTATCGTGTATCCAGATTCAGAACAATTGCACTGCACAACCAGATGGGAAACCTCCAATGTTTATATATTTTTGATGCAAGAGAACAAAGCGCTTAATAGTATAGAGTATAATGCATGAGATTGCAGAAATGGGTTATTGTATAGACATAGGGACACACATTAATTTGCCACTAGAGAGCTAACATCAGGTTTGTATTTTGAGGTTTATTATTTATTATTTCTTTTCGCCCCACTATTCAGATAGGTCTTAATTTATTTAGAGCTTTTCTATTCTGCAATCTCACTAGCAGCGTTTCCATCTACAACCGATTAACCGGCACCATTTTGAGAGCAACATATTATTTAAATGAACATTACACTAACATAGCCGTCGGCCTGCTACAGAAGCTACCAGTAGCTACTAATACACAGACAATCACAGTATTACACCAACCCATATTTCATTTATTTTTTGTTTCACCCATTAGACAGGCAGAGTTATTCTACTGAAAACTTGAGTCTTACACAACTAATATAAACATTCCACTTTTCTCCTCCAAGATGGGTGCCTTCTTTACCATAACCCCACCGATCCTTTAAAATGGAAGGTCGTACATCACCATGACGACCAGGGAGTTTATTTTTGCTGGAACGGCATCAGAGCTCTACCGCTCAATCCACGTTCTGCAATCCAAGACTCGCACACATCAGATTGAACTAGCGCATCTTCAGATAGCGGTATGAAAAGTCAGGACATGGCCACCATTACAAGCCTCAGCGCGAGAGGTTGGCAAAAGTCTTATGCTCATATTTTTGTTTCTGCTATCTTTTACTTCGCTGCGCAAGGCACTCTTGAATCACACGCAGGCCAGTAGACTGACATCTATTTACGAGGAACTCAAGGCATATAAATATCACCTTCCATGAGTACTGCTTAAGAAATCACAAGTTATTTGCACACTGGCAAGCACGATATATTGATACCTAACACACAGCTGGACTAGTTAACTTGCATGCTTACAGATATTTAGACACTAGGTGCACTGATCTTCACAAAATGGATCGCAATGGCACCCATACCAAATAATATCACAGGGGTGGGTGACACTTAAAATTAGTTTATGCATGTGGAGTTTCAATAGATGATCGTACGACAATAATTTTAATAATAACATCTCATTGCTAATTTTCTCCATCTTCCCTTATTTGTTTATTTCTCTTATGTTGTGTATGTCATGTGGCCTAAATTTGTTTTATGTTTTTGATCATGTTATCCACCTGGATGATGATGATTATACATATGCTTATTATCCTTCGCATTATGCTTTTGTCCTATTTCATGTGATTGGATACAGCTCTTATTGACTGATCTGTATCAGATGAGAATTATAGACCCAGAAGTACACATGATGTCCGAAATGCATTGGCTTTATCTGCGCCATTAAACTACAAAATAATCATCAACATTGCATATTACGCTTTATTGCTCTATCATTAAACTAGAGGAACCAGCTAATGAACATTAATACCAATAATTAAACCACATAGTGGCTCATATGGTGTGCAGCTCAAACCGATGGCTATTTTAGCCTCGATTTTAATATTAATTCCTACAATTATTGGCATTTTCATCGAGCAGCCATTTTCTGAGCTTTTTAATACCTGGAGCTGCGTTGCTATTTTGAAAGCACTAGTTTGTTCCTACTATTGCTGTTTATTTTACTGTTTTTGGCCCTTTCAAGATGGCCGCTGTGGTTTTCTTTGTTGTGTAGGCAGGCTGTGCTGAATCAGTGTTTTCCTCCATCCAATCAGGGCCCGGCAGGCTTCAGCCGGCCCTCTCAGCAAAGGCCCACTTCTAAGGCCCCTGTCTGCTACCTGTCCGCTTCCGGAACGCTAATTGGGGTCCTCCCTGCACCTTAACCACAATGATGCTACCACCTCACTCCTCTAAGAAATCCGGACTGCCTTGACTTTGCCACCTCCAGAACTATTGGTTAGTTCCCTCCTTATGGACTCACTTCTACTGCCTTTGACTACCACTGTTCTTTCTGCTTGTTGCTCCCATGTTGTCATCCTGCTGCACAGTGCTTCCTAAAACCCTTTGCTAACATCCGATTCCAAGATTGAAAAAGTCAAATCTTGCTGTTTTTGCTTTGAGCTAAAAAGGCAAATCTTGCTGTTTTTGCTTTCTGCTAAAAAGTCATATCTTGCTGCCCATTGTGAAATTCTCTGTATTTTGCTTGTATACTGTGTGTTCTCTGTAACTTGCCAGCCCAGTGCCCTCACCTCTCTCTTTTGTCTCACACCTACCTGCCTTAGCCCCCCCAGTATCTCCATCCTCTCCTTACTTCCACCCCAATGGCGCTTTCTGTTTCTCCTATCTTCTCCAACTGCTTCTCCATTGACTATCTTTCCCTTCTCACTAAGTCTGGTAGGAAGAAATTCAAAAAGGATATCTTGGCCTCTAATCCTGGTCTTCCTAACGACGACACCTACTCCAATGCTTCCGCCAGACAGACCCTTACCGACATCCTCTTTGTCGTTCCTTCGCCAGATCTATGGACTCCTCATATGGTCTCTTTGCTCTGCCCTATCTCCCCCTCTCCCCTTAATGGTGGCACTCACTGGGAAGTTCTCATGGCTTCCTTCGACTCCTCTAAAGTCATCATTAATGTCTACCTAAATGGCACTGTCATGGTCCAAGGCCCTCAGGCCAATCTCCTCCTCTTTGATAGGCTCTTCCCTCACCTCATCAATTTCCTCTCATCTCCTGCTGTCCCCTCCTTTCCCCCCTTGGCTACCTTGCCCTCTCTCTCCTCCTCCTCTGCCCCACCTAGGGCTCTTTCTCCTCGGAAGGGTGTACCTCTGATCTTTACCCCTCCCCGGAAGGTCTTTAAGGACGGCAACCTTCTTCATATTGCCACTCTCAACTCTCGCTCTGCCGTCAAACACTCCTCTGACATCTGCCACCTCCTTGAAGAACTAGACCTTAATGTCCTTGGTCTTACTGAGACATGGTTCACGGCCAGCTCTGTTACAAGCTTTGACACTCTCCTCCCTGATGGCTACAAGATCCTCTCAGCACCCAGATCCTCCCGGTCCGGTGGGGGGGGGGGTAGCCCTGATCTTTCCTGAGTGGAATCGTGCCTCTATCATTCCCACTCAGACCTACTTCTCTTTTGAATGCCTTGTCTGTAGGCTTTCTCTCTCGCCTACCCATTCTCTTACTGTGGTTACCATCTACCGGCCTCCTGGTTCAATCACCTCATTTCTCTCTGAGTGGGCAGACCTCTCCTCCTGCCTCCTGGCCTCTACAACTCAACTCCTCCTCCTCAGTGACCTAAATATACATTTAGACTCTCCTTGCTCCTCCTCTGTACTCTTCCGTAACCTCCGTGACTCCCTCTCCCTGTCCATCCTCCCCTCTGGCCCGACTTACTCTGCAGGGCACACACTCGATTGCTTGATCTCCTCTGACCTCCCCGTCTCCATCCCTCTGACCACTCCTCTCTCCTGGAGCGATCACTCCCTCCTCTCATCTCATCTCTCCCTCTCTTCCCCCCAAGCTAAGCCTACCCCAACACTGCCACCTACCTGCTCGGACATCCGGCCCATTAAGCGTGTGTCAGTTGAGGCTTTTGCCGCCACTTTCTCTCCCCCCCCTTCCACCTTTGGCTGTCTCTCATCCTGATACAGCCCTGTCTCTGCTCTACTCTTCAATTTCTGATACGCTTGATGCTCTTGCCCCTGTCATGAGGATCCGTTTGAAGTCCAAAGCCAAGTGCAATTCCTGGTATGACTCTGACCTAGCTACACTTAAACGTAAGTGTAGGGCAGCTGAGAGGAAATGGAGGACTTCCTGTTCTTCCTCTGACAAACGGCATGTCACCTGCTACAAAGTCAATACCGACTCTCTGTCCTCACCAAGAAGAGATTCCATATTCAAGCTCATGTCTCTGCGGCATCTAACAACTCGGCCGAACTCTTTAAAATCTGCAAGGAGCTGGCCAGCCCTGCTGCAGTCTCTACCCCTCCTGTTGCTTCCTAGGATCTTTGCAATGCCCTTGCCTCTCACTTCATTTAAAAAACCCTCTCCACCCACACTCCTCCTCTTCCCTCTCCATCTCTGCTTGCTGATCCTCCTTTAGCAGCCCTCCCACCATCCTTCTCGTCCTTTCCTCTTTTCACCCCTGACGAGGTTGCTAGACAAGTCCGATCTATGAAAGCCTCTTCAAAACAGGTTCATCCCTGTTCCTCTAAAACCATCAAGGACCACATTGACACCCTCGCTCCGGCCCTTGCTGATTTTTGCAACCACTCCTTTGCCTCTGGATCCTTCCCCTCCCCTCCCCTCTAAAGCACTCCTTTGTTCATCCTCTTCTCAGGAAACCCACAGCTGATCCTTCTTGTCCAGCTAACTATCGCCCAATTTCCATTACTCGCTTTCTTGGCAAACTCCTGGAAAAGTTTGCCATCTCTCAATTAAACCTTCATTCCAATTCTGTTGGCTGTTTCCATGACCACCAGTCTGGGTTCAGAGCTGCCAGAAGCACGGAAACTGCTCTCCTAAACATCCGTGAAGATCTGCTCACCAACCTTGACTCTAACATTCCCTCTGTCCTCATCCTCCTCAATCCCTCTTCTGACTTCGATACGGTCAACCATACCATCCTGCTCAACCGTCTCTGTGAAAACCTGGGTATCACTGATCAGGCTCTGGCCTGGCTGACCTCTTTCCTCTCAGATCGACCCTCCCAGGTCCAACTTGGGTCCTTCCTTTCATCTATCTTCCTCTCTACCTGTGGTGTTCCCCAGGGGTCTAATCTCTCGCCCTGGCTTTTCAACCAATACCTGGCAACTCTAGCCCACTGCATTGCTATTTTCTGCTCAAATTTCCAGTGCTACGCTGAAGACACTCAACTCATTTTCAGGTTGCCCTCTGCCACCTCCTCTCCCTCTCTCATCGCCTAACTGCCATTCAAGATAGTTGTGCCACCAATGATCTTTGTCTGAATGCCAGCAAGACGGAGATCCTCCTCATCGGCACACCTTCACCATCCTTTCCCCTCACTCTCTGTCCGGCCTCCCTTGGCCCTCCTCCTACCCCCACCTGCGAGGCTAAGAACCTCAAGGTCATCTTTGACTCCACCCTTTCCTTCTCCGCCCACATCTCTGAGGTCTCTAAAAAGTCAAATTTCCGACTGCACCTCCTCAGAGGTACTCTGCCTTTCCTCAACTTCCCCCAGAAGCTCATGGTATCTCAAGCTCTGGTTCTCTCTAGCTTGGACTATTGTAACAGCCTCTATCTAAATCTACCTGCCTCTACTCTCCGCCCTCTGCAACTAATCCAGAACAGGACTGCAAGACTTGTCCTTGGCATCAAGCCCTTGGATTGTATCTCTCCAGCTCTGAAATCTCTCCACTGGCTCACAGTGGATGCAAGGATTAAATTCAAAACCCTCTGCATTATCCACAAGGCTTTCTGGGGCCTGGGTCCAAAATACCTTCAGCTATCCCTCCGCAAATACCTCCCCTCTCGAGCTCTTCGCTCCTCTACCTCCAACTCACTCAGGGTCAGTCGTTTTTCTAAGAAACGAGCTGGGGGTAAATCTGTGTCTTCGGCTGGGGCCTCCCTCTGGAACAGCCTCCCTGTCACTCTAAAACTTGAGGAGAACCATCTCCGGTTCCGGAAGCACCTTAAGACCTTCCTCTTTTTTTCTGCCTTCGCTCCCCCTCTCCCCTGCTGATCTGTTCTCTTTTGGCACCTTGCACCTGGCCACCCTCTGTCTTTTGGGCCCTGCTCATCCTGCCACCCTCCCGCACTGCCTCCAGGCCACCCCTTGCACTGGGGTTTGTATCTGTACCCATACAGCCCCCCCTTTTTCTTCCTGCACTTATCAGACCTACCCTGTCTGCTGCCTTAAACCTAGCACTTGCAATTTGCTGGCTGCATTACCACTGTTTGTTGCCTTTATTATTTATTTATTGTTATTTATCTGTTTCTCCTCTGCTTCGCACTTTCCACCTCTCCCCCTTCCATGCACTTTTCCCCTCCCCCCTCTCCCATGCACTTGCGCGTTCTCAATGTCACTGGGCCTAGTAAGATTGCTGTTTTGTTCCCCTCCCTTGCCTTGTCGCGCTCTGAAACACTTGTGTATGAGCGCGATAGAAATAAAATATCAATCAATCAATCAATTGATGTGCCCAGTACAGAGGCGCATAAATCTTGGTCTGCACCCCACTTGCAATTCAATACTACTAGTTCTTAATAGAACTACGCTGAATTAAAGAACTAAAAAAGCAGATGTGCCAGCTCCCTTCATTACCTCTCAATTCATAGATAATGGTCCTCATTACAACACTGGCGTTAAACCATGGCGCTCTTAGCACCATGGTTGGTGCCAGTGTTGTGACGGGTCCGCCATGGTTCAATTGGTAATTACCACCCCATTCCAAGGTTGGCGGGGCGGTAATTCCCCATTGAACCATGGCCCTTCCCCATTCCCATTTTCGCCCCATAGGGCTCTATGGGAATGGGGAAGGCGCTAAGTACGGTACCGAAAATTGCGGTACCGTACTTAGCACCAAGGTCCCTTTGCGGGTCCCTACTTTAACGGCTGGTCTAGACCAGCCGTTCAGGTTGGGTCCCGCAAAGGGACCTCGTAGTAAGGCGCTAAGTGTTTAACGGCGCTGCAGCCTTTTACGGCGCCGTTAAACACTTAGCGCCAGGGTCCTAATGAGGCCCAATGAGTCATAGGGGGTCATTCCGAGTAGGGCAGTAAGGGTTAACGGTCACCGTTAACGAGACCGGTGTCGTTAAACCCTTACCGCCCTATTCCTAGTTCCCTTTGCGGGTTGGTACTTAACGCCTGCTTTTTGCAGGCGTTAAAAAAAACCAACCCGCAAAGGGACCTAGGAGCTAATTTACGGCACCGTAATTTACGGTGCCGTAATTAGCGCCTTCCCCATTCCCATTGAGCCCTATGGGGCAAAAATGGGAATGGGGAAGAGCCCTTGGTGAATGGGGAATTACCGACCCCGCCAACCTTGGAATGGGGCGGAAATTCCGCCATTAACCATGGCGGAGTCGGAAAGATAACGGCGTCAACCAAGGCGCTAATAGCGCCTTGGTTAACGCCAGGGTCGGAATGAGGCCCATATTTAATTAGTCACGGATGCTTGATGCTTGTGCCTACTGTGCTTGCTGGAAAGCCAATGATCGATGACAATGCCCCAACTAAAACCCTTTCTAAAAGGAAGGCAGAAACATAACTCCCCTTTCACCCCTGCCTTCTGCCTTAAAAAACAATGAACATTCCCAGAGCGTTGATGGTGGTGTTAAGACAGGCATAACACATTTACACCTGTCTTTAACATCTTCATTTACACTCCAGGGAACTCGAAAATGAGCTCCTTTGTGATTTGAAAGCAGAAGTCACCAATTTGAGGGGAATGCGTTCTGTCTTTGAGGAAGGATATAGTTTAGTGTTACCATAGGAAGTTTCTGATTGGATAACATAAAATGACTTAGCCAATGAGGAGCAGAGATGTGCTAAAAGTACTTTACAATTTTGTATCAAAATTGTCAGAAAAGTTAAGAGAAGGGGGGGCGTGGCTTGGCGCTGAGGATGATGGCCACCCAATTCTGCCACTCTGTCCCACCTGACTCAATAACATCATTTGGCCTCTACTTACAGGTGCCTTTTTTCTCTGCTTCTCCATCTCTGGACCATCGATTAATGTGGACTGCTTCCCACTGGAGGTTCGCTGCTCCTGTGTGTGTCTTCCTGCAACGCTACATGGATCACAGCCGCCGAGCGCCTGCTGCTTCCGACAATGGACCCCTCACATCAGGTAACTTCTGGAGTTGTTCGGCATGTGGCGAGCTGGCTCAAGCCTTGTTGGCCCTTCTTGAACTCGTCAGTGCCACCACGTGCGACCTTAGGAATATCACACCTGAAATTCAATTTAAATGACACGTTCAAGCTAAGTTGTTCTACAATATGATTCTTTATAGATGTATCTGCTCTGCTTCTTCATTTTTTAAACTTTTCACTTTTTGGACGCTGCCTTCAACATGTTTTGGTGCGCACTTTCCCAGAGGTGTACCACGTCCATTGTAAGATATAAACCTGCAACACAGAGGCTAAGCTTTTTTTTTAATATGGTTGGTAATTTTTGATTATTTAAGTTATTTTGGGAAGTGCTATCTGACATTGCCTATTCTTTTTTTTAGTACTGCTCTGCCTGTTGGTTGCTGCCATACTTTTATAAGAATACCATATCAATTTTGTCATCAATTTGAATTATTCTGGCTAATTTGCCTTGGCTTGGCACTTGGTGGTCATTTTTATGACTGCTCTCTGTTGATCTTGGTACTCTACACTACTCTGTGCAATTTTGGCACACTTTTTTTCGCCTACTGGTTTTTTTTACCTTATAATGGGCCTCATCACGACTTGGGCGGTAACGGTAACGCTATTAGCGCGGGCGGTATTAGCCCTATCGTCGAACTCCCCGGCGCTAATAGCGCCGGATCACGAGTTCGGCGGTAATGTAAGTCCCCACTCCCCACTGAGCCCATTCGGGAATGCCCTATTCCCCATTGGGCTCAATGGGGAATCTTCACGCTAGTACCGCCGGCGGATTTCCCGCCGGCGGTAACAGCGCAAATTTTCGGCGGATTTCCCCCCAGCTCAGAGCTGGGGCGAAATCCGCCGAAGCCCTGATTCGGCGGACCCATAAATCCGGCAGTAATAGCGCTACCGCTGGATTTAAGGGTTACCGCCGAAGTCGTGATGAGGCCCAATAGCTGTTACCATGGCCACTGGCAAGGGCAATCAAAAAACGCCAACTATCATTAAGGAATCAACTCCTTCATCAGCCAATCTCAAAAGGCCAAAAAGTGACTAACCTCCACTGCTCTCCCTTGCTGACCCTGCTATGGATGCCATTTTACATGAAATAAGAGCATTAAAGCCCTTCATTGAAACTACTCATCAGAAGTTACAGCAACTGGATGACAGACGGAAGGGGTTTGAAGATCGAATAGATGAAATGGAGAGATGGGTTGGCTTTGTCGAGCCTGTTTCTCCAAGGGTTGTGCTGCTAGAAAAGACGGTTAAAGATCTCCAGAAACATAACGAGGAGTTGGAAAATAGGAGCAGAAGTAACAATGTGCGCATGTCTGGCTTGCCAGAGGGATGTGAGTGGTCTGACCCCATTGCATTCCTACAGAAGATGCTCCCTGCCCGGCTCCACCTAACACTGGATTCAACATTTAACATTTAGCACGCCCATCGCATTGGTACTGTAAGAAACCCCACTTCCTCTCACCATCCTCCTCGTCTATACTCAGCTTCAACTTATTATCTCTTCTAAGGTCAAGGAGAAGAACTCACTGAGTTGGCATGGAAGCAAACTTAATATCTCACAAGACGTAGTTAAGATCACCACCCAACACAGGAAAGAATTCTTGTCTTTCCATCCGGCGCTCAAACAGCTTAATGTGCGATATGGTTTGTAGCATCCCTGCTCCTTCAAGGTTACGCATGAGGGGAGAACTGCGATTTTTGATGTTCCTCCTGACCTGAAGTCTTTTATTCGTTCCATCAAAACTGAAGGCATGGACACGTCACTTCCTTTGAATTCCTGCTCCTCTTCTGGAACTTGACGCTCTGCTGCACTCAGTTATTCTCTTACATTCATATCATTTAATGCTGCCTTCAATTTTTGTGCTATAAAATTGGTGGGATGGACGCAGTTGTGGCATCCCTCTCCTTTTATGGGTCGCCTTTGTCTCTTTTGATGGCTCTGTAGTAGGTGCCACCTACCGCTGTTGCTCTCTTTTCCTTTTTTCCCCCTTCCCAGCCTGATAGTGCTGTATGTTTTTAATGCATTTTCCTGCCAAGCTCAGTGTTTTTTCCTCATCTTTTTGTACAGAGAATGCCCTCTAGGTCAGACTTCTCCTCCCGATCTCTCCACCCTCTTGTGTCTTCCTTACATGTTTGGTCCCTGTGCTTTCTTGATAGTACTTTATTGATTCAGTTCGTTAATGTGCTGCACATATTATTCTGGTTTGCTTATTTTTTTCCATTGCTTACTGGTTCATATGCTGCTCCTTTATCCTTTAATGTGTCACTATGGTCTTTAAATGATCTCTTGGAACATCAAGAGATGTAATAATCCAATTTAAAGACATAGGATCATCTCTCACCTCAACCAACTCAAACCCTCTGTGGCTTGCATACAGGAGACTCACCTTTCAATTGTAGAAGCCTTGAAACTCAAATCCTTCTGGATCACAGATGTTATTGCAAGTCCTGCATTGGGTAAGAAAAATGGTGTTGCTATACTTCTTTACAAAAACTGTCATTTAAAATCCTGGGTCAGGATGCAGACTCTAATGGGCGATGGGCATGGTTCCAACTTTTCATTGGCTCTGACTACGTTTCTATAATGAACATCTACGGTCCTACCCTACCTGATCCGGAATTCTGGGTCTCCATGAAGCAAATTATTCTCAACTCAGTCCTCACCAATCTTATCATGTGTGGCGATGTCAACCAGGTACTGGATCCCTTTTTAGACAGAAAATCTAAGTGCCTGTTCAAAAGCTCCAAGTCCCAAAAATAATTTGTGTGTTGTCTCACTGAAACTGGCCTGGTTGATACATGGAGACTCTCTCACCCGACTCAGTTAGAATACACCTTTCACTCACCTCCCCATGACACACTTTCTTGCCTGGATTATATCTTTTCTTCTAAACCTCTAAGGGGTACCAAAATTGATTCTACTATCTCTAATATCATCATTTCTGATTATGCCCCTGTTACCACCTCTGTTAACTTCGAGGACATTAAAAAGCCGTCTTCCAGATGGAGATTCAACAACTGTCTGCTGCAGGATCAGCAGTTTATTCAGTCCTGTCAGTCATTTCAACAACAGTACTTTCATGAAAATCTTGATTGTGGCACTTCAGTGGTTACTAATTGGGAGGACTTCAAAGCTGTTCTCAGGGGTCATAGTATTGACTACAGTAGGAAAAGGAAACAACATAAGAAACTTCTTTATGATCTATATCTTCAACTATCCAATGCTGAAAACCAGTTCTATCAATTCTCCTCTGAAAAAAATATCTGCTTAGTCCTGGCCTTATGTTTTCAAATTAATAATGAACTCACTGAGATGGCTTCTGGGACTCTATTAAGATACAAAACCTATATTTACCAGACCTCAAACAAAGCAGGAAAATTGCTTGCCTCTTACCTTAAGACCAAGAGGGAAAAACATATATCTCACACATTAAAGGCACATCTGGTACCACCCGTATACATCCTGATTAAATTCTAAACTGTTTCAAGCAATTCTATTCTGATCTATCTGATACCATAGCATCTCCCGTTGACATTGACTCCTTTCTCAGTAATATCAATAGACAATCATATCCCCAGATTGATCGTACTCATTTGAATGGTGAGATCACTTGTGCTATTGAAGGGCTGGGTAAATGGTAGGCCCCTGGCCCTGACGTTTTATCCATTGAACTTTTTGATAAATGTGCCTGCTCCCTCACCCACAGACTCAACGCGTTATACTCTTTCTTTGCCTCCCAGAAATCCTCCTCTGGCTCCTTATTCTGAGGATTTACTCATTCTGTTCCCCAAAGCTGATACTCCTGGGAAGTTAGCCACATTTAAACAGGTGTAGATAGTAAATGTTGGTCATGTGGTGACGCCCTGCCTTCCTACAAACATATGTTTTTTTATTGTCCTTTTGTACTTATGTTTTGGCAAGAGGCATGGAGATTTCTTAAGCTAGTCTTTACTGTTAATGTCCCACTTGCATTCATGAATGTTTTCCTTGGTAGTCTGGCTGTCAGCAATATCAATTTATGTGCTTCTGCCAAGCTATATGATTTGTTCATTGCTCTTGCTCTTAAACTCATCACTACCAATTGGAAATACTTGCAAAATGTATCCATTAAAAGTTGGTGGAACAACTTTTGCGATGTGCATAGAATTGAACTTGGTATGGCTATATACCTTGATACTTTACCCAAGTATAATGCCAAATTGAATAATTTCATTTGTTAGCTAGATCAATTTAATATGTCAACTCATGGTTACAAAAATATGTATCTTTTTATATATTGCAGTGCTTGATGATTTTACTGTTCCTTTGTACTGGATTATAAATTCGCGTATATGTCATGAATAATTACTAGCATTATTTTGTCTTATGTGCCTTCCCCTCCTTCCTCCCCATTGATCTCTTGTTCGTCCCCCTGTTCGTTCCCCTTGTCGGTCCTCTACTCATGAACTCATTTTCGGTTTGCAGAATTGGGTATTTATGTATTTCCTCATCAGTTACATGACTTCACTCATTCAGGTATTAAGGCGCTGACTGTTTTATCTAGTTGCCTTTTGTTCTTATCTTTCAAATTGTCAATATTCATTACTGTCTGCATTGCTTATACTATGGGCCTCATTACACGGTGGGCGGTAAGGGTTTACCGGTACCGGTAAGGGCACCGGTACCGGTAAACCCTTACCGCCTTACTACGAGGTCCCTTTGCGGGACCCGACCTTAACGGCTGGTGTAGACCAGCCGTTAAAGTTGGGACCCGCAAAGGGACCTTGGTGCTAATTATGGTACCGCAATTTGCGGTACCATAATTAGCTCCTTCCCCATTCCCATTATGCCCTATGGGGCAAAAATGGGAATGGGGAAGGCCCATGGAGGAAGGGGGAATTACCGCCCCGCCAACCTTGGAATGGGGTGGTAATTCCCCTTTCCTCCATGGTGGTACCGGTATGGTACCGGCGGCAACCATGGTGCTAATAGCACCATGGTTTACCGCCTTCCATGTAATGAGGCCCTATGTATTGTTCTTTACTTCTTATAATATCAATAAAGATTACTAAACAAAAAAAAAGAAAAGATAAGAGAAGCCAGTTGCTTCCATCCATCTACCACACAAACCCTCTCTTCAAATTTGTCTACTGTTGTGATCATCCTGGGCCATACTATTAGTACCCATTGCGGCGATTTATTTTCTGAATAGTCTTTAGCCAAGCAGGTACAGATCAAATCAGGTGACACAACTTCCCACATAGCCCTGAAACCAGGTACTGAGAGACAGTGCTCACCCTCGATGACTGCCATAAATTGTGCTTGCATTCCGTGCTCCCAAGCCGATGAGAACATATGACACCAGCCTGAACACTCTGAAAACTGTCTAATGAAATGGCTTTGTCTGTATTTGTTACTGCATTTGTTAAAATGGCAGGCTGTAATAAATTGACTTAAGGAAAAATACAAAGCATTTTAAAAAAAAAGGAAAAATGTTTTCATAAACATATATTTCTCTGTTATTACTTCTCAATTTCCTCTTTCTGCATGATTTAGTTTTTGTATTGCAAGCATTGGTTCCTCATTACTTTTTTAGAATACCTACTCCCAGATGTACTTCTGTTTCTTACTGCTTTTTTAATTTTGGTGGCTCCTGCGTGCAATTAGCATTTCTTCTTTTAAAATGGCCTCCATGCTGTTAGTGAACAAACAGCACTTTAGCAGGAAAGGTTATTCTTCTATGCTCAACACATTTCTCTAGTCATAACCAACAGATTTCCAGAAAGTGTTTATTTCCCTTGACACCGGAGACAATAATCACACAGCATGGCATAAAAACATGCTGTGTGATACTGGGCAGGTGAGGCTTACCCCCGCACCCGGGGACAGACTCCAAAGAAGTGCAGGCCAGGACAAGAAGGCATGACACACCAACAAACGCCCTTCTAAACATGCATAGCCACCTTAAGGTCATGAACGGGCGAGAGTGGCATTGCAACAGTAGATGCACATTTCAGCCCGCAGAAAATGTCTTTTTTTGCATGTAGCGCATTGCAAAACTGCAAACTAGTAGATATGTTCTGTGTCCACTAAGAATATGCCTCTTTCTGAAATAGTGTCTGGAAGCCTTCTTTCAGGGCCTTCACCTCTGATCCGTTGGCTGCCTGGAGTGTCTCTACAGTCATGAGAACAGCTATATCTATTCTGCAGGCTCACTGTCCTCTCTGATATTCTGCATCTCTATGGTTTCTGCGTCTAGAAAAGCCCATTGAAAGAGATCCAATGTGGAATAACACGGGGTATCTCCAAGAATACGTTGTCACCCTCATTTTAAATGAGTCGGGGTGTTAAATGGAGTCGTTAAATCGTAGTGTAATGCTTTAAGGCCTCCATTTAACACCGGTCTCATTTTCGAAGAGTGATGAGATAAAGGAGGGAACAGAGCAGAGATAAGGTCTCCGCTGTGCATTCCTTTTGCCTAGGGTGGCCAGATGTAAGACGTAAAATAAAAACGGGGCAGGGCAACTAACATAAAAGTAGGACTAACTCTTGAAAGTTGCTGTCAAGGCACTACAATTCAGTAGTGGTTGGGGGTAAAGCAGGGTTAAATGCTACTTGTGGAATAAACACATTTTGTTATTAATTTATCACCAACTACTACTATCTTAATTCGTAGAACGCAGCATTTCTTCTGTGTGGGATTGTGCATTCCCGCCTGCCAGCTCTGAATACCTACTACCAAAAACCAAGACCACAGCAGTTTCCAATGGAAAAATAATCTTGAGAAATGGGGACATAACACCCAATTCCGGGACAGTCCGAGCAAAAAAGGGACATCTGGTCACCCTACTCCTCCATCTCATCATGTTGTTTCATTGTATGCATGCATGAGATTTTCATGCAGTCGTACATTGAATGGAGTCCTATGGAATATGCCTCGCTTTTGCACCTGATCAAGACCAGACCAGTTCTATAGGAATCGATTAGTAAAATCAACCCATAAAGGGTGACATTTACATATGCACGAGTTAGAGTGGAAAATGTGCTTGTTCCTTGTCCACTAAAAATCCTGGACATTTACAATTGTATGCAAGGGACCCCCGGCCCTCAAGTGTGAACGTTGGTGGCCCCCTTTACATGCAACGCACATTATTTTTTAAATAGTCATGTGTAATAGTAATATTTGGTGTTTCACATAGCGCCAACTCGTGGGTGAACCTATTTCAAAGCGATTGGAAACAAATGACATAGTGACAAAATATTGAGACCCATATCGTGTTATTCATTTCACACTCATGTCATACCCCATGTAGCCCCTCCCTTCCAGGCCCTTGAACTGCTCTCCCTATGTCTGACTTTCTCTCTCCCTATTTTCTCTCTTTCGTTGCTGCTGCTGGAGCTGCTTTCCACCTGCTGACCCATGTCATAAAGTGTATACATTTTTCTAGTCTGCAGTGCGGATGGCCCTACGGTCCAGTGGCTCTCCAGGGTCTGTCTTTCAAGCAGGCCGCTCAGTAGTAATTCCACCACTGTGGAACATATTGGTTCTTGACGTCCTACAGGACAAAGTAGAAACTGACCAGCATTGTGCAGTACAGGACTGGTTCAAGAAGAAGTGGCACACATTTCATGCATGCAGGCACATGTAGAAGGGACATGGACTGGAGCCCTTCCAACTTTCACACCATGTCTCTAGGACAGGACTGACGACAAACCGGGTAGGCCTGCCCGCCCAAGTTGAGAGGGGTCTATATCCCACAGGGGTATATAGCCCAGAACCGCTTCCCCTTAACTTTCTTTAATTGAACCCAACCCCTGCCCCTTACATTTATTTAATTTAACCCAACCTCCTATCATTAACTTTATTTAATTTAACCCTGAGCTCCTACCCCTTAACTCTATTTAATTTAATTATTAAAAATAAAGCCCAATCCTGCTTCCCCACACATTACGAGACCCGCCCCCAGACCTCTACCCAAGCCCAGATTGGTGCTGCTGTGGGTCACATGACACAAACTGCACTTTTCTCGGGCAGTCTGCGAAGGGCAGAGTATAAGGACGATTTCCTGTTTGCCTGCTCACTTGACACCCAGCCTGGCACTGCAGCCCGCTCCACAACCCAGAGGACTACAGAAAGAAGGTAAGGGACAGTACAATACAAATCCTATTGATTTAATCTCTGCTGCCTTGAACATAGCCCCACTAAAACTGTACTGGTTTGATTTCCACTGCTTTTCAACATAGCTATTTTAGGACTGTGTTGATTTGGTTCCTGCTGCTTTAGAATTTAGTCACACCAAAGCTCAAATAGTTCAATATCTGCTTCTTTTATAATTATCCACTAGTAAACTGTAGTGGTTTAAACTGTGCTGCTTACGAATTTAGCAACATGGAAATTGTACTAATTTGGTTTACATTACTTTGAATTTAGCCACACTAAGTTTGCAATTATTTGGTTCCTGCTGCTTTAGAATTTAGCCACACCAGAGTGAACTGGTTCAATCCCTGCTGCCTCTGAATTTAGCCACACTACAACTGTACTTATTTGGTTTCTGCTGCTTTTGAATTTAGCCACACTAACATTATACTGCTTTGGGCCTGCTGCTTTTGAAGTTAGCCACACTAAGATTGTACTGATTTGGTTTCTACTACTTCTGAGTTTAGCATACTAAGATTGTACCAATTTGGTTCCTGCTGCTTTTGAATTTAGCCACACCATGTTCGGACTGATTTGGTTGTTGCTAGTTTAGAATTTAGCCACACCGAAGCTGAACTGGTTTAATCTCTGCTGCTTCTGAATTTAGCCACACTACGACGGTACTGATTTTGTTTCCACTGCTTTTGAATTTAGACATACTAACATTACACTGATTTGGTCTCAGCTGCTTTTGAATTTAGCCATTCTAAAATGGTACTGTTTTGGTCTCCGCTTCTTTGAACTTAACCACTTTAAAAATGTAGTGGTTCACCTCTACGGCTTCTGAATTTAGCTACACTAAAACTTTACTGATTTGGCTTCTGAATTTTGTCACACGAAAACTATACTGATTTGGTTTCTACTGCTTCTGAATTTAGGCACTCTAAAATGGTACTGATTTGGTTTTGGCTGCTTTGAACGTAGCTACTTTAAAACTGTACTGGTTTAGCCTCTCCTGCTTTTGAATTTAGCCACACTAAAACTGTACTGATTTGATGTCCGCTGCTTTTGAACATACCCATTTTAGGGCTGTATTGATTTGGCTCCCGCTGCTTTTGAACTTGGCCACACTAAAGCTGAATCTCTACTGCTTTTGAATTTAGCCACTTTAAAGCTGTACTGGTTTAATTTCTGCTGCCTTTGAATCCAGCCACACAAAACTGTATTGATTTGATTTCCACTGCTTTTGAATTTAGCCACACCAAATTTGAACTGGTTCAATCTCTGCTCCTTTTGAATTTCGCCATCTTTTGAGCTATGCTGGTTTAATTTCTGCCGCTTCTGAATTTAACCACACCAAAACTCTACTGGTTTAATTCCCGCTGTTTTAGAATTTAGCAACACCAAGGCTTAACTAGTTCAATATCTGCTGTTCTTGCATTTAAACACTTTTAAACTGTACTGGTGTAATCTCTTCTGCTTCTGAATTTAGCCACAATCAAACTGTACTGATTTTTCTTCCACTACTTATGAATATAGCAACTCTAAGATTATACTGATTTCATTATTCTTACTTTTGAATTTAGCCACACTATGATTGTACTTATTTGGATTCCGTTGCTTCTGAATTAAGCCATTCTAAAACAGTACTGATTTGGTTTTGGCTGCTTTGAACCTAAATACTATAAAACTGTACTGTTTAAACCTTTGCTGCTTTAGAAATGTTTCACACTAAAATTGTACTGATTTGGTTTCTGCAGCTTCTGAATTTAGCCACACAAAAACTGTACTGATTTGATTTTGGCTGCTTTGAATTTAGCTACTTCTCAAAAATGTACTGTGTCAACCTCTGCCGCTTCTGAATTTACCCACATTAAAACTGTACTCGTTTGATTTCCATTGCTGCAGTAAATAGACATTTTAGGGCTGCATTGATTTGGTTTCTGCTGCTTTTTAACTTGGCCCCCATAGAACTTTAATGGTTTACATTCTGTTGCTTTTGAACTTAGACATTTTAGGGCTTTGCTGATCTGATTTCTGCTACTTTGAACTTTATCACTCTGTAATTTTGACATCTTGAATTTTCCACTCAAAAACCGCACTGACTTGCATTCTGTAACTCTGAACCTCAGCAAAACAAAAGAAGTAATGGCTGGAAGGTTTTGAATTAATTTTAACATCTGGCATTGCTCTAGGCAACCATCCAGACCATCCTTCTTCACCTGCCAAGTCATTAAAAAAGGGAAAGACTATATACAAATCGGGCTTGTTCCCACCCTAAAAGGAGAAGTCCAGCCCAAACTGCTTGATCACAAACCTTCTGTATGAGACCACAAGTATTCCCACACATGTTTCGGCCTCATTGGGCCTCATCAGTGAGGAGTAGCTTTGGTCTCTAAGCCCAGCAGGCACAGAGCCCATATCTCGACATACCCATCCCACTCGGGGTGACTACAGCAAAATAAATAGGTGAGGGCTGGAAGGTTTTAGAATTAATGTTAACCTCTGGCATTGCTCTGGGCAACCCTCCAGACTATTGTTATTCACCTGCCAAACCATTACAAAAGGGGAAAGACCATATGCAGCTCAGGCTTGGTCCCACCCCGTAAGGTGCAGTCCAGCCCAAATTGCGTGCTCACATCCCTTCTGCACAAGACAACAAGCATCTCCAGACATGTTTCAGCCTTGTTGGGCTTCATCAGTGAGGAGTACCTTGGGTCTGTCGGCCCAACGGACACGGGACCCACGTCTCGGCATACCCAGTCCACTTGGGGTTACTCCAGCAAAACAAAAGAGGTGATGGCTGGAAGGTTTTGAATTAATATTAACCTCTAGCATTGCTCTGGGCAACCCTCCAGACCATTGTTCGTCACCTGCCAAGCCATTACAAAAGGGGAACGCCCATATGCAAATTAAGCTTGGCCCCACCCCAAAAGGGTCAGTCCAGCCCGAATTGATTGGACACATCCCTTCTTCACAAGACCACAAGCATCGCCAGACATGTTTAGGCCTTGTTGGTGTCATGATTCCTGCCCCTCATGTCCCCAGCCCTCCAAGATGTCAGGCTGGAGCCAGGCCACCGTCACCTACATGGCCCTCAAGGGCCTCTCCATCCCTCCAAAGACCCACTTGGAGTCAGACTTGGCGCTTGTGGCACCAGACTCACTCCCTCCCATAGGATAACATTGGGGATTGGACTGCCCCCACATATTCCCAGAACTGCATGTGCAGTCTAGTCTTTTGGGTGTGGTTCAGCCCAGAGACACCTGGGATGCCCAGAGACACCTGGGATACCCTGAGACTACTTAGGCCACGCGTAGGCTGCGAAACATGCTTTGCGTTATCTGCACCTGCAGAGTGACACTCACCGTGTTCGGATCGGTCTCCAGTAGGCCTGCATCTTTCTTCTGCGCTCAGCTCCTGCAAGAACAAGAACACTGTTAGGAACAGCCTTACCTTGTAGCGCTTCTGCCCATCATTCATCGCTCCTTTTGTTCTGCGGTATCTTCGGCGGTGCCATTCCCATCCCAGCACGCCGCTTCCTAAGGAAAAGGGAAAAGAACAGAAAAAAGGCATTAGTAAGCATTCAGCAAATCTTCACTTATTTTTAAAGACTGTACGAGCTTCAAACGCTTACCTGAATCCGAGCCGCGCTGTGGGAACTCTGTCTCCGGAACTTCTCCTCCATCTGCAACAGGGAAAAGACACTCCAGGTTAGCGTGGAAACATCTAGAGGTGCCGCATACCGCGCTTACTCACCGCATTTCTACTTCATAACCGTCATCCACCCTGAAAACGTTGTGGCACCTAAAAGACACAGAAAAAGAACTCAGTTCAATACAAATACGAAAGGGTTGCATCGCGCATCGTGCTCTCACTCACCTTCAGCGCTACTCATCTCAGCAGCACGTCGCCATCCCCGGACGCTGGCCATCATCTAAGGAAGGAAAGGAACGGAGTTAGAGAACTGTTCAAAAGACTCATACTTACCTGTTGGACTCTTGCCAGTGAAGTTACTAGGCAGCAACGAGCCCGCATCAATCAACTAGCCCCTGCGCTGAAAGCAGGACAGAGAGCACACTTTCCAAGAAAACAAGGTGAGCTGTGGATCAAAGGGAAGGGTAGGACCCCGGGGAAGAAAGGGTTCAAGCACACAGAGACAATAGGGCCTTAAACTCTACCAATCCCGTGTTTCAGGCCCAGTCTCCAGTCGAGTAGACTCCAGGTAAGGGTTCGAGGTCGTAAGAGGTCAGAACAGGCTGAGTGATGTCCCCGTGGATACCAGGTGAGCGTTACAGAATGCAAAGCCTCACATCAAAATCCACCTGGGCGTCATGGAAACGTCAGAAACTGACCAGTTAGCCCACATGTTGGGGCAGCTACGTTCTGAAGTACATGCAGCCAGGCAGGAGACCAACACCCTGAGGAGAGAGCTGATAGTAGCCAAAGAACGCACTGATGATTTAAGCCGGCAACTTCTCCAATCACAAGCAGGGCATGCACCATTGCTGGGAAGCGTGACCTCGATGCCAGCACCATCAGCCAATCCCGTTCAAATAAGCCTTCCTGGGGCAGTTCCCTAGGCCCCGCCCGAACGATTTACTGGGGATCCCAAGAGGTTTTCAACGTTCATGAACCAGTGCCCCCTGCACTTCATTTGTAGACCAGGGGCCTTTCCGAATGACCAATCACAGGTCGCTTTTGTGCTATCCTACTTGAGTGGTAGCGCCTCGGACTGGTCTGTACCCTTTGTGGCCCAAGACAATCCTTTGCTGCATGACTTCAGGGGCTTTCAGCAGGAGATGGAAAAGCTGTTCACCCGTCGTACTCATGGCAGGCATTGGACAACGAACTTCTGTCCCTACGCCAAGGGAATAAAGACCTATTAACATACATAGCCACGTTCAATAGACTCGTAGTTGAAGCAGAATGGCCATTGGAGAAGGGAACCATGTTATTTCATCAGGGGTTGCGGGGAGAGCTCAAGGATGTTCTCGCACAAGTAGTGAACCCCCCGAAAGACTGCTCAGAATTCATTGACCTTGTTGTTCAACTGGATCATAGGTTGCAGGACCGAAGAGCAGATCGAACCAGACCGGACCCTCGACCCATGTATGTGCGTTCAAAGGACAATATTGCCCGCAGAACGGAAGGTTCAGGAGAACCAATGCAAATCGGGGGGATCAGATCCCTCTTGACTAAAGCAGAAAGGGATAAAAGGAGACAGCAGCAGTTATGTCTGTACTGTGGAAGGTCAGGTCATTTCCTTAAAGAGTGCCCTGTGAAGCCACCGAGGAGGACGGTAGGGGCCACGGACAAGGACGATACCATCAAGGAATTGGAAAACTCACCAGCCCGGCAAGTGTAGGGGTCCACTTGTCGAGCGAAGAAAGTGAACTACAGACCTCCCATTTTGCACTTCTGTGGTCTTGATCAATCACCAACAACCATCTCGGATGCACGCAGTAAGAGCGTACATTGACAGTGGAGCCATTGGGAATTACATCGACCAGGATTTTGCAGCAAAGATGTGGCTTCCGTTACACCCTAAATCAACCACCGACACTGTTACCACTGTTGACGGCATGGAGATAGCTTCTGGGCCAGTATCCCAATGTACTGCGGCTTTAACCCTTCTGTTCCAGCATGGACACCAAGAATCTATCGTTTTCGGCCTCATTAAGGCACTACAGTTCCGGTTGATTTTGGGAATGCCATGGTTGGTAGCTCACAATCCTCGAATTGATTGGTGAGCAAAAGAATTGGCCTTTCCCAAGACTTGCGCCCACACATGTTATCGCCAAGAGAAACAACCAATAGACACTAGAACCTCCACGCTTGCAACTGTGGCAATCGCACCCTACCAAGTGAATACCAGGACTTTCAAGATGTCTTACAGAAAGAACAGGCTAATACCCTGCCACCGCATAGACCATACGATTGCCAAATCGACCTGATATCCGGCGCACAAATCCCTTTTGGGCGAATTTACGCACTCACGGAACCAGAAAAACAGCACCTGAAGGCCTATCTTGACCAATACCTGCCCAACGGGTTCATCCGTCCCTCGAAGTCTCCAGCAGCCAGTCCTCTATTCTTTGTACCGAAAAAGGAGGGGGTCTTGAGAACGTGCATCGACTATTGCGCACTGAACCAGATTACCATAACAAAATGCTACCCCCTGCCACTGATCCCTGAATTGCTTGATCAAGATGCCCAAATCTACACAAAACTAGACCTGAGGGGGACATATCACCTTGTTCGCGTAAAACAGGGGGACAAATGGAAAACTGTTTTTCACACCAAATACGGCTTGTACGGATATCAAGTAATGCCCTTTGGCCTTTGCAACGCACCTGCAGCATTTCAAAACTTCATGAACAATGTCCTACGGGAATTGATTGATGTCTGTGCTCTAGTGTACATCGACGATATTCTAGTATATTCCGTATCAAAGCAGGACCACATTAAACATGTCCGATCCGTATTGGAGAAACTTTGTCAAAACCAGCTCTACGTCATGCTCGAAAAAGTGCTCATTCCACGTCTCCGAGGTGGAATTCCTGGGCTTTACTCTCAGCCCGAATGGAATCCGAATGGATGTACACAAGGTAGATGTTATCCTGAACTGGCCATCCCCAAATTCATTCAAGGGGGTTCAAAATATGCTTGGTTTTGCAAACTTCTACCGCCGGTTCATCCCAGGATTTCCGCAAATCGTGCATCCCATCACGTCATTGCTAAGGAAAAGCAACAAAAAGTTCCAGTGGACAACAGAAGCCGAGGAAGCTTTCCAGGAACTCAAAGCAAGATTCACATCTGCCCCAATCTTACGCCACCCTCGCCCTGATCTCCCATACCTGGTGGAAACGGACGCCTAAAGGGTGGAAACGGACGCCTCAAGCATGGCTATGGGAGCCGTCCTCTTATAAAAGGACCCCGAAACCACCAGTTACACCCTGTTGCCTTCTGGTCGCGTAAATTCACACCCCCCTGAACTCAATTGCGCTATCACAGACAAAGAACTCCTGGCCATTAAGTCAGCCTTTAAGGCATGGCGGCACTACCTCTTGGGCGCCAGACACACAATCACCGTAATAACTGACCACCGGAACCTCCAGTACCTAAAAACGGCAAAGGCCCAATCCTCATGACAACTACGTTGGGCTCTTTTTTTTGCTGAATATGACTACGTGATTACATTTCGACCAGAGGTGAAAAAAGGGAAGGCCGATGCCCTTTCCCATATGGGGGTGGAAGAGCAAGGGTATCAGACCCCTGACCCAATAGCAATCATCCTCAGTGACAAGCTCCTAGGAATCACATCAACCATAACTCAGAAAGAATTACATGAAGAAATCCAAAACCTGATGAGTCCGGAGCAATTAAAAGCGTGGAGTGCACAAGGAGAACATTACATGCTAAAAGATCAGTTGCCCTACTTCAGGAATCGTTTACTCTTACCAAACCAAGAACTACGAGAACAAGTCATGTTCGGTTATCATGATTCCTTGATCGAGGGCCATCCCGGAATCGCTAAAACCCTAGCCAAGGTAAAACTAAATTATTGGTGGCCCATGTGGCGTAAAGACATTACCCAATTCATCCTATCTTGTGGAGTGTGTGCTCAAAACAAGTCATCCAAGCAGAAACCGGCTGGGCTATTACAACCATTGTAAATCCCACCAGCACCCTGGCACACGTTGTCCCTCGATTTTATTACTGACTTACCACCCAGTCAAGGGTTTAACACTATTCTTGTGGACGTGGACCTATTTTCAAAAATGGCACATTTCATTCCTCTTAAGGGGCTCCCAAATGCTTCCACTCTAGCAAAGGTATTTCTTGAATGCATTTTTACGGCTCCATGGGTTTCCTTCAGTTTTGGTCTCAGACCGAGGTACTCAATTTGTATATAACTTCTGGAGAAAATGCTGCTCTATGGCCCAGATCGACATCCCCAAAAGGATGGTCAAACTGAGAGGACAAATCAAATGCTCGAGCAATATCTGCGTTGCATGTTACACCAAGCTGAAGGAAGCTGGTTCAACCTATTATGGATAGCTGAATATGCTTATAATAATTCCCTACACACCAGCACTGGGCAGACACCGTTTTATACCATGTATGGCAGGCACCCACGTACTTCTGAGTTGGACGTTCCTACAACCCTGGAAATGCCAGCACTCAAAACCTTGCACACAACTATTTCTCAAACATTTAAAAGGGCAGCTGAACACCTACTTCAAGCTAAGAATCGCCAAAAGAAGTTTGCTGATCAACACCGAGCAAAGGCCCCCAACTACCAAGTGGGAGACAAAGTCTGGCTGGCGTCTAAACACGTGTCCATTAAAGGAACCCGAACTTTCCATCCAAGATACCTGGGTCCATTCACCGTCACCTACGTGATAAATCCTGTGGCGGTCAGACTAGCTTTGCCGTCAAACATGCAGATTCATCCTGTGTTCCACTTGTCTCTCCTTAAACCTGTTCTACCTGGGAACCAGGTAGCAATACCACCGCAGCAAGTAGTAGTCGCCAGGGAGCCAGAATTCAAAGTCAAGGACATCCTGGATTCAAAGTACGTCAGAGCCAAATTATACTACTTAGTAGACTGGAAGGGGTATGGTCCACAAGACAGGACATGGGAGCCTTGTGAATACATCCATGCACCTCGCTTGCTTAGACGATTTCATCAAAACCATCCAACCAAACCAGGACCAGACAGAAGAGCCACCTTGAGAGGGGCCTTGGGGGGGAGTGCTGTCATGATTCCTGCCCCTCATGTCCCCAGCCCTCCAAGATGTCAGGCTGGAGCCAGGCCACGATCACCTACATGGACCTCAAGGGCCTCTCCATCCCTCCAAAGACCCACTTGGAGTCAGACTTTGCGCTTGTGGCACCAGACTAACTCCCTCCCATAGGATAACATTGGGGATTGGACTTGTAGTGCATTGATGGGGACAAGATGGATGCCCCCACATATTTTGGTTCCCAGAACTGCATGTGCAGTCTAGTCTTTTGGGTGTGGTTCAGCCCAGAGACACCTGGGATACCCAGAGACTATTTAAGCCACGCCCAGGCTGAGAAACATGCTTTGCGTGTTCTGCACCTGCAGCGTGACACTCACCGCGTTCGGATCGGTCTCCAGTAGGCCTGCATCTTTCTTCTGGGCTCAACTGCTGCAAGAACAAGAACACTGTTAGGAACAGCCTTATCTTGCAGCGCTTCTGCCCATCATTCATCGCTCCCTCTGTTCTGCGGGCATCTTCGGCGGTGTCATTCCCATCCCGGCACGCCGCTTTCTAAGGAAAAAGGAAAAGAACATAAAAAAGGCATTAGTAAGCATTCATTTATTTTTAAAGACTGTACAAGCTTCAAATGCTTACCTGAATCCCAGCCGCTCTGGGGGAACTCTGTCTCCGGAACTTCTCATCCATCTGCAACAGGGAAAAGACACTCCAGGTTAGCGTGGAAACATCTAGAGTCGCCGCATACCGTGCTTACTCACCGCAGTTCTTCTTCATAACCGGCATCCACGCTGAAAACGTCGCAGCACCTAAAAGACACAGATAAAGAACTCAGTTCAATACAAATACGAAAGGGTTGCATCGCGCATCGCACTCTCACTCACCTTCAGCGCTACTCATCTCAGCAGCACGTCGCCATCCCCAGACGCCGGCCATCATCTAAGGAAGGAAAGGAACGAAGTTAGAGAACTGTTCAAAAGACTCATTATACTTACCTGTCGGAATCTTGCCAGCGAAGTAACTAGGCAGCAACAAGTCTGCATCAATCAGCGCGCCCCTGCGCTGAAAGCAGGATGGAGAGCACACTTTCCAAGAAAACAAGGTGAGCTGTGGATCAAAGGGAAGGGTAGGACCCCGGGGAAGAAGGGGTTCAAGCACACAGAGACAATAGGGAGTGAAACTCTACCAATCCTGTGTTTCAGGCCCAGTCCCCAGTCGAGTAGACTCCAGGTAAGGGTTCGAGGTCGTATGAGGTCAGAACAGGCTGAGTGACGTCCCCGTGGATACCAGGTGAGCGTTATAGTTGGGCCTCATCAGTGAGGAGTAACTTGGGTCTCTAGGCCCAGCAGGCACAGGACCCACGTCTGGGCATACCCGTCCCACTTGGGGTGACTAAAGCACTACAGCCTGCCAGCTGAACCATAGTACTCTGTTTCTAACACTCTGCACTATCTAACCACCTCAAATCTTGCCGCTTTGTAATTTGCTATTTTTCAATGTAACCACTTCGAACCCTGTGTCCTTCCACTACCACTTCAAACCTTGCCTCCTCCTACTCAATTGCATTAAGCCTAGTTTCCTGAAATCTCCTGCTATTGACTACAAACACCTTTGTTTTTGAAGTTAACAATTTAACATTCTATATCTATCTATGGGGCAGTGGCTAGCCGACATGTAGAGCGGACGTGCCTTTAACGAGCTGCCCTGCTCGACTGCTCGATTAGAAAATTGCGATCCTGCGTGTGCCAGAGCAGACAAATCGAAGAAAAAGTGATCCCCAAGCATCTAAGAGTGTGTAAGCAGCATACACTACTGACTTTGTGGGAGAAAGGAGGAAATAACCCGGAGAAATGACTGCAGCAGCCGCGAGGAAGAGCCCTACAAAATGGTGCAGAGGAGCTCCGTATGAACAGGAAGATAGAGAAATCGCCAGACAGCAAACAAAACCCTGGTGGACCCGTGTAGCAGCCCGCACAAGATTCAGAGGAGACCTGAAGCAGATTGCAACATGACAAAGAATGGTAAGAGCGTAGGAGCGCTAACCGCAACTGAAGCGAAAGCCACGTAGTACGTGGAGAAACACTAGGTGGCAGCGAAGCACCATCAGCAAACCCGACTCCCCGCGTGACACAACGCATCCAAAAGCAAACAGTGGCAGAGGTCGGGGGAAGTGATACCCTCCCTCTGTGCATGCTCAAACAAGACAAGCCAGGAAAGCAGATAAAAAACCCTGCCGCCCTAGCATTCACCTATACGGCAGACAGAACCTTTTCCCAGAAACTCTCCTAGCCCCCTCTAATCAACAAATAAATGCACACAAAAGAGGGGGAGGAACGGGAAAACCCAGACAGGATCTATGTGAAAATGCCAACTTTTTCTTTTTTTAACCCTTTTCACCACAAATATATGCGGGGGGACCCCCCGCAACCTCACATATTAATAATATACTCTAAACCCCCCCACATATATATATGGTGTAAGGGAGGGGTTAAAAAGGAAGGTCGCATTTACGGCCGTCGCAGTTCCCAGGTCGACATTTTTGTACGATTACCCCAGACACGGACTCTAGATCCCCCAGACACAGAGCATGCAAACCTTTCCAACCACCGGCGGAGAGAGAGGACGTGCTGTAGTGAGTCCGAATACCACACATAAGATGACAAGCAGGTGGACATCTGAGAAGCGTGAAACAGTTGAGAAAAGGATGAAAACAGCAATTTAAGACTCTAGATTGCTGCACAGCCTACACAAGAGGGGTCTACAAAGAACATGCCAACTGCTGGCTAGAACATAATACATTATAGACCTGGAGAAGAGCATTCATTCAGAAGACCCCCCCCCAGAAAAAACAACGCAGAGGAGCAGGAAGAGAGAGCGTAACCTCAAAGAATGCTAGAACCACACAAATCACGAATATAGGCGCTGAACAAAGCGAGAAGGTGCCAATTTAATAAGAAACCCAAGGTTTAGCCATAGTGATGTACACTACAAGCGAAATTAGAGAAGCCAAGCGCTCTCTGTACTATCAACGGACCAGAAATACAGACCAAAGTCTGAAACATCAAGCTGGCACATGATCAAAAATCAGGAGCACAACTCCTGACAAACCAACACTAGAACAGACTTCCCCACAAGGATAGGACACCCCACAACGGGGGTCAATCAGTAGCGACCCCAGAAACAAGAAACACAGCCCATCCCGAATGTCAGATGGGAGGCGAAAGACAACGACGCAATCTAAACAAGTAACAATGGACTCCTACGCAAAGAAGAATGAAGCAAAGATGGACCCCACATATCAAAGAGAACAACAGCGGAGCAGTGAATCAGAATTTCTCCAAAAAGGAGATGAAAACATGATCCTGGAAGCAATTGCAGCTATGCGCACCTCTATGGAAACCCATATTGGGGAGATAAAATGCGATGTGAACCTCCTATGCCAAGACATGCGTAACCTGGCCAGCAGGGTCAGGCTGACAAGCAAAATCAGAATGCTCCAAGACAGAGCAGTATATAAGGAAGGAAGAGCGCAGAGTAGTAACATTAGAATACTGGGACTGCCCGAGGGAGCAGAGGGAAGGTATCCCACGGACTATGTTGAAAATGTGCTCCCTCAAGAGATAGGGCCAGGATCCCTGTCACAGGGGTTCACAGTAGAAAGAGCCCATTGTGCTCTCAGGAGAAACTCCCCCCCGCCCCCCAGGAGCCCTTCCAATGCCAATCATCTCAAATACTCTTAATTATCATGACAAAGAGAACATCCTAGCTTTCTCTAGGACAGGCGGAGTGATCCAGAGAGACTCAGCAACTCTGGTGATATATCCAGATTATACAATCCAAGTCCAAAAAAGGCAGGCGCAGTTTGTAACCACGAAAGAAAGACTTTGACAGTTGTGAATCAAATACATGCTCCTTTACCCTGCAAAGGTAATTCTCTACAAAATGAAAATCGCTGTTTTTTGAGACACCAGAAGCAGCAAACATCTGGATGGATGAACAGAACCTAGGCCAGATCCTGGAGAAACAAATAGACACAAACCGCCATGACAAATGAACCAAGAGACGGCAACTACTAAAACTGAGGCACTGCTAGCACAATAAAATGAAGAGGAATTTAAGCAGGAACTCTGTACCATAAGATTACCACCCTCCTATTGGAACCCTCCTGACCGACAAGGACACCAAGTCACACAACCGAATCTCAAATGGACTAACAGTACCTCAGAGTATTCGACCACCGACTTCCTGAGACCACGGGAAGATGGTGGAGGCGCTTCTGCAGAATTATGCCGGTGGGCACCAAGTTCAAAAATGTGTTATAGTTCCATTTTTATAGTCACAAACAAAGGCAAACCACGGTCAAGATGGCCATGGCAACAGCAAGCTGCAAGGAAACAGTAGGTCACAGACACAGAGAATGCTCAAGAAGACGGTGTCAGCTCGACTGCACAAAAAACAACTTACAGAAAATAAGCATAGTATTGGAACTAGAGACAGCCTACAGACTAAGATGAACCATGAGAGTAAACAAATAAGCCCTAAGACAGCACACAATGACAATGGGAGGAACTTAATAGTTGGCAATGGAGATATAATGGAAATAACACTCATCGAATGGTGAACACACTGACAATCAACACGTGGAATGTGTGTGGCCTGAACAGCTACGTTAAAAGGATGAAAGTAATATCCTATCTCCGCAGGAAAGCCATCCAAATTGCACTATTGCAAGAAACCCACCTGACACCTGACACCTGACAAACAGTTACATATATTCTGCAAATGGAGAGGTAAGGGGTACGGCTCAGCATAATCAAATTACGCGGAGGGGTACTCATGTGGATCGCCCCAGGATTAGCACATCGAATATTACACACGCACTCTGACTCAGAAGGCAGGGTCATACTACTGCATGGGTATATAGATAGAAAAGAGTTTTGCATAATCAATACATATGCACCTAATCAGAATGCAGTGACGTTTTATCGCTCACTATACTCCATCCTGTCCCCATAGAGGGGCACCCACTGTCTCTGGGGAGGAGATTTTAATTGTGTACTGGACACCGCCCTAGACAGATCAGTACATTTACAGCGGCCGCTCCTTCACTCCTCCAGAGCACTGAAAACGTTAGCATGAGACCTAGAGCTCCAGGAAATATGGCGTTGGCTACACCAAGATAAACAAGAATTCTCGTTCTATTCAGGGGTGCACAAAATGTATACAAGAATTGATTACATCTTTAAGGGGTGAGAACATCTGGGAAGTATAGTAGAAGCCACATATGAAGGCAGAACCCTGTCTGATCATTCCCCTATGATAGTACAGTGGGATCTGGCATAATGCTCGGCACAAAAACCCACGTGGATACTACAGGAAAAATCACTGCAAGATCGCAGCTTTAGAGAAGACCTAATATCGCAAACTGAACTGAACTTTGAGCACAATCTTGTAAGTGTCCAACACACACGAACAGTGTGGGAGGCCTATAAGGTGGTCATATGGGGGGCAGCCATGGCTACAGCAGGGGCAGTCCCAAAAGACCTGGAAAACCAAATATCAAGGGTGGAAGCAGAGATTAAAAAAACTAGAGAAAATAGACTCACTGGGTGAAAGCAAGGAAGATAGCCTTATGGCAGTAAGACAAACATGAATAGAGCAATTGGAAAAACTAGGCAATTTCAGTTTTGCAAAGTATACAGAGAGAATACATGATCAGGGCGACAAGCCAGGCTGACTCCTAGCCTGGTGGGTCTGGGGCTTAGATGCCAGAGAAGGGATTGTTGAAATAGCAGATGAGTTCGGACACATATGGCAATCACAAACAGAGATTAATTGCACCTTCAGAAATTTCTACAGTAAGCTATATGAAGATAACACACAATCTAGACAAACGGAAATTAAAGAAACCATAGAGGATACAGGACTGTGCACATTAACGATTGAACAACAAGAAATGCTTGACAGCCCCCTCACTTTGGAAAAAATACAGAGAATCATCACCTCACTGCCCACCGGGAAAATGCCAGGCAGCGACGGGCTCCCACTCAAGTTTTAAAAGGAATACACAGACTTATTAGCCCCACAATTACTGCAGGTCCTGGAAGAGGCATAGGAAACAGGTGCCCGTCCAGACACGATGGAACAAGCTCTGATACTTCCTATCCTAAAACCAGGCAAAGATAAAAAGTTATGCCAATCTTATTGACCAATCGCATTGATAAATCAAGACACTAAAATCCTTACAGCAGTATTAGCAGAACGGCTTAAAAGAGTAATCACTACGTTGGTCCACCCAGACCAGACACGGTATGTCCTGGGTAGGGCCACAGCGGCAAACCTAAGGCGACTTCAGGCAGTCATAGACAGGACACAAACTAGTCCCGAATGCTGCGCAGTAGCAGCACTTGATGCCATTAAAGCATTCGACTCTGTGCGATGGAAATGGCTGTTTGCTACCCTGGAACAATATGGGATAGGACATGGATTCATGAGCACAGGTAAACATATTTCAGACCCATTTCAGATCCATAGAGGCACTAAACAGGGCTGCCTGCTGTCACCCCAACTGTATATCTTAGCACTAGAACGCCTACCAATTTACATGAGACAATCATTAATAGACACAGGATCGCACATAGACGGCACTACACACATCATATCCCTCTAGCAGATGATATACTGTTGTAAATGAACCACCCAGACGACAACCTGGAGACATACCTTGAAGTGCTAGACAACTTTGCACAACTATCGGGAATTTATATAAGCAATGACAAATAATCCTTTTTGTTTCCCCTAGCAGGATAGGCAGGCAAATCTGAAGAACAACTGCCCAGCCTCGACCTCGGATGGAACCCCCACACGACTCCTGGTGAGGTATTTTTCTCTTCTTCTTATTACCCCATAACGAGGTTTACCTCTTGATCTTTCCTAACCCTTGTCAGAAGCTATCTTCTTTATCTTTTATCTCTTTATTTCATCACAATCACCCAATATACAAAATATCCTGCCCCCATTTTGACAGGCCTGTATCATACATCCATGGATCTATGGAAGGTCTTCAGTGTGAAGCCTTCCAAAGCAGCCAACTGCCTTCAGCCCTATGGTGCACCCTGCAGGGACCGGACAGGACTTTCTACAAAGGGCTCCTGTTGGCCTCTCTCTGTTACGTGTAATCCTGTTCCCTAGAGGCCACCTCTGTAGTCTTCAGGCCACAGAGGGGACCGCTCGACAATCCGATGAGTCCTAGCAAACCATCACCTCTACTACCATCAGAGGCTCTGGAGCCAGTTCAAACCGCACTCAATAACGTAAATAGACAAAATGCAAGCCAACGCCCAGCTTTATTATCATCAAAATAAAGAAAGGACAGCATACAAGCTTAGAATGATTGCCATTCTTGACATGCTTATCAGAAACAATGGTTTATATATTCAACATTTGTCATAACTGACATCATACCGTAATCTTAGTTATTGAAACCTATGGGATGCAGGATTGGTTAATAATGGTGACTGCATATACATTCTATAGGGGTTACATTTCTAATTGGGTAACGCTTATTCGATGGCTCCTGCAACGACCTCTAAATTGATAACGGTACAAAGACATAATTTCTACAAAATATAATTGGCTGGCACCGTACTTCATGGGCAGCATAACATTGGAGATGTTCATTGGTTAACTTCTTTCTACCAACCTTGGACAACTGACATGTCGTCAAGACATGAGCCAGACAGGAGTAGGAGGTGAGATGTCCACAGACCGCTTTCCTTTCAATTAAAGAAGATACCACCCTCATTTTTAGGACATGAGTCAGAGTGATCTTTTTGTATTTGGCCTTGTTTGGCATCTCGTGTCTGTGTATACATGTAAGCAGTAAGGCATGTGTCCTATTGCTATTTGTGCTAATAAATAAACCGTTTTCTTAAATTATCGGTCGCATGTTATGGGAACATGTATGGAATTATTTCACCCTTCATTTATTGAGAATTTAGCTAATATTAATCCGGTGTTATGTTTTTTCTTGCCAGTGGGAACACTCTTGATTTATTCTTCATTCAGTCTTTGGCTTATAGACCAGGCTTTCAAGGCTGGTTGCGCTCTTATAAATCCTTAATTAGTCTGTGAGTATCCTTCTTGCGCCCTGGGAATTACTATCTGTGACTTCACTGAAACGTTATGACCCTCCTTAATTCATGGTAACCTTGGCTGTGGTTGCCAGCTCTTGCCTGTGCTCTGTGTGTATCTGTATTTCTGTTGTTTAAGCATCTTGCGTTCTCTCAAAACCTTGAGGCCTTTGTCTATTCGAAAGCATGCTGTAGCTTCCATTTTAGAAAAGAAGGCTACCCATTACTGTTGCCTTTGTATGTTAGTGAGCTATATTTGCGTATCGTTCATGTTACGTTCAGCTTATACATTGCTTGTGTTAGCCTTTTTCATGTCTTATGGATGGGATGTTAATATTCTACATGTATAAATGCATGTGTTACCTAATTTTCACGTTCTTCATGTTGAGTGCACATTTGCTTTGTGTCTAATGCATGCACATGTATTGTCACAATGTTAGTTTGGTTACTCTTCCCATCTTCAGCTTAGATCATGTCCCTATCCTACTGTACCTGCCTGGGATAAGGGGGGTACGGTTGTCTTAGTGCGTAACATTTCTCACCTTTATCACATTAGATTGGGGAGGGGGAGTAGCTCTGCATGACATATTCATCTGCCTCCCAACAACACCTTTCGGACTGTGCCTGTTTCACCTTTATGATTAAGATCATTTTGGGTTTAATGGTAGTATGGGGCTTAGAAGGCGGCTTAACCATTGCTCATCCCTTTCCTCCTGCCAATCAGTATTCATTTCAACACAAATATTGTCCCAGTTTTGAGGGGCTACTCAGGGACTCGTTAAAAGTCCCTTCCCATTTTGTGTGTTTGGTTGACTTCCACCACCTGGTATTTTGACCAATCTTTGTAAATCTAAAGGTGTGGTACTTTGACCAAGCTTTGCTGGTTGAAAATGGATTGTGATTCCAGAGTATTCGACCAGAGTTTACTACTGAATTTTCTCCACCTCCAAGAATCTTTTCTTTTGTGAGCCATGATGAGGGAGGCTACATTTTTTGAGACACGACAGCACCACATGGAAAGCCCAAACTGTTGGTCTTGTATCCGGCGTGAATATTTAGAACTCTGTCTTTTCTTTCATAAACATGGTTTCTTTTATATCACCTAATCTACATTTGAAATTGTTTCTAAATTCATATTTTGTATTAGCTGACATTACTTGTAGTATATTTACTCTACGCAAATTTCCGTCCAATGCCATAATAACTCCTCTAAGGTGACAGAATATCCTTTACAAATAAATACCATACCATACCAATCGTGTTTAGAAGCTAACAGATATAAGCCAATAATCTCAACCCTACTCTTTGGAGGACATTTTCTTAGAAGGATAGATCAGGTTTAAGTGCATTTACACCTCACAGGTTAAGGTTTGATGCTTTTGTACAAACACATTTTCAGTTTGGGGAAAAACAGAGCTTGCTTTCCTGGGCAGGTTCTTCTAGAACCTGAACACAGTACCTTTGGGAAGTCTTCTGGGCCAATGAAAAGCTACACAAGTCTTTCAATCATCTTTCAGAAAATCAGATTTTGGAGAAACATACCCTTTAAAGAACTTGCAATTCTAACATCCAAAAATGCCGAAACTACCCCCTTTTAAAAAAGATTTCTACCTACCACACAAAGAAAGTCTGGTAGTTTGGCCAACTATTGGCTCTTTCTCTTAAGAGATTAACACAACTGTGTTTTGTCAGTAACATTTTGTATAGGAAAGACAAAAGAACAAGGCCTTCTACCCGTCATCTAGAATTGACAATACACTTGTTAGGTATCTCATAGACATTTCAAGATGGAGAGTTGCCATCCAATAAGGAAATTGGCCATCTGTTCATGGATTGGATGCAGCGCCATCAATTCACCTAAGGTTAGTGATAGTGGCATTCCACATCTTCAATCCCTGGTCCCACAGTGAACGCCCCCTCACCTGCCCAATGACATGGCAAGAAGTAATCGACAATGACTATCAGCCCTGATGACATCAAAGAAAGTAAAAATTGTTAAAATGAATGCAAATTCATACATTGAATGTAGTATTCATAACCTAACTAAAATGTTTTGCTAAACACATGAAACTGTTATTTGGATTATCAAGCATACATGGAGTAGGGATTTGCCCTGATATGCCAAAGTTTGCACCATGCAATGGTTGTGGTGGAGCTATCATATGTACATGTTTAGCCTCTAACCCTCATGCTGCCATTATATGCAAGTACAGTCTCATATGCTAGGCACATCCTAATTTGTCCAGCAATAGCCACCTATGCTTGTTGCTTCTTTATATTCCAGGGGCAGCTTTCTTTGATTGCCCACACACCCACAATTTCAACCCCATACGATCAAGGGTATCAACATTAGCACACAACAGCGGTGCCACTGCAGGACTAACAAATTGTAACAGCACCCAATTAGTGGTGCTGTCCCACTTTGGCAGCACCAACTCGGCTATGTCCGCCAATGTAATTGTGGTCAACCACAGAACTGTTGCCCATAACCACAACAGTGTTGACCTAAATGGGCAATCTGTCCTGGTGTGTTTTTCTTCCAATTTAACCAAACATCCTCGCCTAATCATACCTATACCATTGTTATGACAATTAAAGGTCACTTTTGGGCCAACCTTCACTGCAGTATTGTTTATCTCAATTAATTCATCGCTCTTAATATCCCAATCTTGTGCAAACATAACTCTAGACGGTACCCTCTCCTTGCCAACACATTCACTCATCAACTTCACACTACCATTTCTAACCCCGAGATCACAAACTGGCTTAAGAACATTACAAACTTTGTCCTGAAACATCATATTAATTGGTTGGGACGTTACTCCAGCCGTCCTACTATAGACTATCCATGGGACGCTGCAATATAACCGATCTTTTGATCCCATCTGTCAGTGTACCCCTCCCACCATCTCCTCTCATCATCTTCAAATTCCTCAGGTCATCACCATTAGGTGATGTAATATGGGGGGGGTCTTTAGACTTCTCTATATCTTTAAACGTTATTGTACTCAAACTTTTATTAGAGGTCAAAAGCGGTGATTTTTCCATTAGAGAAATTTCCATACAGACGGCATCTAATGAATCTTCTTCGTTTTCTGCCGCTATGTTGACAGAATCTTGCATCCGACATGTATTCACTGTCTCAACAAGAGATATACACTCCTGTATCTCCTCCGTTATCAAGTTCCCAAACCATATCCTTCATTTGAATGTCCAATTTCGGGGTATCATACTTTAGATTTACCACCCCATGTTGCTTCAACTCGAGGGGCTGTATAGCAAGCACGTCAACCACCCTAGACAATAATTGTCGTATGCACCCTTGGTTCGTGGCAAGCTTGGTGTATATTGGTGCCAGCCTCCAGTTTAACTGAAATGGATTTCAGTTCAAAGTTAGAAAAAACATAATTTGTTCAGGCTGGCTCTCACCATTCAGGTGGTATCCCTACATTGTCTTTCTACATTGTAGTCCTTGTAGCAGAATCTAGTAACAAACAATCAAGATTAGGACTAGATAAGAGGTTGCCCAATAAATCAGCACCACCTATTTGATTGGCAACCCCAATAGAATTTTGCTGCAATGTTCTACCAAGATTTAGTAGAGAATGATTATTATCCAATGAATGGGTAGGCCGCAATGAAGTGGACGAAACATCCTTACTCATGCATAGGTGTAAACCAGCCAGTTGTCTCTTAGCCTCACTCAACCCATGCTGTGCTGATGGTAATTCAGAGCAGGAGAGGTTATACACTTCTTTATATGGGTTATCAGTAGACAGCTATTTTCTTTGGCCTGAGAAAAAAAACATTGTACTTGTCTGGGTGGTTAATACATCCTTCTTCCCCCTCTTTCGATTGGGTAAATCTTTTGTTATTTTACGGGATTGTGCCGGGCTGTGCAGGCTTTTGCTATTATGCACCGCTTCACTGCGTAGTCCAGTCCGTCGATAACAGAGCTTGAGTCTCGAAACTTTGTGTTCCTTTAACACTCGTGATGTTCGTATCAGCGACGAAAACAATCACATTTCTTCCCCGCTGTCCTGTCCACTGAGATATATCTGTATCTTGTTGATCAGGTGGCTCCTGAGCAATTTACAAGAGTAATAAATATGTCTGCTCACCAAACCTCTACGAGAAAGTTCAGTTAACTGCATTGTGCAAGACCAATGTAACGTCACAATTTAGTGCACCCTGCACAATGTCAGAAAGTCACTCAGCAGCACTGCGCTGCAGCTCTGCCGGTAAAAAGATGTTTTAACTTCCTTTCCTCATTGTCCTGCACGCGGTACCATAAACCCTGCAGAGAGACTCCTGACTTCTCTCCTGTCTACAAAGTCACTCAGCCACACTCTGCTGCGGCTCAGCCGGTAAAAAGATGTTTTAACTTCCTTTCCACAGTGTCCTGCACGCAGCATAATAAACACTGTAGAGAGACTCCTGAATTCTCTCCTGGCTACAAAGTCACTCAGACACACTCGGCCGCAGCTCAGCAGGTAAAATGATGTTTTAAATTCCTTTTCTCAGCGTCCTGCACGCAGCACCATAAACACTGTAGAGAGACTACTGACTTCTCTCCAGGCCGCAAAGTCATTCAGCCACACTCCGATTAGAAAAAGACCCTTAGCAGATCTAAACATGTAGCGTTAATTCCGATAAGTATTAAAGGGTGGTCTTGTATATCCTACTGGTCTGAGGTTTTGATGAAACATGGAAGAGGTTTATCCCAAATAAGAGTGATGAGTAGGGCCCTGGCTTAGGTCACTACTTAAACTTAGGCATGGTGTCAGATATATCCCTTCAGGGAACCTTGAGATATAAGGAGCTATGATTTAAATTGAGTAACGTAATAATAAGAAAAGGGTGGCATCACAGGTATGAAGGGGTCTGATTCCCAATTGCTTGTATCTTATTATCCTCATGGATAGGAGTTAGGGGGTTGTTGACCTCAGGAGGCCGGCAGGTCACCTAGCATGACTGTAAATGTAAATACTTGTAGAGGTATTTCCGGATTAAGCCATACAGTGCCATGTGCACAGTGCAACGGGTTTAATAATACAATCTTTCCTTCGTTAGTATACATTTTCTTTTTTCATTTGTATGGTCTATATGGCTCCTATTCGTGTGAACTATCGCTTCAAAGCATATTCTGAGCAGTTTACATACAATATGTAATGTGTTGGTACATGGGATCACAGGAACAGAGAACAAGGAAACAAAACACATGAGAACTTTGAAGCCTGGTTCACGCCCAAGAAGCCAGAGGAGATAAAACAAGCAAGGATAGGGTTGAAACATAACAGAAACAGTACAAAGGGACTTGTCACATACCCTCTTACAGCGCCATCGGAGGCACATGGAAGGTTAAGAATAAAGTGCCAACCTAAGTCAGAAGGGCATAGTGATTAGATTAACTGTTGCTGAGAACCCGGGAAGATGGATTGGACAAAAAAGAAATGGGCGGAGGTTGAGGGGGATTAGTTAAGGCGCAAGAGATCCTGATGGTCATTGGGATGATAAGATACTCGTGTCAGGAACCGGATCTTCAGACGATTCTTCACTTGTCTGAAACTGGCTTCGGTTTTCAGGTTGGCATGACGGTTTCTCCAATTTTTAGTCCCTAAATTGGATATGGATCTGCTTCCATGATTCATTCAGTTGAAGCAAGGTGCTTAGAGGCTGTGGCTACGTGTGGATTCCAGTGATGGTTTTGGTCTGTATTTGTTAACAACCGCATTGAGAATGTCCGGGCCACTTTTCTCCAGCATTTGGTACATGATGAATAGGATTTTATGTGAGGGAATATGTCCCCAATGCCAGAGACTGAGAAATATTTTTGCCGACCTATTTTGGGTTGTTTTATTTGGTATTTGTTGAGGCCAACCTATTTTACAGCTATCCAAACCTAACAGCACTAATGTCCGTTTTGCAGCATATCAAGGTAAGAGATGATTTCCCTTAGACTGTATAGTAGGAGGTGTGATTTCAGAGCAATGGTGTTGTTTTGATATTGGAATTAAAGGTTAGTGTTGAAGACTACCTCAAAATTCTTCACATCAGCTCAGGGTTCTAAGGCCAGACTCATCAGTGGCCATTTGAATGCTGAAAAGCTGGGATTGGGGCTCCCAAAGAATATTCATTTTATTTATTGAATCACAGATGATTGTATATTGTCCAGTCTTGAATTGTTTGGTGGAGGTCAGTGATGTGCTGATTGATGTAATTTGGGGGAATCAGGTTCAGGAGGACTTGAGAGTCATCATCCTAGAGATGGAAAGATTGTGTTATTATGTACTAAATTTGCCTGGTGTACAATATCATTGTTGAACAATTATGGAGATGAACAGTTGTTTAGCTGGGCAAGGTAGGATGGCCCTGCAAGCTTTGAACTAAGATATTATCAAGAAAAAGTGTGAAATCCAGGGTTTTAGGAACCAGAACACTATGCCTTATAAATATAAAAAGATGAAAGGAAATGCATCTTTGATTCTAACACACTTAACGTATTAACATGCAAAGAGCTATGCTGTGGGAAATTGGTTTCAAAAGATGCCTTTTTTCTAAAATACAGCATAAAGCATTGTGTCACAAATCTAAAACCCAATACATAGAGAATGGATTAGCCATCAGAAGGGTAAATCTGTAAGCAAATAAAAAGGACATTTTACAAATATGCCATAATGCGGGTGCAGTAGAATAGAAGCGTTTCTCACGTTGAACTTCGATGCATTGGAAACATGTTTGCAGCGGGAAAAGCGTGTTTACAAGGAACAGTAGAATCAATGAAAACACAAGGTTATTTCCAGCGGAAGGGAGTTAGGAAGACATTTGGACCAAGGGTCATTGAGCTGGAAAGTAGACAGCCACATAACGAGATGATGTTAATGTTAATGTTAAAGTATATTTGTACCGCGCACTATCACTAACGGAGTGGTCCCTTGGCGTTCTGGCGGATCTGAGAGAAAGGGGGGTAGGTTAGGACGCGTTAGTAGGACAATGTTTGGAGAGGAGCAAGGGAGCTCTGATGTGCTGTTGGCAGCTTCTTTTCGGTTAACACTGTTCGCTGAGCTTTTTGGTGTATCCAGTCGTAGTCCATCGTGTGCTGTTGTGTGAGGTTCTGCATGGTGTGTTTGTTGTTGCAGTGTGGTGAAATGCATGCAGGTTGCTGCAGCTGAAGAGGTATGGTTGTGATTAGTTAGGGTTTGAGAGGTGTGTGAAGAGGGGTGAGGTTTTAGTCGTTTTTAGTAGGGTTGGTTATTAACATTGTTGTCCTGATAAAACGTGCACTCGTATTGTGTGTCTTTCGAGATTTAGGCAGAATTTTCTTCCTTACAGTGATCTACTTTCAGCATGAGAAGGCTGTCTCTCATCTCTCTGGCATTATGTTGCATTAGTTAATCTCTACATTTCTATCTTTGTTCTTACTCAGGCCAGCCCCTACATCCCTGTCTAAGGTTGATGTAAACTGGTCCCCGCAGATCTATCTACTTGCGACCCACACCCATACCATTGCTCTGTCTGAGTGGGTAAGGCTGGTAGTTTTGCAGTTTCTGTCAGCCTTATTTGCTATTGTTCTGTCCTGATTGGGTTGTCGCTCGCTTTCCCTTTGTCGGTTCTAGGTGTTGTCTGTACCGTCATGGGTTCTATCAGCCTGTTCTTTTGCGTTTCCTAATTTATTGTTTCAGCTGTTTCCATCTGGTTCAGAGGAGTTGAAGAGCCAGGTTTTTAGTAGTTTTCTGAATTTTAGGTGGTCTTTGGTGTTCCTTATTCCTTTCGGGAGGTTGTTCCAGGTTTTTGCCGCCACGTGGGAGAAAGAGGATTGCCCCAAGTTTTTTCCTGGCGTATGGCTTTGTTCCAGGCAGATTTAATTCCTTGATCTGAGGAGTCTCGTTGGCTTGTAGACGGTCATTTTCTTTTGTAGGAATTCTGCTCCCTGTCCGCTGATTGCCCTGTGTGTTATGCACATTGTTTTAAATGTTATACATTGTTTAATTGGAAGCCAATGTAGCATTTTTAGCACTAGTGTGATGTGATCTCTTCTAGATAGTTTGAGGAGGAGTCTAGCTTCTGCATTTTGGATGATATGATATAATATGGCATTTATAACGTGCCTATACACAAGTGTTTCAAGGCACAATGAGGCAAGGGAGGGGAATGGAGGGAGGACAGAAACAACCATTTTACTAGGCCAGGTGACATTGAGATCGCGCAAGTGCAGTGGAGGTGGGGAAGGGTAAAAGTGCAAGGGGCTGGGGGAGGGGAAGTGCAATACATAGGATAAACAGTAAATAAATAGAAACAATAAATAGGAACAATAAATAAGAAATGTGGCCCACTGGTAGTCGGTGAAAGTGTAAGTGCAGGCATCAGGAATTAAGCACTGGTATGGGGCTGTAGAGATACAGAACCAGCCCCAGAGTGCAAGGGTTGCCAGGGGGACAGTGCAGGTGTGCAACTGGCAGGGAGGGGACCTGGGCCCGAGAACAGAGCATAGCCAGGTGACCAGTGCAGTTTCAGTTTGCGTTGTAATTTCTTCAGGAGGTGTTCTGGCATCTCGAGGTAGAAGCTGTTTGCTTAGATGATTTTTGACATAATGAGAGTGACGATTGTCAGTGATTTGTGGGTGAAGGAAAGGAATGGTAGGGTTCTTTTTGTTGAGTGAAGGAGGAAGAAGCATTTCTTAATTATTGTATTTACTTGTGGTTCTAAGGATAGTGCGTTGTCCATTAGGACTCCCAGGTTTTTGACTACCTTTGATGTGTGGGCGCGGTTCCCAGTTATATCTGCCACGGTATGTAGGCATTGTTCTCTTGGGTTTTCGATATAATCATGATTTCTGTCTTTCCTGGGTTGATTTTTAGGTTGTTCATCCAGTCATAGATTTCCTTTAGACATTTTTCTAGAGTTGAGTGTTCTGCCTGTGCATCTTAGATTTTGTAGATGATTTGAGTGTTGTCTGCGTAGTTGTAGCACATAACATTGTGTTTTTGAAGATCTTGATTAGCGGAGTTTGGTAGATGTTGAAGTACAGTGAAGATAGTAAGGATCCTTGTGGAACAGAATCGGCACTCCTATCCATCTAGGGCAACCTGAAAACAAATGCTGACTCCAACACAACCTCATCCCTGATTCTGCTCGACCTCGAGTACCACAGTCGTTAACTCGTGGGTAGATTTGAAGGGCTTTATACACACAGTTTGTTTTCTGTTCACTACGAATGATTTAATCTAGAGTAGTTCTATGGCCGTTATACCTACGTCTTCTAATCTCTTGATCAGGGTGTCATGGCTTACTGTGTCGAATGCTGCCGAGAGGTCGAGCAGAATCAGGGATGAGGTTGTGTTGGAGTCAGCGTTTGTTTTCAGGTTGCCCTAGATGGATAGGAGTGCCGATTCTGTTCCTCTTGCAGGTCTGAAGCCGATTTGTACTTGGTCCAGCAACTGGTATTTTTTTAGGTGTTCTTGGGTTAGTTTGTATACGTAGGTTTCTAGGAATTTTGCTACATAGGGGATGTTAGAAATTGGTCTGTAGTTGGAGCGGTCTTCCACGTCGCCACTTTAGTTCATAAAAAGTGGTTTAATATATGCTGATTTGGAACTGAGTTTTCTTATCTTGGTCATATTCTTTCCTCCATTCTAGTTTCAGCTTCTTTTTGTTCTTTGTCATGGTGCTTCATAGTGGGGAACCATTTTGCCATTGCTCTTTTTGTGAGGAGGTAAACGGTTTTTCCGGGGCAATGTTTTTGATTATATCAGCAATCCATTTATGTAGTAGGTCTGTTTTTCTGTCTAGGTCCACCTTTTCCAGTTCGGTTGTGGCTGGTTTCTTCAGCTCCAGTTATTCTATTTGGTTGCTTGCTTTGACAGTTTTCCAGTTTCTTTTTGTGGTGGTTAGGAGTTTGAGGGGCTCGTTGGTAGCTTTAGTCGGTATTGTGATCACAAATGAAATGATGAGATAGTCGCCCCAAAGTTTCTGTATCGGCGGTGCAGTGGCAATATGTTTTTTCTTGGCGAAGATTGCGTCAAGTGTGTGCCCTGCTGAGTGTGTTGCCCCTTTGACTAGTTGTAGTTTCATTGCTGTTAGTTGCCCCATTTGTGAGCTGGGGTGTTTTTTTCCAAAGTCCCCCAGGATTATCAGAGGCTCATGTTGGATGGCTATGTTGGCGATTGCTTCTATGATGTTGTCGACGAAGGTCAGTGCTGGTGCTATCACTAGGCAAAGTAAGGCACTTGCCTATATGTGCAAAATGTTAGAGCGGCAAAATGTTGCTTTAACTCACACTACATTTATGCTGCCTTGCCTGTGATAGCATGGGCTCTGTACACTGTTTGCAGGCTGGCACTGGTGGCAGCAGCAGAGTCAGAGACCAAGCGGCACTGTTAAGTTTGGGGTTAGGTCAGGCCTGGGTGACGAGCGGCATTATGGGTGTGGCAGCGCTGGCTGGCACCTCCGCATTACGAACCAAGCACCACACGTGCCCGTCTTCTCTGTCTTCTGTGCATTGCTAGAAGTAAGTACCCAGCATCCCACGATATTCAAAGGGACGTCATGGAGAAAGTGATGCAGGCAGCTGCTGAACGAGAAGAGTTTCCTGCTAGTGTCTTGGCACAAGGAGCAGATTAATCAGGTGAGACAACACGCCCATTTCCCCTCAGCTCTGTGTTAAACCCTTGTCCCTGTTTCTGTTGATACCCCTGTTTCTGTTGATCCCCCTCTCTACGTTGCCTATGCACTTGCTGTGCGTACCTGTTACTTGAAAGAATGCCTCTATCCAACCATCAAAACGAATCTCCCCACCCCATCAACCCCTCCCATCAGTGTGTACATGTTCACCCCCTCTGCATGGTGCCCCAGTGCCTGCATGGTGGTTGACTTGACTCCTGTGCTTGGGCTGGCACCTCTTATATGACCTCACTTTAGTCCTTTTGTGTGCAGCGGACCAGCACCCCATGGAGTCTGGGACCCATGGGCTAATGAAGCCAAATCCTCTCAGAGCAGGGATCACAGTCCATCATATCCGTGACCATAGGTGAAGCACCAAGGGCAGTGTTGCTAGTCCGCCATCAAACATTACTCATTTTAAGTACATGAGAAGGTAAGAGTCTGGCTGAAAATGCAGATGAGTATGTCTTTTTGACTTTGAAGGATAAATGCCTATTCACCAGGGCTGTCAGGGATGCTTGTGTCCGCAACATTAAGAAGTACCTTCCTTGCACTGCCCACAGTGAGTAACTATCCACAGAACACAGAAACTGAAAAGACCACCAGCAGGTGAAGAAATCAAGGCGAGTCTGGCTAAAGTCATAGAGCTCACATTTTTCCACTCCCCTCATTCTGTATTAGGGGACAGCCACAGCTGCCCAGCAGCACCCCTAAGGGCTGCCATTTGAGATTGTTTGCCTTTGTGGCCTTGAAGTGGTGTGTACTTGCCTATGGAGCATCACAATTCGAAATAAACTTAATAAGACATAAATAACTTCCGGGAGACGAGACTTCCATAAATACAGCGTTGGGAACTGCAAGGCTCAGTGATTTGGTGATGATTTACAGAGTGGGCAGTGATCACAAGTCCTCGATCACCTGGTTATTTGTTTGGTAGCAATTCCTGAATGAGTTTGTGAGTAGTGCACTTGATAAATGGAAAGTGTCTACTTTTCAAAAACAGACACTACAACCGCTGAAAAAGCATTGGCAATGCCAAAGGTTTTGACTTTTGTGTAGGATAGGGATACATATTTGCCAGGTACTGCTGTAATGGTACTAAGTGGCAATTATTGGCAGCTACTGGAAAATTATGCGAGTACCTGGGCATATAACAGTAGTGCCTGGCAAATGATTATTTAATATCTACAAGCAGGACAAACCTGTTGGCAATTCTTGCTTTTAACAGAACGCCAGTGAAGGACATGCACACTGCATATAAATTAAGTGGCTGATTGTACACTTGGTTAAGACATTTCTATTACACCAGTAGTGCATGTAAAGATCCAATAAAGGCATTAATTTGCAGAAGACTGCATTGAACTAACTCTGACAGGCATTTCAACCAAAGTTTAATGCTACTTCTTGATAAAGTTAGCTCAACAAGATCCCAAGAGAATGTGCTTATAGCGGGTAGATGCAGAAAGTGGGTGAAATGGCCATGGCCAGTTAGTTAATGTGTGGACAAATAACCAAACAACACCTGTTTGTTTGTTTGCCTATTATTTATAATGCGCGCCAGACCCAAAGGTATCAGGGTGAAACAGTTACAAGATAATGCAAAGCTTAGTTACAGGGAGTCAAAAGAGTGAAGCATAAAATACAGAGCAGGAGAAATTACCATTTACAGTTATTACAGGCTTTATGTACAATGAAGTAGTTATCCCCACGTGTAACATATGTTGAGGCATGAGGATGAAGTACATTTCTGCAATGGCAACATTTTACAAATATTTACAGTATTTTACAACAGGTGTTGCATGCTAGGAGCGGCAAATGAAGCTAACAGCTTAGGATAAACGTTGTTAGTTGCAATTCAGTTGTCGTCATGGGAGTTAGTAGTCATTGGCTTTCAGCCACAGGATGGTGTTGGTTCTAAAGTTAAGATAAGACTGGTCTGTTCTTAGTGTGGGAGGCAGGGAGTTCCAAAGTTTAGCTGCTTTAATGGGGAAACTGTTACCTCCAATCGCGCTTAGTTTGAATTTAGGGATGGACAAGCGGTCCCTATTTGCTAATCTGGTAGGATTTATGGATGTCTGTTTGTGCAATCTCTCAGATCGGTAGATAGGGGCGGCGTTATTGACAGATTTATGGGTGAGCGACAGAGTTTTTAGAAGGATTTTGTCATTGGTTCTGAGCCACTTATTCTGTGGTTTATTCTCAGAGATGTGTTTCTTTTGGAAATGCCTAGTGCCGCTCTAAGGGCTTTGTTTTGTAAGGTTTGGTTTTTTCTAATGATGGCTTTGTTGGAGCCTATGTACATGGTGTTGCAATAGTCCAGACGGGACAGGATAAGTGCTCTGGCCAGGATGGTACAGCTGTTATTAGAGAGAAATGGCTTGCCTGTTCTTATAAGTTTGCATGTATAGGCCGGAGGAGGACGCTAGCGTGTTGACTTGTTTGGTGAATGAGAGCGTAGAATCAAGATAAAAACCTAATGTTTTTACCTCCTGTGCTACCTTAATGCGGTTGCCGTCAATTATGAATGAGGAGTAGTCAGGTCCCAGTTTTTTAAAGTTAGTGCGGGTACCCAGGATGATGAGTTCTGTTTTGTCATCATTCAGGCATAGACCGTGCGTGGCCATCCATGCCTGGATGATGATTTACACTCTGTTCACCAAGGTTAAATCCTTGTCATAATCCCCTGAAAGTGGGAGGAGGATCTGAGTATCATCTGCATAGTTAGTGTAGGTGGTACCAAGATGGTCCAGATCATCGAAGAGGGGCTTGGTGAACATGTTGTACAGTGTGGCCGAGATGCAGGATCCCTGTGGAACACCACAAGTGATGGGTATGGGGCCTACGGCTGCAGAGGGCGAGAAGACCTTCATGGTTCTGCCACTTAAGAAAGATCTAATCCAAGTTATAGCATCCTTGTGCTGCTGTGTCGAGATGGCTGCATATACTTTAGTATGGTCCACCAGATCGAACGCAGCTGAGAGGTGCAGGAGGAGGAGCAGGGCTGATTTGTCATGGTCTCTGACTTCATCGACTTGGGTCTTGAGATCGATGAGGGCAGTTTCCGTTCCATGTTGTGGGCGGAATCCTGATTGTCTAGCTTCTAGTAGGGGGTGTAATTCCAAATAGTTTTGTATTTGCATATAAGCCCCCTTATCTAATATTTTTAGAAGAAAATGGACTGTTGTGATAGGCCTGTAGTTGGTAGGTGTTGAGGGATGTAGCGTTGGTGTTTTTAAGAGTGGAAGTACCCATGATTGTTAGAGGTTGGTGGGTATTGTACCAGTGGTAAATGAAGCGTTAATAAGCTTGGATATGAAGGGTGATAGGTCTCGAGCCGCATCCTTAATGAGCTGTGCCGGGCACATATCGCCCTGACAGTTGGTTAGTTTGAGGGATAGAATGATTCTTTCCACCTCAGGGATAGATACTTTGGAGAAGTTGAATCGGGTGGGTTGGGCTTCGGCTGTGTTCCCAGTTATTATAGGAGATGGTAGGTTCTTTAAATAATCCTTTTTTTGGGAAATTTTGTTTTGTAAAGTAGATACTTTATTAGCCAGTGCATGTTGAATGTCTGAGCACCATTTTTTTATTTTTGTTACATGTGTCTGGTATAGCGATGGTGGTCTCTAATCCTTTCAGAATAGTAAATAGTTCTTTCATGTTGGAATTAGCTTGGGAAATCCGAGTGTCGTAGGATGCCCGCTTAGCTAGACAGATTTCTTTTTTATAGAGGGAAGAGAGTTTAGTGAGCTTTAGTTTGTTGCTTTCCGAGGGTAGTAGTTTTCAGGCAGCCTCGCAATTTCTTTTTTGTTGCCTTAGGTTTTTTGGGAAGGGTGTGAACCATTTGTTCAGATGATTTAATGGCTTACTTGGTCTAAGTTTAAGGGGGGCAATCTGGTCCAAGGAAGAGGTCATGATTTTGTTGAACTCTTCGACCAGGCTTTCTGGGTCAGCGCTGTCAGGGAGTGCATTAAGGGTAGGGAGTAAGGCAGGGATAAGCCTATCCGCTTTGATGCTCTTTTTTATTTCTGGTAAGTGTGGGTGGAGCCATGGGGGGAGGAGTGGGCAGAGGTCTATTGGTGGAGAGTGTAAATGAGAGTAGGTGGTGGTAGGTCCATACTAGCGGTAAAATGGAAAGGATGCTGGCATGGCAGTTGTGGTCTGCCACCCAATCCAGTATTCTACCTTTGTTGTGGGTAGGGGTGGTGCTTCTTTGTGTGAAGCCTAATTCTGCTAGTGTATTGGCTATTGCCAGGGCTGGCAGATCCGAGGGGGCATTGAACCCCAGATTAAAGTCACCTAATACTAATGCTTGTGTTGAGCAATTGAGGTTATTAGATAGGATCATGTTAATGTCATCCTCAAATGTCCCAATTGGGCCCTGGGGTGGAATATTAGGTGTATTTTAAGGGTTTGAGATTTAATCAAAGGTACTTTGGCTGACAGTACTTCACATGTTTGGACATCATGAGGGGGGGCTAGTCTCATGGCAAGATTACATTTGTAAATAATGGCAATACCTCCTCCTCTAGTTCCTTGTCTGTCTTGTTTCAAGATAGTATAGTCATCTGGGATTGCTAGCATAAGCATAGGGCCTGCTGCGGCATGTAGCCAGGTCTCGGTGATGTCGAGGAAGTCTAGCAAACACTGTTGCATGGGCTAGTAAAGATCTAGAGTTAATTAGGGCTCCTTTGATATGTGGGCTAGTGGGAGCTGTATTGACTAGGAGAGAAGTTGGTTGGTCTATGGGATGCCAGTGCTGGAGTGTGCAGCTGTTTAACCTAAGAGAGTGGTTATTTACTGGCACTGTAATTGCCGACAGAGTTTTAGGTCTCCTTTTATCCTATAGAGATGGGTAGCAAGCTTCTGGGTGGCTCATATATTTTGCCTAGTATGGCTCTAAGGCGAGTAGTCCTAGATTCCGTTGAACAGGGGTTGCTTGAGATCCGGTATATAAAGTCATCCATAGCTCGAGGCTGTTTAGTTGTCATATTGTTTGGCGGGTCAGGTGTAGTTACGGGTCCCCAAGGGCCTGTGTATGGCGTCTAACAAGGCAAATTGTGATGCTCAATATAAGTAATTGGCAAATAGGTTTCCTAGTAGTTTTAGTGAGCATGCTGAGGTTTTGTGAACCAGTCACTCTGAGAGACTAGTTCATGTAAGATAGTGGCAGTGAACTTAAGTGGCACACCAGGGTTGGCTCTGTTAGTCACTGTGCGCACTTAAAACAGCAATGTTGGTAATCTGGAAAAATCACAATATGGCAAGGAAGACACATGATGGCAGTGGTAGCATTGAGAGAATGGGTGTGGGAATAATGCGAAATCACAATGACATAGAGCCGGTGGAAGTGCAACGTGCACAGCAGTTACTGGCACCTAGCTCAACTTCAGGGCTAGGTAACAATTTAGAGCTGGGGCAGGATGGACAATTATAGTGCAGTTCAGAGTTGCAGCGCAATGGTCAGGCAAGGTGCAGTTATACGCTGGGCATAGTGATCAAACAGGAAGCAAATCAGGGCAGAGGAACAAAGAGCAAATACACTGCAAAATTTCGGTTTTAGTGATGGACAGGTCATGCATGCGGGCAGATGGCTATATGTCCGTGTGTAACTGCTAGGAAAACATGGAAATAGGCTAGTTCGAATTGCTAGGAAAACATGGAAATAGGCTACTTCGAATTGCTAGGAAAACATGGAAAGAGGCTAGTTCGAATTGTTAGGAAAACATGGAAATAGGCTAGTTCGAATTGCTAGGAAAACATGGAAATAGGCTACTTCGAATTGCTAGGAAAACATGGAAAGAGGCTAGTTCGAATTGTTAGGAAAACATGGAAATAGGCTAGTTTGAATTGCTAGGAAAACATGGAAATAGGCTAATTTCATTTGCTGCGGAAACATAGATATATGCTGCTTCTGATTGAGGCTGGGGTAGAGTACGGGGAGCACATAGTGAGCAGAATCAATTAGTTTATGCTAATTCAGTTCTGGTAGCCATGAGGACGTACACGCAGTAGTGTAGCTCGAGACAGTAATTAGTCAGCCAGCAGCCTGGGCAATAGGCCTAATTAATACAGGTGCAGCCGCACGGTGGTAAAGTCTGTTAGCAGACAGTACATTTGGAGAAAACAGGTTTGGATTATCAAAACATAGGTAAGGCGATCACTTTGATAACTGCATGGTATTGTTTTCATGTGGTGCAGACTGTATGGTGCAGTCGTAGTAGCATTGAGACATGCAATAGTAATACTGGTCTGATGAACATCTGCATACGGGATAGAAAATGTCACGGACAGAGTTTGTGCAAGGCGGTTGACACACCCGTTTGGGGCGCGTCAGGTCCCCTATAGTGGGGGTGGATACCAGTGTAGTGGTGGGGGGCGTGATAATTTGAGGGTATAGTGGTGCTAGGAAGGGCACAGCACGACTTACCGTCAGTGATCAGTCGCCGGAATATCTAATAATGCCTGGCATCCGGGCACAAAACAGGGCGATGGTTCCTTACGGGATCTGGGTAGGCAGAGATTCGTGGCCAGGTGGCCCGGCGGCACGGGCAGGCACAGACAGATACGTGCCTTGTAGTGTGTGCCTTTGGGGGATGTGCCGGCTCACGCCTTCCGGCGCTGTGATGAGGAGGAAGTAGAGGCCTCAGCCAATCCGAACCGTCAGCGTCGGAGCAGGTTGCTAGGCAACCAATAAAGAAATGGCACGTCGGCCATTTTCCGATGGCTCCTCGTGTTGTGCCTGATTTTCGTTACGCAAAATAGGCAAAGAGGGGGTGCGTTGAGCCTGCTGCAAATAATACAGGGCTCCGGGAATGGATGAAGAGGGGGAGCAGTGTGTCTGCTTACTGTTGAAGCTGCACTTTTTGGTTTTGTCGATCGTCGTCACGGGCGCTTCTGGATTTCACAAGATGGTGGAGGGCTGGGCTCCTGCCCACCCAGGTAGCTGCTGACTATGGAAGTGGTGGGGGCAGGGCAGATACGTGCATAATATACTATCCCTTAGGGGATGTGCTGGCTCGCGCCTTCTGGCGCTGTGATGAGGAGGAAGTAGAGGCCTCAGCCAATCGGAGGCAGTCAGTGTCGGAGCAGGTTGATAGGCAGCCATTTTTCAATGGCTCCTCATATTGTGCCTGATTTTCGTGACTCAAAATAGACAAAAAGGGGGTGCGTTGAGCCTGCTGCGAATAATTCAGGGCTCCAGGAATGCATGCAGAGGGGGAGCAGCATGCCTGCTTACCCTAAAAGCTGCACTTTCTGGTTTTGTCGATGTAACGCTCACCTGGTATCCACGGGGGCGCCAACCAGTCCGAACTGTTTCCCCCTTGGACCTCTTCCTTTGGACCCTTGTGTGGCTGAAGACCAGGTCTGAAACACAGTAGTTAGATTTTAGCTTGGTATTCTCCTCTGACCCGGGGCCCACCACCCATATGGACCCAAGAACCCCCTTGCACACTTCTCACTTTGCTTCTTGATAAGGTGCGCTCTCCGTCCTGCCACTCGGTGCAGGGTTGCGTTGGGGTTGGGTTTGTCGCTGCCTAGTTATTTCACTAGAGTGACTCTACAGAGTCCAGACCTGCTGCGACTCCGTTCTTCAGGTAAGTCTGTCTTGTGGTGTGTTCTTTGTTTTGTAATTGTTTCTATTTAACTCTTTCCTTTATTTATAGGTGTGGATGCTGTCCTCGTGATGTCACACAGTTTGTGCACAAGATGGTAAGAAAGCGCAGAGCGCAGTGCTATATGCTTTTCTTGTGCTAACCTGTTTATATTGTCTTTCTTGCATGCTGCGGTGCTGATCCGGAATACGCGTGCCGGGAAGATGGAGAGCGGTGAGTAGTGGTGAGCGAACCGCTTACTGGCACTCTGAGTTGGAACCAGCCCTTCCGTTCTTCTGCAGGCATTCGAGGCCGTTCTATGCAGGTAAGCGAGTGCTTATTGAATGTGAAGAATAAACGCTAACTCATTTTTTTTTTCTCTGTTTCTTTTCCCAGATAGTGGTTTTCTTGATGGAGCGAGATCTGCCGAGATGTTGACTGGTCGGGATCCTGGAGCGGAGTTCGAGAGCTGATTCCAAAAGGTAAGCGAATACTAATGGTGTCTTATCTTTGTTTGTTGCTGGAGATCAGGTCCGGCGTGTGGATGAAGATTCCAACTGACCACGGTGAATGTCACGCTGCAGCAAGCAGAGCAACACGAAGAGTGTTCTGCAATCCGGGCGTGGCTTAAATAGCCTGCAGGTATCTCAGGTGTCCCTGGGCCTGCCACACCCGAAATGCTAGACCGCATGACTCTGTTATGGAACTGAGCCAGTTGGGAGCATCCATGTTGTTGAAAAAATGCCCTTATGGGCCCAGATTATTGGCTTTTAACATGGGCCTGGCGCCAAAGACGCCAGGACTGACTCCAAGTGAGTCTGGGGGAAAATGCCAAGGCCCTTGAGGCCCTGATGGAGGTACTGGGTGCAGCCCACATGGTCTGACACCCCAGTCCAAGGGCAGGAGTCGTGACAGCACTCCCCCCCAAGGCCCTTCTCAAGGTAGTCCTTGCCTCTGGTCCAGGCTTGGTAGGGTAATCCTGATGAAAGCGCCGAGTCAGACGTGGTGCGTGGATATAATCATAAGGCTCCCAGGTCCTGTCCTGTGGGCCATACCCCTTCCAATCCACTAAATAGTAGAGTTTCCTACTGACATACTTTGAGTCCAGGATGTTTTTGACTTCAAACTCTGGTTTCTCATTTACCATTACTGGTTCAGGTGGAATGGCTATTCGTGTCCCTGGTTGGACTGGTTTTAAGAGGAACACATGAAACACTGGATGAATATGCATGTTAGACGGCAAGGCCAGTTTCACTGCAGCTGGATTTATAATAGCCTTGATGGTGAAAGGTCCCAAATACCGTAGGCGAAAAGTCTGAGTCCCCTTAATAGGCACATGTTTTGAAGCTAACCAAACTTCATCCCCCACCTGGTAGTTTGGGGCTTTCTCACGATGTTGATCTGCGTATTTCTTCTGGCGATCGTTGGCTTGACGTAGGTGTTTGATGGCACTTGTGAAGGCCTGAGAAATGATGGTGTGCAAGGTTTCAATAGCCGGCATCTCTAGTGTCGTTGGAACATCCAGTTTGGAAGTGCGTGGGTGTCTGCCATAGATTGTGAAGAATGGGGTCTGTCCCGTACTGCTGTGCAAGGAATTGTTATATGCATACTCAGCTACCCATCACAAGTATTTCCATTTTCCTTCAACTTGGTGTAACATGCAGCGTAGGTACTGTTCAAGCGTTTGGTTAGTTCTCTCTGTTTGACCATCTGTTTGGGGGTGATGATTAGTGGATAGTCTGATGTCTATTTGAGCCATTGAGCAGCATTTTTCCCAGAAGTGGGACACAAATTGGGTACCTCGGTCTGAGATCAGCACAGACGGAAACCTGTGAAGGCGTATGATGTGTTCAAGGAAAACCTTTGCCAGGCTGGATGCGTTTGGGAGACCTTTAAATGGCAGAAAGTGGGCCATCTTTGAAAATAAGTCTACTGCCACGAGAATGGTATTGTATCCCTGACTGGGTGGTAAATCGCTGATAAAATCAAGAGACAAAGTATGGCAGGGTGCAGGTGGAATTTCGAACGGTTTGAGGAGCACAGACCACACACAAAGAGATGAATTGAATAACATCTTTACGCCACGTGGGCCACCAGTAACTTTGCTTTACTTTGGCTGAAGTCTTTGCAATTCCAGCGTGGCCCTCCAGTAAAGAGGCATGATACCCTGAGATTACTTGGACTTGAAGCTCTTTTGTGGGAACAAACAAACAGCTTCCAAAGTATGGTAGTTGGTCCTTGATTGTGTAGGGTTCTCCTTGCAAATCCCATTCCTTTAACAACTTGGGAGTCATCTCGCGTTGGATCTCATGCCGCAATTCATCCTGAGTCATTGTGGTTGTAATGCCTAGGACCTTGTCACTCGGAATGATAGCCACGGGATCGGGGGTCATATATACCAGTTCATCCATACCCATGCGCGAAAGGGCGTCAGCTTTTCCATTCTTGACTCCTGGTCGAAAAGTGATTACATAATCATATTCTGAGAAGAAAAGGGCCGAGCGTAACTGTCGTGAAGATTGGGCCCTGGCAGTTTTTAGGTATTGCAGATTCCGGTGGTCTGTTATCACAGTGATAGTGTGCCTGGCACCGAGAAGATAGTGCCGCCATGCCTTAAAGGCTGATTTGATAGCTAGAAGCTCATTATCCGTGATAGCGTAATTTAGTTCTGGTGGTAAGAACTTACGGGACCAGAAGGCTACCGGGTTCAGTTGGCCATCTTGTGGGTCCCTTTGTGAAAGAACTGCGCCCATTGCCATACTGGAGGCGTCTGTTTCCACCACATATGGTAGATCCGATCGAGGGTATCGTAAAATCAGGGCACAGGTAAATCTCACCTTGAGTTCCTGGAAGGCTTTTTCTGCCTCTTCCGCCCACTGGAACCTTTTCTTGTTGCACTTTCTCAATAAAGATGTGATTGGATGCACTATTTGAGAAAATCCTGGAATGAATCGGCGGTAAAAATTTGCAAAGCCCAACATGCTCTGGATTCCTTTGAACGAGTTTGGAGCTGGCCAGTTTAGGATGGCTTCGGCCTTATGTGCATCCATTCTGATTCCTTTTGGAGTGAGAATGAAGCTGAAGAACTCCACCTCGGTGACATGAAACAAACATTTCTTGAGTTTGGCATAGAGATGATGCTGGCGGAGTTTCGCAAGGACTTAGCCGACTTGCTTCACGTGGTCTTGTTTCGAGGCCGAGTATACCAGAATATCGTCTATATAGACCAGGGCACAGACGTCAATCAGCTCTCTTAGGACATCGTTCATGAAATACTCGATTGCTGCGGGGGCGTTACAAAGGACAAATGGCATTACCTGGTACTTGTATAGGCCATATTTGGTGCGAAACGCGGTCTTCCATTCATCTCCTTTTTCAACTCGGACGAGATGGTATGCTCCTCTAAGATCTAATTTTGTATAGATTTGGGCATCTTTCACTTGGTCCAGCAATTCCAGAATAAGTGGCAGGGGGTAACGATTCTTTATGGTGATTTGGTTCAGTGCATGCAAGTCGATGCAAGTTCTCAAATCTCCTTCCTTCTTCTGTACGAAGAATAAGGGGGATGCTGCTGGTGACTTTGAGAGGCAAATAAAACCTTTAGACAGGTATTGCTCAAGGTAGGTTTTCAAATGTTGGTTTTCAGGTTCCGTGAGTGCATAGATTCGGCTACAAGGGATTTGAGCTCCTGGTACCAGATCGATTTGGCAATCATAAGGCCTGTGTGGCGGTAGAGTGTTAGCTTGTTCTTTTTGAAACACATCCTGAAAGTCTTGATATTCACTTGGTAGAGTACCAAGCACCCCCAGAGTCATTGCTGCATTTCCATGGACTGAGGGACTGGTAGTCGTTGCCTTACGTTCCTTAGGATAGCATGTGCGGAGGCAGTCTTTCGAGAACACCAGCTCTCGAGTACGCCAATCTATAAGCGGATTGTGTGCAACCAACCACGGCATCCTGAGGATCTGAGGTGCCTTGATGAGGTCGAAGGGAATCAATTCCCGGTGGCCATCTTGACACAGAAGGGTTAGGACTGTCGTGCACTGGGATGCTGGGCCGGAAGCGATTTCTGTACCATCTACTGTGGTTACCGTTTTAGTGGTCGATTTAGGGAGAGCCCCATCTTTGCTGCAAGATCCTGGTCCATATCATTCCCAACTGCTCCGCAGTCGATGTAAGTCTCCACGGAATGCATCTTAGACGGTTGTTGGTGGTTGATTAGAATCACGGGCAAAGCAAAATGGGAGGTCTGTAGTTGACTTTCTTTGCTCGATAATTGGACCCCTACATATGCCGGGCTTAGTAGTTTTGCGACTCTTCACTCGTGGTCTCCTTATCCGTGGCACCCAGAGTTCTCCTTGGAGGTCTTACTGGACACTCTTTGAGAAAATTACCTGCTTTTCTGCAGTATAAACATAACTGCAGTTCCCTTCTCTTATCTCTTTCAGCCTTAGTTAAAGGCGGTCTCACTCCTCCCAGTTGCATCAGTTCTACCGAATTGCCCGTTGCTCGTGGAATCTTGTCTTTGGGCCGCACAAACAGTGGACGAACGTCAGGTCTGTCCGATCTGCCCTTCAGTCTTGCAACCTGTGATCAAGTTGAACCACAAGGTTGATGAACTCTCCACAGTCTTTGGCGGATCCACCACTTGGGCAAGTACATCCTTTAACTCCCCCTGTAGACCCCGATGAAATAACGTGGCCCTTTTCTCCTCCGGCCACCCTGCTTCGACCACGAGCCTGTTAAAGGTTGCTCTATAGGTTAGTAGGTCCTGGTTTCCTTGACGAAGAGACAGAGTTCATTGTCTACTGCCTGTCCATGAGTACGACGGGCGAAGAGCTTGTCCATCTCGTGCTGGAAACCCCTAAAATCTTGTAACAGAGGATCATCCTGACTGACAAAAGGTACTGACCAGTCTGCAGCACTGCCACTCAAATAAGACAGCACGAAAGGCAACTCGCGACTGATCATTAGGGAAGGCTCCAGGTCTGCAAAGAAAATGGAGTCAACACTGGTTCATGAAGGTGGCGTATTTTCTAGGGTCTCTTGTAAAGCGTTCCGGTGGGGCTAATGGAACTGCTCCTGGGAGAGTGATTTGTACCGGATTGGTCAGTGGTGTAGGCATTGATGAAACGTTCCCAGGCAAAGGAGCTTGTCCGGCCTGTGATTGGAGAAGCTGTCTACTCAGCTCGTCAGTCCGTTCCTTTGACACTATCAACTCCCTCCCCAATGCATTGGTCTCCTGTCTGGCGGTATGCACTTCCGCGTGTAACTGCCCCAACAGCTGTGCTAGCTGGTCGGTCTCAGAGGTTTCCATGACGCCCAGGTGGATTTTATATTGTGAGGCTTCGCGTTCTGTGACGCTCACCTGGTATCCACGGGAGCGCCACCCAGTCTGAACTGTTTCACCCTTGGACCTCTTCCTTTGGACCGTCGTGTGGCTGAAGACCATGTCTGAAACACAGTAGTTAGATTTTAGCTTGGTATTCTCCTCTGACCCGGGGCACACCTCCCATATGGACCCAAGGACTCACTGGCACACTTCTCACCTTGCTTCTTGATAAGGTGCACTCTCCGTCCTGCCACTCGGTGCATGGGTGCGTTGGGGTTGCGTTCATCGCTGCCTAGTTACTCCAGTGGAGCACTACACAGTCCAGACCTGCTGTGACTCCATTCTTCAGGTAAGTCTGTCTTGATGGTGTGTTCTTTGTGGATGCTGTCCTTGTGATGTCGTGCAGGTTGTGCACGAGATGGTAAGAAAACGTGGAGCGCGGCGCTATACGCTTTTCTTGTACTAACCAGTTTATATTGTCTTTCTTGCAGGTTGCAATGCTGATCCGGAATACCCGTGCCGAGAAGATGGAGAGCGGTGAGTAGTGGTGAGTGAACCGCTTACTGGCACTCTGAGTTGGAACCAGCCCTTCCGTTCTTCTGCAGGCATTCAAGGCCGTTCTATGCAGGTAAGCGAGTGCTTATTGACTGTGAAGAATAAATGCTTACTAATTTTGTTTTCTCTGTTTCTTTTCCCAGGTAGCAGTTTTCTTGATGGAGTGAGATCTGCCGGGATGTTGACTGCTCGGGATCCTGGAGCGGAGTTCGAGAGCTGATTCCAAAAGGTAAGTGGATACTAATGGTGTCTTATCTTTGTTTGTTGCAGGAGATCGGGTCCGGCGTGCGGATGAAGATTCCAGCTGACCGCGGTGAACGTCACGCTGCAGCAAGCAGAGCAACGCGAAGAGTGTTCTGCAATCCGGGCGTGGCTAATGTAGCCTGCAGGTATCTCAGGTGTCCCTGGGCCTGCCACACCCAAAATGCTAGACCGCATGACTCAGTTATGGAACTGAGCCATGTGGGAGCATCCATGTTGTTGAAAAAATGCCCAGTTTATTGGATTTTCAAAGGCGCCAGGACTGACTCCAAGTGAGTCTCGGGGCAAATGTCAAGGCCCTTGAGGCCCTCATGGAGGTACTGGGTGCAGCCCACATGGTCTGACACCCCAGTCCAAGGGCAGGAGTCGTGACAGTCGATCGTCGTCATAGGCGCTTCTGGATTTCACGAGATGGTGGAGGGCTGGGCACATTTTGTGTCCCTCAACACATTCCATTACCCTCCTAGCTGTACTCCAATGCAATAGTTTCAGAGTGTAGGTGGTACTTGGCAGGAGCAGGGATGACTCTTGATCACACATATATTTAATACATTGATGATGCCGCTACACAAAATATGGTGGCCCATTAAAGACCAGCAGGCTGGTACCTCAGAGTGGGCGCACCACGTCTGGGAAAAGACTGTACCTGACATGAGAAAGTTATGGAGCTGACTTGGTTCTACTGAGCACAGACATCAACACATTATTACTCCTTTACCTTGGAGGACAGACTCCATGACAACAGAGCGATGTCTAATTGTGTGCTTCCTGCTGGCGTCACCTTTACAGACCACCTCTGGAAACTTTGCCCGTAAAGGAGTCTGACAGTTCCCTGGTATTCCAGTGTCCTACAAATATTGAGAATTGAATTATGACAGAAGGATCCTTGAAGCTGTAGGACACAGAATGAGGGTGACCTGATATTTAGAATAGGTGGCATAAATGCACAAATTCCAGTGTGCGGTCAGAGTAGGTCAACCCAAGGACATCCTTCACAATGAGGGTTTGAGGGTGGTGGGCTCCAGGTTCATCCTGGTTAGCCCTCCATCATCTCATTATTACTTTTGGCTATTAGGTGGCACTAAAAGTGCCACCTATAAGCAGAAAGTATTGTCATGGGGAGGGGAGATATAGAAGATGGGATCCGGGGATCAAGATTTTTTAGGACTTTCAATCTGTGGAGTAACACACAATGAAAATGTTATCTTTATGAAGATAGTAACATGTTCTTAACATATGCAACAAAAGTGCATAACAAGGAGCTCGAAGTTTGTGACACAATCTCCATACCTAACTTAGTTTATTACACAATTTCTTTCATTGTGTGTCTGAAAGTGGGGGGAAGTACAGTGGTGTTAAAAGGAATTGTTTCAGGCGTGTATTATTTTGCATTCTTGGAATATATATGAACCTACAAATTGAAAACATAAAATATTTGTACCAAATACATCTTTTTAGGTGTGTGGCCAAGTGCTTAAAAAGCAGAGTGGGTTAAAATCACTGCTTCACTGTTTACAAAAAGTGTGTGATCCTGGACAACTAATTTATTCTCCCTCTGACATAACTGTGCACAGGTGTCTAGAATGTATTACCAAAATCGTTTTTCTACTGCTTGTATTGCCTATATGTAATTTACAGAAAGGATTAGAACCCCATGCTCAGCATTACATTTGTTGTTGCTATAGTATCATTGGCTTGTTTAATAAACCTGTATTTACGAAACACAATTTGACTTCTGCAACCTAACACTCTGAATAGATGTGAGGGTAAGGAAAGTGCAATGGGATCCATCCACAGCAGAAGACGTGAGCAATGTGTTAGGTGGAGGTAATGGGTTTGCTGACAATCGGAAACAAAATGAGGACAGGACAGTTGGTTGAGAACGGTTAGGATCTAGAGTGGAGTGAGGGGGCGGCAATCTGACAGTTTGCCTAGAGTGGCAAAATTCCTTGCACCGGCCCTGACGAAGGTTGCATCGTATGTCGGTAGTCTGTAAACCAGTATGAATATAATGTTTGTTTTTGGATTTGCTGATAGATGTATGACCATGGATTTGCAGTTCATGATGTTTAGAGGTTTTTCTGTTTTTATTTGCAGGTTTTCTTTGAATGCTATTGTGAGACCTCCTCCTTGTTTTTTCTTTCCTGTTTAACTGTAGGCATTTGAAGTTGGTGGGGAGGCAGCTTTGAATTGTGATTTTGTATTTGTCATCCAGCCATGTTTCTGTGATGAATAGGATGTCGATAAAGTTGTCGCACAGCAGGTCGAAGATCACTGTTAAGTGTTTTGACATTGATCTTGCATTGATTAGGTTGCAGTGGATTTTTATGGTATAATTTGGTTTGTGCTTTATTATCAGTGTTTTCTTCTGATTGGTGTTTTGGTATTCTTCCATGTAGATCTCCGGTTGTGGTGTTGGTACAGCTGTGTTTTTGTCATCTACGAATAACTCATCTAGGTTAAGTCCTACGTTTTTGTTTTCATCAGGTTCCTCTTCTAAATTTTGTGGCTGTTGAAGAGTGGGTCCTCTTGTTTTGGTAATATATGAGGTTAGGGCAGTGGTCTTCAAACTTTTTATGCCAAGGCCCCCCTGAGCAAACAATAAATTGATCATGACCTCCCTGCCCCGCCCCTCTGTGTTGGTGTTATTTTCTTTATAGAGATAGCTGCGAAATGTGTGATGTCCATACACAAGCACACTGGATTGTTTTGTATATGAAACTCTGACGAGCATGCCAATCAAAGAAGTTGCCTCACATTGTAAATCCACTAGGCCAGTGGTCTTCAGAATTTATTGGCCTGGCCCCCCCCCCCTCAGCAAAATTTGGGCAGGCCGGGCTCCCAAAAAAATGCCAAATGGAAATTATGTATTGCCCCCTGTCACTGCACCCTGCTACCACTATAGTCCCTGGGCTCCCCCACCTGCTCCCATCACAGTGGCTGGGCTCCCTCATCCCACTCCTACCCAGTCCCTGGGCTCTCCCCACAACATCACACACCCTGGCCTCTCCCCACCCTGCTCCCACCACTATTCCATGGTTCCCGCCCATCCTGCTTCCACCACAGTCCCTGGGCTCCCCCATCCCGTTCCCAACACAGTCCGAAAGCCAGAGGCGGCTGGTGATTTTTTAAGTGGAATACACATGTTTCAATAAAATAAATGAACATAAACATATTTTCTGCATTGGCCTGCATGTGGGTGCTGAAATGCCCTGTTCCAGGCTGCTCTGTCCGTATGTGCGAGGAGGCGCATGAGCTCCCCCTCGCACATACAGACATGCAGTGCCCCAGCCAGCATTTCCAATGAGCTATGCAATGCTGGCGAAGCAAAATGCCCCAGCCTTGCATGGCTCAATGAGCATGTGCGGTTGGGGAATGAACTGAACTGTCAAAGGGAAATAGGGTTTCCCTTTGACAGTTCATCCAGCCCAGGAGCACTCTCTCAGCTGGAAAAAGCAGCTGAGGGAGTGCTCATTGTTTCACTGGGCTGGCTCCTTAGCTCCTCCATAAATTGTGAGGGGGCCACTGGGTGGGCGCTCCCTTGCCATTATGGATGAGCCGCCAGGCTCGGACTGGTCTATAGGGCAATGCCTGTACCAAAAATACAAAATGCTAGTGTGGGCCAGTCAAAATGGGCCACCTTTTTCGCCAATGTGAGCCAATTTGATGAGTTACTTCACTATGCAGTTAGTAATTTTGACCATTGTTGCTGAATAAATATTCTATAAATATCACAATGTACTTACATTTTAACACAAAGCACCCGTTTGGGTACTATTCAAACAGTCTGTGAATGAAGGTTATGTTATGTTACTTGGCATTTATATAGTGCTCTATATATCATTGGTATGACCAATAGGTTGAATGCCCTTGGGAACCGTAGTTCTGGTCAGTAGAGAGAGATAGTGTCATAGGGTGCGTGGGTCCACCAGATGTGTGCAGCTGACGTAATTGCCGGATGGTAGCTGCATCCTAGCGTTAGGTGTGGTGCTGAAGAAATCAGTTGGATGTGTGCATTGTGGTGGGTGGACACCCAGACTGGGCGCTAGCTGCGTTAGGCCTGAAGGACGCATTTGTGAGCAACTAGGCCAGAATGTGCTCAGCTAGCAGCGTTTTATTAGGGTGATGAGGTGTTCATGGGGTCGTATTCGTATGTGAACAACTAGGCTGAATTAGTCAGGGGTATAGCTGTGTTCTAGTTGAATGATGGTGTAAAGTAGAGAATAAGCGTAGTGATGTGATATGATGGTTATGATTAACGTGCCCGAGACCATGCATGTGGACAGGATGGCAGGGAACAGGGCGACACACAGAGACACGGGGCTGGGCTTTCAGTGACAGGAGGGAGGATACGGATATATAGCAACAGCATGGGAAGCAGGAAAACAGGGTACGCAGTTATACACGTGTGGGCATGTTAACATCTACATTCCCATTTCTATCCAGATGCGATTCAGGCTAATGTTCACAGCTCCACCCAACTGTGAGACATGCCAACATTTGCATTTCTATCAAGAAGCGACTCAGGGTAACGTTCTCAATCCTGTCAGGGTCTGGCGCAGGCTAATGTTCACATTTGTAACCGAGTGCAGCGTTGGCAACATTCACAGTCCTGTCTGGGTTAGGCGTCTGCTAATGTTCACAATTCGAGCCAAGTGTGGCCAACCTTCACAATCTAGTATGGGTCTGGGGCAGGCTAATGTTCATGGTTCTAACTGAATGCGGAAGTGTGGCATTGTTAACATTCAGAATCATGTCTGGGTCTGGTGCATGCTAATGTTCACAAGTCTACCAAGTGTGGCATTGCTACCATTCACAATCCTATCTAGAAGTGACGCAGGCTACTGTTTACAATTACAAATCTAAACAGGTGTGGCATTGCTAACATTCACAATCTAGTGAGGGTCTGGGCAGGCTAATATTCACATTTCTAACTAAGTGCGTTATTGGTAATATTCAGAATCTAGTATGGTCTAGGGCAGGCTAATGTTCAAAATTATAATTAAGTGAGGAAGTGTGGCATTGTTAACATTCACAATCCTGTTCGGGTCTGGCGTAGGCCGACGTTCACAATTCCAACTAAGTGCGCCATTGTTAACAATCATAATCCTGTTTGAGTTTGGTGTAGCCTAATGTTCACAATTCCAACCAAGTGCAGCATTGCCAACAATCACAATCCTGTCTGGGTTTGGGGCAGGCTAATGTTGACGATTCTAACGAAGTGTGGCAATGCCAACATTCACAATCCCGTCTGGGTCCGGCGCAGATTAATGTTCACAATTCTAACAGAGTGTGGCATTGGCAACATTCACAATCCTGTCTGGGTCCGTCGCCGGCTAATGTTCACAATTCTGAGTGTGGCATTGCTAACATTCACAATCCTGTCTGGGTCTGACGTAATCTAATGTTCACAATTCTAACAAAGTGTGGCATTGTTAACATTCACGATCCTATTTATAAGTGACGCAGGCTACTGTTAACAAATCTAACTAAGTGCAGCAGTGCCAACAATCACAATACTATCTTGATGCGTCACAAGCTAATATTCACAATTCAAACTAAGTGCAGCATTGCTAACAATCACAAACCTATCATTTACAACTGTGTGCCACTTTTTCATTGGTGCCTGAGACAGTGACCATGTGAGCCGCCCCTGCCCATTTCTTTCAATCAAAATACTACTGGGTTAGGGCGTCTATCGTGTTCTTGTTCCCTCTAGCTTTGTCCGTTCTTCTTCTGTGTGGTTGTGTTTGCATGTCAGTCTTTCTTGATTCGTTCTTTGGGTTGGTTTGTTCTGGTGAGTGGTTGTTTGTGAGGTATGGTCTTAGGTATAGGGGCTTTTCTCTTCTGTCGGTGCTAGTTCTGTTTTCGTTCTTGTCAATGGTGGTGTGTTTCGTGGTTGTGGATCGGTGGTGGCGTTCATTTGGATTTGTTCTCTCTGCCCTTTTTCTTTCTCGTTGTCCTATTAGTTTTTGTGCCATTTTTGTGTTATTTGGTGGTAGGTTGTGGGGTTGGTGTCAGAGTGTTTCTCCCTTTTGGTTTTTGTTTGGGTTATTGCATTTGTGTTCCTTGTAAATTGGTAGATTTATATTTCCTTTTAGTTCCCTTCGGGATTGAGGTTGCGGTTGCATGGAGCAGTAGCCCACGTTCAGTGTTTTGTTGGTTGGCTTTTTGTTATGATTGTATGATTGTACACATTTTTTCCGATTGGTTTCGTTTGGTTCTTTGCTTCCTTGCGTGTATGATTGTGGGCGTGGTGCTGTCGTCGCGCAGAGTCAGTCTTTTGTGCTTAGTCTGGTTGTCTCGCAGGGTTAGTCTGGGTGAGGTGGGTTTGTCCGATACAAGCCTGGGGGTTGTCTTGTGGTGTGATTGCTAGATAACGTGTGTCTGGTTCATTATGTGGCTAACGTGGGACAAACTATGTATAGTTGGTGGCTGCTGGGATGGTCTTGTCGGGGTTATATAGCTAGGGCAACTCTAATACTATTCTAATGTGGCACTCTCTAGATGTGACTCAAGGCAATATTAACAATTCTCTAAGGAAGCGACGCAGACTAATACTCACTAGCACTGTCCAAATGTGACACAGGTTAATATTCACAGTACTAGTCCAGTGTGGCATAGGCTAATATTCACAGTAGTATCCCAATGTGGCACATGCTAATATTCACAGTACTATCTCAATGTGGCATTTCTAGATGTGATTCAAGGCAATATTAACAATTCTCTAAGGATGCAACGCAGGCTAATATTCACAGTGCTATACCAATTTTGGCACACTCTAAATGTGACTCAAGGCAATATTTACAATTCTATAAGGGTGCAATGCTGGTTAATACTCACAGCACTGTCCCAATGTGACACAGGCTAATATTCACAGTACTATCCCAATGTGGCACTCTCTACTTGTGATTCACGACAATATTAACAATTCTCTAAGGGTGTGATGCAGATTAATATTCACAGTACTATCCCAATGTGACACAGGCTAATATTCGCAGTAATATCCCAGTGCGGTACTCTCTAGATGTGACTCAAGGAACTATTAACAATTCTCTAAGGGTGCGATGCAGGCTAATATTCGCAGTACTATCCCAATGTGGCACTCTCTAGATGTGATTCAAGACAATATTAACAATTATCTAAGGGTGTGACGCAGGCTAATATTTGCGGTACTATGCCAATGTGGCCCTCTCTAGATGTGACTCAAGGCAATAGTAATGATTTTCTAAGGGTGCGACACAGGCTAATATTCACAATACTATCTCAGTGTGGCACTCTCTAGATGTGATTCAAGGCAATACTAACCATTCTCTAAGGGTGCGAGGCAGGTTAATATTCACAGTACTATCCCAATGTGGCACAGGCTAATATTCACAGTACTATCTCAATGTGGCACAGGTTAATATTCACAGTACTATCCCAATGTGGCACAAGCTAATATTCACAGTACTGTCCCAACATGGCACAGGCTAATATTCACAGTACTATCACAGTGTGGCACAGGCTAATATTCACAGTACTATCCCGATCTGGCACAGGCTAATATTCACAGTACTATCCAATGATGGATAAATAAGGAGTCTGAAAGAAGAAAAGTGATTGGTATGGAACAAACTGAAACAGCTCAATGAGTATAATATGAGAGCTACACAGGGAAGAGGAAATGATCCGAAAGGATTGAACGAGATTGGATTTAGAACGAGAAAACAAAATTCAGACTGGCACTTGAGACAGTTTTTCAGATGAGAGAAGGAGCCTACATTCCCAATGCTTTGGGCTGTATTCAAACTTAGAAAGGACAAATCCTTTCTAAGTGATTAGAGTGGAGGATATGGGTGATGATGTCTAGTTAAATTTAGTGTGATGAGGCTTATAGTACTAGGGTTTGTGTGAGAAAAAAAATAAATTATGTGTGCAAAGCAGTTGATTTCCACGGTTCCCTTCAACATAAACTGTGAAAGTCTCATGACAGTGCATGACATAATTCTGTGAAGTCAGCATGTTTCCAGAATACTTCTTGATCTGGAATGTGAGTCACCCATCACAAACGTCGCACTGGCCATGTGGGTGTCCCATGTCCTCCTTCAGGTCACTATAAGGATCCACATGCTCCAGGCTGGCCACTCAATGCTTTTTTTGTAATATTGTGCGACTGGCAAACTCTGTGATCAATTGAAACATTTCCTTTGCCGGGGCCACATGCTCACTCTGCCATGACACAGCTGTGAATATGTGCCAAGTTGTAGTTCACCTTATGATCGGTTCTTTTGTCATGGATGGGGAGAGAAGCCAAGATAGAAGTGGGTATCCAACTTCACTTGTAGAACTGAATTGTGTATGGCAGGGATACACGATACACAACCATGTGATCACACTAAAATGCTGTGGTCATCCATTTACTATGAGGGCCTTCAATCTTCCATTACTCATCTCAGGGCATGAGCGTGACACTTTAGTTATCCTTACACAACCCAGTAGGGAGTGGGCGTGTCCATAGGGAAAGGTGTGTGGCGACGTGAATGATTGTTGAGAAACGGATTCAAAGTGAGTTGTTCATATCCCATACCTAGCAGTCCTATTCGGTTTTGCCCACGTGACTCCAAGATCCCGGGGAGGGAGCTGTTGAAGGGGATCATAGTGTCAACAATCAATCGAGGGTGGAGGGCAAAGCAGTGTATCATACACAGGGCATCAATTCATGTCATCTTGACATTGAGTGATGTTTCCAATTTCAGGAAACCTGCTGTTGTGCAATAGGGATCAAGACCAAGAGAATCTGGAATCAATCCAGTACCCTTGGCACATTGGAAGAGCCAACAACGGCAAGAAAGCTGGCTTTGACACTGTTGATGCCAGCATGTGTTGCAGGGAGGGGAGGTAGGTATGAGCATGGTTCAAGAGAGCATCCGGGACCTGCCTCGGGAAGACAGAAAATATTGACTGCAACACAAAATGCAACAGTCCCATGGTATATTGTGATGTACCTATGGCAGAAAAGTATGGACTGTAGTGTATTGTATTTTGCTTGTCATTTGTATAGCGTCATTTACAATTATTAGAGTCTCAAAGTGCTGGTAGTGGGAAAGCCCTTGGAGGACTGAATTCTAGAGTGTTGGAGATCATGAAGTTAGAATGTGTGTGTGTACTTGGCCACGATCAGGCTTAGCAGTGGTGGCCAGGCTCTGGTAGATAAAAGTCACAATCAGGTATGTGGATGCGTGTTGAGGGGGGTCAGGAGATGGTGTGAGTGCTAGAGGCTCGCTATGTGTCCAGCGTGCTCATGTTCGTCATAGGTCATCACTGCATACTGATGTCAGGGGTTTTGAGACATAGTATAGTCTAAGTAGGCTTACAAACATTAAGTGTCCAGCAAGCCTGAATGTTGTCATAGGTCGTAGTTGCATTCTACTGTGAGCGGATGGATAGCCATGCCTGTGGCAGATGTCCACTTAAGTAGTGCAATTATATGTACCGAGAGTAGAGACAGAGCTTAACTTTATGCCACTGTGTCATCAGAGAGTCTGTGGAAAAAAAGACTGGCTACCGTTGTAGACTCTTTACGCACCATGGGGGGCTATCCTCAGGTCTTCTTAGCACAAGAGACTGGCTAACCTAGTATATCTACTTGGCATCTAATGTAGGATTAAGATAGAATTCCATAGGCGGCACGTAAGGCTACCATAATAGTCTTACTAGCAGCAACATCATTTGGGAGTCACCAGAGGTCGCAGCTGTGACTCCTGTGGTCACAGCTGCTATCCCTGGCATCTCCCCTGAGACCCATGGATTTTAAATAGTGTGCTGTTTTCAACTGGAGACCCCTGTTGAAAACAACAAACATTTGCTTTTTTTTAAATGCAAGCTGGGTGGCGGGCACGTGCCGCCACTGTCTCTGCACTGGAGTGTTCATTCTCGAAGCAACCATGAGCTTGTCCGATGTCCCTGCTTCTCACAATCCACTGTTAGCTGGGCTACCTCGGCTCTGGTCAGGAAGTGTTGAAGATGATCCAGCTCCTCAAGCGACTTCTGCTGCCATACGGTTATGATATGATATGATGTTTTATTTATAATGCGCTCGTACAGAAGTGTTTCAGAGCGTGACCAGGAAAAGGGAGGGGAACAGGGGAGAACAAAAAACGATCTTACTAGGCCCAGTGACATTGAGAACGTGCAAGTGCATGAGAAAGGGAAAAGGGGGAAAGTGCATGGAAGGGAGGAGAGGTGGAAAGTGCGGAACAGAGGAGAGAAAGGAATAAATAAAAAGTAAAACAAATAAATAAAAGGTGGTATGCAGCCAGCAAGTGGCAAGTGCTAGGTTAAGCGATAGGGTATATCTGATAAGTGCAGAAGAGAAGTGGGTTGGCCCTGGGCTTCTGGCACTTTCGACCGAGGGAGCGGGCGCCTGTGTGTGGCGTCTGCACTGCGGCAGGGCAGCTGCCAGAATCGTGGTGGTGAGTTCTTCTTGCACCAACAGCATTGCCTTGATGTCACCCTGCAACGTCTTCTCTAGCTGTTGAGATCTATCCCTTGCGTGTTTCATCTTTCCTTGGTTGATGTATTGTGAAAGGATGGCCAGTACAGGGTCACTTGCTGATTCTTGCTGATGCACCTTCCAAGCTATCGGGAAGGGTTTTAATTGGTGGCTGATGTACTGCAGGTATGCATAGGCAATAGAGTGTCCCGGAAGAGATGGCCCTCTGGGATGGGGGGAGAGATAGTCAGCAGGATTCCTCTTCTTGCCTTGTCTGTGATGAATGGAGAATGTATGGTCCTGGAGACGAAGACCCCATCTTTCTATTTGCAGAGGCATCCTAGCCTGAGGGTTGTCATACATGCTGAGAAGGGCTTGGTGTTTAGTGAAAACCATAACTGCTTTTCCGAATAGAAATAGATGGAAGTACTTGCAGGCCCAGACGACTACCAGGCTCTTCTTTTCTGCCTGCGAATATTTCTGTTCCATTGCGGATAGACTGCGGCTTGCATATGACATGACCTTCTTGATGTGTGGGGTGTTTGGGTCGTATTGTGCCAGTATCGTGTCCTCCCTACCGGGGCATCCACGGTCACTTCGGTATCTTTGGCCGAGCTGAAATATGCCATGTCCAAGGCTGAGTACAAGGCAATGCGAGTGTCACGCTCACCTGAATTTCACGGGGGCACCGAACGAAGCTGGACTGCTGCGGTCTCCACCAGTGTGACTCGTAGCGAAGTGATGACCGACTGCACTTGCCCACTCAGTTTCGTCTGCCTGGCCCGCAAGAAGATTTTCCTAGAAGCAGTAAAGGGAATTAGCCACCCGTGGTAGAGGGGTTAACACTAACACTATCTTCCCGAAAACTTCTAGTATTCCCCTTCGTAAAGTCTCACCTTATAATTAGGAAGGATGAACTCTTCATCCTGTGTTTGGAGTGCAGGGGCTCGTAGAAATTCAATTAGCTCACTGATCCGGAGGTATTTGGCAGAGTTACAGACAAATAATGACTCCGAGGTAAGTTGTGTGTAAACCAAATGTATTGTTCTTTTAGAGTTCAAATGTCTGTTTATTCACTCATGCTCCTTTCATACCTTTCCCCATGGAGCGTGGTCCAAGGAGCGAGTTCGCCTCGATGGATGAAGGTAGCGCCTTGGTAAGAGTCAGTTTGCACCATGCACTGTTTAGAAAGTAATATTGTTCCAAGTGTGATTAATCAATAGTTCTCTATCTTCGTTGCAGGTGCGGCGCCTTTGCGAAAATGTCGAGTGTAGAATGGTGACCAGCGCTGCCTCGAGCGGTAATATGCCAAGTAAGTATCTTGCGGTAAGTAAGTGAATGCCTTTGGCGGAACCCCGCTCACCTTTTGTTTGTTCTTGTTTTTTCAGATGCTGATGTTGCGAGCAGCGATTCAACGGGCACCGCGCTGGGTCGTGAAGATGCTCAAATGATAGGTGAGTATGGCGCAGCTCTGCAGCTGGCAATGCGACGTGGTTGTTTTAAATGTTTTTTCCCTTTCTCACAGGTGCGGCTGCTCCAGGAGAAGATGATGACCAAATGGGAATCTTCCTGTTCTAACCTTCTCTTCTTCTTTCCTTTTCTCTAGCATTGGCTCCAGACACAAACGGGTGTAGCTGTAGACTGAATACTGGACTGCAGACACGGTGAGCGTTACACTGCTGAGATGCAGAATAACGCGAAGCGTGTGCTGCTCTTCGGGCGTGGTTTAAATAGCATCAAAAAGTAGTTCCTAGGTATAGAGTTCCAGTACCACACCCAAGTAGTAAAATAGTTCCTAAAGGAAAGTAGTGCCTTCATGACCTCATGATGGCCTGTATGTGAGTTCTTTGCAGGATGACCTGCACAGTTTAAAGATGGCAATATGAGCCTGGCGCCTACGGCGCCAGGACTGAACCCATATAGCCCCTAGATTGGGTTTTGGGAATTCCTGGGTCTTCGTGGATGCCTGTTCCCTGGATAGATGGATCTGTTCCGGATGTCTGGGGGCAGGCATTGTGACAGCGAGCACAGAATTCTATGAAGGCAGTCTTGCATTTCATGGTCCAGATAATGTCTTGTCCATTAGCAGGGCGCTTACCGTCATAAAGATTTTCAGGTAGCGCAAACCATAGATGGCGAGGCCCAGGAATTATCTGAGTTCCGATACGTCCATTGAGCGGGGGGATTCCTGTAGTGCTTTGACCTTTTCTGGGTCCGGCCGCATGCCTTGGTCTGAGAATATGTGACCAAAGAATTTGAGGATTTGCTTACCAAACTCACACTTGTCCTTGTTAAGTGTGACATTTCCCACTGTAGGGCCCTGCACACCTTGTGAAGGTTCTCGTTATGTTCTTTGGTTGACTTGCCAAACACCAGGATGTTGATGCAGTAGCTCAGACACCCTGGGATGTACTTGATCACCTGGTGGATCTCCTCCTGGAAAATCTCCACCGCTGAAGATATGCCAAAATTCAGGCGCTTGTAGCGATATAGCCCCATGTGAGTCACAAACGTGGTGATATACCTGGACTCCCTGGCTAGCTCCAGCTGATGGTAGCCCTTGTTGAGGTCAAGTTTCGAGAACACAGTTGTCCCATTGAGGAGATGGATCATGTCCGTTATTTTCAGGGTTTGATGGGGTTCACGCTGGATGGCCATGTTGGGGCAGCGCATGTCTATGCACAGGCGTATAGAGCCTTCTGTTGATTTTTTTGGAACTCGAATGATTGGGGAGACCCAATGGGTAATATTGAGGTCTAGAAGGTGCCCTATTTCTTCCTCCACCTGTCTTTGAATATTAATCGGGATGCCTCTATAGTGCTCAAGAACCGGCTTGACTTCCGGTTCAGTGTGTGCAGTCTCACTTTGCAGTCACCCAGCTTGCCCAGGCCCTTGAAGAGGTTTAGATATGCTTTAGTGATGTCACCCTCTGGAGTGAGGTATTTGTGGGCCATCAGGTTGTAAAGGATATGGACGGGTCCCATGTCAACGGCTGTTTTGAAACTGAGAATGCATCCGCTGTTGGCTTCGGTAGAAAGAACATGCAGCCAAATGCAGGCTGTGTGCGATTTGTGTGCGCAGACTGTGGTAAATGTGTCCTTGCATGGCAGGGGAGTGTGTTTGAGCCATAAGGGAAAATGTAGACCTGCGAGGGCCGCAGTTTTGATGAGGAAGATGATTGAATGCCTCTTCTCTCAGAACATTGACAGTATTCCCTGTGTCAATGAGAAAGTCTGTCGGTATGTTGTGTACCTAAAGTGTCGGAATGGGGCTGTGTTCCTTTGCCACCACATATCCTTTCCTCCTCTGGCTGTCATGTGAGGATGAGGAATCGCTGCCAGGTGACGAGTGTATCTCCACGTATCAGATGGGTCCGTAGGTAGATCTCCTGTCAGCGGACCAGAGTGGTCTCCTGAATGGTTGGTGGCCGCTCTCGCTTTCCACAGGGCGTTATCTCCTGTGTTCGCGGCTTGATCTCCTGTCTTCTGGACGGTAATTGGGATGCCATCTACTGCTCCTTAGGGAGGCCGCCTGGGCAGCAGGCTCCGGGGCATTTCTGCAGACCGCCCTGAAATGGTCATCAACCCCACATGCTGCGCACTTCTGGCCAATTGCTGGGCACGTGCCCTCGTGGGGGAATTCATAGCCGCATCTGTAGCATGATTTGGCTGACTGGCTGGGTTTGTCCCAAGTCAACCACTTGCTGCACAACTGCTGAGTCATTGCGAGGCATCGCTACAATTTCACTGAGGGTCCTCTGTTTCTGAAGTAGTTTTCTTTGGAATTCAGCGAACTTGCACCCCACAATGACTTGGGAGTGTAGCGCTTCGACGTTTGAGTACCGATGAAAGGCACAGTGTCTCAAGCACAGGCGGCGCTGCATGACATAGTTTTCCATGATTTCTCCTTTTTCCTGCATCATTGTATGAAAGACATGTCTTTCGTAGTCCACATTAGTGTGTGGTGCAAAGTAGGTTTCTAGAGTGTCTTGAATTTCCTGGTATGTCACCTTTTCCTCATCAACGAGTTCGTAAAGGATGTCTCTCACAGTGGCCCCTACTGCTAAGGTAAGTTTGCTTTTCTTCCTTTCTTCATCCATGGGGCTCACCGCCCCCACGTACACCCTAAAGTCCTTCATCCATCGGACCCACTGAGGTCCCAGGTTACCTGTGTCCCCAAGGTTGAACGCCTGGGGTAGCTGCCACAGGGTGACGTTACCCTGGTCACGTGGAAAGGTTTCCGACATAGTAGCCGGAATGTCTTCTTCTGAGATGGCTGGCTGAACAGTGTGCTCCTCCCTGTGTTCTGCAGTGTGTACCTGTGCTGCAGGTAGTATGTGTGTTGCCTCATTCTTGTGCCAGGAAAGGGTGGGGGGTCTTGGTGTAGGCCTTCACGCCCCCTTTTGATGCAGGGGCTCACTGCTGGAGGCGCTGTTCCCTGCTTGCATTGCAGGCCTTCCTGACCCTTGTGCATTGTTTGTCACAGGCCAAGATATCATGGACTCACCACCGTGGCCTGGGTTGAAACTGTATGCAGCAGGCCTCTTAATTCAGTGACCCCTGTGTATGGCATAGATCACTGACGATCCCTTGGTTGGTGCGGACATTGGAGGTGGGCCACACCTCCCGCTCCTGCTCTGAGTGGAGAGCTGCCCAGGGAGGACGACGCCCGGGTCGATCGTCCCTCGTTGCCAGTGTCAAAGGGAAGCGGTGCTCTCATTCACACGGCCGCACCCATGTCAGCATTCATACGCAGGGTTTAAATGAAAGAGGCCCACGAGGTAAGATTGGTCTCATCTCCACTTTAATCTTCACTGCGTTCCCCTTCCCAGAACCCCACGTCACTTCCTTTCCCCAAGTCGCACGCCCACCCTAACCACGCCTTCAACATAACTATGTGTAAGGAACATGAACTGAATAAACAACATAACAGTACGAATCACATGTGCATTGCAGTGGGTGGACTGACACAGGATATGTAGTCCCAGCATTCTGGGACTTGTGGTCCTGTATTTATAATTGGGACCAAGACTAAAAGTACTTGGTGTATGTTTTAAGTTCCACCCCCACTTCTCGAGGGTTTTCTGGGATATTTAGTGGTCTCTCACTCCTTCCTCTGGTGCTAGATGGAGTTACTCATCCTTGCCTTGTCTTCTGCCTTTTCAACCTTTTATGGCTGCAACCAGGGTGAGGTGAAATGTGTGGAGGCCATTCCAGTTGAAGGTAATAGGTTGACACATGCTTTGGAAGGTGATACTGGTTTGCTAGAGGTTTATCACATTGATGTGCGTGAGGTACAGCACTTAATGGGAGGGTGAATTAGTCTGTGAAGCACTCCAAGTGTGTGATGCACTCCAAGTGTGTGAGGTGGTAGGTTTATCCTTTAAAGAACTGTCTCAAATGAAAATAAACATTTCAGTTTTCTTTACCCGGCATGACCAACAGCAAAGGTCCCAGTTACTGCAGTGATATTGTAACTACATTGTTCTTAGTGTACTGAGAAACAATGCTACGTGATGCCACTTTCTACACCTGTTTTGTCAAGGGGTGAAAGGTCATGTGCCACCCCTTCCGGGGGTGTCACTTGGGGCGTGATCAAATTACATCACTTCCTGTGATGTCACCAGAGTTCAAGGGTCGTGTGATGTCACTTGCGCTACTCCTGGCATTTTGGTGAAATGACGTCTCTGCTTACTGGGTATCTACGTGTAACGCATTTCCTGCCCCAGCAATACATTTAAATGTAACACATTCCCACCCCAGCAATCCATCTAAGTGTAACACATCTCCTACCCCCACAATCCATTCAAATACAGCCCATTTCCTAATCCCAGAATCCATCTGAATCCAGCACATTTCCTACCGCCAAAGTCCATCTGAGTACAGCATATTTCTTACCCCAAAATCCATCTGAATATGGCACATTTCCTACCAACATTACCGATCTGAGTAAGTCACATTTCCTACCCCAAAATCCGTCTGAATACGGCACCTTTGCTACCCCCATAGTCCATCGGTGTATGGCCCCTTTAGTACACCCATAGTTCATCTGAGTATGACACATTTCCTACCCCCAAGATCGATCTGAATACGGCATATTTCCTAACACCAAAATCCCTCTGAATATGGCACATTTCCTATCCCCAAAAATTAGACTCGGTGCACCAAATTTTCTTCTCCCAACAATCCATCTAAGCAAACATTCTGGGTGCTTTTAGAATACAGAGCAGTGGTGAAAACTCATAGTAGTGGCAAAATAGTCCCAGTTCTAATATATACACCAGTGGGAAAATGCACCTTGTTTCAAAACTCACAGTATTGGGAAAAAGCACCTAGATTAAAAACTAAACGGTAGTGGAAAAATGCACCTAGATTCAAAAGTCACAGCGGTGGGAAAATGCACCTAGATTCTAACTCACAGTGGTGGCAAAATTCATCTAGATTCAAAACTCAAAGTAGTGGCAGAATGGACCCAGGTTTAATATATACAGCACATTTCATACCCCCTAAATCCATCTAAATACGGCACATTTACTACCTCCAAAATCCAAATCGGTGCACCCTATTTCCTACCCCTAACAATGTACCTAATCAAATATTCTGAGTGCTTTTAGAATGCACAGCAGGGGGACAGGCATCTAGAATAATGTCTCACAGTAGTGGGAAAATGCACCTAGGTTTTGGCGAGACAGGGACACTGCACACATTTCCTCCCATGACAATGTCCCACTGTACATCCCAGTCTATCCGAGTGCGGTAGAGCTGAAGTTATAGCTCAACCTCTTGGAGTGCGATTGCTTGTTTTCCCCAAACATGCCATTGTAGAGAAACTATAGGGGATATGTCAGTTGCTGTTCATTTGTTGCTGTCAGTCTTTCTGAATGAGCAGGGGGATAGAGGTGATAGTCTCTCTATCCAGCCTATGTAAAGTGTTCTCAATGCTGTGCTGCTAGGGACATGGTATTACTTTTGACACACAGGGTCAGCTAGTGATAGCCACTGCAGCAGCCTGGTAACTTTAGAGAGATTGGGCCTCATTACACGGTAGGCGGAGGACCAAGGTGCTATTAGCGCCATGGTTCATGCCAGTAAAATACCGGCACCGCCTTGGTGGAAAGGGGAATTACCGCCACATTCCAAGGTTGGCGGGGCGGTAATTCCCCCTTCCACCATTGCCCTTCCCCATTCCCATTTTTGCCCCATAGGGCTCTATGGGAATGGGGAAGGCGTTAATTACGGTACCGCAAATTGCGGTACCGTAATTAGCTCCACTGGTCCCTTTGCGGGTTGGTTTTTAACGCCTGCAAAAAGCAGGCGTTAAATTCCCCAACCCGCAAAGGGACCTCGTAGTAAGGCGGTAAGGATTTACCGGTACCGATAAAATACTGGTACCAGTAAACCCTTACCGCCTACCGTGTAATGAGGCCCATTGTATGATGGGAAACACCTTAAGGTGACCGTCCTCCTAGACTAGATGGCACTGTCCCTCAAAAAGAGACACGATAGCCCTTTACACAGCAGGGCATATCTTATACCACAGGACACGTGCTACAGTAGGTTTGGCACAATAGTACTCAGAGCTCATTAGCCAGGGGTCGACTGGGCTCCAAGAGTGGCCCTGGAAATATTTCTCAAAGTAGCCCCATATTATGCCATACAAGGAAGCGTAATCGCTCTAAGCAGGGGCGTAGACTTTTGGTTTTCCCGGTGGGGGCTCAGGGGTACCAAAGGAGTGGGGTCTGGGGGGTTGGGTTGTGGCAGCAGAAAAAAAAGTCCCATTGGAAGGCATACTTTCATGCAATTGGCCTTTCCTGGGGGGCCCGGTGCACCCGCATACTCAGCATCCCTGCCTTTAAGTTGGGTTTTTAGGGTTTCTCCACAAGAACATTTGGAAAATTGGGCCCAAATTCGGAAATTCAAAGCGCATGTGTTCCAATGCAGGGATTACAACGTTCGTTTAGTTTCCTTGTTATAAGCTTGTGAACGTTACCTTTGTAATGTACATAGCACTCAGAGATTTTCAATAACATGCCTCTCATGCACGCGACCACTCCGATACAAAGTATACTTATTAGTTAAAAGATTAATGAGGATTTCATTTGGAGACTTTCGACAATGTGATTTCTGCATGCAACCACTCTGATACATAGGACCTCATTACGAGTTCGGCAGTAACCCGCTGGTGCTACCAACAGGCTGCCACCAACTTCCTAACACCATTCCAAACTGATTGTGCAATGTTATGTTTGTTAATTGTTGCAGTTCACTGTTCACTTAAAAGGAATAAATAAAGAATATATTATATGCATATATTATTCGCTAAGAGTGAAGAACAAATGGAAGCTTTATAACACATGGTTTGCTTTATTGATCTGCAGGAAATGAGGTTAGGTGGAAAGAAGGGGATGCATGGAAGAGTGGGTAAGGGGAGCATAAAACCAGTGTACCCATACACCGGGAAATCTCTAGAGGTCCATGTAGGCTGGTCCACCACTGTCAGTAGTTCATTAGTGGAGATGTGAGCACCTTGAGGTGGCTTGTACTTGGGTGTGCCTTGCGATGTGCTGGCAGGCAGAATGGATTGCATGTAGGAGCAGTTGGCAGGCCAGTGCAATTCTTGCCCTCCACCCCCACCTTGCATGCAAAGGCTTTCCATGGGACACTGATGCAGTTTCTCAAGCAGTACATGCAGCACACATCAGGCTGCTGCCTTTAGAACAGTTGTAAACGAGTGGATTGGCATTGCTTTCCATCTCCCCTCAGCCCCTCCCTGAGTGTGACAATCGCCACCTTGCCTCTCTAAGGTAAAAGAATGTGTTCTAGTGAAGCCCGGCATTTTTTCAGGATGCTTTCAAGCGTGGCGTAGCAATATACCATCTGGCCTATTAACTGTCCCTGCCCACAACGGACCACGATTCCCTGCACCAGCTGGAACTTCAGCATTGACTGCCAAGTGGTTGCATTTGAGATTCCCCAAAGCTCAGATTGATTGTCAGCCCTTCTGGAAGGCTCTATGATGCCACCCTCGGCTTCCCAGCCTGCGCATTCTACCACACATTCAGTTCGCTGTTTTATCGCATTCTATAGATGTCCCTACTGTAGCAAACAGCACTAATTCAAATCCAGCAGCGCAGCCAAGTATTACACAGGAGCACTGGATCACTGAACGCTGCGGCAGCCATTTTGGACCAATGTTTTGATTGTCAAAGGCCAACTTTTCCAAGAATTAGAAGCAGCTCTTGATACACACATACATGGTGTTAAAAGAGAGTGCTGGGTCAGTAACACTGCACGGCCACTCGCATGTATTTGCCCTTCGCGTTGAGCCGGACTATGTGGCTGGGGAGCCTCACGCTCGGATGCAATTATTTGTTTCACCCATTCTCTTTGATTTAAGAAGTGCACTTGGAATAGATTTTTTTTAATGAAGAGTCTGCAGAATATACCGGAACAAGGGTCGAATGGAATGCAGGAATTGACCTTTTCTCTGACAAGCCTGAGCTGTTAAGTGTTAATGCCCGGGTCATTAGTAATAAAAAAAAGTGCACGTTCATTTCAAAGCCCTAGTTTTCTCATTCTGTGATTACTTCGAAGTAAAGTAAATCGCAAAGTAAATCTTTTTTTGAAGCTTTATAAAATGGACTAATCAATGATGCTGGCTGCTTTCACATGCAAAATGGGTGTTCGACTTTTATGCAAATTGCGATCGCATCATGCACAGGCACAATACATGAGTCAAATGACAACTAAAAGCAGGTATCCGGATCACACAGGCTCTTTGGACACATGTCTTTAAGCTTTGGAAGTAGGACAAATCAGATGCTCGTTTACAATTATGTCAAGTTGTCTTATGTCAACCACGAAAGCATACGTCATTGTGGAGATTGTAGTTGTGCATTTAAAATTTGAGAAACACACGTGTGCACTATATCTGCATATATTAGAGAAACAGGAGTATGAAAAAAGTAATGTACTGCTATTAATTCCCCTACCTAGCTTTCTGGGTAAAAGGAGGAGTGGGCATGCGGCCTGGGCGATGTTAGTTGAGGGGGGATTTCCAGCTCATCAAACCATGGCTGTGCCATTTTTCGGGAACTTGTCCCATTGTTCCAATATGCAACCCTAAATCCTCGAAGGAATCCTGAAGTGTCAGTAGGGTTGACAAATCCACATACAATCCTGTGACACCATTCAGCTCAAAGCATACCCCTTAAAGTGATTACCAGGTCACCGTATCCCCACTTCCCAATGGGCATTTGGATATTACCCAACCCAGATGATGTATTATTATTATTATTATTATTATTATTATTATTATTATTATTATTATTATTATTATTGAGAGGAGAAGAGAGGTAGTGAACACAAAAAGGTGGTAGAAAGGAATAGCATGAAGGGAAGAGGTGACTGGAGGAAAGGTTATGGGCGAGGAGGAGGAGCTTATTGGAAAGGTGGCTGGATGAGATAATCAGAGTTAAGTTTATTGCAGTGAGGATGTGGTTGGGGAATATATCCGGAGGAGAGAAGAGTACTACACTGAGGAGGCAACTCGAGGGGGTGGAGCAGGGGAGCGGAGGATTTAATTGAGGAGCGGTCTAGAGGGAACTTCATGAGGAAGAAGATAGATGCGATTAAGGAGGCACATGCGGATGACACACAGAAGGGAGCTGAGGATCAAGTCAGTGGAGAGAATGAAACGCAGAGGAGTGGAGAAACACAGGGGAGAAAGTAGGGGGAACTGGGGTGACAGAGCAGGCCTGGAAGTGGAGGGTTAAGGCATAGGGGTTTTACAAGCATATATCGGGGCATTGAAGCTGCATCGGAGGAAGCTGCAGAGAGAGAGGCAGGTGAGAGGAATGGACAGCAGGTGTTAGTACGATCCTCCTAGGTAGGAAACATCATAACACATCAAGGAGGCCGATGAGAACAAGGTGTAGGGAGCTGCATTTCTGTGGGATTTGTACTGCATCACAGGCAGATTAAACTGCATCAAGGCATGAGTTGTGGGTAACAGGAACTTAACAAAAGACACAGGTTTTCAAAGATTTATGAAACAAGACGTAGGTATTCCTCTGGCCTAGGGGTAATCAGCACACATTCCATAGAAGATGTTCAGACTACTATACATCTATGATCTCCACAGAATTTGAACTTTGCTTTAGGTATTAAATGACCTGAGAGACCAAGCTGGGAGCTAGAGCCAGGACCCCACAAAAGGGAGAAAAAGAAGTCAAACCAACTAACTTGCAGAGAAGTTTAGCTGACCAGCCTTCTAGTGGAAGTTTTTGGGCTTATCCCAGTCAAACGTATTTATTTATTTTTACATTTTTAAATTGCTCACACAGCCCGCAGGCATCGAGGCGCTGTTACAGGAATTGTTTGTTTTTATTTTTTTTATTTGCGTAATTGTTTTTTTTTAGTCTTAGTTGCGTATTTATAACGCTCTTAAACACCAAGAAGTTTCTAAGCGCGGATCTGGAGATCGAACCTGTGTTGCTTCCTGTCATCTTGTTTCCAAGGCGCGCACGTTGCCGCTGAGCTATCCTCCCCTTAGCTCTACCATTTGTCATTAACCCAGTCTAGCACGATATGCCACTTTTGGCACCGAGACCTAGGGTCTCCTCAGGTATAGGGAATGAGAAGAAGAGGACCTGAGATAACAGAAATCAGAGAAAAGAATAATGAGGACACTTAAAACGCTTAAGACTTATTGACAATACAGTGAGAAAATATACCGGGGAAGGGACAGCATGCACTGAGAAATGCAAAACCCAGAGATTTTCTGTGTTTGAGCCAAGGTAAAGCTGACCTTTTGTTGAGTTTTGTGTTGCTCATTTGCTCCAGGTGTGTGATAGGTATTAATAAATGTGAATGTTTTATCTCAATCTTTTGTGTTAATTTTTTTTGGACCTTACCGAGTTTCATGACAGAATTTAGGTGAGAAAGGTGGCCATCAGTCAACATTACTATCTTTTGGGGATTTTAGAATTGTCATACTTGGTAGTTTAGAAATTAGCACATGGAAATTGTTATGGACCTCCTCTCAGCCAATCAGGATGTTTAGAGAGTAGTCAATAACTACTGGCATTGACGGCATCCTGAACAGACAGGGAAACAACAATGCAATTTCCAGACAAGATTTTTTCAACAAGACACTTCCTGTCTGGGAGGACCTTTTTTTGCTGCACTATGTTATTTAACACATGAAAGAGAAAGTGAAAACATTAGACAATACTTTCACTTTGTTATAGAGAAATCACTTATTTTTACATGATACCTAATGCATGCTCATATTAAAGCTATTCCGGGTCAACCAAGTTGCAATTAAAATGCTTACCTTTTTAAGGCAACCATGTTATATAAATACTACAAAATACATCCACATTTAATTTACTAACTCAGTTGTGTTTTACTCACTCTTAAAGCAACTTTTTTTTTAACTTCGGCACTAAAACTTCAAACATGAATTGCTACTACTGCCAGGTGCTAATAGCCTTATATTCCTCGGGAGGGGTCATTATCGGTTGCGTTAATGTGCAGGGATGAAAATCCATTTATAGCACAACCTGCTCTTGTTAATGAAGAGAAATGAGGAAGGGAAGGGTGGGAGGGTACGGCAGAATGGGATGGGTGGGCAGGTATCATCTGTTATCATCTGTCAGAGAGGTGATGGAAGAGAGTGACAAAGATCTGGTTTCAAATTGGAAGATTTGACCTCAACCCTCAAAAACACCTATTGACTCTGGATTTTGTTTTACGAGTTCCCACGTGTAGGTTCCTGGATCGTCAGGGGCATTCCAAGCAAAGCAGCAGAGGGTCAGGACTCCAGCTATAGCAATGTGATGTGATTGTTCATATCAAGACCCCCGTGATTAATCATATTGAAGTGCGGCTGGTGTTTAGGAAGCAATATGGCTGCTTGGTGGGCTAGTGCGAGACCAGTCAGCAGTGTTCCTGGGACTTCCTGCAGTGATGTGACACTACCTCTGGCTAACGATAGACAATCCTACTGGCCTGCAGACCATAATGCCACAAGCACTGGAGGATGAGAGTGGGAGGCGAGTAGGTAACTGGTGCCGGTGCATTTATGATCCCAGTACTTGCTAAGCGGAGGGAATTCTTGGGTTTAGCCAGAGCAGGTAACATCAGTTTCTGATGCCCCGAGTCCAAACTAAGAGCTTTTGCATCTGTAAAAGGGCCTGGAGAGGGACTGGAGAGGGGAGTGATTTTGCTGAAGCTGGTTTGCGGGTAGTTTGCACTGGTGGTTTAAGTGTTAGAGCTTTTGTTCAATTAATGCTGCCCTGCTACCACCTGCGTGGCCCTGGTTCTGTAGTAGGAATGCTTGCACCACTGATTCTGCCTGCGCTGTAGCTGTTCTGTCGGGAAAGCTTGCATTGCTGATGCCTGCGCGACACTGTGCGTCTGTTTGCCCATGCTGGACATGTTGCATGAATGAAGCTTAGAGTGTGGCTACCCTTGCTAGGTATTATGTGTGATGGAAGCTTGGTCTGCTCTGCTGCTGTCTGTCTGTGATATCCCTGCTCTGTGGGAATAAAGCACACTCGTTGTGTTGTACCCATTGTGCTGATGGGTAACTTGTACTAATGCTGCAGGGGCTGGGCCATTTGGTGGAGGGAATCCCCTAGTGTTGCTTTCTCTGATGTCCCAGTTGTGTGAAGGCTGCTCATTCTGTTTCTAGCTGTTTGCACCTTCCATGATTGGTTATTTATAACTCGTTTAATACCCAGAGGTTTCTAAGCGAGGATCCGGGATTGAACCTTTGTTGCTCTGTGTCGTCTTGCTTCCAAGGTGAGCACGTTGCCGCTGAGCTATCCTCCCTGGACTAGGAGCAATGCGAGTAGAAAGATCACACTATTATTGCCTGCATTGTACACTACCTTTGGAAGTGCACATTGTTGTGCTGGCTCTTGTGCTGTACCTTTCCTCTGAGTGGGTAGCTTGTGCTGTTGATACTTGTGCAGATCTTTAGTCTGAAACATGCTTGCACTGCTACTGTCTGCACTGGGCCTGTTCTTTGAGTGAGCGGAGGTGTGGTACTGCTGCTACCTGTGCTTTACTTATGCAGTGAGTGAGTGCTGTGAGGGGAGCGTGCACTAATTATGCCAGTGCTATCTATAGCACGCAATGTGGAAACTGGTAAGGCAATTTTCTGGGCAATGCCGAAACTAGCATATCAATGTGCTTGCCTGAGAGATATGCTATCCAGGCATGAGAGTCTGAACTTGGGAATATAAAGGTACTGCTGGATTGCGAGTCTGTACAAGGGCACACGGTGCTGTACTCGTGCATGCAACCCGGCAAAGTGAAGCTGTGCCTAAGCATATGAATCTATCCCTGGCATACAAGAAATACTAAGGCATTGAGAATCCAACCTGTGAGGCTGAACTTGGGCACATGAAGCTGTTCTGGCATATGATGCTGGTATGTTGAAAACAACCAGCAAACATACCTTTTCCTCTTATGCACCTTGTCTCTGGAACAAGTTACCAATGCTGATGAGACTGGCCCCCTCCATCATACACTTCAGGAAGGGCCTGAAGACCCTACTCTTTAAAGAGAATCTCGCCAATTGCTGATTGGTCTACTCAACCATATTTCTCCCGCTCTGCACTGAGCCCCCCCTTGCTCCATGTACTCATCCCAGCTCCTCGGCTATCCCTGCACCGTGCATGCAAGCCTCTGTGTGCACCCCCTGTGTACTGCACTCCATTGCTTGTTGGCTAGGTCTGCACTTTATAAATCCCATGCATACATACATATATGAATATATGAGCAAATGCCTTCTTATCTGACGGTTTCACCTGGGCTTGCGGGGCATAGTATGACCTTGTGGGGCTGAATCTGAGCTTAAGAAGGTGTCCCTTCCATACATGGGCCTGAAAGGCTAAGCCTTTGTATATAAGGTGTTGATGGCATTTGACGGCTGTACATTGGAATGCAAAGCTGAGCATGTGGGCAAGAGGTTGTCCTGGCATATGCTGGAAGTATGTGGGAACGCAAAGCTGAACCTGGACATTTGATGATGTTCCTGGTACCTGTTCACTGGGCTTGTAAGGCTAGCCCTAGGTATATGGAAATGTGCATCATTAGTAAATGAGAACATATTTCAAAATGGCCACGCTGATGTTTGTGAACAATGAAAAAAGTGTTCTCTTGCCTCCCCAGGCAGCTCCTGAATAAATTGTCAATAATGCCCCTTACAGCAAAATGGAAATATTCTAAATTGTGCCTCTGACATTCTAGTTGGCCAGCGGCGGGATCAGTTAAATATCAGGGGCCAGATTCTAAAACCTTTTGTTGGAGCAAGAGATGAGTGTTCTATGAACGCTTGGCATTTTCTTTCTTTGCCAAATAGCATTTTCATAAAAAAAGATTTTCACAGAATTTGCCATTTTTTAAACTTATACAGTGGGTGAGGGGGACCCTCACCCCCTGACCCCTTATCTCCTCATATATACCTTGCCTAAACCTACCATCTGCAAGTCTGCGGTATAAAAAGTGGAAAACAATGTGGCGAAAATGAATTAGATGAAATTGTCATTCAGCAAAAGTAAGGAATACCGAGATGAGATGCGTTTAGGATCAACTGATCCCCAATATTCTACAGTCTCCTTTCTCTGGGCTATCATGTCTATTCTCCCTAACTTTCTTTATGCGCAGACAAATTTTATTAACAAACCATGCTGACCTGAATGAGCACCCGACAAGCAGGAAAACCCCTCTACTAATTAAGTGTTCCTGTCCTGTCCAGCCCAACCAGCATATCGGTTTCCTCCACCGTCTTCTGCCACAAAACCCTCCATCAACCGTTTAAATTCTTCCAGAGATAACTCATGGCCAGTGAAGGACAACATTGAAATCTCTCTTTGTGAACAACCCTACGGCTACATACCTAATCTTTCTATCACTAAGATGCAGAATACCAAATGCTTACAAAAAAAGCCTAACTTCTTCCATACTCTATCAATAACAGCAGGCTACTCTTCCTCCACCTACAAACACTTGTTGATGATGGAAAGGGTGTGCACACCACTGCCTCCTCTTCATCAAATTATAACTAAGACATTCTCCTGACTTTGGTAACTCATTATCTCCTGCAACAAATCCTTACGTTCCCCCATCCCCTATGCTACATTCCTTTAGCACCACTAATTGGTACTAATTGGTACACTAATGTGTACCTTGATAGATTGCCACATGCCCTCAATTTCCTACTTCTATGCCAATTTACCGGTAACGGCAGATCCACACTTCAGAAAGCATATGCACTCTGCGGAATCCATGATGAAGTACACTGAGGATGGGGAGTGGGATTATGTGTATATATCATATGCGAGAACTGCTTTCAAAGTGCAACCATCTCAGTTTCAACATCCTCGTACTTCATCGTTTTTTACTCCATACTCCTGCAGGCTCCTTCCATTGTTCTCTTGCTGTTTCAGACATTTAATCCACATTTCTCTTATTTCTAAATTCATCCATTTCATTCACCTCAGCACAATCAGCTTTCTAATGCTGATTGCATTTAAGCACGTTTACCCTAAAAACTGGCCAGATGTTGTGAAGCCATGGTCAACAATCTATTATAAAGGTGGGGTACTGAGATTAAGTTCCTGGGCTCCAGAAAACACAGCTGTGGAGATTACTCAATGTCAAGCTAGGCCGGTGGAAAGCTTGTGTGATGCATTGGTTTACCAAGTTAAACATTGAAGGCAAATGACTTTTTAGGCTATTCAGCATTGCTGACATAGGTTAGAAGGTGGTGGGAAGTGGTACTAAAATGACATATGTTGTTACAAGGTAGACATATGACAGTCTTGGTGATTGATAAACGTAGGCAAAATATTATTTAGCCCAGTGATGTGGGATAGGTAGACTCGTAGCCAATCCGTGTTCATATAGCTAATGGTGCAGCAAGGCAAAACTATAGTATATCAGTCACACACATAGGCAAAAAACAACAGATATGTTTCATCCTAATTTAATACTAAATTGAACTTGTGTCAGAAAAAATAAAAGGGTACTTGTTAATTGAAAACCATAAATAACATGGCACTCTTACCATTCATCGTGTGTACTGTTGTAATACAATGGCAACCTAGGTAAAGAACAGTTTCCTTACTTCATAGTGGTTGCTTTGAATTCAAGCCTTTTTGTTTGTAATCTTTATGATTCAAATTTCTTTGTTTTGCTTATGTATTTCTTGTAATGGTATTTACTATTTTATTAATTTCATGAAAAATAAAATGGACACTAAAAATACACCAAAAAAGGTAGCCATTATAATAATACACCAGTACACAGGATGGATGGAAAGAGTGTCATGTTAATTATGTTTTCAATTGTTACTGTTTCCTGTTTTCTTTTTGTCACAGGTTCAATTTAGTATTAAATTAAGATGAAACACATTTAGTAATGTAAATCCCCCCTGATGAAGTTGCAGAAGCGGAGAAACACGTTTTGGGGTACTTATGTTTAAACAGAAAAATTCAATTAAGTTCTAAGAAGTATTTTACGTGACAAATAATTGATGTCAATGCATATTGCAGACAACAACATTTATAAATACATATCAATAGCATCAATTCTTCGATAAAGAGGATGCAAAATTATACTCACTGGAACAAACAATAATTAATGTATTGCAGTGCTGCAGAAGAACTGCATTATGAGCCATGCAGCCAAAATCCAACAATAAAACAATTTGACAAATCTGCGCAAGGTGTCTCCCTTCTGCCAGAAAATATAACTTTCACAATAGTGTTATTATTGATAAGGAAGATGATCTTCTTATGGCCAGATTTTGCAACATAATCAATATCTCATCATCTCTGGCATGGATACTGTAATAGGTTGTTATATATTATGCAGCAAAGAATAATGGTTGTAGTGTTTAAAGTGTCCCTGACACTGTACAAACGTCTTTCTATTTTCTGGTCTTCTTCCTGGGTTAGTTTCTGGGTAAATGTTCTAAATTTTCTTCATCCGGGGTTAGTCTCCAGGTAACTTTTCTCCTTCTTCATCTGGTCAGGACCTTTACCTCTTCTCCCATTGTCTGGTCCCCAGTCAGAGCCTGGGCCTTTTCGCTCGAGGCATTGCCTTGACCATGTCATCTGGCTACCTTCTCTCTGCCCTTCTGTTATCTAACATAGTGGTCCCTCCTTTTTCACCCGCTCTTTGGTGAGGAGTTCTGTCGTTTCCCCACTTCTTTCTCCCCATAGCTAGGGATTCTGTCTTCTTTCTCACAGCATCCCATTGTGCTTCCACCTCTGTCTTTACTTTGGCAGTGTTTCTCCAATCCACAACCTGCACCTGTTTACAGGCCTCTATCCCCTCTCTTTGGGGATAAGGTGCCCCACTCACCTGCTTCTGTTCTGGTAATTTTTCATGCTTGTCCCTTTCTCATCCTCACAGTATTTCTCCTGCCCTACTCTTTTCTTTTAATTCCTCATGTTCTCTACATTTCTCCATCATTGTCTCCTTCTCTCCTTTGTGCCTCATCGTTCTTCTGCTGTATCACCTGCTCCCCTCCCCTATACCTCTTCTCTCCTCTACTCCTCCTCTACTCTCCCGGTCTAACAATCTGTCTGTATTCGTCAAGTCTTAAAAGCTTTCTCTGCACTCCAGACCTCACAATCTGCCTCTTCCTCTGTTGTCGAGGTTTCCAAGCTTACTCCTTTTCACTCTCATATTAGTGGCCAGCTTCTCCTATTCTCAGCCCTTGTCTTCATTTCCCACAGTCCTTCAGCTCTCCAGCACTGCAACTGGCCAGCTCTGCACTCCTTTCAGAGCTGTCGTGGGAGCAGACTTGGGAATGTTGGTTATATTCCATACTTTCTACATTGGTGGATAATGTGACCTGCCTCCGATTGTTAATTAACTGTGATGCTTTGTAGTAGTAATTGTTTTTTAGTAACTGAGATCCAACGGTCATACTTAGGCGCTGGTGAAGTGATCAATTCCAATTTCCACACCTGGTTAGCGTTTTGCAAAACGTATTGATTTTTATTCTTTGTTGTGTTGTACTTTAAACAATGATTGTCACCGTTGTGACATACATTTTAGTTTAATATGGCTTCCGTAGAATTTGGTAAGAACAACATGTTCGTGGTATTGCTGGTGCTGACACGTGTTTCAACCTTATGGTTTTTCTCAAGGCAATGGCGTTGGTTGCGTGGTACTAGTTGGTTAGTCCTCGTTGTAGACGCTCACAGCTGATCACTGCAAGACCGTCTACAATGAGTACTCACCAACCGGTGAGTGGGGAAATTGGAATTTATTCAATATTAAGTTACCAGCGCCTAAGTATGACCGTTGGATCTCAGTTACCAAAAAACAATAACCACAATACATGGACAGCAGGAGCTCTGTCCTCCTGGGATCCCAATACAGGCTGCAGGTTACTAAGAGAGGGCTCCTACACAGAGACTTGGAGCCAACATAACAATAAGCGCAAAGATCCACAGTTCCAACAAGCTCCTACACCACTTTGTAGCAGCAATGACTCTTGCAAATAACTCTTCAAATAGGTCAGCCACTACTACATTCCCTCACTTTCCTGTGTGCTTTTACTGATGGTTTTACACCAGCTGCTCCCTCCACTCCTAGCCTTTTGATGGCAGAGTCTCTTCTGAGGTTCGATTTGGCTATCCTCTAGCCAGCAGGTCAGTGTGTGCTTTGCATTGCCTCTGAGGTGTGTGGAGGCTGGAAAACCATTTCTCCAGTGTTATATGTTAGTTCCATATTTCTCCTATCGATTCCCATAAAGGGAGAGCGTGAATGGTACTCTCTCTCTGTCCACTATGATTGCAGCTGTTAAGTAGACATGTGTTTCCCTTTATTCAGGCTCCTCTTCAGTGCAGGTAAAAAGCAGTCTTCTGTGTGAGGTTGTGTGGTGCACAAAGGAAAGCTGTACCACTCCCTGTCTCGCCAGGAATCGAATGGGAGTGGAGTGCAAGATACACATGTCTGTGCTCTACAGGGTGTGGATAGCACTTATGTGCTGTGCTGCTCCGGCCCATAATCCCACTGCCCCTGAATCCATAACTCTGTTCCTGTAAATAGTTTTGGGCTTTCCCTCTACAAGAGAGAGAAGTTATAGTCATCCTCTATTTTTCTTATTAGAACAGTCCATGTAGCATGGTCTTGAGAAGCTCTCTAGCAACCTTCGGGCCATAAGACACTGAGTAGGCTGACCACATAGCCTTGCTTCCACTGAATCTGCAGTCGACTCTCACAGATCCACTTAAGTGGTTCTTCAATGATATAATGGCTTTTCCAAATGAACTGGACATCTTGGCTTGCAGATGTTGTTTACAGATGTGCAGCAGGTCTGAACCCGTAGGCCCTTTAAGCGAGGTAACACTTTATTGAATGGATGGGGGTGCATATTTTACTCTGACACCAATAATAAGACCGACTCAGGAAGTTGTCAAAAACCTGTCATCACTGACATCACACTTGTGGCAAACTAAGAAAACATACTTGGGACTGTGGTTGGTCTACAGGGAACATCTAGGTATACTTTCAATGGGAAAAAGGTGGTTTCTGCACTCATCTAGTACTGCGCCACAGGGAGTTTGGTAACAACCAACACCAATTTCTCTTAGTTCATCATATATTTATTTATTTGATCACCCATAAGGATGACACGTGTTTCGGCGGCACCCTACATATGCCTTTTTCAAATCTGGGCATAGATTGTTCAATAAACTGTGTACAAGATAGCAAAAAATAATAAATAAACATAATTGTAAGCCAATTTTTATAATATGTCAATAGAACAGATTCAGTATTCATATCAATCATATTATCAAGCATATGACCCAAATGAATTAGCAATTTTTACAGAAAAACAAAAAATCACAAGTTAGTTTCCACACAATCACAATTAAAACAAATCAAGTGTAAACAGAATCACAAGTTTGTATCCACATAATAACAATTAAAACAAATCAAGTGTAAATCCATTATGAAATAAATTAAACATATCATCATGGAGCCCAGTTGGGTTGATCTGACATAAGAGAATATCGTGGAGGGCGGATGAAGGGAGGGGGAAACATTGTGATAAATAAGGGGGGGAAAGTAAAAAGATATAATAGACATAAACTCAAGTTAGGTTAATTTTCATTAGCTAGTTTGACTTAATTTACATCCGCCTTGAGATAGGTCTTACCTACCGTCGGAGTACAAATAGCTCACTGATGTCGTGTTGTCAGAAAGATTCCCATCAAACTCACAAGCGCTGCACGCACTTAATCCATATAAAAGAAATAAAACACGGCCACATTTGCAAAACCATGCTTTAAGGTCCTTGCCAATGCTCCTTACATAGGTTTTTAAGTGTTAAAATGTATGTACATACAATAGTCATATAACGTAGCCCCCACTTGACAAAATCCATTCAGACTTTACACAAACATTCAAGGTTGGCTCTATAATCTTTCTGAAAACATTTGTCCACATTCGTCAAACGTCAACAAAGCTATAAGCCATCTAAAAATATTGAGACCCCCTCTATTTAACCCCCTCTTGGGAAAATCCCACCAAACTTTACAAAAACATTTATATCTAGATTTAAAATTGTTTTGCAAACATGTGTGCAGATTTGTCAAATGGCACTACATTGATAAGCCTTTTCAATAATTTGGGACGCCCCCTCAAATTTTTCCCCCTCTTGACAGAATCCCACCAAACTGTGCAAAAACATTTAGAACCAGATTTAATATTATTTTGCCAACTATTGTGCAGATTCGTCAAAAGGCACCCTAATTGTAAGCCTTTACATTATTTTGGGACCTCCTCTAATTTTTCCCCCTCTACACAGAATCCTACCAAACGTTGCAAAACGTTTCAGAACAAGTGCTAGAATGGAATTTCAAATGCTGTTTCATTGAGTGGTGCCAAAGTTATAAGCCATCCAAGAATTGCTTTTCACCAACCCTGTAAGTTTCCGCAAACTTCACAGGACTGTCCGCGAACATGAAAAACACCAATTTTATGGCTTCTTATGGCCATATCCCATCCCATCCTCATCACCCCTCACCTCCCCAGAGATTGTTTGATAAGTTTGACAAGTGCAATGTTGTGTTTTTTTATATGTTTGTACCGCGTTGTCCGCGGATATCGGCCGATGTCTGCAAATCCAATAATCTGAGGCACTTCACGCTTTTTACCATGCAATCAATCACCCTCTGGACCAATCAGGGCATGTCCATGGACTGAACAGGGAAATGGGTCCATGGACCGAACACTGATATCACACATTTTTTGGGACCTACGTTTTGGTTGTTTTAAAAAAAAACTACTGGACGCATTTCCACCAAATTTACAAAAGCACACTTTCGGGAGCAAGCGGCTGCTCATGCCGCAAATTTGGGGAAAATCCATCCAGCGGGTTGGGCTGTGGGCATGAGCAAAATTAATTTCCATTCAGTCTATGGAAAAAAAAAAGTGGGACCCCCCTATAACTCTGCCCTCCCTTGACGAAACCTCACCATACTTGCCAGTAAAATTCAGAGCGGGCCATATACTTGTTTTGCAAAGTGTGGTGAGGATTCGTCCAGGGGGAGAGAAGTTATAAGCCGCCGAAAAAGTGCTTGTCCTATGAGTTGAGTAACTTGACCATAACTACACGGCCACTACCACAGGCTGTGTAATATCTATATATATATATATATATATATATATATATATATATATATATATATATATTGATCCAGAAGACAACAACGTGTCAATACCTTAAGTAGGCTAACAAAGGGCCTCATTACGACCTTGGAGGTAGCTATGGTGCTATTAGCATCATGGCTGCCTCCAAAGTCGTGTCCGGGTAGTCGGAATGGGGACTTACCGGGTCATTCCAACCTTGGAGGACCCGGTAAGTCCCCATTCTGAAAACCATTCCCCATTCCCATTCGAGCCCCCATAGGACTCAATGGGAATGGGTAAGGAGCTAATAATGAGCCCGCAAATAGCGGGCCCGTTATAAGCTCCCTGGTCCCTTAACGGCTTAGTGGGACCCGCTAAGGGACCTCGGAATGCAGTGGTAGGGGGTTAACAGCACCAGCATCCTTACCGGTGCCGTTAACCCCCTACCGCCGTACTCGTAATGAGGCCCAAAGTCATTTCTTTTGCATATTTCATGGAATGTCTCCACTTCCTCAGGCAGAGATGAAATGAAGCATTTGAAAGACATCACAGCATTACAGCTTTCATAGCCCCTCCTGCAGATACCCTGCTTTCTCTACCTGTCTGTACCTGATTTGTAGTTTTGCTCAGAAAGGCATGAGGATATTCAATTCCCCCACACATTGCAATCTTCAAGGCCTAAATGGTACACTGTATTAAATAGGGCAAAGTGGCGAGCAGGAAAAAGAAATGAAAAAACAGCCCACCGTGATAGTGTGCTTTCAGGAAGGCAGAAGGGTTGTTTAGGTGTCAGTCATTGTATGTGCAGTCCAGTTGAAGGTCTGTATGTCAGGCCAGTCCCTTTACAAGATCATTCGTAGCACAATCATCAAGTTTGTTCCTTCGAGAGGTCTGAAAGAGGGAATATACAGCCAGTTTATGTGTTTGGCCTGTGACCCCTGGAAACCAGTGTGGTAACTTTGTGTCAAATACCATATTGGGATTGTGTTACATCCCAATCAAGAGGAAGAGGTGGTGTTTCAATAGGGACAAGGACCATGGAAAGCTTTTGGCAGATGGGGCTGGGTTGGATGGAGTTTGACAACAATTTATTTCATTAGAGAGGGCGGTGGGGCTGGTACAGTACCAGGTGAATGTCTGTGAATGGCTTTGGAAAAAATTATGGAAAGTGTCAGGGCTGGATGTTGTGATCTCTGTATTTCTATGAGTGAAAAAGATGAAAGTCTGTTAGTTGGAATAGGGACTCATGAAACTGCGATGTCTGTTCAAGTAGCCCCTGTCAGTGTATTGAAAATGTGCATGCATTTGAATTCATATGTCTTTCTGGCTTTGTCATTCCTGGAATTTACCCAGAGTACAGCAATCTTGAGATCATCAAGGGTCTGAGTAGCTTCTGAAAAATGTTCACCCACTGGACTCTCGTTAGTACATCGCTTCACGCTTTGATGATGGAGGTTCATGCTTTTATGTAGAGGTTGACTGGTTTCCCCAACATAGTAGCCACATACAGGACATTTTATGGACATAATCAAGTAAACAATATTGCTGGATGCACAGGTAAACCATCGCATCATTTTGTAGTCCTGCCCTGTGTGGGGTATCTTGAGTGTGTCTGAAATGTCGATATGTGGGCAGGTTAGGCATATTTTGGTTCTGCAAGCTACAGTTCCATAATCTTTGCTATGTGTGTCTAGTTTGCTTCTGACCATCATTCCTTTGAGATTGGCTGGTTGTCTGAAAGCGAGGAGGGCCATCTCCAGAAAATCATCTCTCAGACGTTCCCCTTGTTTAAGGATGGGTTGGAGTTCCTAAGCAATCTTGCGGAGGGCTTCGAGCTCTGGATTGTATGTGAGTACCAGTGGCACCAGGGTTTGTGTCTCGCTCTGTATTCTAACAAGTTGCTCTGGGGGATTCGCATAGCCCTGTGGATCTGGCTGCCCACAAATTAGTGGTTGTATCCACAGTTTATGAAGTCTGATCTCAAACTGTGTGTGTTTTTATCCCAGACCCTTGTTTCTGAGAATATTCCATTGTATCCTAATGCTTGGCTGAATATTGTAGCATTTTTTGTCTGCGCTGTGTGGAATCTCTCACTCTTCAAGTAGCTGGCACGGTCAGTTGGTTTGCAATATACTTTGGTCTGTAGCTGGCCAACTTTTATTGTTATGGTGGTGTCAAGGAAATGTACTTTTTCAGGAGAGTAGGAAAATGTGTGTTTGATCGTTGAGTGGAATTCATTACATCATTTGTGGAAGTTTAGCAGGTCCTGTTCGCCAGCAGTCCAGATCAGGAGACTGCCGTCAATGTAGTGCAGGTATTTCAAAGGTCTGCTGTCACAGGTGCCATGGGAATCCATCTCTAATTGTGCCATGAAAAACTGTGCATACTGCAGTGCCATCCGAGTGCCCATGACCACCCCCATCGTTTGAAGATAAGTATCAGTACCAAACGTGAAATAGTTATGGGTCAGCATGAATTCTATGCACTTGCCTATATTGTCAGCAAGTGGGTTTTGATCACCAAGAGCATTCTTAGATGCCTGAGTGCCATTGATGTGGGGAATGTTTGTGAGTGACTCCACATCCATGGTTGCCAGTAATGTGCCCCTTAGGAGGGGCCCTATGTCATCCAGTTTGTTGAGTAGCTCAGTGGTGTCCTGAATGTAGCTGATATATATATGACCATGATATGACCATGATATTGAACTACATGTATTCTTCATGTATTCTTGTGCTGTCATCATATGTTTCTATCCTTGGTGAGTAGCTTATTTGGAATTCTATTCATTATGCATCACTTATAGTATTCTGTTTCTAAGAGTTCTTTTCAAATCAATTACATCATACATGTTGCTCACTTGAAGTTAGACAGGTTGGAAGAAAATGGTCTCTTCTTTCTATGGGGGTCATTACGACCCTGGCGCTAAGGGGTTAACGGCGCCGTAAAAGGCTGCGGCGCCGTTAACCCCTTAGCGCCTAATTACGAGGTCCCTTTGTGGGACCCGACCTGAACGGCTGGTCTGGACCAGCCGTTAAAGTAGGGACCCGCAAAGGGACCTTCGAGGTAATTACGGTACCGCAATTTGCGGTACCGTAATTACCACCTTCCCCAGTCCCATTGAGCCCTATGGGGCAAAAATGGGAATGGGGAAGGGCCAATGCTCAATGGGGAATTACCGCTCCACCAACCTTGGAATGGGGTTGTAATTCCCCATTGAACATTGGCGGACTCATTACAACACCGGCAGCAACCATGGTGCTAATAGCGCCATTGGTTACCGCCGGTGTTGTAATGAGGGCCAATGTCTTATTTTTGTTTTTGTTTCTAGCTATGGTCGCATGCGACATCATTAAGCGGATCATATGATCATGGCAATGACATGACTCTCACTTTGATGTTCTTTTCACCATTTTGTTTAGAAGCATGCAGTTTTCTATATAAGCTTTCATGAGTTTTTCAAGCCAAGAAATACTCTCTGGGTAGATCATTGCACTTGGCAGCTTATTAGATTATGAGCACTTTTTTCCACTTCAATAAGTAAATAGCACACATATCAATTTCGACTTCCCCTTTTTGATTCTAGGATGCAATTGAATTGCAAATCATTTATTATTTTCGGAAATCATTGCAAATCAATCTGTGTATTTCATTTTAAGTTCTGATCTGTACAAGGGAGCAGCTAGTACATTTTCGAGTGAGTGTCTTCAAAGAACAGACCTCTACAGGTATGTTCTTTTCTTTTTTCTTTTTTTGTGGGTTTCTTATTTTATTACTACCAATTGTAAACTTTTAGGAAACTTATCTGACTGTTTTTGATGACTTTTTGGATTGTTGAGTTTCCTTATAAATAAAGACACAGTTGAGGAAGATATGTATAATATGGGTGCTATATTCCACATGTATATCACGCTGCTCACCTTTTTATGATTCTAATTCGACCCCATAATTATTTTTAGATGGACTGCTCTCCAAAATGGATTGGAATTACATAATTTGCCTGTGTCCTTAAATAAAAGATTAACATGGACACTTTTATTTATGGGTTATTCTTTCTATTTAGTGTTCAACAAGTTTACACAATATATTGAACTGTTTTCTGGATGTATTTTCAAGTACCATGATATAACTTAACAACCGTTTTTGTGGGTTTGCCACTTAGGATCCCCCAGTGTGTGGTATAGTGCCACCAGACTTCACTGTACAGTAATTCCACCACTTCCAAAGAAACAGGTGCTACCAGAATTACCAACATGTTTTATCACACTGCCAAACCAAGAATGAGCCCTATTAAGCCAGTGCTCAGTCAGCAAGCTTTTTTCTTTCATGTTTTCTATTCAGAACATTGTTAATAAAAAAATGTTTCTGCTTTCGTGCTCTCCTTAAAGCGTGAGTTAATTTGGCACAGCTAAAATCCATAATTCCCTATGGTTCAGAAAAGATTAAGCTGATTCGAATCAATATATATCTATTGCTCTAAAAGACTTTTACCCAATTCAAGCCATAAAGACCCATTATTGGTTTGAACTGGATCGAGCCAATTCAAGCAGCATATGAGTCGAATCAGACCAACTCTCTTTGGAAGTTTGAATGGCTTGAGTCGTATTTAACCATTTTTTGCATTGTTCGGACCAGCGTTCGAGTCGAGCATTGTAAATCTTGCACATCCTTATTCTAAAGGCATCCAATGCATAGAATCGCATGACGGAAGGAAAGCATTAAAGTCATAAAAACATGGAGGTCTTAAAAAGGAACAAAATGCATAGAAAGACATTGGCCCTCATTACGACCCTGGCGGAAAGGGGTTTACGCCGGCGTAAAGCATGGCGTACCTTTCCGCCTGACTACGAGTTCCCGTAGCGCCATGGTGATTTTTACGCCTGCTTTTTGCAGGCGGAAAAATCCATGGCGCTACGGGACTCGTTGTTAATTACGCCACCGTAATTTACGGTGGCGTAATTAACGCCTTCCCCACTCCCATTATACCCTATGGGGCAAAAATGGGAATGGGGAAGGGTAAATGGGGATTGGGGACTTACCGCCCCGCCAAGGTCGGAATGGGGCGGTAAGTCCGCCAACCACCATGGCGGAGTTGGCAGCTTAGCGCCATGGACCATGGTGCAAATTGCACCATGGTTCTCCGCCAGGGTCGTAATGAGGGCCATTGAAGTCACAGAAAGGTACAGAGGCATAGAAAATGTTTGTGGCATGGTAGGCTTAAATGCATTATAGCCTTTACAAGGAAAACCATATTGAACCCATAAGAGACCTAAAACTCTTCAAAGGCATAGAAGGTGTATGGTAGGAAAGGTCTTTTCAGACCCCCTGACATTCCCATGTGAAATGGGTCTCGTGTTTATCCAAATGGAGGGAGACATCCTCACGTTTGTTTGTCGTTTCTAATAATTTGGCCTTAGTGTAATCACAAAAAAGACGATAAACAAAGCCATTTGGTGAGAGATACAGACTCCATTTTGTGCCACGCTAAAACGGGATCTTTTTCTAGGCCCGGGGCCTCATCATGAGTTGGAATGCAGCCCTTAAATGCGGTGGTAACGGTATAACAGCCGAATTTAAGGGCTGGCCCTATCACAAGTTGGGCGCTAAATGGGCTGTTTTACCTCCAGCCGTTCTCTGGAGGTGAAAATACCCTGTTTTCGGCTGTATTACTCCCGGCTGTATTAGACCGCATAGTTAGCCTGAAAATGCCCCATTGAATCCAATGGACCCAATGGAGAATGGGGATTTACTGTTAGCACCCAACCCGTGATCCGGCGGCAATACCGCTGGACCGGTCGGTGCTAGGGCTATTACAGTCAGGCTGTATTACAGCCGGGATACAGCCCAACTCGTGATGAGGCCCCCTGTCATGATTTCTCCAAAGCCATCTCGCCCTCTGTCCAGCGCTGCACACAGCATGCCCAGCCTCCCCCTCCTCCCATGGCAGCTCTGCACAGATCCATTTCTCACGGAAGCGCCTGGCCATGTATTGTTGCAAATATCCAGTATCCTTCTCTCTTCCTCTCAGCTCATTGCCCTGCGTGTGACTGGAGCAAACCCTGGCTTGCAGGCTCATCCGTCTCCACAAGCCTGTCTGTGCCTCCTCTACCCCCACCTTTGGAAGTTACAGCTCACATACCAGCGGTATTCAAACAGTGGGTCGCAACCCCCCAGGGGTCCGCGGGTGCATCCCTGGGGGGCCCTGAGAGCTCAGCATGAAATATAAAAAAATGTATATTTTTTTATTTATTTATTTTAGATTGGAAGAAATGGGCAGGGGTGGCTCACATGGTTGGGCTGAAGCATGCAACTGTCTCAGGCAACAATGAAAAAGTGGCCCGCAGTTGTAAATGGATATTCATTCCTTTAGTCACAGACTGGGCCTCATTACAACTATGGCGGTATGGTAACAACGGTGCTGGTAAACTACCGGCACTGTTGCTACCGTACCGCCATAGTACGAGTTGTGCTTGCGGGTGCCTGACAGCCCACCAGGTCTGACCTTGCAGGCCGTGCGGCACCCGTGAGCACAGCTCGTCGGATGCACCGGCACCATTATTAACGGTGCCGATGCATCCGAGCTCCCCATTCCCATTGATTCCCATTCAGATGGGAATGGGGATCTACCGGTACCGGCATCCGCGAAAGGGCAATTATCAGGTCTGCCTAACTCGGCATGACCCGGTAATTGCCCATTCGCGGGTGGCGGACCCGGATGCAACTCCGGCAGAAGCTGTGCCGGTTTTACAGGCACAGCTAGCTGCAGGGTTGTAATGAGGCCCACTGTTTCAATAGTACCCAAGGGGGTGCTTTGTGTTAAAATGTAAGTAAATTGTGATATATTCAGCAACAATGGTCAAAATTACTAACTGCATAGTTAAGTAACTCATCAAACGTCCACATTGGCCATATTGGTGGCCCATTTTGACTAGCCCACACTAGCATTTTACTTTTTTGGTACAGACATTGCCCTATAGGCCTGTCCGAGCCTGGTGGCTCATCCATAATGGCGAGGGGACGCCCACCCAGTGGCCCCTCACCCATTATGGAGGAGCTAAGGAACCAGCCCAGTGAAACAGTGAGCACTCCCTCAGCTGCTTTTTCCAGCTGATGGAGTGCTCCTGGGCTGGCTGAACTGTCAAAGGGAAACACTGTTTCCCTTTGACAGTTCAGTTTAGTTCCCCAGCCGCACATGCTCACTGACCCATGCAAGTGCTGGGGCATTTTGCTTCACCAGCATTGAATAGCTCATTGGAAATGCTGGCTGGGGCACTACATGTCTGTATGTCCGAGGGGGAGCTCCTGCGCCTCCTCGCACATACGGACAGAGCCGCCTAGAGCAGGGCGTCTCAGCACCCACACGCAGGCCAATGCAGGAGGTACGTTTATGTTAATTGTTTTTATTTAAACATGTGTATGGATGCGTGTATGCTTATGTTATGAGTGAGTGTATGCTGATGGATGCTCGTGTGAATGATAGAGTGATTGCTGTATGAATGTGCAGTGCCTTGCATACACACATAATCATGTTTATTGTGTTAGGCTCAGTGGGGCCCAGGGGACAGGGATGGCATCTTTTTACTGGACATCTATCATAGATGTCCAGTAAACAATGTCATGCCTGCTCCCTGGGCCCCCCAGCACCAATTGCAAACTGTTTGGCTATTTACCCATTTTTATTGTTAAAAGTATGCTCTACAATGCAACATTTTAACCCATTATTTAACAAAACTTCACAGGGGGAAACCCCCCCGAACTCCCCTTTATTGGTTCGGGCTCCCTCACTATGCTCGGTCGCCTTGTCATTTTTGGGGGAAATAGTTATGCCCCTCCACTTAAAAAAATCACCATCCGCCACTTGCCCTCAGACTGTGTTGGGAATGGGATGGGGGGAACCCAGGGACTATGGTGGGAGCACAATGGGCGGGAAACCTGGGATAGTGGTGTGATGGGGTGGGGAGAGACCAGGGACTGGATAGAAGTGGGATGAGGGAGCCCAGCGACTGAGATGGGAGCAGGTGATGGCGCGCAATACATACTGTCCATTTGGCATTTTTAGGGGGTCCCGACCTGCCCAAATTTTGCTCATGGGGGACCCGGCCAAAAAAGTTTGAAGACTGTTGTCATAGACCCTTTGCCCGCATTCCCACTCCTTCCTTTTGAAGTAACTGCTGGACGACCCTTCCGCCCAGCCCGTCCTCCATTGCCCACCATATACATGTGTGATCGTATATCCTCCTTTAAAACTAACATCAATCCATCTATTTGTTTTAATCGTGAGGCACCAGGGAGAGTAAATCATGAATAAAGGCCCTGTAGATAAGGCACCTCGAAAAAGGGCCAAAGGTACCCTTGCCCCCATAAAAGCATGGGTTGAATGTATATATATTGATCTACCTTTTATAGCCCCTTCCGTCTAAAACATGATCATGTCTAACATCATTCTTTGCATGGCCGATGGTCATTGTGTAGTTTAGATTAGTTAGGAGTGTGACATCTTGTGATCTATGCCTGACCTTCATCCTGTGAAGATTTGCCCAGCTGGCCCATGTGCCAACTGAACAGCCCCAGCCACCGCAACCAATTGGAGGCCGACTTCGCCTACACTCTATATGGGACCTGAAGTGGGAAAATGGGAGAACACGCTCCCCCCATTCTCATCTCGACCATGGCCTACAGGTTCACGGCCCAAGCACCCCCCACGAGAGGCGTTTGCCCCGCTCACCTCCTTACCAGACGACAAGGTACCATGTGTTCGTGCCCCACATACACGGGGAGCATGCCCACTACCATGCCCTGGCCAAGCCGATGCCTGCGACATGGACCAGATCGACTAAAACAACAGCCGCAAGAATCAACATTGTTAGAGATGCCATGACGACATAGCCAACAGACATGAACACACGTGCCACCATGCACACTGGTCACTCACACACCAACCCACATGAAGAACATACTCAGTGCTATGACGTAGCGGACCGACACACTCACGGACATGCATCGTTATTTTTCGCATAGGCCTCCTACAGCACCGCAGAAACGCAAGATGCCTGAAGAGCTCATGTATATGCTTGCAGACGCTTCATGCCACCCTACCCCCATAGAGATGTCATCATTTATATATACATATCTACTACTACCTGTGACACTCTGTCACCCTGCGGCACCTATGTTAGTGATTATGCATCGCCTCCCAGGAAAACTAGGCCCGAGTAGGCCGCAAGCAAGAGTCCACAGGCCAGAGCCTCTAAGACAAAAACTTTCTCGAGACGAAAAGCAATGCGCTGACCATGCAGAACCAGTCACAGCGAGAGCCCACCGCCAAGGCCACAATGTTGCAACCCACATGCCTCAGTACCAAGGTTACACCTGCCGCAGCCAGCACCCCTCTGGGCCGAAAAAGCAAATTAAATGCCCATAATTATGCCCAGCTATGGTCTCTACACACGTGACCAAGCCAAACTGACAATATGCCAAGCTTACGAGACAGAAAGTCGCCGGGGTCCCAAGTCTGGGACACAGGTTGCAACAATGAAGCAACAAGTTGGACACCTACACCGATGGGAAAGGCGTGATCATCAGCCACTAGCAAGACCTGTCCATTGTCCGCCGCTAACACATAGTTGCACAATGTTGCCAACACCAGGTACCTTGCGGGTTGGGAACGGTGATGGTCCCAGGCTTGGGGGCTCGCGGGAGAACCAATCAGAACACAAGGAGCTCATCACTGACGCCATTACCCTTGCCAATCACCAAGTGTCTCCTTGTAACAATTTTGGTGTAACAACTGTTAGGGACAGCCCAATTGTACCACCTGACCCGTCCTTATCCACTAATATTTCCTTCCAAAGGTAACTATACTAACCCCACCACTCGGGGAACCAACCCGAAGTGGCGTTAGGTTTTGTGACAATTTTTCCCAGGTGACGCGAGTAGCACGTTATACTACGGTAAAAAGGGCCTACGAGCCCCACTAAGAATGAGAGCGTCTCCCCGGATGCATACGGACGGAGAACTATCCCTGCCGTTATAATAATAAACAGCAGTAATTACTTTTCTCTTGTGTGTGCCTCATATTCCATTTGGGACGCGGGAGGAGTTGGGGCCTCCCCAGGCCCGGAGGTCCGCGGACGGCTCTGCCGGTCCCCGGGAGATCACCCCGACAAGTTGTAGGCACTGCTGAGATCTGCTTGGGATCTATCTAACCTACCCTAAGAGCATAACTACCAGGCCTCCTGCAGCGAGGCAACCAGCAGCGTGGCCCCCTCTGCCATTGCCACCTTTCGAGGACTACAGGACCATCGCGGAACTGCGAGAAGACCGGACAGCGCAATCCGGACATTGGCCTTCGGGAGCCAACTTGAAAAGTATCCCGGCCGCGGTTGGCGAGTGTCCAGAGGTGGTCCAAACGAGGGGCGGTGGCGAGCCGCTTTGGAGGGGTGCCTGTGGTCGAGCAGCCCCGACTCACAAGGACTTGGTGAGTATGGCACACCCAACCAGCAACGTAATGTTATGCGGGAGTTGGGAGGAGTTGTAAAGAGGGATGGGGAGGTTGTAACAGTGTGTGGAAATTGATTTTTACTGTTCCGTGGCAGTAGAGGTGTGAGGTTTAACGGGACATCCGCAAGGATCGTCCCCTACAGCGTCACAAAGTGGATTGGGTGGGGCCTCAGACTCCCACATGTGACTGTTAGAGAGCGCGATTTGGTTAGAGATCGCGGACACCTGTGTAAAGGTGGGGGTGTGGCTTTCCTGTGAGTTGACGTTGTAGATCAATGAATAGATGAGATTCCCTACTAATTGAGTGTTGAAGCTCGTTAAGTAGATGATGTTTTCCTGCAGGGGGTAGATAGGTTGTTTACCGAGTGCGGAAGATAATTGGCTGGTTAAACTCCTCTGGAGAGGGGGCGTATCACACGCGAGGCGACACAGCGTGCGCAGACCGATTATATTAAGGGAATTGATTGTGGATTACCTTGCTCCAGACAAGGCGAGAAGACAGCTGTGGGGTTAATGGGGGATAAGTGTGTGAAAACAGGAGCGCATTTCTGAAGTTTTCAAATTTGTACGTACTTACAGTGTATTGTAGAAGTTGGTGACGTCACCCTTAGGGTTTGTATAGGATACTGCGGTACACCTCGCGTCCCATCTCACATCCATCCAGGGGTGGCCGGGGATGGGGGGTGAAGGAAGGAAGGGCCATGGGGGGAGAGGCGGCCGTGCACGGAGAACGCCGGCCGCACTCAGACGGGGAAGGACCAAGAGGGGAGAGGCAGCCGTGCATGGAGAAGGCCGGCTGCGCTCAGATGGGGAAGGGTACGGCGGGAGAGGCTGCCATGCACTGAGAACACTGGCAGCGCTAAACAAAGGGTCTGTGGAAGTTGAGGGTGTGGGTAGAGGAGAGAGAAAGAGAAAGGGAGGAGGAGGAGTAACGTTGAAGGTGTGACAAATACAGAAGGAAGAGGAAGGTGGGGCAGCCCAGAGGCACGCCGCGCAGGGCACATCACCGCAGGGGTCGTTGTGTGCTACGGTCGAAGGGGGCCGTAGTTATAAGTAATCATTTTGTAATAAAAACATTGCCTTCCTTTTCAGCGGATAGTCGAAGTCCCCAATTTACGGGGCAAGGTAAAAAGGATTAAGTATAGCATTGAGTGGACACAAGGAATGGACAACAAAGTAAGAGTACCATGGCCGCCCAACGGCAGCTTCGATACATATACACAACACAGTCTGTTGACATACATTCACAAAACCTACAAAGGGAAGAAATTAGCAAACCACTTAGAAGTTTTTGACCCCTGGAAGATGTTTCAGGGAACTAAACCTGGGGATACAGGTATGTACACAGTGCAGGGGGTAAAAGAGGAGAAGGGGATACAGGAGGGAAATGAGGAAAAGGAAGAGAAGAGGAAAGGAGGGGGTGGGGACAAGAAGAACAAAAAGGAGCTCAGCACTGAAGAAAGCAAAGAAGAGGCGGAAGTATCATTTGTGGTAGCAGAGGCAAAGGTTAAACGAGAAGAGACAGAAGGAGCGCAAGTTGGTAAGATAGTGAAGAAGGAGGAAGGGGGTTGTATCCACTGACAGAACTTAGAGAAGCGGTGAGGCAGCAACTAACGGCTGCAGAAGGATACTCCAACCCTGCATACAGCCCCCCGCCATACGCGCCACCGGATGATTGTAAAATGCAGACGGGGAAGGTAGGTACGGCAGATTCAACAACTACGCAGGTGAGGAAGGGGGATGACAGTAGGTACTTGGGGAGGTTTGCAGACGTAGGACCAGAGGAGTGGATAGCAGCGCAGGTACTTCTGAAACTACGCGGAACATTAACTAAGGAAGAGGAGGATACAGTGAAAAAGTCAAATAAGGAAGAGAAGGAAAAAACACAGACATGGGCGAAGGTAAGTGAAGAAAGAGAAGGGCGACTGTCACAAGAGGAGGAAGAGATATTGGAGGAAAGGTTGGCAGAATTGAGGAACGTGCAAAGCGCATTGCTCAAGCAGCTCGTGGAAGAGACACGGAGGAGGCAGAATGAAAAGAAAGCACATAAGGAAGAGTTGGCGAGAATGAAACTGAAGGAGGAGGAGCGGAAAAAGGAAGGAGAGCGCATTAGGGCAATATCGGAAAGAATGGAGTGCACAGAGCAAAGGGGGATGAGAAGGAAGGAGAGAGAGGAGAACGATACAGAAATGGGAATGTGGAAAAAGAGGATTATAGCTGAAAGTGCAAGGAAGTATGAAGAAGGGAATGTTATAGAAAGTATATTAAGAAGGGAAGGGGGAATAAAGGGGAGAAAAGAGGATGAGGAAAGGATATTAGCAAAGGTAAGTGAAGAAATATTAGAAGAAATAAAAAGGAAAAGAGAGGAGATAGGTGGTGAAGTGGTGGAAAAGAAGGAAGGGGAAGGGAGAGAAGGAGGATGGAAAATGGAGCAAGGAAATACACGCGCCATGATAAGGAAATGGCATCAACATCAGCACAGGCAGCTGAGGATAGAGGAGGTGAGTACACAGATGCAGAGTTAATAGATTTAAAGACAGTGACAGTAGGTGGAAAAAGCAGAGTGGGGATTGACATTAGCTGATGGGTTTTGAGTGAAGAGGAAGGTTCGATCATCAATGGAAGAGATGAAAGTAGGGAAAGTTTAGACAAACTATACATAACGTGTACTAATTCCATGTCGCCATGGGCATGCGAAAGAAGTGGTGGACCAAATGCAGGAGAGCAAAAGAATAGGGACAAAATGGGGAAAAATCCACGCCCGCTCCAAATGCCACGCCCACTAACACCCACACCCACACAAACACCACGCCCATCACAACGCCCACTGACACCAACACCAGTGCACACCCCATATGTTGGCAGATTTAGAGATCTCCCAGGACGCAGACAGGAAGAAAGGGCAAGCACACCCATGGTAGGACCAGAAGGGCACAAAAAGGGGAGGAGAGATATAGGAAATGAAAGGGTAAACACCTGTAACATCGATAGCATTGAAGAAATACCAGACATGGAGGAAAATGATGAATATAATTACATAACCGCACATAGGAGGGTGAAGGAAGAGGAGAGGGGAGGGACGAGAACACAATACATCCCCTGGAAGCATGCAGACAAGGAAATTATAAAATGCAGACTCCCATCGTTGAGTGCAGGAGCTGGAAAGTGGATATATGAGATGGAAAAACACACTGCAAGGCAAAAATTAGCGGTGGGAGACGTGAAGGGCCTCCTAATTTCCATACTAGGGGATGCTGCTGATGACATATGGAAGAGGGCGGCATTTCCCGGGGTGACAATACATGACACAGCACATGATGGAGCACCATTTGCCAATTGCAGACATGCGCTTTTGCAAGCATTGAGGGTACAATTTCCAGACACTTCAGACAAAGGAGAAATGACATCACGAAACATGCGTGAGAATGAGGATCCTGTGGAATACATACAGGAGATTCAGGAGAAGTGGCACTTGGAAACATGGGAACCATGGGACAAAACACTAGCAATTATTTACCACATACTAGTACAAGGGCTCCCAGAGCAAGTACAGAGACAGTTAAAGAAGTTAGTGGGGATGGAAGCTAAAGGATGGCCAGAAATACAACTGACAATAGTACACTATTGCAGGATGTGGCAGGAAAAAATGAAACAAAAGGAGGAGGATAGGAAGGCCGAAGAAGCAAAATTGAAATCGAAATATGCCATGGAGGGAGCACTGATAAAAGCCCCCGCACAACCACAGATAATGGTGACACAAGACACAACACAACTACAGGTAGCACCACCACAGCAAGCACAAGTAGTGACACAGAAAATGCTTCCTCCCCCGACACACACACAACAAATGGGAGGAGGGTATATGCAAATGGGAAACGGGTACCCAAACAACTACAGAGGGAGGGGCGGGCAAATGAGAGGGAGAGGATACGGCCCACCCATCAACCAGCAAGGGGGAGGGTTCCGAGGTTACAATCAACAGGTCAGCAGGGGTACCAGGACTACATGGGGGGACTTCAATGGCAAGCACAGGAACCACTGACATGTTGGATATGTGGAATAGTAGGACATATGTCGCGCACATGTAGGATGAGATCAGCGCAAGGGGTTTGGGGGGAGCAGGGACAGCAAGGGCCTATAGGGGAACAACAGGTTTACCAACAACAGGGGATGCAACAACAATTGCCACCACAACAAACACAAATGCCACAACAGCAACAACAACAGACATTGCAACCACAACAGCAACAACAACCAAACATACAAGCACACGCACAACTGCAGCAACAGCCAAGTATACAGCAGCAATAGCAGGTCCAAACTGGCCAACAATTAGCACAAATTCAAGACAGAGTGATAACATCTACTTACGCACCTGTAGCCCAGACACAACTTGGGAAGGTGACAATATTGGGTCATAACCATACATAGGAAATGGACAGTCACTATACCCACGATAGGACAGCCCACAGACGTCCTTGATGTGTCCCATCCAATCAATAACACCTAACCCTGCAGAGGAACCACGCATACAGGTGACGATAGGTGACAAAAATGTTTCCTTCTTAGATGACACAGGGGCCACTAGGTCATGCATGAGAGAGGGGAAGGTTCAACTGTCAGGTGAAGCTATGAACACTCAAGGATTTTCTGGGGCTCGAGGGTTGGTTCCTTTCACAGATAACATCTCCCTATCTGTAGGTGATCATGATATGTCACTGCCACTGCTATACTCAAAAAAGTCACCAGTAAACATACTAGATAGAGATATCATGAGCAGATTGACCATGACTATCTCCTTCACTAACAAAGGGATAATTTGCACTACACCAGGCATAAGCATGCTCACAGCTAGACAAATGTTGCAGGCTTATTGTGGCCAAACAGTAGCAAGAGCAGAACCAATAGATGGAGAACTATTCCAATATGGCACAGACATGGCAATAGCATGGCTGCCAGGAAATGAAGGGAAGGTTTGGAGGAGACCTAGAACTTACCTTGTCCGACCAGAAACACCAACCAGTGAGAGGGAAGGGACCAGGATATCACTGAGCATTGAGAGCATTGTGGCAACGCAGGACTACTTCGCGGTGCATGCCCAAGACAGGGAAGGAAGAGCATGGAGGGCAGTTATCGCTGTAGCAGAAGGGTGCCGACTAACACAAGTATCTGATGAGGAGCTCTTCTCAGATGATAATGGTGAGGTGGAGATGGTGTTTCAAACAGCCTCCCTGATGATTATTTGAGATAAGAAAGCGCTAGAAGGAGAACAACTACAGACCACAGAAATGCAGCCGAGGGATCTAACCCTGTTATTACTGAGTACCTGATTTGCAGCAAGGGATCTAACCCTGTTATTACTAAGTACCTGATTTGCAGCAGAAGGGATCTAACCCTGTGAATTTGTGTCCATTTTGGGATTTGACCAAGCTACTTATATTTTTTACAACAGGTTCAATTGACCAGGACCGGGAGTGCGCGCCTCACCCACCTTCTTTTTTATACTGAATGCTATGGGAGTCCCGGGCTCCAGAGGCAGCGCCACGGGGTGACTGTGCCCCACTTTGGAGAATCATAAAGATGGTTCTCTCCCCTCCCCCAAATTTGGGAAGGACTTGTGCTTTGGAGGGGTGTCGGTTGCTGTTCACCTGAACAGAAAAAAACGTTTTCACTACAGCTACCAGAATCCTTTGAGTCTAATTAGACACACCTGCTCAACAGCCTCCCTGATGATTATTTGAGATAAGAAAGCGCTAGGAGGAGAACAACTACAGACCACAGAAATGCAGCCGAGGGATCTAACCCTGTTATTACTGAGTACCTGATTTGCAGCAAGGGATCTAACCCTGTTATTACTAAGTACCTGATTTGCAGCAGAAGGGATCTAACCCTGTGAATTTTTGTCCATTTTGGGATTTGACCCAGTTACTTATATTTTTTACAACAGGTTCAATTGACCAGGACCGGGAGTGCGCGCCTCACCCACCTTCTTTTTTGTACTGAATGCTATGGGAGTCCCGGGCTCCAGAGGCAGCGCCACGGGGTGACTGTGCCCCACTTTGGAGAATCATAAAGATGGTTCTCTCCCCTCCCCCAAATTTGGGAAGGACTTGTGCTTTGGAGGGGTGTCGGTTGCTGGTCACCTGAACAGAAAAAAACGTTTTCACTACAGCTACCAGAATCCTTTGAGTCTAATTAGACACACCTGCTGTACAGCCTCCCTGATTATTATTTGAGATAAGAAAGCGCTAGGAGGAGAACAACTACAGACCACAGAAATGCAGCCGAGGGATCTAACCCTGTTATTACTGAGTACCTGATTTGCAGCAAGGGATCTAACCCTGTTATTACTAAGTACCTGATTTGCAGCAGAAGGGATCTAACCCTGTGAATTTTTGTCCATTTTGGGATTTGACCCAGCTACTTATATTTTTTACAACAGGTTCAATTGACCAGGACCGGGAGTGCGCGCCTCACCCACCTTCTTTTTTGTACTGGGTGTTTCAAATGAGCGTCCACATCTCGGCGATGGTAACATACAGAGAGGTAGCACAAAAAATGGCACTGGCACTAGAGGCACCAGCCGCTACAGTTGTGCGGTTTTATGAGGAGGATATGGCAAAAGTGCCTGCATCTTTATGGACCACCAGTCCATATGACGTGGACTGCATCAAAATCATTGGAGGTGTGAAAATAAAATTGAAAAAGGACGCAATACTGCTGAGAGTGAAGCAATACCCACTATCAAAAGAGGCAGATGAAGGAATATATGAAACAATAACAGCACTAATAGAGAGAGGCATACTAGTACCATCAGAGTCTCCAGGCAACACCACTGTGTATCCTGTGCACAAGGCCAATGGAGGGTCTTGGCGTTTCATACAGGATCTAAGACCCCTCAACCACATTGTAGAGGCAGAGTACCGTATAGCGGCTAACCCAGCCACTATACTATGTGGAATACAAACAGAGGCATCACGATTCACTGTGATTGACCTCAAAAATGCATTTTTCTCAATACCACTACACTCTGACTCACAAGATCTGACAAGCTACAGATACCGCAACACAAAATGGAAACACACAAGGTTGCCCCAAGGGTATTGTGAATCCCCATCTATATTTAACAGGGTGATACAAATGGACCTGGGAAACATTGAGATGGAGAGCACAGTGCTACAATTTGTAAATGACATAATCATCTGCAGCTCAACAGAAGAGAAGTGGAGGAGAGACTCTGTTAAGACGCTCACTGTGCTAGCAGAAAAAGGGTACAAGATAGACAAGGAAAAGCTACAGTACTGCCAAGAACAAGTGCTCTACATAGGCCAGCTCATTTCACAAACTGGAAGAAACATTGCACCTCAACGGGTACAGGCCATAACAAACACACCACAGCCACAGACAGTGAGAGAACTGCAGCAGTTCTTGGGCCTATTCAATCACGGCAGGGCTTGGGTTTTCGATTACAGCTCATACACAGGATCACTGCTTGAGGCACTAAAAGAAGTGCAGAGTGGGGAAAAGAAGTTGAGATGGACCACAGAGATGACAGAAGCATTTCAGGAACTAAAACATGCCATATCCACAGCACCTGTACTAGCCACACCAAATTATGAAGAACAGTTTTTTATCTTTTCACATTGCAACTCAACAGTGATGAGAGCAGTACTGACACAAAAAACTAGCATGGGGCAAAAACCAGTGGCATTTTACAGCGGGCACCCAGATCCTGTAATGTTAGGACACTTCCCGTGCAAGCAGAGCCTGGCTGCCGCAGCCTTTGCAGTGGAAAAATTATCATCAATAACAATGGGTTGCCCAACAACACTGTTTGTGGAGCATGCCCTTTTTGCCATTTTAAACAAACCAAAATCAACACTGACCACTCAACGAGCATCAGGGTACGAGGTTATCTTGTCCATGCCTGAGTTAACAATTGTAAGGTGCAGCAACGTGAGCCCGGCAAGGTTCATAGCAGAGGTAGTAGAAGATGGAAACTATGCTCATGACTGCACACAAGCTATCGACACATATTCCAGCACAAGGAAAGTTGAGGAAAAGGCCTTAGACGGGGGAGAGATACTGTACATTGATGGGTCCTCAACAATTGACCAAAGTGATGGGGTCCGCAGAACAGGTGCAGCAGTGGTAAGATTGACAGAGGAGTGGACATATGTTCCAGTAAAATGTGTCCAGCTACCATAACACTACTCTGCCCAGGCAGCAGAGTTAGTGGCCCTAATTTTGGCACTTAAAGAAAGTAATGACAAAAGAGTAACTATATATTCCGACAGTGCGTATGTCAAATCAACTGTACACTCTGAGTTAATTAAGTGCAGCGCAGAGGTTTCAGGAGGGAAGACGGCACCCCAGTGCAGCATGCCCTACTACTTGCTGAATTAATTGAAGTAATTGAAGAGCACAAAGAAGTGGCCCTGGTGAAGTGTCAGGCCCATACAAACGGGGATGATCACATTTCCAAAGGTAATGTAACAGAGGACGCACATGCTAAACATGCTGCATACTACGGGGAGATATGGGTCCCCCAGGAAAAGAAAAAGATAAGGGGAGAGTGGGGGCAAGACAGATACTGATGAAGGATGGGTACACTCATATCCCTGAGAATGAAATAATGGAGATACAGGCAGCAGCACCCACGGCAGAGAAAGACCTGTGGGTCAAAAGGGGATGCACAATGTGGGGACAAAACAATAAAGGCAAAATAGTCATGCCCCTGGCCTTATTTAAAACAGCTCTGGCCCAACTACACCATCCCGTGCACACAGGGAAAGAGGTGATTGCAGCACGAATTAACGAAGGGTGGTTCTGTCCCGAATTAAATTCACACGTTGCAAATTTCATTAGTAATTGTCTCATGTGCCAACAGTTTATGACTGGTCACACACTGCAAGTGATCAAAGGTGTTTTACCCGGGCCGGAAGGACCCTTCCTACACCTCCACATTGACTATGTTGACATGATCAACGTATGTCAGCGGTACAGATATATGATTGTGGTAGTATGCCCATTTTCAAGGTGGGTCAAAGCCGGTCCATGCTCCCATGCAGATGCCTTTAGAGTGGCAATGTTCCTAGTGAGGGAGGTCTTCCTGAGGTGGGGGGTGTGCGAGGTATTGCGGTCAGGCAATGGCCCACACTTCGCCAACGAAATGTTTCAGCACATAACTGCGCTCAATGGAATCAAGCACAAGTTTGCATGTGCGTACCACTCACAGGTGAATGGCGTGTGAACACCTCAACAGCCTCCTAAAAGAAGAGCTAGCAAAGATACAGCAGTCAACAAAAAAGAGCTGGCTCTACTGTCTCCCCTTAGCACTATTTGAATTAAGAAACAGGCCAGGGTCGGATCACCACCTCACACCCCAAAAGGTGGTGACCGGGCGACAGATGCACCTTCCACTGACACCACCGTCAAGGGCCATAAGAGACTGTCATTATGTACAAAATGTTTTTGGTGATGAAATGCTCGAATATATAAATTACTTGATTACTAGTGTCACCTTTATCTCTCAACAGCTCGAGCGAACGTGGGGCGGGTCGAAAAACACCCAACAAGAAGAAACAAACGAGGAACAGGAACAACTATCACAGTGGACTGTTAAGGAGGGGGACCACGTCCTCCTCTGCAATTTTAATCGCTGGTGGAACAGCCCCCGATTCACCAGGCCCCACCAGGTGGAAGCAGTAGCTCCTAGAGCAATAAAGTTAAGAGAAAAGCACGTCTGGAATCATCTGCATGACGTCAAGCCCTACAAAGATAAGACCCGCCCTTGCGTTGACAGAGGGCCAACAATGCAGCAACAGCAACAGAAGACAACACAGCAAAAGGCAACTGCGATACCGCCCCTAACCCCTCCCAAACAACAGACACTACTAAGCACTGAAATGGACAATTGCCCATAGCCCACCCCATGGTAACAAAATCCCAGAGCAAACAAACACTGCACGGCCAGCCCCGCCCCTGCCATCACCCAAATAAAGGACATTCCCTAACAAACTGTAATATTGCACCACACTTGCAGACACGTGCATGTTCTCTTTTTCTTTTTGTCTCGCACATGCAGGTACCGCGTACAACTGTTTATGTATGAAAGAAATGTGAAGTAACTAACGTATGTTTTTGCCCAAGACTAAATGCTGCCCACAGATGACAACACACCTGAAGCACTGTCACACCAATTTGTATACGCTATAAAAAGACCAAAATATCTCAAAAGGAGAAGGATACGTGTGTATTACAACACGTTCATTTTGGCAATAGAACAATCATTCCCACATCTCCAGGAGCACTTACCAGCCCTGAGAGATAGGTCACTAAGACTAGAGTGGGAACAGCTTTTTGCTTGGGCATTAAACGACTATTTGATAGGGAGAGCTTGAATAAACAGAACTAACAAATTAACGCTTTTTTTAGAAATTTTCAGCTAGGCAACTATATCGTCGAAAAATAATAAGCAGCAGGACCGTAGCAAGGGTAAGAGGAAAATGCCGGTGATATTAGTTATTGTATTAAAGATTATAGGGTTGATGTTTATCACTGGTCTACTTGCTGCCACTGTCTGGCAGACACACTACGCTTATAATGTATTGGCTACACCCCCTACTAATGAACCCTTTACCACGGCTGCAACAGGTACGGTGTCAGGTGGTACGAGCAGAGCAAGAATAGGGAGAGGGAGAATTAAACGTAGCACATATGTTGATAATAATGGGGTTGACACATATCTTACAGATTCCGCACACGTCTCAAACAACATGTGGTATCAGCACATGTCCAAAATTGGTAAGGGGACAACTAAGAACAATTTCTACATGTGCTCACTGATCCCATTTGAAAAATGGCTCCAAATAACAAGATGGGAGCTAATGATGACAATAAACTCCACAGTAAACGGATTTAAAGCAATAAAAGAGGAATTGAGAGCAGTATGAATGGTAGCACTACAGAATAGGTATGTGCTGGACCTTCTTACTGCCATGGAAGGAGGAGTTTGTGCAAAAATTGGAAAATCATGCTGCACATTTATACCGGCTAATGACGCAGACAACGCACCCTCACAGAGGCGGTATCACAACTTGCCAAGATGCACGCCAAGATGGAAGAAGAAGCGAAGGGAGTGAAAAAAGATGGCAGCTGGTTTTCCTACTTGTGGTCATGGATGCCATCATGGTTATCGGATGGCCTTGAAATAATCGCTGGGTGTATTATATTGGGTATGGCTGCCCTTTTAGGATTAAGGTTGTGTAGAGCTCAGACAGCACGGACAACAGATGAAATGATGTAAATGATCGGTATGCATGCCTTAATGCCAGCAGAAGACGACAGACACACAGATATAATAATAAAGGAAAGGGAGAGATTGCGCAAGCAAATATTAGAAAATGATTCGCACCCGCCGTCTCTGTGAAGGTGGAAAACCCAAGGAACCCGAAGAGCTATGTTGGGAAGTGGCTATACTACAAAACAGGTGGTGGATGTGTATTTATGTACGGGTCATTTGAAGATCATGTGAACCAGTATGGACACTTAGGAGGAATAACAAAAGTATGGAGACTACGCGGAGACAAGAGAGCGGATAATTTTGTGGTCGACAAGTCGACCAGAGGGGGGACTGAAGTGGGAAAATCGGAGAACACGCTCCCCCCATTCTCATCCTGGCCATGGCCTAGAGGATAATGGCCCAAGCACCCCCCGTGAGAGGAGTTTGGCCCGCTCACCTCCTTACCAGACGACAAGGGACCATGTGTTCATGGCCCACATGCACGGGGAGCATGCCCACTACCATGCCCTGGCCAAGCCGACGCATGCGACATGGACTAGATCGACTAAAACAACAGCCGCAAGCATCAACATCGTTAGAGATGCCATGACGACATAGCCAACAGACAAGAACACACGTGCCACCATGCACACTGGTTACTCACACACCAACCCACACGAAGAACATACTCAGTGCTATGACGTAACGGACTGACACATTCAGGGACATGCATCGTTGTTATTTTTCACATAGGCCTCCTACAGCACTGCAGAAACGCAAGATGCCTGAAGAGCTCATGTATATGCTTGCAGACGCTTCATGCCACCCTACCCCCATAGAGATGTCATCATTTATATATAGATATCTACTACTACCTGTGACACTCTGTCACCCTGCGGCACCTATGTTAGTGATTATACATCGCCTCCCAGGGAAACTCGGCCCGAGTGGGCCGCAAGCAAGAGTCCACAGGCCGGAGCCTCTAAGACGAAACCTTTCTCGAGACGAAAAGCAATACGCTGACCATGCAGAACCAGTCCCAGCGAGAGCCCACCGCCAAGGCCACAATGTTGTAATCCACATGCCGAGCTCTCCATACCGAGGTTACACCTGCCGCAGCCAGCACCCGTCTGGGCCGAAAAAGCAAATTAAATGCCCATAATTATGCTCCAGCTACGGTCTCTACACACGTGACCAAGCCGAACTGACAAGATGCCAAGCTTACGAGACAGAAAGTCGCCGGGGTGCCACGTCTGGGACACAGGTTGCAACAACAAAGCAACAAGTTGGACACCTACACCAATATGAAAGGCGTGATCATCAGCCAGTAGCAAGACCTGCCCATTGTCCGCCGCTAACACATAGTTGCCCAATGTTGCCAACACCAGGTACCTTGCGGGTTGGGAACGGCGATGGTCCCAGGCTTGGGGGCTCGCGGGAGAACCAATCAGAACACAAGGGGCTCATCACTGACACCATTACCCTTAGCCAATCACCAAGTGTCCCCTTGTAACAATTTTGGTGTAACAACTGTTAGGGACAGCCCAAGTGTACCACCGGACCCATCCTTATCCACTATCATTTCCTTCCAAAGGTAACTATACTAACCCCACCACTCAGGGAACCAACCCGAAGTGGCGCTAGGTTTTGTGACGTTTTTTCCCAGGTGACGCAAGTAGCGCGCCATACTACGGTAAAAAGGGCCTGCGAGCCCCACTAAGAATGAGAGCATCTCCCCGGATGCATACGGATGGGGAACTATCCCTGCCGTTATTATAATAAACAGCAGTAATTACTTTTCTCTTGTGTGTGCCTCATACTCCATTTGGGACGCGGGTGGAGTTGGGGCCTCCCCAGCCCCGGAGGTCCGTGAATGGCTCTGCCGGCCCCCGGGAGATCACCCCGACAGACCGTGCGGGTTGACCAACTGAAATTATCGCATTGCACTGTATCTCATGACGATTTTTGGGTTCAAAAAATGCTGTCCGTGTAACTGTTGGCAGAGCGCTCTCAGGGCAGCAGAGTTCTCTGCGTGCACATCTTTATTGATATAACTTTGTTCAACTTGCAATCTATCTCCTGGTCTCATTAGCTACTGGGGTGCATCATTTATTTGGTTTTATTTTGTATCACGTTGGGACCAGGCGCCTTCAAAGTGGGGACCTGACCGACATGATATTTCTTGACGCCCCGTACTGCAGCAAGATCCGGGGCTTCCCCAGGTGGGCCAAACGCTGCCTATGGCTTGCAGATGTCTACAAAAAGCGGACGCTCCTGAGCAGGTTCTGTGGGTCCCGACTTTGCGAATACCCAACTGTTCACTGGAGCCAGGCAGGGCCCGCCACGGGGTGGGCCCCCCTTCAGGATAAACCGCGAACAGAGGCTCTCGGAATACCATGGTCACGTGGGTATTGATTATAAGAAGAATTAAAGGTGGGAAGTATGAAGGGTATGGAGCAGATTTAATTAAGGGAATTGCATTATGGGTTGGGTTGCATACGAGTGAATAGAGTGATTGTTGAATTTAACAAGATGGTTCTTCCTTCTATAGCCATTAGGATACTATATGAATAAGGTGATGAAATAAGAGGCGATACAGGAACCTAGCTCCGAAAGGGTGTGGAAGGAGGTGCCGCATAGCACTATCCTGACCAGTGCAGGAATATAAGTGGAGATAAGTAGAAGCCTCATGTATTTAGAGGGCTTGGGAAAATAGCAGTAGTTCTTATTTTTAGTTGTCTATAATCTTTCAGAGGAAGGTCCAGGAGGGACGGAAGTGATGTGAATGTTGAATGTGTGCAGGGAAACAGATTTTGAATTAACAAAGGACTGGGGTATATGGGACAGATTTTAAGGTTTCATGTTCTTTGTTCAATGTTGTTAGTAAAATTTGTCGGTCCGTTATGTCTAAGTGTTAATTGGTTACATTTGTTTGTGCTTTTGTTGGTTTATCATTGCAATGCATAAGTAATTGATTTATTCATAAAAAATTGAAACAACAAGTGTAATATCAAAGGTTGAAGGCTAGTGCTATAAGCACGTAGATGCACACACTTGAGAGGAAAAGAAAAATAGCAACACCATGGGCCTAGATACACCACTCTTGCATATTTGTAAGCACCTCCCTCTCTACAGTGACAAAATAAAGAAATATCATGGACAATGGTTGAAAGAGGTAAAAGGGGAGGGGCCAGCCCGGGTCTGGCCAGAAGAGGGGTCTTTCGACAAAGTAGTATTAGACCATGTATAAAAGTATTTAATGGCAAAATATAAAGGAAAGAAGCTCCACAACAGACGCAAAGTGTTAGATTTGTGGAGGATGTTCGAACAAACACCCCCTACAAATAACAAAGAGAAAGAACAAGAAACACCAGCCATGCCAAAGGATGGTGTAGAGGAAAAGGAGAAGGCGGGGGCAGAACCAAAGAAATGATACCCACTACTCACAAGACCTGCTGAAGGATATTGTGACCCACTATATTTGCCACAACCAAGCCCACCAACAACCCCAGCAGCTGCTCCCCCTCCCTCATATGTTCCCGATAACCCCACAGGTGCCCCAGATTTGGAAGTATTAATGACAAATACACAGGCTGCGTTAGCACGATTGCAGACATTATGTGAAACAGCATTGCCAACCCCGAGAGGAGAGCAGCCACAGTTACCACCCCATTACAGACCTCCACTGCACTACCAGAAGATGAATGGAAATCGAGAGATTTCCTGTTCCGAATAGATAGCACACCAATCAGAAAGGTCTGGATGGAACGAGAAGGAGAAACAATGAGCATAGGATATAACAAGTTAGAGTAGGGGGCAGCGGGAGGAACACAACAGATAAAGTGGGCAACGCCACCGGTGACAGAAGCAGGAGAAGAGGTATGGGATGGAAGGCTTCACAATGGACTAGGGCGAATGGCAATAGCAAAAAAGAAAGAAGTGAAGGTAAATAAAGGGAAAGTAAGGTTAACATTGCAAATGCCTCTCATTCACAAGGGCACAGGGCGTCCCCATTACGTCCCGTGGGCACTGATGGACAAAACTAATTTACTAAAAGTGCTCCCTCCACTTTCAGGTGGGGCGGGAAAATGGATATACGCATTTGAGAAAAACACAGCTGTGGTACCTCTAGCAATTGGAGATATAAAAAGCCTTTTGGTATCGGCAGTAGGCGACCAAGCAGACGGGTTGTGGGTGAAGGCGGGGTTCCCGGCGGTAACGATGAAAATTAAATGTTTTGATTTATCACCACAGGCGAACGAACTGGTCGAGAGGATCAACGGACTCCTTAAGAGTAGATTATCAAAATTGCTCACACCCTTAGGATAAATTGGGTGTTTTGCCCACCTTTAGCACTGTTCCAACTCCACACACAGCCCAGCAAAGACCACCACTTGTCACCACATGAAATAGTGACGGGAAGGCACATGTAAATACCACTTTTCCTGGTAAGAAGAGTGTCAAATGCCCATAGAACAGCAATGATCCTAGGGAAAAATTCAAAGAGTACTTAACACAGCTAACGCAAGCAGTAAGAAGCATTGGCAAGCAAATGGCACTACCCTTCACATAAAATAATGAGACAGACACAATGACAGCAGCAGCAGACAGCCCTGCAAAACAACTGATGCCAGGAGCACTAGTATACATCCGCAGTTTTGTCAGGAGATGGAATTCTCCAAGATTTCATGGCCCTTATGAAGTAATATATTGTATTGCTTCGGCAGTAAAGGCAAAGGGCCTGAAATATTGCATCCATCTGTTTGACCTTAGGAAAGCACATGCCAGCATAGCACCACAGACAGTACTACTGGAGGAACATGAAGTAGCAGTGCCCTAATGATGAAAATTCGACAAGAGAGTAAGAAACAGTAAGATGGGCAAATGACTATGAGGAGTATTGTGTATGGGTTCCATTTTTTGTGATTACGAGGAGAAACAAAAGAAAATAAATACTGAAAATGTATAGTGTATAAATAAATAAGTATCTCTTTCTCTCTCTCTCTCTCAAGTACAAGTATTTTTATGAAAGTGATAGTAGTGTAATACCTGAATCTGTACTTAACCCACTTACATTCCACTTTATAGGAGCAACAATGGCTGAGAAAAGCCCTCTGAATACAGACAGAAGAGAGTTAGCTAGCAGTAGCGACAATGTTAGTGCCACTAGGGCTTACTCTTATAATTGCAAACTTTATTTTGAAGCAATGGTATTTTCCATTATATTACTATGTTTGGGTTTCTACTGGAGTTTGCCTTTTATCATTGGTAATGTAAAAGAAGGGGGGAAATGAATACAAGAAGGTACTAAGCGAATATGGGATGGAGTAAAATTGATAAGGGACCACAACATTTCTGCAAATCTCACTATGTTACATAAGAACCGTACAGGTGCCCCTTTCCAGCATGAATCACCTATGATGAATGCTAGTGACAATGTCATGTATGTATACAATAATGATCAACCAACTGCAGAAGCATTTGCAACACCACACATTAATTTACAGACAACCTCTGATCTTACCTCAAATGTTGAATTTATGCACACCATGCCCCAAACTACCACACTACCTACTCCTCCAAATGCGCAGTATTGCAAATATAATAATAATTATGAGGAACTGTTGAACACGGGTATTTTCCCTATTTATTTTCAGAATGCTATATATGCCCTTGATGGCCTAGGGGGGAAAGGGAGGAGGAAAAGGGGAATACAACAACATAAATATGATGCTTACCATGGTCTGGGATTAGATGAAATTGAAGACCCCCGCCACCCAGAATAATCCAACAAATGGTACTCGGACATGAGCACCACTGGCAAACAAGACACTAATGAAAGCTGTTATGTGTGATCACTGATCCCCATGCATCAGGAACACCTAAAGTGTTAGTGCCGCAGGAAACACCCATAGTGGAAGTCCAGTGTCTCTTTCATCTTGCATTGTGTAGAATTTGAAGTACATTCCAGGCACACACAGTAAAACTACAATTACAACCTCCTGATGAAAATGTATGCAAGAAGAAGCAAGAAGGTGCTATGTATTTTAAGGGACCGTTTTTTGAAATAACGGGGGCTATGTTTACTGAAAGAAAGTGGCATGATGCAACAGTGATGTGCAAGGCTGAAGCACTATGCGAACAGACAGACAACAAGCTGAAGTGTATGGAAGATAAATGTGCAGCAACGTGGTCGAAACACATCGCAAAGCTTACTTGGGTCACAGCTCTCAAGAAAGCAATCGAAATACAGAATTAAGACACTGCTGCTTTGATTGACAATTATTGGGTAGATGACAACTAAGCATATTTGCATCTCCCGCAATCATGGAGGGGCGATTGTGCTCTGGAATCGCTGCATTCTGCCCTGATGGTGATTCCGTAGAGCCATGACCAGGGGAGGGGGTGCACACCGGACTGTGCTCGGCACACCAGTCAACAAAAGAAGAACTCCCATCCATAACCTCTAAAAAAAGAACCAGCTGCAAGATATGTATTGCACAGCAAGAGTGCATCCAACTACCTCTCTCGTGACTCTTCCAACCTCCTGGCACAGATACCTGACCAATATGAATTATTCAACTCAGCAGAGATGTTCTTTGCATCATTCACACCAAGCATCTAAGCTCAAGAAAATGACAATGGTTACAAATTGTGAGATGGGAGCTGATCAAACTGGGTAATGACACTGAAGAAGGTTTCAACATCATCAAGGAAGGAATTCAGAGCCCTGCAGTTGATGACAATGCAGATCCGCTATGTCCTGGACTTTCTCACAGCAATGCAAGGCAGTATTTGCCAAAAAATCAGGAGCGCATGTTGCACTTTAGTTCCTTCTTCAAATGCCAACAACGGGACATCATCACATGTGATTGCTGCCATACATGACCTCGGGGTGAGAATGAAGAAGGAAGGAGGAGTTCAGCATAGTGACTGGTTCGACTGGGTACCATCATGTTTCGGGACTGCAATGAAGCTGCTGGTTCCCATCATTGTTTTCTTGCTGCTGATTTTCTGTGTGTGTCAGGTAAGGGTTTGATGTTGTGCTGAAGCAATCTCTAGTAGTGCTATGATGATGCTGACAGTGGGTAATGCAAATAAGGTGCTTCACGATACTAGGGTAGCACAAGTACAAACAGGTGAAAATAATGAGCCCAAATACCGCATGACAGCAGTGTATGATACGGGAGATATAGTGGATAATCTGTGGCATACTACCATTGACGAACCTCAGGACTTAGAGAACCATTAGGAGGTATGGGTGGACCTGGCTGGGGATGGGGTTGTATCTATATGACATGCACTCCTGAAGAATATGCTAGGAGGGGTGAAAAGTCTGAGACATGTATGCCGTGCATGTAGCCAATAAAAGGAATTCCAGCAAGGGATGCAGCGGTAAAGAAAGCAGAAGAACGCAGAAACAATAGTCAAAGGTATTTGTTACTTTAGTAGTAATGAAAGGGGGGAACGTAAGGGAGGAAAGGTCTTTTGAGACCCTGTGACATTCCCACATGAAATGGGTCTTGTGTTTATCCAAATGGAGGGAGACATTCTCACGTTTGTTTGTCGATTCTAATAATTTGGCTTTAGTGTAATCACAAAAAAGACGATAAACAAAGTCATTTTGTGAGACACACAGACTCCATTTTGTGCCACCCCAAAATCCCATCTTTTTCTAGGCCCTGTCATGATTTATCCAAAGCCATCTCTCCCTCTGTCCAACGCCGCACACAGCAAGCCCAGCCTCCCCCCTCCTCCTCTTGGCAGCTCCGCACAGATCCATTTTTCACTGAAGCGTCTGGCCATGTATTGTTGCAAATATCCAGTATCCTTCTCTCTTCCTCTGAGCTCATTGCCCTGCGTGTGACCGGAGCAAACCCTGGCTTGCAGGCTCATCCATCTCCTCAAACCTGCCTATGCCTCCTCGACCCCCACCTTTGGAAGTTACAGCTCATAGACCCTTTGCCCGCATTCCCCACTCCTTCCTTTTAAAGTAAATGCTGGATGACCCTTCCCCCGGCCCGTCCTCAATTGCCCACCATATACCTAATCTCGTGTGATCATATATCCTCCTTTAAAACTAACATCCACCCATCTATTCATTTGAATCGCGAGGCACCAGGGAGAGTAAACCACAGATAAAGGCGCTGTTGATACGGCACCTGGAAAAAGGGACAAAGGTACCCTTTCCCCCATAAAAGCATAGGTTAAAATGTACATATATCAATCTACCTTTTATAGCCCCTTCTGTCTAAATCATGATCTTATCTAACATCATTCTTTGCGTGCTGATGGTCATTGTGTAGTTTAGAATAGTTAGGAGTGTGACATCTTGTGATCCATGTCTGACCTTCACTCTGACCTACGTGCCAACTGAACCGCCCCAGCCACCGCAACCAATTGGAGGCCGACTTCGCCTACACTCTATATGGGACTATGCGGGTTTAGAAGACATGGAAGGTATGAAAGATATAATGCAATGGAAGGCAAAACTGGCATGGAGGACTTAAAACACATGTAACACTAGAAAAAATGAAGGTGTAAACATCATAAAAGGCATACAAGGGATGGAAGGCATAGAAAGCCTAAATGTATGGGAGGCATAGAAGGCAAGGGTCATAGAAAGGAACAGCGGCCATGAGATATTTGAAGACATACTAAGATATGGAAAGAATAGCATGCATGGAAAGTACAGCCACTATGGAAGGCATAAAGCTTGAACACAGTCTTTGTGAACAAGGGCCCTGCTAACAGACTGAGAGGCACCTCCGCGCCTTGGTTTATACTGGAGAAGTTGCCTATCAACTGGCAGACACAAAGGGCCTGATTTACAACACATTTTTCAATGGGATTGCACCATTCTAAAACTCTTTTGTAAATCAGGCCCAAAGATTGCCATTAAAAGGATGTTTTATTTTTAGAAAGTATTCAAAAAGCATTTCAATATTTCGGGACATTCGCATGAGATAGCACCTGCCCAGCAAACATCAACAGGTTTTCAGCAGAAAAAAAAGGGACAAGCCAATTGGGAATGCCTACTCTCTCTATCTTTCCCTCTCTCTTTCCCTATCTCTTTCTCTCATAGACGTGCAGCATGAAACATGGACCCTCTGAAAAGACAATTCAAGATTCTGCAGCAAGATTTGTATGTTGATGTGGATAAAGAGGGCCTCAAATGTATATTTATAATGTATGGAAGCCTACAATATCAGTATACAAGTCTAGAAATAGTGGTCTTATTACAGGCTAGCTGTGACATCACTGTTTACGAGGAGAGGTAATTAATGACGGGCCCATTGGTCAGCACTCACCCTCGAAAACTAGTAAGACAAGATAGCTGCACCACGCAAGGACAGAGTGCAGGATTCACATACTCCGGCAAGGATCAATAATCAGGACTCAGTAAATTGGCAAAGGGAAGTCTGTTTAATGATACATACATCAGCTTATGGAAATCAGCAGCATCACGAACACCTGCCTCACCCCGACTTCCTCGAACTTCAGTACAACAGCCTCTTTTATGGGCAAACTTCGTCATCATCGACGTCTAATTCTACAAAAAATCATCATGCAATACAATTGGTTGGGAAAGGTAACTTAAGTATAGGCGCTATAACTGTATATCGAAATAATGCAAGTGGATTGGATAACTCTTATCGGGTGGGCGTCTACGCCCTTCCCTCTACACCACACGTGATTGACATCACTACAAGTACGACGTCTCATTGGTTACAATGTCTATAGGACCCTAGATTACAGGGTCCCTTGTGATTGGGCAAGTTACACCCCTAAACAGAAATCTTCACTTTAATTAGCAGCATGCAGAATAGACACCCAGGTGCCTAGTGTCCCAAGCCAAGATTCACACTTCCTCCTTTCCATCAATCAGTGTTTTAGGGCTATGTGTCAATTAGTTGGCTGGGTATGGCCTCGGATCTGTAGTCTCTTATCAGGAAAAGTTATGGCATCCTCGGATTCTGGATGACATCAGCCGGTGGTACATCTTCGCGCCTGTCTGGTCACGTGTTGGTCCACCGTGAATCTGCTTTAGTTTTCCATCTTTTCGTGTATTTAATTCTGTGTTCACTGGCCTCCTGCATGGGCCTCTCTTATCTTGACCTTCACGGGCAGGCTGGCATGCTCTGAAGCTGGAGTCTCGTGAGCTCATGCTCACCTCCCTTCTCTGGTTGACCTGGATTTCCTCGACATGAGCCATCCTTTGTTAAGTTTTGATCCCGCTCCTTTCCTCAGCTTGGGCCTGGATATGAAGCTTGGCCAGTCAGGCCTTGGCCACCTGGGAGTACTTCTGTTTATACAAAATGGAGTTGCACGTGTACATTGTGCTGTATTGAGGTAGATGTATATAGTCGGCGCTTGCCGTTCTAACTTCTACTAAGCATTGCAAGCAGAATCGATTACTTGGAATCTTGTGTTTCAATCTTATTTGCACACGTTCAATAAGGCAGTTGCTTCCATCTTGTCTCATGGCACCATTTTCATACGTTTTTCACAGTGTCTCTCCCCTTTGTCCTTTACAATTATCCTCGCAGTTGTCAGGACTGGCATGCATGCTTTCAGTACTCCTTCAGTTCGTTCTTGGAGCTGCTCTGGTCCTTGTTTCATCTCCACTGGCCTTCCATTATGGCTTTTGGAGTCTCTTCATGGACCGTGTGTAGGCATTCCTCCTTGTTCCGTATCAACGGTTGGTATGGTTGTCTGATTGGGTACCGTGCTGCCCAGGGTTTCCTAATTATGGGCATTTCAACAGGTATTGATCTTCTAATGTACACAGGGCAGAGGCCCAGTGCAGCCCTTTGTTGGTTCAGCTGCTCCTCGTACGTCACATACCTTGGTGAGTACTTTACTGGCACCTCGAAGCGAGAGACAGGGGTGCAGGCAACGTCTAGGGTCTCCTCTACACTCCCCCCTCTGGTCGGTTCATCGGCCACTCCTGCTTCCTCCTTTATATTCAGTTTCTTTGATTCCTCAGCTTCTTGTTCATCGTCTCCTGGGTTTACACAAGATGACGTGAATGTATGCAATTTGGGTGTCCATATCTTTATCACTCTTTTCAAACTTCCTGCTGTTCTCACATGCTCATCTTTGTTCCAGGTCATCAATTGGCATTGTCATTTGGACTGCAGTAAATCCATTTGCCTTCATACCTTCTTCGTTTCTTGGGATAAGTGAATTTTGATCCCTCTGGTGCAAATTCACTGGCCTTCACGAAGTCCTTTATCTCCTCATCTGTCAGGTCTCTCTGCTTCCAGCCTGGTTCGACATCGACCATAATTTTCATCCCGATGGCCTTCTTTGCAGTTTTCTGGCACTGTGTGATGATTATCTTGATAACACAGAATCCTAGCAGCACCATTGCTAGCAAGGCTCCCAGAAACTTGAATATATCGTCCATCCATTGCGGGACCCACGAGTATAGGTTCCCAAACCAACTGTCATCATCCACTTCATCCGTTTCATCAGTCATCCGGTTTTTTAAGTTGTCAACATGCTTATGGCCTCTGTGAGGGTTCCATTTTCCTCATCATGCGATGGTACAAATGTGCAACATGATTCTCCAATTTTTGCACAAACACCTCCATCCATTGCTGTGATCATGTCAAGCACATATCTGTTCTGGAGGGTCATCAGTCTAACCGCTCTCAGCTCTTCTTTGATCGCATTGAATCCTTCTATTGTGGTGTTGATGGTCTGCAGTAACTCCCATCTAGTTATCTGCAACCATTTAGCATTCACTCCAATTTGGATGTGTGGCAGGAGCATTGTGGTGAATACTGTTGAAGCGAGGCTGAACAGCCTATGTTCGTATGGAATTGCATAGAATGCTTCTTCTGATTTGGCAGAAAAGTAATTTTCTCTCTTCATTCTGGATATCAGCTCTACGGATCTCCTCCTTCTTAGATGAGCATCTGCTTTCGGGAAGCTGTCCAGATTCAGCTCCTTTTTTGGAATCACCAGTGCGGGAACATGATCATTGACCAATGTACATATGCCCCCCCAATTTTTTGGCAATCTTATGTATGCTTTGGATCCACATGCCCAATAGTGGTCCATCAGAACTGCGGTTCCTTGTGCCATTCCTGGTGTCTATATTCATCCACAGTTTTGATTCTCCCCCATTTTCCTTGTGCCATTACTTCTGAAGCACAGTTTCGGGTGCTCCAACGGTACTATTTGCAGGGGCCCTCCCCTGTCTTCGACCCATGTTAACAGTTTCACCAACTTCAGCCAGAGAGGTTTACATAACCTAGTTGAGTTTTCTATTGCTTCCTTGCAGGCTCCAAGGACCATCCAAGCTCGGCAGATTACGACTCCTTTCTCCCATCTGTTAGGGGAAACTACTGATCCCCAGATCTGCATTTGTCCCCGATTCCTCCATATTTGAGCTTCTTCTGCCGTTTTTCCTTGGACGTTCAGTCTTGAGTTTATTTCCCACCTTATTCCTGATCCTTTTCATATCTAATAACGTGATTCTTGGTGTGCACCCTGTTTCTTGTTTTGATGTCCTGGACAAACCCGTCTTCATCAGGGTAGTCCTTTTCGTTGGCCCATATCAACAAGGCATCTCTTCCCATGAATTGTCCTCTGGTTTTGCACATAGCTATGTGTGACATACAGTGTGCTGTGGGGACATCTACTTCTACAGCCACGAAGATCTTGGACTTTCCCATGCTGTATGGCAGGAGTACACAGACGAAACATTCTCCTTCTGATTGCCTTCGTCCAACTTCCCTCATGTGCTGGTACCATATGTTGTTTCCAAGATGGGCTGTGCTGTCCAAGTAGTCATTTAGTTCATTATCGTTTTCATATGGATTTCTCTTGATCCTTAGTGTTTTTCTCTAGTTAGCTATCACAATGTCTCTGAATGCATCCGTACTGCTCTTCCGTTCCGGCAGGCTCTCGGGTATTATCTTTCAAGGGGCAGGTTTCATTTCCTGCCCTGCAATACTATGGGGAGGTCTTGTGTTTCTTCTCCTTCCCTCGTGCATTCTCTTGTAGACCTCCTTCCACATGTGGCTCATCATCCTTCCAACATGTGATGGTGTCGTAAGCTCGTCGTTATTTCTGATGTTGGAGCAGGTGTGCTCGTTATCACAGTTGGTGCAGTATTCTTGCTCAGCTCCTCATGTAGTTTCTTTTCTCTTAGTATGAGCGGAAACACATACTTGACTACCGCATGTGTCTTCCCCATGGGTTCTTTTGTGGCCTCCTCTGTTCTCTTGAGGGATTTTGTCATGCCATCTATGTCTTGTTGCTCGCTTGGTTCTCTGTTCTCTGGAGCTGTTCGTTTCACAGGTATCTTTTTGTTTTCTGTCGGTTCGGCCTGGGGTCTCACAGCCATTGACACTTGCCCTTGCTCGTGTGCACTCTGTGTGTGGGTGCGTGCTGTCGACAGTGCTATGTTATCATTCATTCTGTGCTGACCCTGTCTCCAGCTTTTCTCGTCATTCATAATTTCAGGTGCATCCATATCACTGCTAATTAAATTCAACTGTAAATCATTTGCTTTATCATCAATTTTTCTTGGAACAGGGATGACAATATAAGGTCTGGGTGCCTTTGTGGGGCCCAGACGCTCATTACCTGGTGGATGCACGGACATTGAGATGCTTCGTGCACCAATAAAAAAATACTACAATAATCACTATACATATACATATGATTGCCTTGAAGGACAGTTTGCAGCACCTCCTTCCAGGAAAGCGGGGGCGCCCATCCACTGGTGGCACAACTAAATTACTGTTTTGGGCCCCCATCTCGAACAAGTCCATAGTCAATAGTTTATTTCTTTTCTTATCTTGATTTCGTCACTTAAAAGTTCAGCAAACACTAAAGTGACGGGTGCAGTTTAATGTCCCCCCTCTTGCAAGTGATGACGGAAGTCTCTAGTTATGGAGTAAAGATCCTTTGCTAGACTATGGAAAAGGTTAGACTACCGTTTTTAGCACATCACATTCTTCCTGCATTTGTGTATACAACGCATTCCCAGGGCACCTTCCCAATTCGTTTTGGCCCTGAGGACATGCAGGAATTTGTTCGCAATGACACCATAAAAAATTGCTTCGTTACACATCACGCATAGATAAACCATTGAAAAAATAAAAACAAAAATAAAAATAAAAGTGAACATATGAGGAGGTAGGAAGAAATAAGAAAAAGGTTGAAAACGGTAAACAAGGCAATGAAGTTCATATCACTGTTCCCTTCGCTTGGTCGTTCGAGGTCGAGTTGAGGAACAGTCTCTCTCTTCCCCATTTACTCCACTGCGGAATGATAATGCACAAAATAGGGAAAAATAAGAAAAATAGGAAAAGAAGTTCACAATGTAGTTATCCCCTTTCGATCCGTTCTACGTTGGAAGCATGAAGAACTGTGTCTTTGTTTCCTTGCTCTGCCCCCGGCTGGGGATTCTAAAGGGTTTTATCTTGGATCTCTCCTTTCTAAGGCTCGCCTCAGCAGCGGATGTCCATAATTGCTTCTTAATTGTGATGCAATAGCTCTTAGGAGCCTGTTTAGTTGGGCATTCTTTGCTGGATAATTAAGAAAAGTGGGCACATCAATGTTGCAGGGTCTGCCCACTAGTTCTGGAAAGTTTTCAATGAGATGAAAGAAAACGCGAAAAGTGTACCGACTGTCTTCCGGTGTTAATGACATTTGTCTGGTTCTTTGGCTCTAGAGTCACAGGCCTTCTTTCGCAGTGTGCTTTCAGTTGTTTTTTTTTTTTCCTCTTCGATCTGTCCCTCATCGGCTAGTCTCACTGAAATCTCCTCAGGAATTTTCGCTGGAAATCGGACAGCTCCACCTGGAGCATGATGCCTTGGAGGAGTGTGCCAATGTGTGGGATGTTGGCCGGATTACTAAGAAAGGTGATGACGTCCACATCTGCAGGTCTCCCCACCATTTCCGGATAGTCTGTGACCAATCGAAGCAAAATGTTGTGTGGCAGCCGTGTATCTTCAGGTGATAGGGACATTTGCCTCGTTTGCTGGGTCCTCATCACAGCCCCTTCTTTTGATGCAAACAAGTTTTGCACTTTCCTGCGTGACTTGCAGCCACGTGGTTCAGCTTGTACCACACTTGGTTGCGGAAGTCATTGTTTTTTGGATCTCTAATGAATGTCAATGTATCTGCAGTTCTCCTGATAAATCCTGGACATTCTTCGATGATGCAGAACAACAATGATTACTTGAGGCGGGAGCATTGGTCTGTGAGTCACTGTGCTCGGGCAACTCGACGAAGACCTTTGCGATGACAGTCAATAGTTGCCAGATTACCTTCTTGTTTGCAGGGTCTTGAATGAATTCAGTAACGCTGGCTTCTCTGCCTATAAGTGACGGATAGGACAATACAACTAGTTGAAAATAGGTGAGCACATAACACTTGAGGCTTCTGCTGGGACGAACCATGTGATCGTGAACAAAGTCTTTATGCTGGGTCCTTCAGGATAACAGTTTCAGTTCTCAGGAATGTCCGGTTCTGTTGCTTACCAGAGTCTTAGGCTTATGAATGCTTTGTGCGGTTTTAAATGTTCATGAGATTAACGCTTTTGCTGATATGAGTACGTGATTTTCTTCCTTTACCCTGCACCTTTGGCTGCACAGAGTGTTTGCTTGCTTACTATTCTCTCTTTTAGTGTATACGAAAAAGTTCAGTCGCAGGCGCAATTTTCACAATAGTTCTTTTGTTGGCTATACTGACTTGTTCGTGTAATTGTTCTTTTGACATGTTTCATTTGGCTCGAGGAAATGTCTTGTTTTACGAGTCTCACTTTCCTAACGTTCTCGTTACTTGTCTGCTCATGCGTCCTTCTTCCTCGCCATAGATCTTGTCTGCACGTGCTGAGGTTCTTCCTCCTTATCTAAAGGTTCTTCGTCACTGGGTGCAGCGAGTGCCCTCTCCTATGAATAGCTTGATGTCGTCATGAAAATCCAGGCTCTTCGGCCCACGAGCTTGACAGCGGACGGGGTGCAGTCCTCTATGATGAAGGGGCCGTTAAACCTCGGTTCATCCCATTTCTTTCTCGTAAAGTTTTTCACTAGAACTCTGTCTCCAGGGAAGACAAGGGGTGCACCAAGGCTGAGAGCTGCGCCTGCATCAGCATTGTCTGTTGTGGTTTGTGCTGTGCTGTCCCCTTTCTGCTGTCGCTGCAGCTGGCCTGAAATGATAGAGGTGCTGGCTGTGAGGCAGTCTAGGTACGCTTTCATCTCATCTCCCAGAACCTCCGTAGTTGACTGGGCATCACATCTAGCTCTGTCTCGGGGGGTAAAAGGGGTCCTCATCCTTCTCTCAGTGACTATTTCGTGTGACATAAGATGATGGTCAGAGCCTGGTTGGTTCCGAAGCGCATACAATGCCAGTCGTAGGCAGTGCATCCATCCTTTCTTAATGTGAGTTTCAACTTGGCTATCCTTTCCTTAAGCAAGCCGTTTATTCGTTCACATATCCCATTTACCTCTGGGTGATACGCCGACGAAAATGTATGCCTTATACCCAGCAACAAGCTAATCTGTTCGAACACTGCATTCACGAAATGAGGCCCATTGTCTGATCTCATAACCTCATACACCCCCCATCTAGGGAAGACCTCTCTCACCAGGAATTTAGCAGCACAGGCAGCATTAGGGTGTGTACAGGGACCTGCTTCTACCCACCTTGAGAAGGGACACACCACCACAAGTAAATACCTGTACCCATTACACACGTGGATCATATCGACATAATCGATGTGCAGGTACTGGAAAGGTCCATTTGGTCTAGGGATGACTCCTCTCACTACCTTTAATGTGTGCCCAGAGGTGAATTTTTGGCAGATAATGCAATTTACCATAAAGAATGCCACATGCTCTGCTAAATTCGGTATAATCCAGTCTTCGGCGAGTGTTGCAGCAAGATTTTCTCTCAACAGGTGTAAAGGGTAGTGGGGCTGTTCTAGAGCTACCTTTAGAAGGGCGACAGGCATTACTGGTTTACCAGTGCTGTCTTGCCTCCACAATCCGTCTGAGGGGTTTAAAGAACACCCTAGATGCTTCCATACATTTTTCTCCTCCTGTGGTGCCTCCCCCGGAGCTCCATTAACTGTGACTGCCCCATATTGTTATAAGCTTCTGGTGTGGCTCGTGCAACCATCATTCTTTCATGGGTACGTGCCACCTCCAGGTCCATGATTGTTTCAGTTTTGAATGCCATACGTTTGGCTTCCGTGTCTGCTTCGTGATTTCCACGTGACATGAAATCTGTCCCTTTGGTATGAGCAGCGCATTTCACAACCGCTATGCCCACTGGGAGCTATAGTGTTTTGATCAGCCTGTCCAATAAGGCTGCGTGTTGCACTGGCGTGCAGTCTGCTCGGAGGTAGCCCACCCTTTCCCAGCGTGCTAATCCTGCCTGTACTGTCGACGTCACATAGGCGTAGTCGCTGTACACTGTTACTTCCTGGTCTGCAAGGTTCTCAATGGCGAGTATCATTGCCACTAGCTCTGCAGCCTGTGCTGAATAATCAGATGGTTTTCATGCACTGACAAGTACTTGGAACTCTCCATTTGCCATATGTTTGATTACAGCCACGCCTGTATACCTTTGTCTATCTTCTTGGTCGATTCTCGAAGACCCGTCAATAAAGACTATCTCTCCACCTGCCAGGGCATTTTCCTTTACCCTGGGGATTTCATCATAAAATTCCTCATAGTTCGCAAAGTCATGAATAGGTTCTCCCTCTGTGACTGGCTCAGCTATAAACATAGCAGGGTTCACAGTTTTACATCGCACTATTTTGATCGATGGATTAGAGATAATCACCTCGTAGGCTGATGCTCTCTGAGAAGTCAGCGTGCCCTTTGGCTTTTCCAGTATGGTGCTCAACATATAGTGTCATGGAGCACCCCATCACAATGGATGATGCCTTCTTAATGGCAAACGCGGCGGCAGCTAGATTTTGTTCGCATGGGAAGTGGCCCTTCCTTACTGGGTCCAAACTCCCGCTGTAATATGCTAGGGGTTTATATCCCAATGAGGTTCGCTGCGCGAGCACTGCCGTCATAAAGTTGCCATCAGTATGAGAAAACAAATAGAATTCCTCAGCATAATTAGGACTCCCGAGAACTGGGGCCTTACAAATTGCCCCCTTGAGTTCAGTAAACCCCTTCTCCATATCTTCATTCCATTACATTTCTTCCCCCGTCGCCTGGGCCTTATTAAGGGCCTCCAACAAGTGCTTGGTATATGAGCTGTAGTCGAAGACCCATGCTCTGACATAGTTGCACAGGCCTAAGAAGCTTTGCATTTGTTTTATTGTGCGCGGCTTGGCTGTGTTCATGATAGCCTCGGCCCTTTCTGGGGTTACCTTTTTCCCCTCATGTGAGATCAGTTGCCCTATGTACAACACCTCCCGATGGCAGTACTGCAACTTGTCCTTGTCCACTTTGTATCCCTTCTCAGCCAGTATAGTTAATAGCTGGACTGAGTCATGTCAGCATTGCTCTTCAGTGATGCTGCAGATTAGAATGTCATCTACATACTGCAAAACAACACTGTCCACCGCAATATTGCTTAGGTCAATTTGCAGGACTCTGTTGAAAATCGATGGAGACTCACAATACCCATGTGACAGCCTAGTACTTTTCAGGCGCATTTGTCTGAAAGTAAATGAGGTCAGGTCTTGTGAGTCACAGTGCAATGGAATCGAGAAGAATGCATTTTTCAAATCGATCACTGTGAAGCATTTTGCCTCAGTAGGTATGTTGCACAAAATTGTGGATGGATTCGGGACTAAAGGGAACTCGGCTTTGACTATGTTGTTTAGGGCTCGTAAATCCTGGATTAAACGCCAGGACCCTCCCTTTGATTTCTTGACAGGATAAATCACTGTGTTGCAGGGTGATTCCGATGTCACTAGAATGCCCTGCTCCATCATGGCGGAGATTGTCTTTGCAATCCCTTCATCCGCTTCTCTGGACATGGGATATTGTCGTGCCCGTAGCAGAATTGCTCCTGGTTTCAATTTAATTTTTACTTTGCCGGCTCCCTTTAGTCCTACGTCCTAGGGCCCTGTAGTCCATACTTTGGCCGGCACTAGGGCCATGTCGTTATCAAAGTACTCTGGGCGTACTAACGCTAACATCATTCTCTGTGGTACCTCTCGCCTAATCATTTTGACCCAAAATATGAGACTCACTTGCACCCGTGTCTCTTCTAGGTCAGGGTGTTCTTCGAACAGATCGTCATCAGTGACGTCAGTCACTCGATACCCTTCGATGGCGACAATCGCACACCAAGGTCTATCCTCATCGTCACATCCTTCAATCAATACTACCTTTCCTCGCACCATGGCGGATTTTATCATTAAGGGAAACACCTGTCCCTTCTCTTCGTGCATGGGTAGTCTTGGCCTCATCAGGGGTTCTCATAGTCTTGTCTGCGAGGCCTGGCAATCCTGCCATGAGCACTCGTACTCCATATGCGAAAACCTCTGGTTCCAACGGTACAGCTCTCATGGCTGCACGTCCAGAGTATGCTCTGATCAATTCGCATACGTTTGAATAATGCATTCCTGGGGTGGAGCACACTATGCCATCCTCAGTGAACGAGATGGTCATATTCAACTTCGTCATCAAATCCCGACCCATGATATTCACCGGGGACTGACGCAAATACAATAAAGGTACATTCATGTCACACTCTCCCACTGAGACTGGGAGTGCATCAGTAAGGGAACTCTGCTATGAGCTCCAGTAAAACTCTGAGTGTCTATTGCCTCGCCAGACAAGGAAAACTTGCCTTCCCATATGCACGAGCGCGTTGCACCTGTGTCAACTAAGAAGGAATATTCTTTCCCCCCTATCTTACCCTAGGTTCCCTGTTAGGGTCTGGTGTCACTGATAGGATAGAACACATCAGAGATCCCTGTGAGCAGTCCTATTTCATGTATAGGTTCGGTCCACTGTATACCTGTGGGTTTCCCTCACTAGTGTTAGTGCTCTGAGCCACTTGCGTCAGTGTCTGCTGGGGTTGTCCCTGTGGTACATTCCCCATGTTCAGTGGTTGGACCACTTGCTGTGCACCTTGCTGCAAGCCAGCTGCCTGTTGCTGCACGGTATAGTTTTGGGCATTGCCCTGTTGTAGGGTAGCAGGTTGATTCATCGTGCCTGCCTCCATCCCTTGATTGTTCTGCCACATGCCTTGGCTTCTGCACATGAGTGCCACATGTCCTGTCACTCCACACAGCCAACACACTGGTGGTGGTCGGGCCATCTGTCCATCTGGCATAGCTGGACTGCCCATTGGTGCGCTCTGGATACCACCTTGAACATTTTGAAAACCTCCTTGGTTACCTCTAAAGCCTCCCTGATTACTCTGCCATCCTCTTCCTCCAAATCCCCTTCCTCTCGGATAATATCCCGTGTTACCCTGATTGTTTTGTGGCGGGTTAGTGGCACATTGCGCACTCGAATCGGCTGGGCTTGTTAGCATGGCTCCCTCAAGCGCATACTTCAAGAGCTTCCTTTGCACTAGCTTTGCCTCTTCTCTCTTACGCGTTGCCTCTTTCTTTCGATTCTATTCTTGCAACAGCCTACAATAATGGGCAATTGTCAACTGGATTTCGGCCCACGGTTTACCTTCTATTCCTGCCAAATTTTTTTGTTGTTTTTGCACCGGTTCTGGTAGCCCTTGGCACAGTATATGATAGAATACAGGGGTAGATTTCGTCCAAGACTCATGCGTTTCAAGCACCCATGCGTCTTGAAAATTCTGGATATAAAGCAACGGATCCTCCGACTCCTTCATTTTTCGAGTCATTATAGCTCCGTTATCAGATGTGTCTGGATATAGCGTACGTAGCGCTTTTCATACTGCTGCTTTACAGTTATTAAACAGTGCTCCGTCATGAGAGTTGTTAGTTATGGTTACCCTAGGGTAGCCTGCCCTTTTCCACACATTGTCTGCTCTTTCTCCGAGTATAGCAATTAGGAGACCCTTGATGTCCCCTATGGCTAGAGTGACACCCTCTGTCATTTTCTCTAACTCATGTATCCACTTCCCAGCCACCGACGTCAGCATGGGAAGTTTATTTTTAAGATTCTCGTGGTCCATGTGCGGCCAAGGAATATACTGCGGTCTTGCTCCCCCTTTCTCTAATAGCGGGAATTGGAATGTGCGGTCCTCTCTATCTTTCTGGTCTTTTGCCAGGGTGGCGTTTCCGCCTTGGCGCCTGCCTGGTAATGCTCTTAGCCTGTCTGCATAGGCTGGGGCTGACGCCCCCCTCTGACCATGGGGTGTCTCTTTGTGTCGGCTGGACTGTCCAGCAGACTTCGGTGTCCTACTTGTGGACCCGCTAGCATCTGACCATTGTACCTCTCGGTTCCCTGGGTGCTGCTTTTCGCACCGTTTGCCTTCGTCATACACAGTTTCTTCCGTTTCCCCTCCGGAGTCAGACTCTGAATACTCCCAGTTCACACAGCTTCTTGTATCATCTTCGTTCTGCTCGACTTCGAGTCTATCTAGGGAATGTCCCCTACTCCCACTACTTTGGGTGACATCCTCAGTGTCATATAACTGAGTGCTCTCTAAGCACTCATATTCCCTTCCCTCTTGGGAGATTCGTTCCAGACCCATTTCATCATATATTTTATCAATCGCTTCCCCGATGCTTCTGGTGTCGAAGTCATCATCAATAATTGTCCCGCTTGTACCTGGTACTGCATCATTTGCTGGAAAGAACTCTTCTATGTCTTCACAGGCTACAATAGGATTGGGTTTTTTCACTTCCCGCTACAAATATTCTAAATCTCGCACCCTTTGCCTGCGCTTATGCTCTGCTTACTCATCCATTTCTCTTCGCTTCTTCGCCTCCTCTCTAGCCTTATCTACTTCCCTCATCCGTTTGTTTCTACGTTCTTTTACCCTTCTACTTTCCTCATCTTCTCTCTTCTTCACTTTCCTTTGGTGCACCCCCCTTTCTTCCTCGAACTTTAGCATGTTCTGCCTGTACTTTACATAGGCAGCGCATTGTGTGCGACTGAGCGGTATTCCTTTCTCTTCGCGATATAGTTTGTCTCGCCTCAACCTATCCTTTTTTCTTGCCCTCTCGTCTCTCATAGCCATTTCTTTCTTCCTTTCCTTACTTTGCGCCTCAACAGACCGTTCACTCGGCCTTGCGTCATCACTTCCTTTTCCATCTAATTTCAATAGTATCTGCCCTCCCATCCATTCGTCCTTTGCAAATGTTACCTCATCGGTTCCTTTCCGCTTCTTTCCCTCTCTCTCTCTATCGAGAGGTGCACTCGTTTGTGCCTGGTCCTTTCTTTCTTCATCTCGACCTCTCTTTGTCCCACGGGATTGTGGAGGCCAAGTCAATTTCATGTTCCTTCTCTTTCTTCTTGTCACTGCTACACGCAGGTGACTCGTATGCAGGGTTGCTATAACCTGTGGCTGCCTTAAGTTTTCGTAGTGGGTAAAGGCCTTCCGAAATACTTCCCTCAACAACTGGTTCCGGCTGGGCAGGTGGCGCGATAGGCGCCTCACCCCCCTTCGTACATACATTTAATATCCAGTCTGCGGGAGGTTCTTCTTCCTTTACTTGTTCAAACATTTTCCAAAGCTCGAGAACGGCAAGGCGTTTCTCGAGTTTCTTCCGGCTATATGTGGCATGTAGGAACGTGGTCATGTGCTGTAAGACAGCCTTAGACAATGACCCATTCTGGGGCCACAGCATAAACATTTTATTTGCCGTGCCCTTAACCCACTCCTGGCTGTATTTCTTCAGCTTTGCTGCATGTTTTGGCAATTGCTTGCGCAAGTGTGCAAGTGGGGTAACTTCTTCCATTCTTAGTTTTGTCACCAACAATGATCACACAGTGTTTCAACTTTACACTATTATGAGCTAGCACCACATACGTAAGCTCCAATCCAACTTTTCCGCAAACTTTTTACACCAACAGTTTTACTCGAGACACATCAATTCAGTGGCGATTCCCCCTCATTTACAGAATCGCGGAAACCAAAATGCATTGCCATCATTTAATATCACAATAATTCCACATTCAGCATACACAGAACATGTAGGACAGACGCTTGACAGACTAGACAGACACCAGCTGGTCATACATATACCTGCCTTTTAATTAATACCCCGACATGGGATTTGAACTACCCCTTTATGATGTCTTTAAACGTCATCGTAGCCTAGCATCCCCCTCTCTGTGGGCTCTGGGTTCAAGTTCCTTCTGACCACTCTTTAAAGCGCAGGAACAAGGCGAATTTACAGTTTTCTCTCGGGTGCCCACCCGGTATACCTTACAGTTTTTAATCTCGAGTGCCCCCCCGGTATTCCTTACAGTTTTTAGTCTGGGGTGCCCCCCCCGGTATTCCTTACAGTTTTTTAGTCTCGGGTGCCCCCCCGGTATTCCTTACAGTTTTTAGTCTCGGGTGCTCCCCCCGGTATTCCTTACAGTTTTTAGTCTCGGGTGCCCCCCCGGTATTCCTCACCTCAGTTCCTTCCGGTGACCAGGTCTTTTACCCCCTATATATATATATACAGTCTTTTCTGCTTCTAGCTGTATTATTTTTTCTCCGCCACCCACCGTTACCTCTCCCTTCTTACTCTAAGGCCTATAAGACATTTGCCAGGGTAATGAGTTTCATTGTTTCACTCACAGATCGCCTCTTTTCCTCTCTGGAACTTCAGGATCACTGCCCCTTCCTCTTCCTGCTTTTAAGGTTTTTCGTCCGATTCGCTGCCCGTGGGAATTAGATGGGTTATGCTTGGAAAGGCGGGTTTCTTCGGACCCACTGCAGATTTTTTGGGAATGATTACACTATCATTGTCCACGGGGAGCTTCTCAGCCTACTCAGCCGGAATGGCGAAAGGACTTGTGATGTAACCGAAGGCCCAGAGTTACTTTGTGCCGTCGGTTTAAAGTTGTCTTATAACTATATTAATCGATTATCAATAATCGATGGTCGTAACCATCCTCACGCTACCAAGTGTTTACGAGGAGAGATAATTACTGACGGGCCCATTGGTCAGCACTCACCCTCGAAAACTAGTAATACAAGATAGCTGCACCATGCGAGGACAGAGTGCAGGATTCACATACTCCCGCAAGGATCAATAATCAGGACTCAGTAAATTGGCAAAGGGAAGTCCGTTTAATGATGCATACATCAGCTTATGGAAATCAGCAGCATCACGAACACCTGCCTCACCCCGACTTCCTCGAACTTCAGTACAACAGCCTCTGTTATGGGCAAACTTCGTCATCATCGACGTCTAATTCTACAAAAAATCATCATGCAATACAATTGGTTGGGAAAGGTAACTTAAGTATAAGCGCTATAACTGTATATGGAAATAATGCAAGTGGATTGGATAACTCTTATCGGGTGGGCGTCTGCGCCCTTCCCTCTACACCACACGTGATTGACGTCACTACAAGTACGACGTCTCATTGGTTACAATGTCTATAGGACCCTAGATCACATGGTCCCTTGTGATTGGGCAAGTTCCACCCCTAAACATAATTCTTCACTTTAATTAGCAGCATGCAGAATAGACACCAAGGTGCCTAGTGTCCCAAGATTCACCCTTCCTCCTTTACATCAATCTGTGTTTTAGGGCTATGTGTCAATTAGTTGGCTGGGTATGGCCTCGGATCGGTAGTCTCTTATCAGGAAAAGTTATGGCATCCTCGGGTTCTGGATGACATCAGGCGGTGGTACATCTTCGCGCCTGTCTGGTCACGTGTTGGTCCACAGTGAATCTGCTTTAGTTTTCCATCTTTTCGTGTATTTAATTCTGTGTTCGCTTGGCCTCCTGCATGGGCCTCTCTTATCTTGACATTCATGGGCGGGCTGGCATGCTCTGAAGCTGGAGTCTCGTGAGCTCATGCTCACTTCCCTTCTCTGGTTGACCTCGATTTCCCCGGCATGGGCCATCCTTTGTTAAGTTTCGATCCCGTTCCTTTCCTCAGCTTGGGCCTGGATATGAAACTTGGCCAGTCAGGCCTTGGCCGCCTGGGAGAACTTCTGTTTATGCAAAATGGAGTCGCACGTGTACATTGTGCTGTATTGAGGTAGATGTATATAGTCGGCGCTTGCCGTTCTAACTTCTACTAAGCATTGCAAGCAGAATCGATTACTTGGCATCTTGTTTTCAAGCTTATTTACACACGTTCAATAAGGTGGTTGCTTCCATCTTGTCTCATGGCACCATTCTCATACATTTTTCACAGTGTTTCTGCACTTTGTCCTTTACAATTATCCTTGCAGTTGTCAGGACTGGCATTCATGCTTTCAGTACTCCTTCAGTTCGTTCTTGGAGCTGCTCTGGTCCTTGTTTCATCTCCACTGGCCTTCCATTATGGCTTTTGGAGTCTCTTCATGGACCTTGTGTAGGCATTCCTCCTCGTTCCGTATCAACGGCTGGTATGGTTGTCTGATTGGGTACCGTGCTGACCAGGGTTGCCTGGTTATGGACATTTCAACAGGTATTGATCTTCTAATGTACACAGGGCAGAGGCCCATTGCAGCCCTTTGTTGGTTCAGCTGCTCCACGTACGTCACATACCGTGGCAAGTACTTTACTGGCACCTCGAAGCAAGGGGCAGGGGTGCCGGCCACGTCTGGGGTCTCCTCTACATCACAACTGACCTGTAATAACAAATGACATCACAATCACTCTATTAGCTGTTACACTTCAGTGCATTGTGCCTGCTCCCTGAACCCACAGAGATCAGGATTCCAGCTGCCACTGCAGCATTTCATTTAAGCCGTTACGCACTTTTCAAATCCCTTGCTTGCAGAATTGTTTTCTATGACACTTCACAGATATTAATTACCAAGCAACTATTTATGGTAGAATGTTTAATTTGTGCACTGCTGGAGCTTAAGACATGCGAGCAAGAAGCTGCATGTTATTACTTATCTTAATTATTTATTTTTACATTTATAAAGCACACTAAACCCATAGGCTTCAAGGCGCTGTTACAGCCAGTTACACTTTAGTCTTGAGTGGACATGCAGGGCAAGGGGGAAGGGTTGGGGGAAAAGTGGGAGGGATGTATGGTCAGGCAGGGGCAAGACCTTAAGCGCAAAGTTAGTTGAAGAGCTATGTGTTCAGTGTTCTCCTGAGCACCCAGTATGATTGTTCTGCTCTCAGCGATGGCGGGCAAGCGTTCTAATGTTTAGCTGCAAAGGTAGAGAAGCTTGCCCTGCCTGCTCTGGATTTTTTTAATTTAGGAAGAAGCAGCCTGTTCATGTATGCCGATCTGAGCTATCTATCTGATTGGGCTCTGTTGAACTTCTGGGAGAGGTAGGGTGGGGCTGAGTCCTAGCGGCATCTGTGTGTGATGGAAAGAGTCTTGAAAATGATTCGCTCTCGAATAGAGAGCCAGTGGATCTCTTTCCTGGCACCGGAGATGCGCTCTCTTTTGGCAATGTTAAGGGCAGCCCTGATGGCATTGTTCTGGTTCACCTGCATCTTGCTGATGTTGTGTTGTGAGGTGCCTGCGAAGAGGGCATTGCAGCGGTCTAGCCTTGCCCCGGTGGTTGCTCTGGCGATGATAATGCGACTGTCACAGTACAGTTCAAAATGAAAGAGTTTACTCAATGTGTTTTATGAAAACATTGAAACTATTTTTCTGCAACGCTTTCAAAGCTGCATATCAACTTGTTTAAATCCAAAAAGGGTTCTGCATTCATTATATGGACCAGAACATTGTAGATCTCTTACATTAGATTGAGCAAGAGGTCAGGTATTATAGTGTGTGTGGCCATGTAGCATAAGTAATAAAATACCCCGAACCATATATTAAAGGAATAATATTGCAAGTCACCTCAAAGTTCCATGGCCTTATGAAGAAACTCGACCGTGACCTCCTTACTCTATTTGGTCATGGAACTACTCAGTGACATCCGAGAATCTTATAACGTACGGTATGGGGTATTGTATCCCACAGAGACATGTAGCAGTATTACAGAAATACACTTTTATTTTAGGGCCAATTTTCTAAAAAGTGTAAACTGCATGGACGTTACTCTCCTTCATTTCTCATCGTTATTCTCTTTTCATCATTTGCACTACAAAGGACAAAACACGTGTTAAACATGTCATGAACAGGTTATAAAGCTTTGTGTGCATTTCGTAGTGCGAAAGTGTAAATGCCTACCGCAGGTGCTATAACAGGCAGATTTCACAGCAATCAGTTGTTTTTCGCACACATCTTGAAACTGACATGCTCGGATATTGGCATTTAGTCAAGGGGAGCAGCGGCAATGATCGCGTTCTGCAGCGCCGCTGCATCAGAACAATTGATGACAATGCACAGGAACACACAGATAGATGTTTCATCAGGTGCAATCGCTCTTCACCTGCTTTCGGCACCTTGTTGTGAGCACTGGGGAATCAGAAAATGTGCTGCTTTGTGTTACTAGTGTTAAGTGGGAACCAGATTTGATTTATGCATAGTTCCTGGATCTCCTTGAAACGACTCCTATACTGCCAGGGCATTTGCTTGTGTGGCAACCACGTCTACTTTCAAGGCCCCCTCATATTGATTCCTGGCTGCCGGGCCTGCGGGGGCGGCTCGGAGGCTCGCATTGGCACAGTAGCGTGAACAAGGACGCCGCAGCCAGTTGGCCACTGGCCAGCGGACTCCAGGAGCACAAAAGCGAGACGCCTGGCCTCGCTCGAGTATGTGGTCTGGAGTGTGCCTAATTTGCACAGGAGCAGGTGTTCCTGCTCACAGCCTATTTATGGCCGTGCGATTAAAAATAGCGGCAAGTGTGAAGGGGGGGAGGGAGATGTGGTTCTTAGTATTTAAAGGTTAGAGGTCACGAGCCGGTCACTTGCACTAATTCCCTTTAAAGCAGCAGCATTATGTATTGGCCTGGCACAGCAGCCCCATCTAGGCTCCATTGTGACTCGCAATAAATCTTTTATAAGTATTGTAGCGCGAGGCAGTCGGCGTGTCTGCTGGCTCTATTTCGGTCACCGGAGCCCAGTGAAGCACTGCTCTGCAAGGAAAGGATGCCTTTGAACGCTGCTACGGCTGGGACAGAGACACTCGCGTCAGGCCTACCTATGAATTTGCAGAAAGAGTGGGGTGTAGTCAGTCAGGCGGTGCTTTAAGTGGGATACTAAATTGAAGGCGTGTCCTAAACAAGTGTGTGCGCCTAATGGGGTGGGCTGGTGTAAGCATAGGAGCTGGGGTGCACCTGCATTATTAGCTTTGGTGCCCACAGCCCACAAAAGGAGGGGCTTTGCACACCAAAGATGTGACACTAGTGCACCCTTGCTCTAAGAAGCAGCAGGCAGCCCTTTCATTCAAGGGCCGCTTGGTCAAAAACCATGGGCTCCTTAGGTGAAAGGTCTGTCTGTTGCTGATGACTCTTTACTCAGAAACAGGAGGAGGGTTGGATGGGCCGGCTCACCAATTGCTTCTGAGCAAAGAGTCATCAGGCAGCATGAAAGTCCATCGACCACCCATTAATGAGCCAGGCCCTCCAACTCTCCTCCTGTTTCTGAGTAAAGAGCCATCAGGCGATACTGTGCAGTCTAAACCGTGGTTGCACAGGCTGTCTGGAGGTGTCAGTACTTCGGCTTAGAAAATAAGAAAAGGCGATGCCTTTTTCTTTTTTTTTCTGATTCAAAGTGCTGGAGCCAGCAGGCAGCCTGTGTAACCGTGCAGTGCTTTGGTTACACAGGCTGCCTGAGGAGTCAGCCCGGCGTGACTAGTCGGGCTGGGCCTCGCCAGGGCCCTGGCTCGGGAGCACTTTCTGGAGATTGCCGGGGATTGGGCCCATGCACCCCCAGCTCACTTAAAGCCCTGCAGTCAGGTGTGCAGAGAGTACTAGCATGATCCAGCAGCTGGTCAGTATGAGATATCAGCCCAGTTTATAAAGTCCTGCCATATCCCCCACCCCCCAAACACAGACTACACTCTGAATAGCACTCTGGTCCGAAGACTAGCAAGGCAAAAGGACACATCTATACCCATTGCTGAAAGAAATGTGTTACAGCATGATGGCTTGGGGGCCATTTTATACAATTCAGTACTTGCATGCAGGGCACAGCCAAGGGTCGAACGGCTGTGCTGTTCGGTCCCCTCCATGCAATTCTCTTCATTCGAAAAATGGAGTGCAAAAGCCGGCACATTCACCTTTGCACCTTGATTTTTTGCATTCTGCTTTGTAAAAAGTGTAAATGGCGCTTAGAATGTATGCTTGGCAGACGGCATTCACAATCGATTCCGTCTGCCTTTACCAGGTTCTTGAAACAGGTGGTTTCCATAGAATCCACGTGGTTCGTGGCTGATTAAAAATCTCAGGGAGGCATAAAACCGCGGGCCTTTTTGGAGACAGGGGAGGAATTCCCAGCAGAGAAGATATTCCGCTTTCTAACGCTGCTCGACCTCCACATTTCATGAAAATCCACTGCTGGGTAAAACGGAGGTGTACACTGCCTACAGCTTCGTTGTACGCCTCACCTTTATACTCCCAGGCTTAAGGACGCCCATTATGACCTGATAATGCGTGAAGGCAGCTCTACGCATCAACAGCATTTTGAAAACCAACCGGTGGCCAGTCTTTCCATCGAAAAATGTTTCATTGAATTAAAATCCAGTGAAAATTATCCATTTAAATGCATTTCCATCGAAATGCATATTCATTGAATGAATTGCAATGGATATCCAACACAAACATACATTTAAAATAGATGCATGTTTGGGTTGGAAATTCAATGGGTTAAGAAAAGGATTCATTTTTGAAAATGGGGTTTGGGGGATAGGGGGGAGGACCCCTGGGGGTTGAGGGGGGGTTGCCCCCCCAATAAACAATAAATACCACAATTTACAGGGAGCTGTCCAGGGCTGAAATATATTAAAGATTTCAGCACTGGACAAGGGTTATATTTTTAAAATTGGGGTTGGAGGGTTTGGGGGGGGGGGCTGAGGGTTGAGGAGGGTTTGGGGAGACAATAAAAAATAAATAACACAAGTTACAGGGTGCTGTCCAGTGTCAAAATGATACATATCAGCACTGGACAGCTCCCTGTAACGTTATAATGTTATGCATGTTTCATCGAATTTCCATGCAAAAAATGTGAAGTGTTTATATAACGAAACCGTATTCGATGAAAGGGTTTCGATGCATAAACACATTGCACTTTATGTATGGCAATTCGATGGAACATTTTTCGTTGCATAACTTTCGATGCATTTTATGTTCAATGGAAAATCTTCGATGGAAAGACTAGTAACTAACCAGCCCATATTAACAATAGCTTCTGTTTTGAATTAGCGCTTTTAACATTGCTGCTGCTGCTTCGTGGGTCCGGTGCTACTATTACTCAATTTAATGTTACTCAGGAGGATGAAAATGTGTTAGTCCGGCTACAACATGTAACTGTGACCTGCAGCTCAAACAGAGCGCTAAATGTCTAACTCACTGAGCTATCTCCCTTGTGTATTAATATAAGCTGTAGCAATTTGGCCTGCTGGTAATTGAACATTTGTTTACAAGGGGGACCTTGGGGGGGCGGTGCTCAGAAAGTAAGTACCTGTAGATATTCTAATAAGACAAAGTTGTAAGGCAGCCCCAGGCTTGGAATGTAAAGGAGGGGTGTGGTATGACAGACAGTGATGCACCCCATAAGCAAGGGTGGGGTGCAGCACTGGTGATTTTAATGATTCAGGACAAGCAGGCATTTGCCCACTGACTTTAGTGGGCAGTTTGCCCATGCAAGCGAGCCTATACATGGCAAGGGGGGGCTGAAAAAGGGCCAATCAAATGCTCGTCTCTGTTATGCATGGCAAGTAGCTGGCGAGTGCATAGCCAATTGCCACATGGTGAGGATGCCCCGTCATGCGAGACGGCCCCGGTGGGCCCATTGGACAGCATGCAGCTCATGGCTGCACAGACCATGCAGACACAGGTCTCAGTGTGCAAGCAACTGCCGAGCGGAAGCCCGCTGAGCACCTTTATTGGTGCGGCCAAACATGCGTGAATGGAAGATAGCCCAGGGGCAACGTGCTGGTCTTGGAAGCAAGACCATGCAGAGCAACAAAGGTTCGAATCCCAGATCTGCCTTAGAAACCGACCAATAAAATAAATAAAAACAAACAATTCACACAATAATAGTAACCTCACGTGGCATGCGTTACAGTGACCATTACAGTGAGACCGCTACAACTCACACTGCACTTGTGGGTCATTTTAAAACATACAGGGCCTCATTACGACCCTGGCGGAATGGGTTAAATGGCGCCGTAAAAGGCTGCAGCGCCGTTCAACCCGTTCCGCCACATTACGAGGTCCCCTCGCGGGACACGTTAAGCACGCCTGGGAAAACCAGGCGTGCATACCGGGTCCCGCGAGGGAGCAAACAACGGGCCATCTCGTAATGGCCCGTTGTTTACTCCCTTTCCCATTCCCATTCAGCCCACTGGGGGCTGAAATGGGAATGGGGATGAACCCCGTGTCCGTGTCCTCGAGTGAGGAATTACCGAGCCATCGAACTCAGAATGGTCTGGTAAGTCCTCATTCCGAGGACACGGACACGGATGCGGTTTTGCCGGCAGCCATGCCGCCAATAGCGGCATGGCTACCGGCATACCTCGTAATGAGGCCCACAGACTCTTTGTAGGGGGTCCACTACTAAACTCAGTGTGCCGCATTACGAGTTTGGAGGTAGCCATGCTGTTTATACCGGCATGGCTACCCCCAAACTCGGGACTGGGTCCTGCAAAATGGGAATAACCGGGCCATTCCGACCTTTGCGGGCCCGGTAATTCCCATTCGCGGGACCCAGACCCGGTACGTCCCATTCCCATTTGTGCCCCCATAGGGCTCAATGGGAATGGGGAGGATGGTAACAACGGACCCGTTGGTAACGGAACCGTTGCTACCATCCTGTTCTGTTAGCGGGTGCCGCTCTGAACATCTGGTCTGGCCAGGCGTGAAGAGTGGCCCGCGAGCAGACCTCGTAATGTAGCGGTAGAGTGATACCGCTAGGGTCGTAATGAGGCCCAGTGTGTTATCTCTCTTGGTAACTACTTGACCCGCCTGCACTTCTGTGACATGTGTGACATGCTGTTACACTGGCCAGCAGAGTCATAAGCAGAATCACAGCTTCAATACAAACTACTACTGAGTCCACTTTAAGCGTAGCATGTTTGTGGAAACACTGCAATGTAAACGTGCCTCGTTGTCATGGTATACATTTATATACATGCAACATATGCTGTCAGACACTTATAGTTGAAGAACCTGATTTCCCCATATATTCCTGGAAATAATCTGGAGCCTAGCCCTGGGTGTAATGGCATTGACATAGCCTCTGGAATAATCTCCTCAATGACTAGGGCCTCATTACGACTTTTATGTAATGGGTTAACTGGCTCCGCTAATGGAGGCGAACCCGTTAAATCCATTACGCAAAATTAAAACCAGGCGCCGTTACAGGGTCCTGCGAGGGGACCAGGGAGCTAACAACGGGCCGGTTGTAATTGGCCCGTTGTTAGCTCCCTCTCCAATTCCCATCTGAGCCCTATAAGGGCTCAGATGGGAATGGAGAAGGTCCGGGCCCGGGTTCCCAGAGGGAGGAATTACCGGGCCCTCCAAACTTGGAACGGCCCGGTAATTCCCCATTCTGGGAACCCAGACCCGGACCCGGTTTTGGTGGCAGCCATGCTGCCAATAGCGGCATGGCTACCGCCAAAGCCGTAATGAGGCCCTAAGTGCTTGCAAAGAATGCATATGGAGGTCATTACAAGTTTGCCTGTTCGGTAATTAAGTGCAGGTAATAATCTTTACCAGCACTTTTACCGGGCCAGCAAACCTGTAGCTTGCTGGTAGGGATGGAGTATTTATGGGCACAGTAATGTTGTTTCCGGTATTACCGCCATGCCATGCGCCAGTGATTCCAGCAAACTCGTAATGACCCCAGATTAAAATTTAGTATGAAGTGAGTGCCTTAAAAATGTGCTTGCTCAGAGGTTCAGACGTGCGACAAACTCTTGTTGCATATTGCATATTGTATATTTAGGGGTGACCAGCAGTTTGCAATACATGGACTAAAGATTTGGAACAAACTCCCACTGGAAATTCGGTCCATAATAACACTCAGCTGTTGCCGTAAAGCTCTAAAGACCCACTTGTTTAAGTAAATGTGGCAGGGTGGCGGCTATCAAGGACTCTTTAGTGTTAGGGTCTGGAATGTGGTTGATATATATGCTTTTCCCATATGATTGTTTGAGTCTATACTGATCCAACTGCGCCCGGATACGATTTGGTTTGTTTAGGTGCGTTATATAAATGATTCAAAATGAAACTGAAAATCAAACCTTCATTCAATGTGCCCCCTCAGCCTCTCTCTTTGCAACTCTAAGCAAGATATGAACCCCTTAAGCCAAGTTCGACACACACATCATCCAATCTAATCTGCATTTTCGGGATCCAAGGGACAGAACGTTCATACAATTGGGGCGAGGACAACAGCGAAAGGCAAACTGAACACCCGCTGCAGGTCATGGGGAGAGAGAGAGACCCAGAGATGGGGAACAAAGAGGCCTAGAGAGCTGTGCAGGAAGTGCACTAGAAGAACTAGACTGCCTTATCATTTCCTACTGCAACCTAGGGTCTGTGGGGGCTGCAGGCTTTAGATTGTTTGCTGACTTACACATCTCCTGCATGTAGGAAGGCTCAAGGGAGCATTGCAATGGCTTAGTAGTAGAGCACGGCCATGGAAGCTCCCATCCTGTGGGTGGTCAGCTCCTGCAAACACTATCTGGGGGATTCAGGGAGCCTGTCGGACCATATCCCCATGCACAGCAGTGGGACTTGCACATGGCACTATTACAACCCCTGTATAATTGAGTTCATTGTGGAGAAGAACAGAAGAAAGAGAGTGTGTTACTTGTAATGGAAGTTTTTGGCTGACAAACCATTGGTTACAAAACATACACGACATAACGGGGTGAGCATTGTGTTGTGCATCTGTGTTTTTCACTTTACATCTGTGCATTGAGAAATACTCGCCTTTTGTGCAAGCATTTGGTTGATTTCATACCATGGTGGGGTGCATTTCAGTTCAAAAGAACGCATTTCCTACTAGCGCCAGTCTGCGTCATTTTTCAAAAGTGTAAGATCCAATCCACATGCAGTGTGTGTGCATATTTCAATACTATTTTTTAGAAATTGACAACGAGAATCAAGAGTACGGGGCACTGCATGCTGTGCAACACTACGAGCAGCAGGATAGCGATAGGAAGGACATTTTAACATAAACATGCTTAACGTCATCTCTTCAGGGCATGGCTGGAGCAGGTGACATTTCACAAAACTGCCATTGGCAAAGCTAATAGGTTTGGCTTCGCGGCTGTTCATTGCGACTTAGATTTATAGGCATGCATTTGTGGTTTTCCCTATAAAAAATAGGTCAAAAACAAAGAACATGCCAGTTGAATTGCTGGTCATCATGTGACTCTTATGAGGTGAGGTGTTAGCCTCCGCTGGCTAATTTAATACCTCTAACATGTTAGATGTACAGCTGAGGCAAGAAGACTGCAGCTTGCACAGCTGCTACAACCCCCCCCCCCCCCCCATAAAATCCCTTTAATGTCTGTACCATCCGGCATGGCAATATTTCTGTTATAACACAACTTTAAGTCCCAATTGCCTTGGCTGTATACAACTGAATTGAGCAACCCCCTGACGATCCATTTGCTACAGGGCCAAGAAGTAGGACTGCACCACTGTGACATAGAACTCAGACATACATAATATATGTAAGCTAGTGTAGGAAGCCTTCTACTGCCTGATAACTATTGTTTGCAGCAAGATGAGAATAGTGTGCTGTACCAGGACACAGCACTGTGTTCACGTGTCATGGCCATGCAAAGAGGGACCATGCCAAAGAATCTGTCTTTGACATATCACACACAATACACCCTTTGCATGCTTTGCCCTGATGAGTGATCCACTCTCTCGTGTGAGTGAGCTCTGATTTATTTATTTATTTTAGTTCCCCGTCACTTCCCCGCTCCATCTCCCCTGCACTTGCGGGATCTGAATGACACAAGGCCTGGTAAGATCGTTGTTTTGTCCTCCTTCTGTTTCCCCCTCCTTGTCGCGCCTAGAAACACGTGTGTACAGGCGCCTTATAAATGATATATCATGTCCTGTCACTGATATGCCTAAAGAGAAAGTGCACCTTTTTACTCTCTCCACAGTGTGGCACTAGACAGAAAATCCACTTCCCATGCGCATTTTTTTTTTTAACCGAGCGCATGATAACATATGCAATGTGTTCAGACTTATCTGATGCCATGCGCGCTTCACTCACAGATTATTGGTTCGGTAAGTGGATACAACATGTCCCTCCGAATGAGGAGCAAGCATGATAGCTGGGTTTGAATATCACCTCTACACATACCTTTTTGGAATTGCACTTTCTTCTTTTTTATTTCATTTATTACAGAAGGACATACATAAAATAAGCAGACTGGTGTAATAGGGTATGCAGTGTGCAGCGTATCTTGGATAGCAGAGGGGGCGAGGGGGCAAATCGAGGGCGAGGTAACGATTCTGGTTCCAGGTTCATCTCCATGTTTCAAACCACCTTGCCACCCAGCGGCTGTTGTATTTATTTATTTATTAAACCACCTTGCCACCCAGCGGCTGTTTTATTTATTTATTTATTGATTTACATTTGCTTTCGCAAAGTGAGAGCTTTATCTGAAAACAGTAAAAATGGCGACAGCCATGCGCTACACTTCTTAACATTATAATCGTGTCCTAGGTAATACGGGTTGGTGCTTTGTCACAACCAAAACCACCTTTATCCCTTTACTTAAATAGACACTTCAAACGTTTTTATACTGTTAGCGTCAACTTTTAAAAATGTCTTTAAGTACTCACACTTCTACCTGTTGCAGCCCTTCCCCTCCCAAGCAGTTCACATCTGCCAGCAAATTAGTCTAGTGGCAAAAGGTGCAAGGTGCAGAGGTGGTGTTAAGCTCTAGGCAGGAGGATAACTTCTCCACAACAATAGCAAAACAAGCTCAACATATAAAGAGACTGCAAGGAAAGTAGAACATAAAAAAAAGCATCCCAAACAGCAGTGCACATTTCAATTAAGCTGACAAAATGAAGAGAAACCATTGCAATTATCACTATACTCAAAAGAGAACAATTACATATGTTGTCGAGCAGTTACGATCCTGTGCTATTTGTTCATTTGAGGAATTATTTAAAGCCAATCGGTGCACTGACTCCCTCAGCTAACCAAGCTACAATGGTAATTGCTGCTCCAAACGTACATAGACAACTATCAACCTATCTCTATATGACATCACGCGCTCTTCCACAAAGTGACAATGACATTGCACCATACCACTCACTGCACGCAAGGCTCACTGACCGTATGACTGTGCCTGTTGTGATTCCATATATACTGTTACAGCCCCAACAAAATCACGGATTCACAAAGCTAGTTTTAGAAGCACATGTTCATTGTCGAAGGTAAATTTGACACAGACTTTGTTTATAGTACCACCCTCTTACCAACTGCATACTGCATTAGGTTATGGTGTAACGCACAGGCCGGAGTATACAAAGCCACATTGAAAGATGTTTTAGCCTTGGAGCTTGTGGCTGGCCTTGGGGAAGAAAACGTTGTATGCAGTGGGCTTTGCAACCATGTTGCGGTTTCCAACTACAATTACTATTGATTTGCTTAGGGAAGTAAGGGACAGATTGTGGGAAGCGAGAAGGGATGCGATGCTGGATTAATGTGTGCAAGCACCACATGGTGTCCTGGGGCTTACAACATAAGGAAATATGGAGTATGGAGGCTGATGTGGTCTCAGTGATAGAGAAGGAGGCAATGACAGTGGTTGTGCAGTTTAGAATTAAATGCCTCCCTCTGGACTATTTTACTGCTAAGTCGAGCACGCGCCTGGGTCCTTACTATACAATACAGATCATAGTACAGTTCTTACTCTTAGGCCTGCATCATTATGAAAGGGAGAAGGAAGGAGCTCCTGTCTCTCATTTGGTCAAACAATATTAAAATCTATAAGGAGGCTGTGGTATATTACACATCTACTGAAGATGCGAGAGTAGCTGAAGTTTTGGCCTGCTATCTGACTTTGGCCTGGCATGAAAGTAGGCCCTCCCTCTCTAGATGTGTAGGCTTTACTAAGACAGAAGTAAGGAGAGCTCTGACAAAGGGATGTAGGGGTTGGTTTATGGAATTTGTAATGTATATTGTTTGTGTCTTAGTATGTTTATGTCTTATGTGATGGTTGTGGCCCACCCATATATGTTTACTGTATATTTTGGTGAAGTTATTGTGTTGTGTTACACTATAATGGCTATTGCTACATAATAGAGTGTTAATGATTGTTACAAAGGAGAAGTATGATTAAGGAGGGCTGTGATGAAGGAGAATGATGAACGATGGTGGGAGACTTTGACGAAGGATGAGGACTGTGATGAAAGAAAAGGACTGTGACGAAGAACTGATACCAAGGGGAAGGCATATGCTAAAGGAGAAGGACTATGATGAAGGAGAAGGACTGTCATGAAGAAGAATTAATGTGATGATGGAGAAGAAATGTGATGAGGGGGCTCTGTCAAAGGGAAGGAGGAAGATCTCTGATCTTTCTGGAGTGGGTCCCTGCTTCTGTCATTCCTATTCAGCCTTAGTCCTCCTTTGTATGCCTGGTCTGCAGGCTGTCTATTTCTCCTGGCCTCTCTCTGACTGTGGCCACCATCGACTGGCCTCGTGTCCCGGTTTTCCTCTTCCTCTCAGTGTGGGCTGACTTCTCCTCCTTTCTTCTTGCCTCTACCTCTCAACCTCTCCTCCTCAGAGACCTCAACATCCACCTGGATGCTTCTAATACCTACTCTCGGCTCTTCCACAACCTCTGCACTACTCTCCCTCTTTCCAATCTGCCCACTGTTCCAACAAACTCTGCCGGACACACGTTGGATGTTCTCAACTCCTCAGACATCTCCCTCTCTAACACTCTCACCACTCCTCTCTTGGACTGAACACTTTCTGCTTTCCTCTCACCTGAAACTCTCTGTCACTCAGTCAAAGCCCACCACAGCACTGCCACCTACCTTCTCGGTCATTCGGCCCATGAAGTGTGAGTCAGTGGATGCCTTTGCCTCTATTTTCACTGCTCATCCTACTCCTGCGACTGACTCACACTCTGACATAGCTCTCTCTAACCTGCATCTTTCTATCTTCAACGCTCTGGACATCCTTGCCCCTATCATGAGAATCCATCTGAAGCGTAGCTCCAAGTGCAACTATTGGTATGACTCCAACCTCGCTTTCCTGAAACACAAGTGCAGGATGGCTGAGGAGAAGTGTAGGGCTTCGGACAAAATTGCCTGCCGCCTCCTACAAAGGCAATACAGACTCTCTGTTCTGTCCAAGAAGAGAGCCACATCCAAGCCTGTGTCTCTGCAGCCTCTAACAACACAGCCAAACTCTTTAAAATCTACAAGGAGCTGGCCAATCCTTCTGCAGTCTCTACCTCTACTGTTCCCTACCAGGCACTCTGCATGCCTCTGACTTTTCACATCACCTCTAAAACACAGGACATCCTGTCCTAGCTCTCCTCTTCCTCTCCCTCTCCCGGCCCCCCTCTGGCCACTTCCCCCTCTCCTTCTCCTTTCTCCTCTTTCTCTCTGACAACACCCGATTATGTTCCTAGACAAGTCTGATCTATGAAAGTGTCATCCAAACAAGTGCTCCCCTGCTCCTTAAGAACCACGAAGGACCACATTGGCACCCTCGCTCCAGCCCAGGACGATTTCTGAAATGACTCTTTCGCCACTGGATCCTTCCCCTCTCTCCTCAAGCACTCCCTTGTGCACCCCCTCCTTAAAAAGCCTTGTGCCGACCCTTCCTATCTGGTGTACTATCACCCAATCTCTATCAATCCTTTCCTGGGAAAACTCATGGAAAAGCTGGCCATCTCCAATCTTACTCTCCACACTGAATATGTTGGTTGTCTCACTGACCATCAATCTGGCTTCAGAACAGCCAGAGGCACGGAAACTGCTCTCCTGAACAACCGTGAAGATTTGCTTTCTAATGTTCATTTCATCCTTCCTTCTGTCCTCATCCTCCTTCAACTTCCCTCTGCTTTGGGTACATGCAATAACACCATCCTGATCAATCGACTCTGCAAGAACCTTGCCATCACAGATCAGGCCCTGGAGTGGTTGAATTCCTTCCTCCTCAACCAACTCTCCCAGCTCCAACTTGGGTCCTTTCTCTCCACCACCTCTCTCTCCACATGTGATGTTCTCCAGGGTTCTATCCTCTCACTCTGGCTATTTAATGTGACTTCTGCGTCTGGTCCTACCCACTCGGCTAGACACACTCTCGATGCCTTGATCCAACCTGATCTTTGTCTCTCCGCCTCACTCACCACCCCACTCTGCTGGTCAGACCACTGCCTCCTCTCTTCTCACCTGGGTCCTCTCTGCCATCTAACTGCACCTTTCCCAGCTCTGCCAACCTGGTTCACGGACATCCGTCCAATAAAACAAACATCAGCTGCTGGCTTTGCATCCACCTACACCCTCCCTCCCCCACTGCAGACTCTACCTCTGACTCCGCTCTCAGCAACCTCCATCTTGCCATCACTAACACTCTCGACATTTTTGCCCCATTACTGAGGATCCATGTGAAACATGCCACCAAGTGTAACACCTGGTACAATTCTGAACTTTCAGCCCTAAAACACAAGTGCAGAGCTGCAGAATGGAAGTGGCAGACCTCAGGCACATCCTCTGACAAACTGGTATGTCTTCTTCTCCAAAGGCAAAACCAACTCTCCATTCATTCAAAGAAAAGGGCCAACATCCAGGCTCATGCCTCTGGTGCATCTAACAACATGGCTGAACTCTTTAAAATCTGCAAGTAACTAGCCAACGCTTCCGCAGTCTCCACCTCCCATTTCCCTCTCAGGACCTCTGCAATGCATTGGCCACACACTTCACTGCAAAAATCCAAGACATCATAAGCACTCTCTCTTCCTCTTCTCACCCATCCACTGCCACCTATGTCCACTTATCATCTCTCTACCTTTCTCTGTGCCTTCTCTCCTATCACATCTGATGAGGTCACTAGAGTTGTCTGCTCTATGGTCTTCCCCTAACAGGTCACCCCCTGTTCTTCCAGAACTATTAAGGACAATATTGGCTCACTTGCCCCTGCACTTGCTGATTCCTGCAATCCCTCTCTTGCTACTTGCTATTCAGTGTGACTTCTGCACCTCCCTCTCCCGCCCCATTCTTCCCTCTGGTCCTACCCACTCGTCTGGACACATTCTCGATGCCTTGATCCACACTGATCTTTTTCTTGCTGCCTAACTCATCACTCCACTCTCCTGGTCAGACCACTCCCTCCTCTCCTCTCACCTGGGGCTGTCTGTCAGCACCTTCCCCAGCTCTGCCAACCTTGTTCATGGACATCCACCCACGGTCTTTCCCCTCTTGCCTCAAGCACTCTCTTGTGCGCCCCTTCCTGAAAAAACCTTCCACCCACCCCTCGTGTCTGGCTAACTACCACCCCATCTCTATCAGCCCCTTTCTTGGGTAATTCTTGGAGAAACTGGTCTTGCCCCAATTGACCCAGCACACTGAGCTTGTTGGTTGCCTACATGACCATCAATCTGGATTCCGAGCATCCAGAGGCACGAAAACTGCTCTCCTGAAAACCTGTGAAGAACTGCTCACATCTCTTGACTTAGTCTCTCCAGCTGTTCTCATTCTTCTTGATCTCTCCTCTGCATTTGATACGGTCAACAACTCCATCCTCATAAAAGGGCTCCATGATACCCTTGGTATCTCAGAGTGAGCACTGGACTGGCTAACCGTCCATCCCAGATTATCCTGGGCTCTTTCTCCTCTCCCACCTCTATCTCCACCTGTGGGGTTCCCCAGGGCTCCAACCTTTCTCCCTAGTTCTTTAACATCTATCTTGTTCCGCTTGCACACCTAATTCCCACTTTCTCCCCCTACTTCCAGTGTTTTACATATGACACACAACAGTTCTTCAAACTTCCCCCTCATCCTCTCCTTGCCTCCTCCATACTCTCGGACTGCCTTTCTGCTGTCCAGTCCTGGTGTACCTCCAATGTCTCTGTCTCAATGCAGCAAGGTTGAGACCCTTCCCATTGGGACTCCTGCTCCCCCTTTCTTCCCTTCACTCTGGCCACTCTCTATAGGCTCTCCCCTGTCTCCTTCATCCGAAGCCAGAAACCTTGGAGTAATCTTTGATTCCTCTCTTTACTTCCTACCTCACACCCAGGACCTTGCCAAGAAGACCCACTTTCGCCTCCACCTCCTCAAAGGAATCCTGGATTTCCTCACTTTCCCCCAGAAGCTCAAGGGTTCTAGAGTTTGGTACTCTCGAGGCTTGACTACTGCAACAGCCTTTTCCTTAATCTACCATCTTCCTCTCTAAGTCCCCTCCAGCATATCCCGAATAGGGCTGCAAAACTTATCCATGCTTGGCCTCAAGCCCAGGAACTGCATCTCTCCAGCCCTAAAATCTCTCCACTGGCTCCCGGTTGCTGCAAGGATCAAATTCAAATCCCTCTGCATCATCCATAAGGCTTTCCGAGGCTGGGAACCACACTATCTACAACTGGCTCTCACCAAATACTCTCCCTCCAGATCTTTACGCTCCTTCAGTGCCAACTCTCTGCATGTCAAGCGCTTCTCAAACAGCAAGCTGGTGGCTGATCACTCTCCTGGACTGGCTCCCTTCTCTAGAACAGCCTCCCCCTTCCTCTCTGTCTTGAGCTGGATCTTCTTAAAATTCCCAAAGCTCCTCAAGACTTTCCTTTCCAGCTCCTCCTTCCCCCTCTCCCTCCCTTGCTGAACCCCCCAGTCACTGAGATTAGTGACCAGGGCCCTTATGTGCCCTTCTGGGTCCTGCCCCCCCAATAGCCTTCAGCCTCCGCCCACGCGCAGCACTTGCCTTCTGGAACCCACTGGCCTGTGCTCTCGCACGGCCTGCAATTATCATATTGGCTGTGGAAAATCCTACCAAGTGATCTCTGGCATGCACTTAACATCTGCTTGCAAACTTACACCCTAGCACGTCCCTCTGTGGAACCAATAACACTCACCCCCGTCCCTCATCCCTTCTCTCTCTTTGCACTTGCATGTTCTGAATGCTCACAAGGCCTTGTAGGTCTGGTTCTTTCCTTTTCTTCATTGTTATTATATTTGCCTTTTACTCCCATGTTCCCGCCCCATTGCCCTGTGAGCACTTTGAAACACAATTTACTTGATGTATAAGCGCCTTACAAATGCACAATAAATAAAATAAATACAATGTCTACCTGGCCCCTTTGGCACACCTAATCTCTTCCTTCTCTAATTTCAGTGTTATGCGGATGACACTTAGCTCTCTTTCAGGCTCCACTCAGCCTCCTCTCCTCTCTTGCTCATTCCCGTCTGTCTGCGATTCAGTATTGGTGCGCCTCCAAGGATCTATGCCTTAATGACAGTTAGACAGAGATCCTTCTCATGGGACCCCTGCTTCCGCTTTCCCTCTCTTACTCTGGCCGCTCTCCTTGGGCCCTATTCCTTTGCCTTCCTGTGAGGCAAAAAAACTTGGTGTCATCTTCGATTCCATTCCTTCCTTCTCTCCTCACATCACGGATCTTGGCTAGAAGGCCCACTACCAGCTACACCTCCTCAGAGGTATTCTTCCTTTTCTTACTTTCCCCCAGAAACTCACTGTTTCCAGGGCCCTGGTTCTCTTTAGGCTGAAATACTGCAACAGTATCTTTCTCAATGTGCCTTCCTCTACTCTCCGCCCTCTGCAACTAATCCAGAACAGGACTGCAAAACATATCCTTGGCCTCAAGCCCATGGACCGCATCTCTCCAGCCCTGACATCTCTCCACTGGCTCCCGGTGGCTGCAAGGATCAAGTTCAGGACCCTCTGCATCCTCCACAAGGCGTTCTGAGGCCATGGCCCGCACTACATCCAACTCTCTGTTCCAAAATACCTTTGTTCTTAAGCCCTTCACTCAACTCCCTCCAACTCTCTGAGGGCCAGACATTTCTCCAGGCAGAGAGTGGGGAGTAGATCTCTCTCCGCTGTAGCTTCCTCCCTCTGGAATGGCTTCCCTGCCCCTCTCAAACTTGAGCCAGACCACCTGAAGTTCTGGAAGCAGCTCAAGACCTTACTTTTCTCCTCTGCTCCTCTGCGTTCTCTCTCTCTCTCCTGTCTGCTGCATCGACCGGTTGCTTGGCTACACCCAGAGTCTTACTGTGTACCAGGCTCCTCCGTGATCAGTCTCCCCCGCAGTGCCTCTGGGCCTGCCCGGCAATTAGGGGCTGTAACTGTAACCTATCCAGCCCCCTGCCTACTTTCACCTACCCAGAGCCGCACTGGCTTGGCTGCACTCACTCAGACTAATGCTGCCCTAATTGCACTTACCCTTCCCTCTCACTGGCACCTTCCACTCACACTTCCCCCTGCACGTTTGCACTGTCGCACTTGCACGACCTGAATGACACAAGGCCTAGTAAGAGCATTTGTCTTGTCCACCCTCTGTCTCACCCCCTTGTCTTGTCGTGCCTAGAAACACACTGTGTACAGGTGCGTTATAAATGACATATCATATCCTATCAAAGGAAGTCTGTTACGCTAACCTGGTATCCACGGGGACGCCACCCAGCTCTGGTTGGATGATTTGCACTCTCGAACCCTCTCCCGGTCCCTTGGTAAGGCCTCTGGTTAAAGAAGGGTCTGCAATATAGGAGAGCTGGATTCAATACCAGATTGTCTTTATGTTTTCCCACCTCCCTTGGCCTTAACTCCTTCCTCCCCCTTGGGCCCTCTCCTCACCTTAATATTGTAAAAGGTGGATTCTCTGTACTACTCCTCACGGCAGGGGCGCGTAGATGTGGGGGTCGAGCAGCGACCAAGTTACTTCACTGGTGCAAGCCCCCCTTTGGGAATCCAGGCCTGTTGCGACTCCGTAGGTTTGCTGCTTTACAGTCCTTATATGCAGTTCTTATGTTCCTCTTAGTTCAAATAATAATGTCTTCTTCTTTCCTTTTAGGTATGGGAAGGTATGTTGGTGTTGTCATGCAGTTTGAAGATGAGCATGGACCGCTAGGCGAAAGCGCAGTGTGCGTGATGTTGTCCGGTGAGTAATGCGCGATGCGCGGCTCTGTTTCGCCTTTTATATTGCTTACTGTGTCTTTTCTCTCCTTGCAGGTTGCGATGTTCCTTGCTGAGCGCCGTAATGTTCCAGCAATGATACTGACCAGGAGATGACTACCCAGGTAAGAATTGTGTGGCTTTCTTCATTCGGGAGGAAACGTGAGTAAACGCTTACTAATGCTGTCTTTCTTTCTCCTCTTTCCAGATTATGGTATTCCAGGATGCATGCAGTGCTGCATGATGGAGTTCGTACCTTCAGGTGAGTGGAACTGAAGTCAGCGATGAATTGAAGACAGGATACTGTTCCAGGTAAGTTTCGTAGTGTTCTTTCTCTCTCTGCAGGTCCTTGGTTTCAGGTAAGCTGGCATCAAAGAACTGGACACGGTGAGCATTACGCTGCCCACATCAGAATAACGCAAAGCATGTTCTGCTATTTGGGTGCGGTTTAAATAGTCTCAGGTAAAGTAGTCCAGGTAAAATAGTCCCAGGCCTGCCACACCCAAAGTAGTCCAGGTAAAGTAGGCTCAGGCCTGCCACACCCAAAAGACTAGACCGCATAGCTCAGTTCCTTGTAACTGAGCTATGTGTGTGCCTCCATGTTGGCTGAACCCCCCAAGTTAAATAGTCCCAAGTAAATAGCCCCATTCTAATGTTGGTCTTCATGATGGTTATGAGCCTGGCACCAAAGGCGCCAGGACTGACTTCAAGAGAGTCTTGGATGAGGTTTTAAGGCCTTTGACCTGGCCCTAACTGGAAGGCTGACTTGCCAGTGAGGGCCAGGGACAAGGATCATGACAAGACTGAGACAAAGGAGAAAGACTAATGATGAACTCTCAGAAAGCAGAAAAACTGTGAAGATGAGCTGATGACGAAGAACAAATTTGATTAAGGACAGCTGAAGGAGAAGGACTGTGATAAAGAAGAATGACTGTGATGAAGGGCTATTAAAAAGGATAATGACTATGACAAAGGACCGTGATGAAAGAAAAGGACTTTTATGATGGTGAAGGACTGTGATAAAGGAGACTGTGAAAGAGGGAAGACTGTGACTAGGGAGCATAATGGCAGAGGGCTGTGACAAAGGAGTGTGATGGAGGAGAAGAACTGTGTTGAATGAGAAGGAGTGTATCAAAGGACTGATGAAAGAGAAGGAATGCTATGAATTACTGACAAAGGAAAAAGACCATGACAAAGTCAAAAGACTAAGCCGAAGGACTTATGACGAAGTACTGTGACAAACGAGAAGGACTGAGTAGAAGGTCCTTAGCCGGAAAGGGACTGTGATGAAGGAAAATATCTTATTTAGGAGGCCAGCTATGATGAAGAAAAACTATCATGAAGAGGAAGAACTGTTATGAAGGACACGTGTGAGGATGCAGTGCTTTGACAAAGTATTTTGACAAAGGAAAAGGACTATGATGAAGGAGAAGGACTGTGACAAAGGAAAATAATTATGATGAATAAGCACTGTGGTGAAGGAGATGAAAGGACTGTGATGAAGAAGTACTGTGATGAAGGACCGGAAAGAAGGAAAAGGACTGTGTTGAAAGATTGGAATGAAGGAGAAGGAATGTGATGAAGAAAGGCTGTGATGAAGGCCAGATGACAGAGAAGGGCAGCAATGAAGGAATGATGAAGGAGTATGAGTGTGGCAAAGTAGAAGGACTAAGCCTAAGGGACTATGAAGAAGAGCTGTGATTAAAGAGAAGGGCTGGTGAAGACAAGGCAGTGACAAAAGAGAAGGATTGAGCCTAAGAACCTGCAAAGAAAAAGTAATGTGATGAAGGCAAAGGATTGACAAAGGAGGAGTACTGCAATGAAGAAATACAGACAAAGGGCAAGGTCTGCGATGAAGGACAAGATTTTGAGGATGAAGGTCTATAATGAAAAACTTTGACAATAGAACAGCACTGTTATAATTAAGAAGGACTATGATAAAGGAGGGCTATGATGAAGGAAGACTGTAAATAAGCAGATGGAAGAACTGTGATGAAGGGCTGCAGCATAGGGGAAGGACTAGGATTTACAAGAAGGTCTGTGATGACGGACTGTAACAAAGGAGATGACTTTTGATCTTGGACTGGATGAACAAACAGGATTATGGTGAAGGACTGTGATCTAGCACCTTGAAGTGTCTCTTGTGCTAGATGGAATTACAAATAAAGATCTCATAGCAAATAACTGGACAGACTAAAGGAATATGACAAAGTACTACTTTATTCTCATTCAATAAAGCAGGGAGAACTGACAGGCATCAGACTGATGCATTCACACTCACACATTGCCTTGATTACAGAGAGATCTTATACGCCAATATGCGTCATCTATGAAGTCATCCTACATGGCAAATCATAAAATCTATCGAAGGAAGGGATTGGTTAAATCATTGGCTGCCCCTTATCTGTAGGACACGCCTTGAACTACCTCTAAATACGTCTAGTACTGATTATAGTGCCCAAAATAGCAGAGGATTGGTCTATGCAACATTGTATAGCAGGTTGCCCCTTTGACCCACTGATTGGTTGACATACTATCCCAACCATGGACATTCGGCTCTTTAGCAGCACGTACGTGAAACGAAACCTAGGTGCTTTGAATTGCATCAGATTACTCTCTGCACTCCCAATTAATCCATCATCCCTCACCAGTCGGCCATAAGCCAAAGTCTTTCATCTGTAGTCGACCTTGTAGCCTGCTCACTGTCATGGAACATTTGAGGGAGTGTGAGCTCACCACTATTTTTGTCTGAGGCTCTATTGAACAGCCCTTGTCTTCAAACTTTGAGTCACATGTGAAGATACAAGATACAACACATTTGTCCATTTCAGTCTCTTATTAATCCTTTTTGACTCAATTATGCAGGGTGATGTTGCTCCTCTTGGCATCTAGAGACTTGCACACTCTATCTTGCCTAGACGTCCTACAATTTGGCTGTTGCAGATGTTTTCTTCTTCCTTAATCTAAGAGGAATGTCTCACATTCAGAGCTTATCCGTGTAACTCCCCTTGTGACTTGCAATCATTTCTTAATATAGTATCCTTGATCCTAGGCCAACCCTGGCTCATCACTGTTTTGCACACAAGCTGTATTTCCAGCATCTCCTGATTCTGCAGCCTTCGTCTCTCCCTGAGGTAGCTTGGTTGAATTCGACATGCGCCAGCGTCCATTTTCCTATCATGGTCGTCCTTTCCACATTATAAATTTCTCCTCTAGCGAGATTCTATATGTCTCATCTGTCTAGCGTTTCTGTATATTTACAGTTATTAATCAGTAAGTTAATTAAGTCTTCTTTATCTCCATTATTACTTTAGCTTTAGGTACATATTTCTCTTGGTGCTCTTAAGTATTTCCATATTGTAGCATCGGTTCATATACCTTTTTATGACATCACTCTGTCCTTGGCAGATTTCACTTATCCATGATGTCCATAGGTGTGTGCTGACATCCTTCCATGCGGCATCCTTCCACACTTTCAGTGCGATGGTACATTCTCTATGGCTGTCTGAGTGCATAAAGTCTCTCATACACTCAATGTGGTAGTGGGACTACACAAAGGTTCCCAGCCATATCCCTTGGTCTATTGTTCCAATATGTCGGCGTGGGAGGGGTGGCAACTAGTGAGAAAGCATTGACCTGCTCCTCTACATTCCCTCCTCTGGTCGTATCTTAGACCAAATACTCAGCCTCCTTCATCTTTTATTCAAATTGTCTTTATATATTCATCCACACTCCAGGTCATGTGGCAGCAATCTCCAGATGATGGACAGAATATCCAACGTCCTACATATTTTTTATGATCGTTGGGGTAGTAGAACTTTGTTTCTGGAGGTGCAAGAGTACTTTTATTTATATTCCCATGAGTATTCGCTTCATTCTGCATTTGCTATCCAATTTCAGTGTCTATATCAATCGTTATCTTCATTCCAATAGTTTTCTTGGCTGTCTTCTGGCATTGTCTCAAGAAGATCCTTATAAAACAAAATCCTAGTAGTACAAACACTAAGATTGCTCCAAGTTGCTAATTCGTAGCTGGCCTCTTTCCCAGCATTCTCGTCTTTCCTCCCCAATCTTGTCTTCACATTGGAGCATCTTATTTTCTTCTACCTTGATTCCTGCTTCATTTATTTGTCTCTTGGTTTTCTCTTGACTTGATATCTTGTATATAATTGTCTTCTTTAATTGACATATTTATATTCACCCAAACTATGGATGCTGTTCTGCCTTGGAAATATCCCTTTGTCAGGTAAAGTGCAAGGTGCATCAGGCAATGTGCCTTTTTCACTGAAACGTCTGTTATGAGTATTTTAGATGTTTCCAAAGCATATGGTATAAGGGAACACAAATAACAGCTTCATCTGATGTTCTTCTCCCCACCCTTTCTATGTGCTGATACCATAGATTATTCTTTAAATGAGACAAATGATCAAGATGGATTTATATTTTGAAGGTTCTCCGCAACATCCCTTTTAAATCGAGACCATAGATGCTTAGTTATATTATAGAAAAAGCTGTCTATGCCTATTGTAGGAAAAATAGTAGTTGTTTTATTAACATTCTCCATATCTGGATTGTCCTTTTTGATAGCTCTAAACATCATCATAATAAGGAAGAAAACACAAATCATAATGAAAACTTATATCAGGATTATTACTCCATGAAAATCTATTGACTTCCTGGACAGTAGTGAGCTTCTGAAATTTTGAAAAATCGCCATTTTGTTTTTACTTTAATATGCAAATCTATTATCTCCTCTTGGATCACACATTTAACAAAAACTGTAAGATAATTGCCACTTTTATTCTAAAAATTATATATGATTATTCTTTGAATTACTGAGCAACTTCACTATATTCGTGCATCGTCTTATTAAAGCTGGCTAAGACTGGAATATGTATGAAAAAACAACACACAAGAGTGTGTTTATAGTGTCTACAATAGGTATCATGAAAGATGAAATGTGCTTCTGTTCTTCTGGCTCTGGTTCTTCTGTGCCATTGTTCCTTTACCCTATCTAGAAAAGAAGAAATTTTCCCAGGATAACTGCAAGTCTATTTATTCTTTGTCAAATTTGAAAAGATGTATCCCTTTGTTCAAGATGCTTTTATGTGCTTATCATTCTTCTTGTTTTGCTTCTTGGTCATCGAGCGAGTCTGCATGCATGGAACTACATATCGTGCTTCACTGCGGGCAGCTGCAGGAGGGGTTGGTGCTTCTCCTTTGCATGACTTGATATCATGTAAATGCAGCCAAGCTTGCCGTCCTTTGAACTTTACTGTGGTGGGACTAGCTGCCTCCACCTCGTGGGGACCTACAAAGCGAGGTGTTCTCCAGGTGTGCACACATTTCTGTACCAGCACCTGATCTCCTGGATACAAAACATTTGGCTGAGGTAAATTCTTTGTCGCTTCATTTTGAGCCCTCCCTTTGGTTTTTGATCTGTTGAGATATGAAAGAAATGATTGCAGTCATTGTTGTTAGGTAATCGTGCATCTCATCACCTAATGCCTTTGCTACACTGTGGGCATCAGTTCTTACCCTGGTTGGAGGGGCAAGTGGTGTCCTCATACAGCATCCAGTCAACAACTCATGAGGAGTCAGCTGGTGATCTTAACCAGGCTGATTTCTCAGGGCATGTAAAGCCAAATGAAGGCAATGTAGCCATTGCTTTTTTAAGGTTATTTTGAGTTTCGCTATTCTTTCCTTCAATAGTCTGTTTAATCTCTCAAAGAAGCCTTTCACCTATGGTTGATAAGCAGAAGGAAACTTATGCATAATACCTAAGAGGAGAACTATTTGTTCAAACATCCCATTTACAAAATGTGGTCCATTGTCAGACCTCAAAACCTCGCACAACCCCCACCTGGGAAACACCTTGCATACAAGGAACTTAGAGGCACACAAGGCATCAGGGTGCGTGCATGGACCTGCCTCAATTCATCTAGAAAAAGGACATTCTACGACCAGCAAATATTTGTATTCATTCCATGTCTGTAACATATCCACATGATATATATGTAGATGCTGAAAGGGGCTATTTGGCCTTGGAATTGCTCCTCTCACTGTTCACAAAGTGTTCCCTGCAGTACATTTCTGGCACACAAGGCAATTTACAATGAACTGTGCCACATGCTCCAACAGATTGGGTGAGAACCATTCTTCTGCAATTGGTGGGTAGTGTGAGGACCTGAAGGGCTTTGTGGGGGTGGTGCCCGAGGTGAAGGGGGCTGGTGGGTGGTGTGAGGACCTGAAGAGCTGCCTGGGGGTGGTGTCAGAGGTGCGGGGGGCTGGTTGGTGGTGTGAGGACCTGAGGGGCTGCTTGGGGGAGGTGTCAGAGTTGAGGGGGCTATTGGGTGGTGTCTGGGCTTGAGGTGGCTGCTGTGAAGTTAGGGTATATGCCAGCAGTTTGGGTGCGTTGGATTTAGGGTGGATGGTTAACAGTTTTGTAGGGGTGCAGCCATTAATTATGGGGAACCTCATGCAGAATCGCAATGGTGCAGCCGTTGCTTACGGGGCACCTGGCGCAGATTGGCAGGGGTGCAGCCATTACTTATGGGGGACCTCGCGCAGAATCGCAGGGGTGCAGTAGTTACTTATGTGGATTATGATGTCATCAATGTATGCTCAGCAAAAATGTGAGTAGGGTTTAGAAATGCGATCCATCAGTCTCTGGAATGTTGCAGGAGCACCATGTAATCCAAAGGGCAGTACTTTAAGATCGAATAGTCCTATGGAGGTGGCAAATGCCATTTTCTCTTTGTCAAGTCCAAATATTGGAACCTGTCAATACCCTTTGGTGAGGTCCATGGTTGACAAGTAAACAGCATTACCCAATCTATCTATAAGATTGTCAATATTATTATTTATTCATTGTTATTTATTAGCATTTATAAAGCATGCAGGAGCCCTTAGTGATTATGGCGCTGTTACAGAGATACTTGCTGGTTATATAGATACAATACAGAGGATTACAAGTTAACAGGTTATGCATGAAAAAACAGGACTTAGTTACATGATCTTGGTGCTGTTCACAGAGTATGCATAAACATGGCTTAGTTACAATACACGAGTGCTGGGGGGGTGGGCAAGTGGGACGGGGACAGAGGTAGGGTGTCACGCGGGGGCTAGTTGAACAGGGTGGTTTTGAGAGTTTTGCAAAAGGTGGAGAGTGATGGTTCAGCTGTAGGAGCATTGGGTAGGGCATTCCATAGTTTGGGAGCAATGTGTAGGAAACTGATGCCTCCTGCGTTCACTCTTTTGATGGGTGGAACGCAGAGTTGGTTGGCGTGGTGACTTCTTTTGGGTCGTGTGGCAGGGTCTCTAGTAATGGTATCTGCCAGGTATGATGGGGCAGTGAGATTGATGCATTTATGCATCAGAGTGAGTATCTTGAAGTTGATCCTTTCCTTGAGTGGGAGCCAGTGGGCTGCACGTCTGGCCTGGGTGATGTGGTCCCTTTTGGGGATGCTGAGGGCTGCTCGGAGCACATTATTTTGTACTATTTGCAGTTTGTGTAGGTTAAGGTTTGAGGTGCCTGCAAGGAGGGCATTACAATAGTTTAATTTCGCTCCTATTGTGGCTTGGGCAATGGACAGACAGTTTTGGGTGGTTAAAAATGGTTTCATGGCATTTAAGAGTTTGGTGGTTTGGGCAGAGGCTGACGCAATGGTGTTGACCTGTCAAGTCATTGAGCGAGTCGAGTCAAGATATACTCCTAGGGTCTTAACAGTGGTGGAGACAGGAATGATGGAGTTATCAATGGTGAAGTTGTCATATTTTGTTCCAGTTTAGGTAGTATTTCCTTAGGGCCTAGGAGGATAATCTCGGTTTTGTCCCCATTTAAGCTAAGTCCATTGGCTGCCATCCAGGTTTGGATGGTAGTGTAGATTTGAAGGAGGGCTGCTGCGTCCTGGTCGTAGGAGCCAGTGAAGGACAGAAGTACTTGCGTGTCATCGGGATAGTTTGTGTAGGCTATGCTGAGCGAATCAAGTTTGTCGAAGAGAGGCTTCGTGAATAGATTGTAAAGAGTGGGTGCGGTACATGAACCCTGAGGCACTCCACAATGGATGGTGGTGGGAGGAGCATTTGCCAGGTTGGAGTAGACCTTCATGGCTCTACCCTCTATAAAGGAGGTTATCCATGATGTGGCTCTGGTAGAGAAGTGGGCTGCCTTGGAGAGATGGGAGGTCAGGATGTTGTGATCAACCAGATCAAGCACGGCGGAGAGATCTAGGAGTAGCAGTAGTGCAGGCTTGCCTTTGTCCATTATTTTGGTGATTTGGTTTTTTAAATCTAGGAGGGCAGTTTCTGTGCTGTGGCCTTTGCGGAAACCTGATTGTCTTTTGCCTAAGATGGCGTTAGTTTCGAGGTAGAGTTGGATTTGGGAGTGCGCAGCTTTATCTAGGATTTTGAGGAGGAAGGGGCCTGTGGTAATGGGTTGGTAGTTGTTGGGGCAGGCAGGGTCTAAAGACGGCTTCTTTGAGAGGGGACAAACCCATGCTTCTTTTAGGCTTTGTGGTACCGTACCTGTAGAGAAGGAAGCATTGATGAATGCTGTAATGATTGGGGTCAGCGCATCAGAGCATTGTTTGATGATGGTTGGGGGGCAAATGTCTCCTTTACAAGTGGAAGGTTTGATATGGAGGAGGAGGACTGCTACTTCCGATTCTGTGACATCTCTGAATGAGAAGAGTGGGGTGTCAGGGTGATGAGTAGAGGATGTGGCAGATGGCATATTGTCTTGATTGGGTAGAGCTTTGCGCTGTGATTGAATTTTATTTTGGAGAAGATTGATTTTATTCAGGAAGGCTGCCTGAATATTAGTACACCATGCTTCATCGTTAACGATTTCTTCTGGGCTGGAGGGAGGGGTGATGAGATCTTTAAAGATCGCAAACATTTCTTTGGATTTAGAGTAATTTGAGGCTATTCTACGGTTGGGGGATTCGGATTTGGCTTTGAATATTGCTTTTTTGTATGTCATGGCGATGTTTTTGAATTCTGTCAGAGTGGAGGGGTTAGGTGAGGTTTGCCACTTAGCTAAGGCCAGGCATTTGTTGGCACATAGGGTAGATAGCTCATCCGTGAACTAAGGGTTGGTGTGCATGAATTCTTTTTCCTTCTTATCCTCAAGAGGAGCTATGGACTCGATGGCTTTGGTGAGGGTGTACAAGTAGATGTCTGCAAGAGTGGCGGGGTCATTGATAAAAAGGGGCCTCAGGTGTGAGTCATGGGTTTGTCTTGCCTGCCCATTATTAATCCGATTAATGGGTCATGCCTGACCTTCAATATTGGATGGCTCTATACTGCTCCTCTTCATCCCAGTACTAGAGCGGTGTATGTAGTAGGAAGTGTACATTACTGCTAGTTGCTTCTACCTCTTCTCAGTACTTTGTGAGTACTCACTGATAAAATTAGGGCACGAATGAAAGTAACCCCTGAAGGCTGAGGGTTGTGAGGGTAGGTCCGTGTTAGGGTATGGGGATACTATGTCTTGCCACTTGGCCCTCTCTGCCAAATCCCCAAGGAGTCTCCACTCTGGTGATCTTCCTTTGCTTGTCTGCCCCTAGGGTCAGGATCCAAAAGCGATGGCCCTTCCCTGGCCACCTGAGCAGAGGATCCCTGAGGAGTGGTTGTGAGAGTGCCTTCAGGTTTCTCACACCCTGCATGGGGTCTCCCACACAGCCTACCCTATTTTGGCCTGCCTCCCACTTCCACACTACCTGCTTATTTCATTTCTTAGTGTGTGTTTTTTAGCATATAATGAATAGAGTATTTTTGTACTTACCTTTCTAAATTGAATTATTGTGTGTTTTACTATGTGGACGCATTATGGGCCCCTGACCCCACTCACTTTCTACTAAGAATAGCCTTGTATGTTCTCCATTGATACCTTGATGGATTTTAGCTAACCTCTTAGAGAATCCCTGTTCATCAGAACTAGGGTGGCCTTCTATGATCTGTCCACTGGGACAGACTGTAGAAATGCATCTGAACAGTCATAGAGTTTTGTCAGGTGCCTTAGGTGGTCTCCGCAAGTTTGGCTATATACAACTATGTTGTCCAGGTTTGTCCTAGTAGAGCTCTGGCAGGAGGCCAAGATGTGATCCATACAGTGTTGAAATGTAGTGGGTGTTACTTGGAGGCCGGAAGGGAGGGTCGCTGAATTGAAAGAGTAATTTGAGTGTTGAGAAGATGATGTTTTGTTTAGAATGTTCATCAAGGGGTAACGTTATGCGATAATGAGCCTGGTAAGACAGCTTTGTTCACACATCAGGCGACTTGCAGGTGAAACAATGGGGAAAGTCATTGTTAATTGCTAATGGCAAGTTGCTAAACAAGTCATTGAATATAATGGTCAGACAGCAGATGCAGACACTCGCTTCAGAAAATACATTTTGCCTTAAAGCGAAAGGCCAGGAAATCCTGTCTTCCTGTTCTGGCAGAGAACCAAACCGCAAGTGATAACTTTCTGTCTTAACTGCATGCAGCAGGTGCAAAGAGATGCCTTCACACCATTACATCTGATAAGGAGTCATGGATAGGAAACACCCATAGGCACGAATAGCACGTACACACTTGAGGCAGCTTTGTAGAAGCCAGTGACATGCCTTATCCCTTCACTGAACCAATGCCCATTTAATGTAATGTATACAGTCACTGAATACAGACAAAACCTGTCTTTATAGTTTGCACATAGACAATCGTATGTTCAACAAAGCAAAGGAACATTCTAAGCATTAATCCTTAACCTCCAATTTAGCAGGATATGATGCACACACCAGGTCCCTTGGTCACATATAAAGCGCAAGCTGAATTAGTGGAGGGAAGTAGCCCATCGAGCAGAAGAGTCACAGGCCAGTGGGGCTGGGGAGAGGTCTGCTCAAGATTCCAGAGAAGAGGCAAGAGAGAGGTAGCCAGGACCAGCTTAGCAGGACCAGTGGCACCTTGGATGGCGTTGGTTCAGGTGGAACACATTCTGCTCTAAAGCGTGAATTAAGTGTGGGGACTTGCTGGGTGCATTTGAGACTAAAAGGCATATAGAATATCACAATATAGCATAGCACAACATAACATAGCTCCCAGGTCGTTCATGCTGTTAAACTAAAATGACCACTTGTTCTATTTTGCATGAATGCAAGCATGCTCTTCACTCACATAGCACTTTTGTTCATAGGTGTGATGATATGTTATTTCATATTTGCTTCTGTGTTGGCATGTGCAATGCAAATTAGAGCCTGTAGAAGATAGGTGTGATATTAAAGATATGAACCTAATACCCCCAGTGTCAAGTGCATCATTCAGAGTAATGCGTTAGAATGGTGTCTCTTTGAATCTAAAGAACTTCACACATCCCTTGCTGTATTGGTTTAATCATGCTGATAGGCAAACACACTCAGACAGGCTGTCTTCTAGCACTACGACACTGCCCGGGGTACATATCAACATGAACATGATTAATGACCTTGTGTCCACTTTTCACAGCCTCAACTGAGGTCGAGTTAAGGGTCAGGGGTCAGGTTTGACCACAGGCAATCATGACAGTACCTGCCAATACCTCTTGGTAAGGTCCATCATTGAGATCCTCTTTGTGTCTGCAAGGGTTTCCATCGGCACATCTATCCGAGAAATCTGTATGCATCAGACTTTGAGGTTTTGCTTGATCTTCAGAAATAAATACAAAACCTCCAGTTAATGTCAGACTTAGGGACCAGGACTATCAGGGGAGGAGCACCCACTGAAGGATCTTTCAATTAAGCCTAGGTGCAACATCTTCTTCAGTTCTTAAAGAACTTTCTTCCTGGCTTCCATTAACCAGTAGGGTTTCAGTTTGATCATTTTTCCAGGAAGCGTTTGGATCTTCGGTACCTCTCCTCGTACCTGCCCTGGTTTCAGGGAGAACACATATGGATACCTTTCTATCAGGTCTGCCAGTTATTTGTGGTTGGAGTTCTGGAGACCTGGGAAAATGGTGACCCCATGGACTTGAGTTGGTAAAAGATTCTCCTGAGTATTGTTCTCAGAGTGAGCTATGAGCTGTGGGTTGCTATTGTCTCACCAGGTTCTCAGCTTGTTGACATTATAGAGTTGCAATGGTTTTCTTCTGATGGCATGTTGGACTCTATATCCAAGGCCTCATACACCCTTTGTCATTTCATATGGTTGCTGTCCAGTCATTTGGTCGAAAGACATTTGGTCGAAAGCCAAATGGTCGACGGAATTTGGTCGAAAGCCAAATGGTCGAATTTTTTGTTTTATTTATATATATATTTTCTAGGTTTTCGTTTAGGGAAAAAAAGGGTTTTTTTAGAAAAAAAAGGGGGTTGGGGCGGACGCCCCCCAAAAAAAAAAAAAAAAGTCAAAATACAAAAAAAAGAAATTCGACCATTTGTCTTTCGGCCAAATGGTGTCGACCATTTGTCCTGTCGACCTTTTTTTTCGACCAAATGACTGGTAACCCATATGGTCCATGCCGCCTGGCCAGTAACCTGTTCTAAATGGTATGAGTAACGCCATAACTTTATCCTCAACTTGAAAAGTATGTAGTTTAGCATTTCTGTTGCAAGCTTTCTACTGGTGGGCCTGTGCTGTTTGATTATGATATTTTACCAGCCTTCAGGCTTTTGCAAAATATTCCTGGGTGCTTTGTACCATGGGATGATCCCTGGTCTGTCGACTCCTGATCCATTCGGCACTACTTTCTAATAATACCCAGCACATCCCTGGTGTTCCAGCAATACACCAGCTCAAAAGGAGAGAATTCCATGGATGATTGGAATGTCTTTCTAACAGCAAACAGATCATATGGAATCAAATCATCCCAGTTCTTTCTGTCTTTAGCGACCAACCTTCTCAGGATTTGCATAAGAGTCTGGTTAAGTCTCTCCACCAGCCCCGTGGTCAGTAGATGATACACCAACATTCTCAGGTTCTTGATTTCATCTATCAGCTTAGACATAACACTACTAAAATGGTTGAGAGTATATCCTCTGGAAAGCCAACTAGGTGGAATAATGGAATGACCACCTTGAGGATAACCTTGGTGTTGTTACTCCTCAAGGGAAGATCATTTGGGTATATGTTAACATAATACACAATTACATAGATGTATGTAATCCCTGCTTGGAGAGCTCTATGTGTCCCACTATGCCTATGTCGATTCTGTAGAATGGAATTTATATGATAGGCAAATATTGGAGGAGGCACTGGGTACATCATCTGGCAAACCGTTCTGGCATATAGGGCAGGCTGTGCAGAACTGTCACTGCTGGGCATACATATCTGGCCAGTATAATCTTCCTAGAATTGTTTTCTGAATCTCCTATATTCTCAGGTGCCAGACTGTCAAGTTGGAGTGTGCTATCTCCACCACTGCCTCCTCAAACTGCTTCACGACTAGAGCTTGCAATAATAACTTTCCCCTTTGGTGGCTGTTCCTGTCGATGTAATGGGGGGATTCAGGTTCGGCTCTCTGCATTAGTGACTAAGTTCTTATGCGATTGTTCCAGGATAATATTGATTCCCTGTGCTTCAGCTAATTCCATATATGCGGAGCCAAACTCTCACAGGGCTGCACTCATTTCCTCAAACCCTTGCCTCCATCATATTTGAAGCAAAGCAAGAAAGCACTGTGCATGACACCTTGTATCATCCCAATACCAGATCAATGGTATCAAAGATGTTATACGCTCAGATAACCATACCAAATGTACCTTCAAACTGAGGTGGTAGACATGAGCCTGCAAACACCAGTGGACATAAGAGATCTATAAGTAAATTCTGACAGGTGTGAAGTGACATCATTAAGAAGAGAAGATACGTGGATGAACTAAACCTGATCTATGGATGTCTGAAGAATGAAGATGTAACTGAAGCAACAAAGTAAACATACATGTGAATATGAAGAAAACCATATACACGTAGAAGATAATGAACAGCGATGCAGTAGATGTATATACGCAGAAACGCAAGCTAAACTAGACAACATAGAAGCTTGCTAAAATTGGAAAGATAACGCGGGTAAAGCAGCCATGTTGAGAAAATGGACGTCATCATTGTATAATAGTAATCGAGAAGCCCTGAGGAGAAAGAACAAGGCTGCAGAACATGACAGGAACTGGAATACAGATTTGTGCAAGAACAAATGGTATCTACTTGGCTCAGGATCAAGGATGTCACAGCAAGAAGCAACTGCAAGGAATGAAAGGAGTTGAAGAGGATACGCCATGTACGTAAGACATATTTCTCTTAGATTAAGTAAAGGAGTGAATAATTGTGAGTGCTAAATATTGAACAATCAGAGATGCAGAAAGCACATGCAGGATGGAGCAACCAAGTTTCCAGAGGCAAAGAGGAGTAATAGCACCCAATATAATTGTATCAAATAGCACTAAATAAAAGGACAGAATGAACAAAAGTATGGTCTCTTCACACATGGTGTAAGACCAGAAGATAAGGCCTATTCATAAAGCTCCAGACAGAGATATCAATGTACCTTCACTGCCTTTAAAGTTCTGAGGAAGAGAACAGCCTGAAAGGTCAACTAGAGAGAAGATGTCCTGGCTTAGGGCCTAATTGATGAGAGATGGTAGGTTAATTAGCTAAGGATGTCAGTTGTCTGTGATTGCCCCCCCCCCCCAACCTGGGCTTTGTTGCTTAAATGCTGCTAATGAGCCAAATGTCCAAGGTTGGAAGAGAGTGCCAACCAACCATGAGGGCCTATGTAATGGTGGATCATACATTGTTGTAGAAGCCTATCCACTGCTGGTATTATGCTGGTATCTGTATTTTACGTAGTTAGAGATTGTTCAAGGCGTGCCTAGCAGATAAGGGGCAGCCAATGATGATACTAGCACGTATTTGAACTATAGGTATTTATGTTCCCTTAACCAATCCCTCCACCTGATAGGTCTTTACTGTTTTCCACGTAGGAGGACATCATAGATGGCATATATTGAGGTATAAAGACTTTTGAGTAGCTGAAATTCGTTGAGAGTGTGTGAGATACAATCTGTTTGTTTCCCAGGTTTCCCTACTTAATTGAACTGATGATAAAGTAGTACTTTGCCATATTCTATGAGTCTGTCCAGTTATTTGGGCCTAAGATCATTTATTTGGTAAACCCATTCGCCACTTGGAACGCTCCAGGTGCTATTGCACACCTACCATGTAGAGCTGACTGGCTAATGATGATGGCCTAAAGACAAACACTGTATCTAGCTGTCTCCTTCTGGAAATTCATAGGTGGCTCCTATCCAGAACAATAATAAAAATTCATACTTGGCTCCTATCCAGAACAATAATAGCATTTACAATTGGGAAGGGTCCCTTCCAATTGCAAAGGCTCCACTCATCCTTCACTATCGAGCCCTTGCATTCCTCACCCTGATGTTTCTCCTTTCTTTCCCTTTCACTTTACTCCCTTCTGTACTTCTCTCTATTGAGCTCTCCCTTCCCTGCTATCACATACACTCCCCTCTTCACTACTAATCTCTGCTGTCCCCTCTCTACTAACTAGTCCCCTGTCTCCCCTATACTACTCTCCCTCTAAACTACTCTCCAAAACTCTACACTCCACCCCACCTTCTTCCCAAGTCACCCTTCCTTCACTGTGTCATTCACCTGATAAACACACCTCATAAACACCCACTACTCTTACCCTTAATCTCAGTCAGTTTCTTCACTCACCAAACACAGAATCACACACCTAAGTACCACTGTCTCTCACCTACCAATATATCATCTTGCTTGCGTTCTTTCTAGCTCTCCTCCATGCTCCGCTGCACTGTACATCGGTCACCTCATCTCTTGTTCTGCCTTCTCCTCCCTTGGCCTCCCATGAACAACCCGCATTGACAGATCCCTCCTTCTCTCTTTTATCCTCCACCTTCCTGCCTAATTGGTTCTCTATATGAGCTAGTTCTGCTACCCAACTGCTGCTTTCTTTCCCCCCCTTGGCCAGTTTACAATGGTCAGCATAAAATGGGATATATGCCCCACATGCTTTTTGTTCGTGGGTCTGCTGACTGTATTGGCGGACCACTATAAGCAAACTCACCATTAGTGTTTATGTCCACATTGGATGTAGCTTCAATGTGCTGATTTGACTGGCATGGCTTCCTGTGGCTTTTTCACTCCCTCCCACCTCTCTTTCCAGCAAGTGCTGAACACAGATATTCACAACAATGACTCTGGTAGCTGTAGACCTATGGGGGAAAAAAGAAAGGGACTGGCCAGCAATTTCCATAACATTTATGGGGAGACTGACAGTGGCACTTGACATTTTCATACAGGCACTGGTAGAAGGGAGAGAAACTGGGGCCCTCCCAACTTCCACAGTCTGCCTCTGCTGGCTCTGCTACACACAATGGTAGGCTCCCTGTCCCAGGTTGCGAGGGGTCCCCAATTCCCTCTTGACAGGGTTAGACCACTGGCCCTATAACAACCGCTAGTGTGGAGTAAATAACCTCCATTTTAGGAGTCCCCATTTTTTGGGTTAACTTCCTGTTATTCAACAACTAGACGACTTTCACCATTTATAAAATATAATAAAAATGTAAGGGCACAACTGTAATAAAGAAATATGTTTTAATTCTGTTGAGCCAATATAAAGTACCCAACCTAAATTGAAGCTGAATGTTGCAAGAAATGTCAATGCATAATAATAGTACAAATATTATAATATGTGATGAAGACTTAGACCGATAAAGACATACCCATTACAATAAAGGAGGTTATGCAGCAACACCAATTGCCAATAGTTGTGTTAAAGGATAGTATTAAACCTGTCCATTTACCACTGAATTCTGCCTCTTCCCGGACCATTTTGTAACCTGGTCCAACGCACTATACCTTCTCTAATATTGTACCCAACCTTTGTATGTGCAACTGTTTGTAACATATGACTTGCCTAAGCGCCCAGCTACCCCAGGGTTTGGCTGCGCTATATAAATAAACAAACCAAACCAAACACTGTATGTATTTGATTCTTTTGATATGAACGTGATTGATTGTATGTCAAATATATACACATTTATAAGATAATCCTTTTGCAAAATAAAACATCTGATTTTTTTATTTTTATTTTCAGTTTTGATAATGTTCCCATTTTATTTATGTTTAACATTTTCAAAATCTAAAAACCGTTTCTCCTTTTTTCACTTTGGCATAACAGCATGCCCAAAATAGCAATTTATGACACTTTATTTAATAACAATGTTTTAATTGTTTCAAAATAAGGAACATAGTTTCTATGAAGACATCCTGGAGTTACTTATTTATTATTTGTAGTTCAATTGTCCTCAAAGTAGCTTCGGTTGCAGGTGCTCACACTCCCTTCTTTTTTTAATCTCTTTTCAAAGCCATAAATCTTCATGGGAAGATCCAGGTGATTTGGCAGACTGAATCTGATTCCTAGTCAAAGTAATATTGATAAGATATCTTCAAAGGTCTGAAAGGATGCAGGTTGCGGGCATGACGGCAGTACTTAGATAAGACAAGGTAGAGTGAGGTTTAGCTAGACAAAAATAGAGTGCTGTGCATCTGTGAATGTTATCCAGATTAGACAACAAATTGAACTCTTATGTTAGATATCTCAATAGGTTAATGTACCTGCTTTGGCGATCTGTGCGTAACCTGCTGATCACAGGTCAGAATATGGGCATCATTGCCTCAGCCTTCCATTCTTCTGAAGTTGATAACATATACACAGTCGAAGTGGTTAATTATGAAATTTCATTGCAGCACTTCACCAGTATATGTCTACAGCAGAGTTAGCGACATGTAATTAAAGAATTGGTCTGTTTTTCATCCTTAGGATCATGGTAAAATGAGTGCCATTGGAAGTGTGTGCATGCGGTCGGTGGTCCCTCCAGCTTCCCCTGTGGCTGAGAGGTTTCCTGTGCTGCGAACCTGCTTGAATAATACTTGAATAATACTGTCCCTTTTAAGTCTGGGCTAGATGACCGAAGCAGCAGGAAGATGACACTGATCAGTATAAAACCTCACTTCCGGCACAGAGCGCACGTGACGGTTCTAAGTACTTGGCTTTTGCCTTATTAACTCTTGACTGTCGTGTTCTTATAAGAAAAAGCACATTTTGTTTGTGAGTGAAGGAGTCCTTTAGGAAAAGCAACTGTGGTGACTGCTGGATCTAGTATCCTTTGAGCCGTGGTTTTGGATAGTGGTACTTTATCCCCCTTTATTAGGTTTGGAGGTGGTGGTACGTGTTGGTACGTTCAGTGACTGTTGTGCTAGTCACCCTTTGAGACGTGATTTCCCTCTGTAACCACCTTATTAAGGAAGGATACCCGAAGAACACCTGAAAGACCCTTGAAGTACATTAGTGATTGTTGGAAGCCGTGGTCTAAACAATAACTTTGCAAATGGGCCTGAGAAGTTACACAGGAGGTACCCCTAGCTGCTTCCGCAAATAACGAAGATGCCCTGGTATGGTTACGCAAGCCCCTCATGGTCTTGAACATGATTTGGTCATTGTGGGCCCTTCTTGTAGAGAAGCCCAAATGCTCGCAGAATTGATTAACAATTTGGGGGATGAGCGTCCTTGTACACATGGTACTGGTGCCCGCCCAAAACGGGGCAGGGAAGCAGTGAAGTCTCCAAAATGGTTTCAGGGATATAGTTCATCTCCACACCCAGTTACGTACCCCATTGTTGGGCAGACCATTACTCATTTTTTTTAAAGTTTCTGATTCAAACAGTTGGTGTTAAAATTACCACCACACTGGATCCCACACACATGAATTAATTGAATGATCTCAGTTTAATTGAGCATGTTGACTGCAAGGTTCACCAACAGAACTTATAACCTTATAGAAAATGGGGTTGAGGATTTTATGATTAATTCTTTAAAAGATGACAGTCTTGATATGGTTTATAACATTCCCCAGACCTTAAAAGAGGTGGATGATCATATTCGCCTTACCTCACCAACTTTGTCTGCATTGAACAAAGAATTGTCCACTAATCATCAGGGTGACAGAAAGGAAATAACTATGAGGCCTAATAAAGAAAAGATAAAATTCCCCATGATTCTGATGAAGAAGTAGGAACGAGTATAGTTCAGAACGAAGTTAACAACATAGTTGTTAAATCTTGTCCATCGGTTATGGCTAATGAGCAGGGTCTCGAACAAATTAAATCGATGCCCCTTAATAAGGATTCAAATAACGAAAAGACAATGATGGCAAACGTTCCTGGGGGTTCGCATGTTCTTATTGAGAAAGCTAAGAATCAGAGAAAACTAAAGAAAAAAAAATGCTTCTACTTGCATTTTTTTTTTAAATTGACAATAATGGTATCACTGAATGGTAGGAAGAATGGGTCTCAAGTTATCTCGGTTGGTGGACATTTATCACCATTGGTTCAGGGGTCAGTGAGTAAGAATGTAGGCAATCCAGGTTACTCAAAGGGTGCCCACAAACCTTTGGACAATAATGTCATGGGATGCGTAACCTGTGCAGTGAAAACAGATCCTGCATACTAGGATGACACACAAAACCATACCTTCACAACTGACAAAGACATATTTTGTGAATTAGGGAATGATGGGAATGATCGACTTACTGCATGCATGGCAACGAAAACAGGATTACAGCTCCTGCACCTAAATGGTTACCAAAAGCAGAAAGATAACTCACCTACAGCTGACTTTAAGAACCCTAACGGTACTTTGAGCATTGATATAGGAAATAGTGAGAACAATGGTATTAGTCTAGGAGTGAAAGACTTAGTACCCCAGTGGGAAGGTTGCACCCAGATTGTCAACGATACGCAGGCTGACGTTGGTTTGAAGGATGGGGCTACTTCAATTTCATTATGTATAATGCTGCTGCTAAGGTCTCTAGGGGAACACAGGTTAATGCCGGTCCAAGAGATTGTATAGATGTAACACACTTAAGGAGTAATGTGGTTTCTCAAACATATAGGGAAAATGATGAGCTGTGGATGGACGTTCCAAGGCAAAGTGACTGCCTATTGCAGAATTCCACTTGTCTACCTTCCAGCAATGGGTTATGTGAATTCTGGCCCACTTGTAGAAGGAGGTTCTGAAATAACTCCTGTTGTTAGTTGTTATGGAAAGTTTCCTAACTCACAGAATGGTTTGAACGATGGAGAGGGACTCAGTGTGGGTGTGAATTTTGGGCGATTTATTCAAACTTATGTATAGACCACCTCAGGAGGTGCATACGATTTGTTATCTACTTGGCCAGTCTGATGCACAACAACTTAGTCATTTGTATAGAGAAATATCCTGTATGCCAAGTGAGAAATTAGAAAAAACTGGCAACAAAATGCCTTTTAGTATTCTCAGAAATGCCAAAAGTTCTGACGGTACGGATGGGGTAAACATTAATTGTACTGTTCCAGGCAATTACACAGTCATGAAGCAGGTGCCTGTCCAAAGTATGTTGAAAGGGTACCAACTCATACTCACACATACATTGGGCCAAGGGTACACCCAGTGTTTGAACAGAAGTAACGTTCTTTTGACCCCTGCTGAAATTTCGAGCTTAAGGGCCCTGACTACAGTGGCATAGAGAGAGTCGAATTTCCAGAAAAAAAAAAAGATACACATTGTTGTATAATCCATTTTAATTCCAGGCTAGTGTTTGAGACGGTTTTGTCCGAAAAGAAAATACTTCGGAGCATGGGCTTTAACGTTGTTCCCGTTGATGCTAAATTGGCAATAGAGCTGGGGATATTGAATAGTAATGGGAACAGAGCTTATACCACCCCTGGTGGGGGCCGGCAGGGTTGAGGCAGTCATCCATTTACCTAGATTTGATACAAATAAAGTTGACTGGCCCGCCGTTATCTCCACCCTGTGACGAACAGCTAGTTGATGACATTAGGTACCAGGGGAGTAAACATCTGGTTAATAAGGGGGAACTGGACTTAGAATCGATCACACAAAAGCTGACCTTAGCAGGAACGTTAGCGTCTCTGGTAAATGAACCCATTAGCTGAGCTTGATGCAAACCCTAAATCATTACACAATTGTATGTCCCCAAGAAACGTGTGCAATGGAAGATTTGGTTTGAGATGATCACCTTACTTTTCAACAGGGTGCATCCAGATTAAATGGAGGACGTCTTTCTGGGGGCTTATGTATTAACATTAAGCATGGGGTGGATTTTATGGAAGGTTTGTTCTCGAGCGACCTTAACGGCGTGTTATGGGTTGACCTCGAGCCGGAAGTTAATACAGTATGGAAACATATACTTTTGGTAAATGTGTATTGGCACCCATCCCACTGTGAGTTAGCTCTTATCTTGGGGACTTTAGAGAAGATTCTTGAAGCCTATAAAGTAAAATAATTCTCAGACTCTGATATAATAATGGTGGGGGATTTTAATTCCCATTGTTTGCCTTCTAGTACGGTTTTGGACAAAGACTTGGATCTTACAAGTGAATACATATTACTTCAACTTGAACATGCAAGGCAATGGAGGGAGTTTTGGGAAAGTTGGGGCCTGCATATTCACAATGGCCAGGCTTTGGAAGATTTACCCACAAAGCCTACCTGGGATAGAAATTAGTCACATTCATGGATAGACTATATAGTGGTTTCAGAAGGTTTGTACTTTGAATTAGATCTGTTAGAATTAGTTCGTAATTTGTTCAGTGATCATGATGTAGTCATTTTAACCCACAACGTGGAGATCAATTTACCAAAAAGGACAGCCTGTAGAAATATAGCCCTAAATCATCAAAATAATAGAATTAGCTGGAACTCGAAAAGTCTTGAGAACATGAATAGGCTTATTTGGGGATTTCTGGCAATCTCTTACATTACCCAATAAATCAGGGACTTGGGAGTAGAGAGTTTTCCCATTTTTATAATGGACAAGTCTTCTAAATCTATACTGAATTGTGAAACTTGTCTCTGTTTATACCGTCCCCACACTTAGTAAGGGAGGTTCAGCTAAGGAAAAAGGAAATGCGTAGAAAAATTAGAGAACTACGTTCATGGCCTTCCTGTGAGAAAGAAAATAATGTCCTAATTAGAAAATAAAAGTATACACAAACTGGGTTAAAAGTCATAGGTATCTACTGTTACAAAGAGATGGAGAATTGAAGTTAGAGGCGGTTTTACAAAAAACTAGGAAAATCTGTTGGAATAACATTAATAAAAGTAATGGGAAGGCGGACTCGGAAATGACGAATCCTGTCCATGAAGAGGTCTGGAACAAACACTTCACAGAATTATACAAAGGAGTGAATCTTGAAACCTTTAGTGTGGTTAGTAATGATTATTGGGGTGTCGTTATGTCTAATGACTTTTTATGCACACTTATAAAAATCTGTGTCGAACTCCCGTGCCCCTGGCCCTAATGGTTTGTGCAACTTGGTATTGAAACAGGACCCTGAAGTATGGACCGTGATGTTGCACTCTCTATTTCAAAACGTTTTGAATAACAAAATAAGTTCATCCACATGGCATACCTCCATAATAGTTCATATTTTTAAGAAGGGAAGTCATTCTGAGCCCTTGAGCTACCATCTGATTACTTTACTGGATGTAGAAAGCAACATTTTTGCTAGATGTGTACTAAAGAGAATAGAGGATTGGAGCAGTGCCACAGACCGATTATCTAATTCCAGACCGGATTTAGGAGGTCCATTGGAACGGATGCCAGTGGCTTGCTTATCCAATCCTTAATTGATCAGGCTAGTGCGGAGGGAAGGACCCTATAAATGCGGCTTGTGTTGACCTGAGCCTTGCATTAGATAAAGTGGATAGAGCAAGGCTATGGTCAAAACGTTTGAGGTGGGGCCTCCCTAAATACATTCTGGACATTCTGATTCAACTTCACAATAATTCTGAACAGAGAGGTCACCAATCCTTTAAAAACAGATTGGGGTTTGAGGCAATGGTGCGTATTGGCCCCCTGCCTCTTAAACCTATACCTCTCTGATTTTGGTGAGTTTCTGGAGGAAGCATCATGTGTACCCCGGAAGGTAAATGGGGAGTGTTGCTTTTGGGTGGATTATGCGCTCAACCATTTGCTTATAGTAAAGACACTGATAGGCCTACAGTGACTCTAGAACCATTTTGAAGAATATGTAAAAATAAAAAGTCTGTTGGTGAACCCGAATAAATCTAGCATTCTGTGCTATAAGGGAAGGAAATATAAACCAGCACCCTTCAAGTGGGAAATGGGTTCATCTGTACTGTCTGTTGTTCTGACGGTGAAATACTTAGGATTTGAGCTCATTGGGCCAATGGAGCATTACATTGGGAACACGGCATTGTGGGCCAAAGGTAGACAGTATGCAGGGCAAATGTTCTATATTGGGAAAACATACTGTCGCTTTACCCTGCAGCCCTTGCTGCAGTTTTGTACATGTAATGTTGTCCCTTCAATACTATATGGTCTTGAAATTACCCGTATGTACGAGAAACTGGAATTGGGTAAATTGGAAGGACTGATTTGGAGGAAAGCATTATCATTACCAACCGTTGGGAAATTGGCTGTAAAAGAGTCAAATATGCTGTATGCACTCATGGGAGGGCAGATGGAGTGATTGCTGGGGGAGCCCTTGTGTTCCTTTAAAGTGAATTGTCAACATATTATGGCAAAATATGAAGTGTCTCTAGAGACCTTGCTGACTAATCCGGTTCAGGTGAAAAGGAAAATCCTGGCCTAACACTGGATCCTACTTGTGATGAGAGGAGCAAGTACAAGCCATATAAAGAAATAAGTACTGAGTAAAAAAAAGGGGTCCCTCATGAATGACCTGAAACAAGGTCCGGATAGTCGCCTCAGAGAAACCTTTATGAGAGTCCGATTGATTTTGATACAAACGGGGGGAATTTTATTTACTAGACGGCAAAGGGAAAGTGCAATATGTCGGTTCTGTGGAAATAACCTTGAAACACTAAAGCATCTGATGATTTAATGTTGGGCGTTGTAGGATATTAGGGAGGGATTTATTAGCCAATTTAAGTATGAAACTGTCTCTTTAAATGGTGAAAACTTTTGGCCACATATTTTGCACAGTAGCCCTATTCCTCTTTTAATTTGGCGCGCATTTTTTAATGAATGCAGAGATCATTAAATACATTTTAAATGTTTTAATGACCTGTCTGTCTGTCTTCTTCTTGCTGATAGATTTTATCCATCAGCAGTGAATTTCGGATACCGAGGCGTGAGCCTCATTACTCCATCTTCTCGGGTTGCTATGTAGTCGTGGGTTAGGAATCTTCTTGGTCTGTGTTCACTTGCCACAGTAGGGCTGGTTTCAAAGTGTGCTCGCCGTGATGGGCCGCGTGTAGCGGTCACAAGGGTATGCAGTGGTGGCAGTGAGCCTTCCGATCAGAGGATTTAAGCAGGGTTTTACGGAATGGAATTTGTAGGAAAATTGTACATGAACAATGTCTAATTTGATACGTGTTTTAAGGTGATGAATTGGTGAAATGATTTATATGATCAGAATCTGGGTATGCCTCAACCTTCCATCCTCCTGAAGTTGATAAAATATACACAGTTAAAGTGGTTTATTATGAAATTGCATTGCACCACTTCACCAGTGTATGTCTACAGCAGATTTAGTGACATGCAACTAAAGAATTGGTCTGTTTCTTATCCTTAGGATAATGGGGAATTAGTGCCATTTAGATGTGTAAAGCCACAATATGTAGAATACATACAGATGTGCACTTCTGAAAGCCCTTTATGTTTGAGGATGAGTATCACACGATAAAGTATCTGTAATGCACATGTCATCCTCTGATGTTGCTAAACAAATACCATCACTTAAAACAGCGCTATTTCAATGAGTCATATTAAAATATTCTGATTTCAGGTCAGTCCATTAAAAGAACTTACCTTTGCAAACTCTTTACAGAAACTGAACCTGTCATGTAGTCAACCCGAAATGTATGGCTAAACCTCTTAATCGTTCAGATAGTTACCAAACTCTGGATATTCTTGAAAGTCACCTGCATTTTCCACTCATTGTTTGCTATTGTTCACCTATGATGTTTTTGCTACTAGCTGTACCCTGTCCTGCTCCACCCGAAAACACCTCATCGGAAACGTCGTTCTCACTGCCTGTCCATTGGCCTCTCTTCAGCCCTCCTTCCTCATAACGAAAACCAAGCAATGCTCTTCAGCTGTTGGCAGCCGCATGCAACCCTCTGCTGCGCGTTTCCTCTCCTGGAACCCGCACAGAGGGCAGTCGTCTAACTCCATCACTGCACTCTGCTTTGGAAGAATCTCCTTCCGCTCAGCTGATCTACCAGTGCCAATCCCCTTTTTATAGTTCTTCTCCACCAGTGCTAGGAATCAACATTTTCTTCCCCTTTCCTCACTCCTGCATCCCTCCTCCCTCGAAGAGCTTTTCTTAATGATCGGCCACAGTGACCCTTGACATCTGTCACTCCTCCTTAGTTTCTTCCCGCTGTCACACTTGCTCAACCACTCCACTTAATTTCCCTCCTCCTGCTCAGTCCTTAACCATGTGACTTCACAGCACTCCTCGCCTCTTTTCACTGATGAGGAAAACAGCCGAGGGTCCTCTCCTTCTTCCTCCTGACTGACAGTGGAGAGCTGCACCTTTTACAATTGCTTTGACCGGGCATAGCCTCTTCCACCAAGACTTCCTTCTGTAACTGGCCCATCCACACCACAACCAATTGGCAGTCCATTTTGTATGTGGTCCTTGTCCCAACTTCCCTGTTTCCAAAGTCCCACATGACACGATGCCACTCTCCCCTTCCTAACACTCCCACAGTTCCCAGAGACGCCCACCCACGTCTCCATTCCACTGACAGGAACCCATCATTACATTTCTTTATCCCTTTACGTAGAGAATACGTGTGCCTCCATTTTCCCCTACCCAAACGCTTGCCTATTGCCTCTGGTCGCCCCTTGTCACTGGGCATCAATGCCCTGCTGCTAAGGCTTACAGAAAACCACCCCCGCCCTCCTACCAGGCTGTGCACAGGCCAATTAGACCTTCTTACTCCATCACATTTGCTCCACTGTCCACCCCTACCACAGCTCAGATTATTCACTCAGCCAAATAGTTCTCTCTCTACTCTACAACCCAGACAGCACCACCCCACTGAAATCTTACTTCGTTCTTGGTCCCTTATGTGTAAACCTGTTCATTGTAGGAGAGGGGTGCTGTTTCTGACCACAGGAGACAGGTTACGGCCATGCCCTCACCAGTTCTCTTTTACATCCCTATCACCCACTACACACAATATGAGGTATACATGTTATATTAAGTGGTTTGTATGGTCTGTAAAGTGCTAGTGTCTCACCCGCTGGGTAAAGAGGAAACATTGACATGATATTTGGTGTGGGGAAATCTTTGTCACGGCCAAGGAATTCATGTGAGCTAGTTCACAAAACATAAGGGACACTCAACTAAGACATATTCACACAATAAACACAATAAAAATTATGTATTACTTATTAAATTCTATTATTATTAATGGCCATACACTCAGTATACACACAAACACTTCCAGGTTCCCCCTTTATCGCATTACACTTCACCACATCAGTGGTAAATCACACTGACATCTCTTCAAGCTATTACGCCTATTAACCCACAAAACATGATGGTTTAATTTTTGATTCTGACCTGTTCTTTTTGCAGTGTAGTGAAGCGTTAAGCTCACTACACTGGCTTTTGCTCTTATGTTATGTTATATGAATTTCGAAAGCGCACGGCCACCCGAAGGTATCATGGCGCTGGAGGATAAGGCTACAGGTAGAGCAGCGATCAGAGCCGAGACACAGCTCCAATTAAAACAGGAAGGTATTTACGGCTTTCCTAAAAGCCAGATGACTAGATATTTTCTTTATAGCAAGTGGGAGCTCATTCCATAGCACCGCTGCTGCATGGGGAAACTGACATGTCCTTCAGGCGTTCAGTACTGGGAAACATTGTTTCACTTAGTCATGTTACTATGTTACTACTTTTGGTTACTTTTGTATCACTTATGTTAACATTTTATCAATTAACAAAGCTGCTTACACTGCAAGAGAATAGGGTACATATTTGTTTTGCCCTAGACTAACACTCAGAGGATTTTTGGTTTGTGCTAAAAGGACAAGCTGGTGGCAGAAGTGATTTTTTCCCATGTTTTGGTACTTTTCGTTTTAGCTTTAGAGTGTTTACTGCGTTTTGGCTGCTAACTGTGGCTAGTGTCCAAACATGGCCGTGCCACATGGTTTTTCGCTTGTTCTTTTGTCATCTTGTTCATTAGCCTTCTTTCTTGCCTGAGAGGCCAGGAAAATCCTTATAAGGACTTCCAGTGTCGGAGAAAGCAGAAGCCTTTGGCAGGCTACTGGAGTGCTGTGTGTGTTTGCTGGCAGGATGTGGGCTGGGACTGTCTGGTCCCAATCCACAAATTGGTTTCAGAGTGTCTGAGTGGTATGCATGAGGTATGTATGAATGTTTGCGCCAGTGGTCCTGATTGGACCACTGATAAGGTGTGTGTGTGGGCTAGTCCTGTCATTGGCTAGTGAGGGCAGCTACTCTAACCTGGCTTTTAGGATAAGAAGAGGACCCCTGCACCCTTTCCTCAGAGATCCTCAAGAAACCTGAAGGAGCCAAGAATCCTATCCAGATGTGAGACCTGTGAAGAAAACAGAGACCCATCGTAGGGAAGGCTGGCTGCCAACATCTGCTTCATTCCTGGAGGAGCCCTGTCTTGCTGAAGATCTTTAGCAGTACTGCGATGGAGCTGAGACCCTTAGAGTGGAGGGAACATTTATTCCTGATATCTGCTCGGTACCCTGCAACGAAGAGCCTTCGGAACTGTCCCAGGACCGTCCTGTGGCTGACCAGCTCCAGATTTAGTCTGCCGACGTCACTGTTCCAGTTTCGATTTGCAACTTGGGGGTTGCTCAGCTGGCCTACGCGACTAACATCTACGAAATTTTGGCATCCTAGCTTCAAGGAGACCTGAGAAAGGAGGGAAAGTCCAACTGTGGCAGTTGAGCCCTTTGCGTTGCCGTACTGTGGTGACCACTGTCCGAAATCACTTACTTGACACAAGTCCAGTCCTGAGAGGGGCCCTGCATTGGGTGTTGCTGCATTCTTCAATCGAGAGGCCTTGCAACAGTGAAAGACACCAACCGGAAATAAGCTAGAACCTGCAACCACTGCAAATCGGGGACTGCGACCTTTGTCTTCCTCGGACCGTCTTCCTTTGTCCTGCCAAGTCTGGGAAAGAATCAGAGTACGGGGAGTAAGGTACCAAGCTTCTTACCTACCCCTATTCTCCCATTATATACTCCCATTATGTTAGTGGGCTTATAATAAACATTACTATAACAATACTGGTTTTGCCTTGCTTGTGCAAGACTTCTGTTAGCTAGCTTAACTTGTACTATGACAATTATAACCCTTCACTGGACCCCAGAGACCCTACCTGCCTGTTTTCCTGCCTCAAAGATTCTGTGCAACTTTACCTGAATTATCGGGCAAAGCCCCCCGACAATTTAGGGCTGGACAATTTGAGTTAGGTATCATTCTCAGTGGACCTATAAGTGCATAATATAATCTTACATTTCCATTGCAGGAGTTTGTGTTGAATAATATGCCATTTTAATAAGTGAATGTATATATGTATCTATTTGTATTAGTGTTGTGGGATAACTCTACTTGCTAGTTTTCATTTTCCCATAGTGTGTTTTGGCCAATAAATAATACCTGTATTTGTATACATGCTGTCTAAGTGTAATCTGTGATTCCCATTGTGTGAACACATTGTCGACCGTTTACAAGCTCACCACCTCTGAATAACCTAGCATAGACCGCCTGTCACTGCTACCTGAACTGGTTTGGCTACAGCTCCCCAGAGTTGTTCCTGTCACAATATAGTTTGGCCTTCTATACATCTGTCCACCAGGCCACAGTATAGAAAATCAGTCCTAACACTAAGCACTTCAAGTCAGGTGGTCTCCTCCACTATGATCCACTGCACCCTATTCTGGGAACCCGTATGCATCAAAATTACACCTTCATTAACATGATATGATGAAATGAATGCATGATGTTGTAGTGAGGCATTTGTTGGCTAGAAAGCAGGTGCCCCCCTGCCTTCCCCAGAAAACACAGAATTACAGAATCAGAAAGAACACATTTGAAACTGCACTTTAAATTCTCCTGGAAATGCAGCTAGCACAAAGAATAGTTTGCTTCGATACACAAGTAGGGACAGAGGAGGCATTAGCTTGCACAATTCAATTAGTGTGTACTTTTAAATAGAATAGACTACATGACAGGAGAGTGCTTACCAAGAGTGGGTCTCACTACACATGTAGGGGCAGCATAGCTATAATAGGTAGGGCTATGTAGCAGTGTACCCATATGGCGAACTGAGATGTGGCAGACATGCACCAGGCCGGTAGGCAGCAAATAAATGCAGAGCTAATGTGTGTTGCAGAAGAAACATAACATGACAAAATGGCATTTTAAAAAATGCACCAGCAGAGAATTCAACCCTGCAGCTTTAAGAAAGGGCTAGTTGAACACGCTCCAATAAATCAAGGAAAATGCTGTAGCCAGTTTGATGGTAACAAGCCCAAGGAATGTCAAGGCCGAACCGTTGCAGGAACTGCACATGGAGAAGTAAGATTTTATTGTGTTCGGTTAGTTGTCCGATAAATTAAGTTACAAGGACACAGCAAACCGTTTCAAGTTTATAATATCCCAGGAAATCAGAAGGAAGTGACAGATTAATGCATTCTGTGCCCAACTAGACATGATGGGAAGATGCAAGGAACGGCTAAAGAAAAACAATTAAATACTGCAATGAAATCTTAGCAGGATGAATCACAGAATAATTATTAATAAATCTGTCAAGAATGGGATGTCGATATGAAGGCCTTAAGCCTCAGCACTCATGGCATGGGAGGTAAAACTTGGGCTATTTCATTTAATTAAAATAAGGTGATGGCCTTGTCTCCCTCGCTCTCTCATAAATGTGTCAGCATGCAGACAGTTCATGGATAGTATGACCACATTGTACCGGATTAGCATATGTCTTTTTTTCACCGCAGAAGTATTTTAGGGCCTACCAATTAATTTCCAAGTATGTTGAGGTAGCACTTTCTTAGGGGTAGGTCTGTGGGTGGGATTGTAGATAACGATTGCCCAATCCCTGGGTGCACACATTTAGGTTCCATATGTAGCTTAGTTGAGGGAGCCAATGAGCAGGAGCAATAGGTTTTTGATATCACAGGGACTCCTTTTGTACTATATAAACTCCTGCTGTCTGTTCAAACGTTGGAGAATTCTGGAGTGAGAGCTTGGCTTTTATCTTGATTTTTCCCCAGGATTTTGCAATGAACTGATTACCCTGCATTTGGCATACCGCAACCACACTATGTTGTCTATTTTTCGACAAGTGCCAATTAGAGGGCAATTTGGTTTCTAACCCTCTTAACATTTGATAGCAGAGTATGGTTGAGGATGTGGATTTTTGGGGTGCCCTAACCACACACCTTTTGAGCAGCGGATCGGTCAGGGGAGCATATTTTCTTTTGTGCACAACTCAACAGGAAGCATAACAGTGCTGACTTTGGAGTGGGACCCTGCCTGGTCTCCCACTGCCCGCTGGAAGCAATAGGAGGAGCTGGCCAGTAGGGGTACCCTAGCATCCCAAAACCCTCAAAGATCCACTGGAAAACGTGAGTGTGCTATGTGCAGGGTAACACGAGGTGGGAAATGTATTGTATGATATTTCAAAGACTGTGCATCAGGGCCACTGAGGGCCCAGCCTTCTTTTGAGGGTAAAGTAAATGATGCAGAGAGATAAGGGTATCCCGAGGAGAACCGGAAAACATCTGTATTTTATTGTGTTGTATTGTGGTTTTGTTGATTAAATTGTTGTTTGTCGGCATTGTGTTGTGTTGTGTTGTGAAGCAGGTCCTTTAGAGGTGATTTTTCTGGTATGTTGTGAGAGTAGCAGATAGTACTGTTTGCTAGAGGTTGATGGGGTAAGTATGAACATTTAGATTGAGAGCAGCTTTTTATTTGTTGTGATCCAGAGGTAGGATCTGGATTTTGGGGCATGGCCCTAGGGGAAAGTGTGAAATAAATTGTCAAAAATTGTCCAAAAAATATTTCTGCTTCTAAAAATTTCGTAACGCTAACCACTATTTGGCATTTTTTATTCTGTGTAAGTGCCAAACTGCACGCTGCTTAAAGGTTGTCACCAAGTCAGATACCCCAATAATTCACCTATGCAAGTGTTCCCTAGATATGGTGCCAGAATTATTAAATATCATGCTGAGTGGGTGAAAGGGACTGCTGAAATATGTACCTGTCATGGCCACAAGAGGGCACTCACTGTAAAAATGTACTCTAACACGTGTGCACATACTTACATGCCACACACAAAGGCAGGAAGCTCAAGAAAAGGTTAAGGGTATTAGAACTCTGGAAGACCTGTGAGGGGAAGAAACAAAGGGGCCTGGGAAGGAATGGAGGCTTAATATATGTCAGGGTCAGCCCACAATGCCGCCTCCTCCCTCTGAGGAAAGTGCTTACACACAGCCAACAACTCCACCAGCTGACGCAGGCAACCAAACACAATTCACAGTACCATCATCATATGAGGAGAGCACACCAGGCTCCACCATCCCAGGAATATACACGATGCAGGCAGCAGCTGTAGCGTATAGTAATCCCAGTTATGAATACCTTGATGAGGAAAGTAATGAAAATAGGAAAAGGGTGAAAGTGGTAAAAGCATATATGGAGACATTTGCAAAATTGGGTCTTTTAGGGGATGATGATTTTATTTGGTCCAGATGTCTATCAATTGGCAGTACCGCAGAAGGACTGGCAGTGGCAGGCTTCACTAAATCTTTAGATCTTTGTACCGATACTTTTTTGACTGTGGGTGATTCTTAAACTAAGAAACTGTTGTCACTGCCCCAATTAGTTAAACAAAGTGCTTTTCCCATTCTCCTTCTCAGTCCTTTTTTCTGTGGGCTATGATTTAAACATTTTCATGAAGTTATATATAGGAAGAACTAGGGTGAATAAAATTTTGATTATTCTGTTGGCTGTATGTGTTGAATCCGGGCAAAGCATTTTATGAAGATTTTAACATTTTCTATTCTATTGTGTCTTTGTAATGTGTGATAATGATTGTATTTTATTACTGATGAATTTTGTGTATTTTCAATGTAAAGGTTTCGTATGTAAACCATATACAAATAAAAAAATTAATAATAAAAAAAGCACCAGTAGTGCAAATGGAGAATGAAGCATGGCACAGCTCAGAGACACAGTTAAGGGAGGAGAAAGTACATAGAGGGCTACATAGCTTAGAAAAGCAGCTAAAAGCAGCTAAGGAAGAGCATGCAGATGGATGGCCATAGGGCAAGAAGCGTACCCATAGGTAATGGGGATAGTGGAGAGACCATGATGAAACCAGAGGAATGGGTAGTAGGAAAAATATTGCTAAAATTCGATGGGGGAGGCACTGAAAAGAGGTATGTGAAGAGAGTAGAGTATGAAGAAATGAAGGAAGCAGCCAGGGAGGAAGTGAGGATGGAGACACAGGAAGAGATAGGTAGAAAGAGAGGGAACAGAGAGAAGTAGCAGAGAAGATGCAGAGAGGGGTACAGGAAAGACAAAGAAGGAAGAGGGAGGTAGGAGAAGGGGGTGAGTATGTAAAGAGGATAAATGAGAAGAAAAGGAGAATAGCATGAGAAAAGGAAGAAATTGAAAACATCAGGAGGGAGATGAGCCAAAGAATGAGCAGAAGTATGATGCCAGAAATGTGGGGACGAGGGAGTGGGAGGACAACCCCAGAGACAGTGGCAGAGATGTGTTACCAGACAATAATGAGTGGAACATATGTAAGGGAGCCTGTTAAGGGAGTGAGTTTTGATCTCATACAGAGAGCGGAGAAAGTGACAGGGAGACAGATTGGGTAGACATGAATCATGAAGAGGGGGGAGAAGAGGAAGTGCAAGCCCCACAAATGGATACCACAGGAACAGGCATGGGAGAGATAGCAGATTTACTGGGTACAAACGTAAGCATGTATTCACCCCTCACTTCAGTTCTACCCATAAATGAAGATAATAAATCACCATATTACTTAAGAAACATGTCAAAATGCCAGCAACAGGGAGCTAGTTCCAGATCAATCTGATGTAAGTGCCATAATACTGTGAAGGATGGGGCCTACTGAGGACCCTGCTGCCTATATTCAAGACATTAAAGTACGTTGGCATTTGAAAATTAAAGACAATTGGGATACAAATATATCAATGTTCTATCATATTCTCGGTCAGAGCCTACCTGAAGAAGTACAGAGACAGTTAAAAAAGATTGTGGGGATTGAAATGAGACCATGGCCAGCCATACAACTGACTATCTTCCATCACTGAAAGTTAAAACAGGAGAAGGATCAAAAGAAAGTAGAGGAAAGGCAAAAGGAAGAGGCAAAATTAGTACAGAAGAAATTATCCAAAACGGCAGTAGAAGGAGCGGCATTGATAATTCCAGAAGGCAGGAATAATGGACAGGGAGGTCTCATGCCAGAGCAGGGCATGTGTTGTTGTTTTGCAGGAAGAGAAGAGAGTAGTTTTTACCCCATAGGAGGAGGAAAATTCTCTCACAAGGGGGGAGGTCTTGGGTTTGGTGGAGGGAAAACCGCGATGTGGAGGCCCTGGGGTAACTGGAGCAGTATGTTGGATATGTTGGAACATAGGACACATTTCATGAGTGTGTAGAAGTAGAGGAGAAATGCAGCAAGGTGTAATGCAGTATGGGCCAAGGGGGAGCTGGCATATTCAGCACCATATCGTGTACCACAGCAAATCTATGAGTACTATGACTACACACAATACTCACCAGATCAAACACAAGCACAGCAGGTGCAGCAACCACAGGGGCCACAGATACAGCCATAGATAGTGCCACAACAACCACAGTGGACATGAACACAGAAACCCCAGAATGCAGCACAATCACAGCAAGCAGTGACACAGTGGGATACCAATATTCTGCCACAGACGCCGCAAATAGGAGGAGTGACAGAGGTTGGGGGAACACTTTTACAGGGACAGGACTGAACATGTATCCCCAAGAGGACAGCGCACCGAATAGCCTGATGTGCCCTTTCATATCAGTAACCACAGGCACTGAACAGGAACAGAGGGTGGAGGTTTCTACACATGACCAGACTCTTTCTTTCTTAGCTAACACTGGGGCAGCAACATCCTGTGACAGTAGAAGAATAGACGGTAGCTATCCCATTCCTATAGTCCAGGAAAACACCTGTTAACATACTGGGAAGAGATCCTATGGCTAAATTCAATATGTCAATATCATTAACAGAGAACAGCATAATATACTGTACATCAGGCATATAATTCCAGACAGGAAAAGAATACATACGGGCCTTAAATTGGAAATAGAGTATACAAAGGTGCCACAACAAATAATGCTAGCTAAAAAGGTACCATCAGTTATGGAAAAGGATTTTAAAAGGGTAACCAGCACACTATGGATGACCAGTCCATATGCTGTGGGGTTGTTAAAAGAATTAAAGCCGTAAAAATAAAATTAAACAAAGGGTCAAAATTACCTGAAGTGAAATAGTACCCAGTGTCCAAAGAAACAAATGAGGGTATTGATGAAGAAATAAAATTGGTCATTAAGCAGGAGGTGATAGTGCCATCAAAATATCCTTACAACACTGCTGTATATATATATATATATAGTGAAAAAATACCAAGCAGGTTCATGGAGATGTACTTATTTATTTATCGTACACTTATAAAAAGCACAAAACACTCGGGCATCATGGATCAGCAAGATTAGCAAGATTGCACCTGACTCCTTATGAGTTGGCGACAGGTTGTAGGATGCATGTGCCCATTACCTCGTCCAAGTGTGCGCAGACAGATTTCCCAAAGAACTGTGACTGTACATGTGTTACAGGACTATTTGATGCCCATGACTAAATACCTCTCTTTTTCAGTTCTTGACAGGAAAGGAACAGCAGGGAGGTATCGCAAAAAGGCACAGAAAAAGACGAGATTAAACACTACTGCAGTTGTCAACGTTTTTTTTATTTTTTATTTTTACGATGGGTCAATATAACCAACATAAAAACGATAAAACAGTGCCGCCTCCCTGCCCAGCTACCAGGATCCTGAGGGATAAAAGAACGAAACCAGACCCAGGACAAGAGCTCAAGTGCATGCTGAGAAAGAAGGTAAAAGGAAAAGGAACTTGGGAGCAAAGGAGATTGTATTGCACCACTTGAGGAACACTGATGCTGGACTTTGAGAATGAATGATTAATAAGAAGGGAGTTGGTGCTTTGACTTCGCTTGAATAAAATTGATTAAAAGGTTCTAACGCTCATATCCCAAAGGAACAATGCGGCAAGCCACATCTAGGCGCAGCGAGAAATTACAGTATGTTGAGGACTTTTTGAATTCATCACCAACACAGTATTTCTGCTGCTACTGAGGACTGTGGTTTACAAGAACGACCATCTTTAACAGACTATTTTCTCGACCTTCTTACCTCAACATTGTATTGGGACTATTTTACATACTATTCTTTACAAGGACAATCATCTTTAATGGACAATTTAATCTACTTTCCTTTCTCTACATTTATATTGGGAATATGTTTGTACTATGTACACAAGAGCATACGACTGACTGTTCTTCCTACTTTTTATCTTCAAATTTTTTATTGGGATCATTCCTTTTTCTCCAATTTTTTATTTGTATGTCTTTATCAGAACTATTTTTATATTTTTATATTTTTCCAGGAACCGCATAATAGTGAAAAGGGTTTGAAAACAATCAATCAAATATGTTATTATTGTCATTGGATGCAAAATATTTTTTAAACCAGTATAAAAAAGCTTGCCTCACTCGAAGATTTACTATTGCCCGGTGCTAAGCAAATCATACATTTTTTTTGATATCCTTATGTACCTGATCGCTTCATAATACCCCGATCAACACACCGCAGGACACCTCTACAAACAATTGACATCAAGGCTATTGCAGTACGTCTGTTTTCCTTTCTCTTTTGTTGTTTTTAATGCTTACTTTATCTCATATTGCATTTAAATTGGTTATGATGAGGTGAATGTGTCCCTATGGCATAATGTTAGTGAAGAATTAAAAAAAAACAAGTAGATTTCCAGCTAGAGCAGGGAAAGGTATTACACCCATTTGTGGAAACAGTAAGGGCTAAGAGAAGTATTACAGAAGAGTATTTCATGAGAAGGTAAATATAGTATCAACAAATTGGCTGAAATCCTTTCATTTTGTTAAAATCTACATATTGAATAATTCAGTAACCCAGTGCTCTGGTGCACAGGGCTCATTCTCTTAAAATAAATGTAACCTGCACTGAGGTGGATAAAATATCCATTGGCATAAATATGCCACATACTGAAATACATATAACTTGCATTGAAATGAATATGACACCCGGTGAATTGGATATAACATAGACTTGAATGAATTTAGAATGCACTAAAATGAATATAACAAGCATCAGAATCTATAGAGCATAGATTGAAATGAATATCATATGCGATGAAATGAACATGACAATCATTGAAATGGATATAACATGGACTGAAACTAATTTAAAATGCTTTGAGATGACTATAACAAGCATTAGAATGGATAGAACATGGATTGCTATAAATGTTACATGCAGTGAAATGAATGACACCCTTTGAAATGGATATGACATGTGTTAACATAAATGTAATATGGATTGAAATGAATATAACATGGTGAAATGAAAATGGCAAACATTAAAATTAAAATAACATGAATTGAAATTAATATAATATGCAATTAAATGAATATGATACCCCATTGAAATTAAAATAACATGCATTGAAATGGATAAAGCATGCATTGACATGAATATAACATGGATTGAAATTAATATTACATGCATTGAAATTAATATGACACCCATTGAAATGGATACACCATGGGTTGAAATTGATACAACATAGATTGAAATGAATATAACATATGTTAAGTATGCCAATAAAAAATGGTTTAATAAAATTAGTATGCCAAGCATTTAAATGAATATAAAATGGATTACAATGAATATATTATGCAATGTCACAATAATTTGACACCCATTGAAAGGGATATAACATGGATTGATATGAATATAACATGTATAGACATGAATACAACAAGCATACATATGAATATAACATGGACTGAAGTGAGTGAATGTTATATGCATTGAAAGGAATATAACATACATTGAAATTAATACAATGGGGTAGAAATTATTTTTGCAGGGATTGAATTTAAAGTAACCTGCATTGAAATTAATATGACACCTGAAATTGATATAACATGGGTTGACATGAATATTGCATAAATTACTGATAAGTATTGAAATACATATAACAAAGACTGAAATGAAAGTGACATGCATTAAAATAAATATGCCACCCCCTTGAAATGAACATAAAATGGGCTGAAATTAATCTAACATGGGTTGAAATTCATATAACAGAGATGTGGCTCCCGTTGAACTTAATATGTCATGGATTGAATATGACACTCATTGAAATTAATGTGACATGCATTTATAGCAGATACTGAGAGTAGAAGTCAATGGGCTTCCACTACCTGTCTATGCCCCAATGTATATCACACAAAAACAGACAATAGTTACTTCATTAAAACAAAAAACTTTATTCCTGGGTCTAAATCCCTATTGGTAGCTCTCTCATATTCCCATTGTATGGCACATACATTCCTAGATTAGCGATAGTGTGCCGACTACAAGGGGGTGTAGAGATCCTTACCCTAGACTCTCTCACTACTTTCCTAACACTGAATGGTTATATGCACATTTCTTGGTGGTTGGTTCTTTTCTTTATTATTACCGCCACCAATCTGTGTGTCTTATGTTAAAAAGAAACAGTTACGGCCCAATGGGCGAGTTCCACTTAAAAAATAACATTAAAATGATGTATAGTCACTCAAGCCCTATCTTCAAATGTATTTAGGGTCTTGGAGTCGCAGTTATTAGCCTATCGACTCTTAGGGTTTGTCAACCGGTTTCAGCGGAGTGGGTAACTCGCCGCCTTCTTCAGGACAGAGAATTTTGTATTCTCAGTGACACTATAATTTCTTTATAGGTATCCACGTCATGGAGGGTTGGAGAGTTTTGCCGGGTTGTCCACGGGCACTACAGCTTGTATCCCAGTCCTGTGGGGTTCAAAAAGGACAAAGAGGGGGGTAATCAATAGAGGGAATCGGGAACTACAACACTTATACACACAAGAGCAACAGGGGATATTACCTGTTCTCTTATTGGGGTCTCTTTAGTGTTGTTGGTCGTCTTATCGGTTTTTCTTACATATTTTCATTGCTTCCTGCTCGGACAGCCTACAAGAGATACCCTAATATGTCAATTCATCTATTTATGGTATTCTATATGCGTAGCATGTGAGCAGTTTCTATATTAGGACACAGTTGAATAGAGTACCTGCAGGGGTCCGTCCCCTCTTTTCAGACTGTGTAGTTTCTTTTGCGAATATTGGCATCTCAATTGTGTCAATTCCTCTTCGTGCTCCGGTGTGCCAAGGGGCTGTGAAGGGGAGACCGTATGAGGTAAGTATGACTAGTGATCTGAAACAATATGTCAAATATGCATGATACAGAACATCGCTACGTGCAGCATATTATGTGTAAGTCTATTCCGGTGTGCCAATGCGGCGGAGGCCGTGTGGGCTAGATGTAACTTGAGCTGTAAGTCCCCCTATCAGATGTGCTCAATATGGAGGATTACTGTGTGCAGCATGCTCTGTTTGTGCATAGGCGCGGTAATACTAGTCTGTGTCTCTACGTAACAAAAGTCAGAATATTTCATTATATTCCTTACGGGATTCAAACGGGTTGGGAGTGGCCCCTGCTGTTTCTTACCTTAGTTCAGCTGAAGGTACTCCCTCGAAGACGAAATGCAACGACCCATCTGTAATCAGTAGGCGGTCGCGGCCGCCATTCAGTGTTATACTCGTTCTCTTAGCGCCGCCTCGCGTGATCACGTGACGGCAAGAGGATCCCTGTTTCCCAGAGAGTGCTGGGAATCATAGTCTTCAACAAGGGATTGTGTGATCTGTGCCCGTGTTCTTTCTCAGATGTACCAACTAGTCCTCTGATTGATGCCGGGGTCTATCTGCTGTATATTGCAGATCCTGGTGTCTTCTGGTTCTGTGTGGCTGCAAAATATAACTGCAAAGCCACTCTCGATCTAACGTTAGAATGAAAGTAAACTGGCTAATGTGGTGCTCCGTCAGAAGGGAACACTCCCAACCCGCAGTTTAAGAATTGTAGTAGTATGTCCAATTATGCCACTTATTGGATAGACTGACCAATCATTCTTATGTGTCTATATGTAGTTGTTTGACCTAGGCACGGTGTCTCACCTTTTGGTGCATTACTGATTGTGCCACTATTGCTCAAAGTGGGTCTGTGGCAGTTGGTGCGCACCGGGGGTTCTAGATGCGTAGGCATCTTTTTGTAGCTCAAAGCTAATGCTGATGGTACTGCGCATGCCTGGATAATCCAGATTATTGCACAGCTGGAGTTTGCCAGAGTGTTCCCTTCTGACGGAGCACCACATTAGCCAGTTTACATTCATTCTAACGTTAGATCGCGAGTGGCTTTGCAGTTATATTTCTTGGAGCTTGAATTAATCCAACTAAAGAGTCTTAAACCACGGCAACAGCATGCAAATAATTATGATGCACCAGGGAGAAGAAAAAGGTAGATGACGTCACCTTGAAATAGAATTCTAAATAACTAAATTTGCTCACTTTTGTCTTTTTGTATTAATTACTAGGATTACAATGGGGCACATGTGACTGAATCCGAACCAAAGAAATGTTCCAGACCTGAAGAAGGCCATGATGAATTTGGGGAAAAAAGATTAGAGATAGTGCTTAAAGGAATGGTTCGGTCAAAAAATGTTATTGTCCCTATGGGTCTGACATGTGTTTTTAAGCCTAAATCGCTCGATTTTAGAAAAATTTCCTATGGACCTTACCCGAGTTTTCGTCCATTAAACGCACGCGAAAACAGGCATCAGGGAACTGCCATTTTGTGATAATCCTATCACTTGCCCCATCGCCCTGGCTGACCTGCTTTTGCGGCACTAAATCATATCCCCCGCCCCTGAGCCTGTCATCAGCAGACACGTACCGCCCATTTCACAACGCCAAAGCACGTCTCGTGTCAACATTCGCTGCACTTCAGCTAATGACGTGTCGCCATGGAAAAGGCAGGACGCCTCTTTCCTCAATAAGTATAAACAGACCGTTTCACAACACACAGCAGCATATTTTCGATTCCATTCCTCTCTCTGTGTTACTTTGAGTATTCTGTGACTCGTTTCTTTGCTCTGGTCAGCTACCTTCGTTGCTTGTAGCCCGTGTGAACAGATACCAGTACCACCTCTATAAATTATTTTAGTTTGTTTAACGCACAATGGCTACAATAATGCCCTACATGTACGAGCCCGAGTATACCGAGGAGGAACTATTGGAAAGGGAAAAATGCCAAAACGATGGGTCTTCGGACGGCAGTTGGGAGGACGATTCAACAGCTGAAGAGCCTGGACCTAGTCACATGGACGGTGTTTCCACCTGGTGCACATGCAATCGGTGCAAGCTAATGCCAACCGAGGACGAGAACTGCTGCTGCTGTGAAAACTCGGGATGCGTGGCCTTCATTACGGAAGGCGAGCCACGACCGCAATGCATCACCGAGCTGCCAGACTTCCGGGCAGCCTGCCTCACACGGTCCGTTTTGAGGATAATGATGGTGCTTATGCACATACTTCGCGCAACTGTCCGTCCTCGTAATCCGAGTAACAAGTAAGTATACTCTGCTTGTCATGTCACTCCTATTTCATGGTCTTCGACTATATCCAAAATTACATATACATATCATTGTAACGCATGAAAGTCGTTCAATAGTGTGCAGTGTCTAGATAGCATTTGTCCGAGCAGAATGCCATTAGTTACAAGAATTGTCATTGACAACAAACGTTTATTAAACTTATCTTGGTCATTTAAAAACAGTTTATTTCATTCCTTTTTAAAGGTGTTACAGGCTGGTGACCTATCGTTCCTTTACATGGTGGCTTCGCGGGAGGCTTGGACACCGCGTTCGAAGAGTAATACCCGCCTGTGCCGTTCGTGCCATAAGGGAAACTTTCCCAATTGACAGCGGCCAGTACAGGGGATTTTCTCTCGCTGTGCTGCAACCTGACCTGTACAATGTGTAAAGTCTTGTATTTTTGTGTCATCAAAATAAGATACAAAATAAAACACCACATATATTTTAACAACTGTTGTTTCGATTTTTTAAATGAATCAAGTGTGTCTCCATTCAAGGATGGACGTCAGACATCTGTGCTCCGAATGGGTGAAGGTCAGGTCGCTGTGAAGCAGGGTGGTCACTATCTAAGCTAACATAATATATTCTCAATAATGCATGCACTAAATACCACTTGTTCAAAGTCTTTCAGTCGGTTATGTCTTTATAAAAGTCACACATATATCTACACTATCAATTAACATTGGATTATACAGGCCTTAGGTTAAGGGTCTTGACCACTATAATACACTCTTTGAAGTGTGGGTCTGTGCTCACAAGAATCTCCGGTATGTGGCATTTGTTATTGATAGGCAACGATATACTGCAGTAGGGGTCTAATGTTAGTTGGGGATCTGCTAGGTGGGCATCATGGAGTGGACAGTGGTCTGGCACATGAAGAGAATACCTTGCAGGGACACAGGGTCAGAATGGCAGCAAGTTTCCACTGGCGAGGGTCCGTGGGCAAGGGCACGTTTGTGGAGATGAACGAGCTATGTGCTTAGTTCAGGCTGGTTTACATGCAGGACAGTGATCTCAGAGGAAGAGTGATGTGTTACATTTATTAGCTGTTGCAAATACCTCTGGAGTTTTCCGGTCAGAGTGGGAACGAGGGTGGGGGCCATGTGCTCTTCGCAGTGAGGCCTGGTCACCAAGATGGAGTGGAAAGGGGGTACAAAAATTGATGCCCCGTGTCCTGCTCAGTGGTCCCATCTACGCGAATGTCAACCAAAGTTAACATCACATAAGGGCAAGGGGCGAACCCACTACTGGAGGCACTTGGTCCGAGTTTCTACTGAGAAGTAAAGGATGAGAGGGTCCTCATGGCCCCTCGCTCCCACACACTTGCCTGCATGCCCACCGACCCATCCATCCCACCCTCCTCTATCAAAGGCTGTTCGCACCCAGGGATGAGCGCTGGCATGGGGGGCTGTCACAGGCGCAAACGGCCAAGGTGCCAAACAGCATGTACACTTCAAAAGGTATCCCACGCCCAGGGGCCATCGCTCACATGGCCTCCTCAGACCCCATGTCTCCAAGCAAGCCTCCCCTGAGGCAGGCCGCCCCCCTGCAATCCACAAAAGTGTTTCTCCATTCAGCAGTCTTCCTGTGCCTTATCTGCACGCCCCAGGCCCATCCATCCCACCCCCTCTCTCAAAGGCGGTTCGCTCCCGGGGATGAGCGCTGGCATGGGGGGCTGTCACGGGCACAAATGGCCAAGGTGCCAAAGAGCATGTATACTTCAAAAGGTATCCCACGCACAGGGGCCATCGCTCACATGGCCTCCTCAGACCCCGTGTCTCCAGGCAGGCCTCCCCCTGAGGCAGGCAGCCCCCCTGCAAACCACATAATACCACGACATACACACGTCATTCATTCACAAACACACTGCTGTTTCTAATACATTATAAACCACATGATATGTCTCATGGGAATATCTTTGTGCTTTGCAAGTCAACTCCCGAACCTTCTACCTGAGAAGCACTGAGATCTATGCTAATCTGCTCATCGTCGTGCTATCTGTGACCGCTTCGAGCAAACTCGTCAGTGTGTTACCTGTGGCCATCTACCTGTTCTCCAGCAACATACTGCTCGGGCTGCTGAATCCAACTGTTTGTTGGTCAAGGTAAGGCCATGTATCCTAGTCATATTTCGATCATTTTTACATGTCTATCTATTTGCGATTACAGTACCCAATAGTGCTATGGTCATTGGTCTCATTGCTATTGACTTGAGTTTCAATTGTTATGCTATCAATAGATCTATTTATTTTCATCTGTGTCAATTGTCATCGAATTGCATCCTTCGGGGGTCCAGTATATAATGTAAGCATGTTTCCTTCTCGTGCAAGACAGAACATCCAAGGGACGAGTCACATGTTCAGAGTTTAGTCACATCATTTAAAACATTTCTGTAACTTTTGCAAATACTAAGCCGCACATGATGAACTGGTATAGTTCTGACGACCAAAACCAACCTTGCAGTGAACATGGTATGGTTCATTTACTTTTTAATGACATTTTTATTCATCAAGGTGTTATAATAATCTTGATATTTACTTTTCAGAATTTTCAACAATGCCTGCCTGTTCGATTAGCGGTTGCCCTTCGAAGACCCATGCTAAATCTGAAGGCACTACAATGCATGCATTCCCTAAAACTGTTGATCGAATAAGAGAATGGGTCAGACATTGCGGATATCCACCGGAAGAGCTTGAAAGTAGAGTCCAGCAAGTCTTTGAGGACAAGATGGGTGATCGACACCGCATCTGCAGCCGGGACTTTTCCTCGAACATGTACGCCACATCTTGGGTAACAAAGAAGAATAAACGGCGAACGACATGAAAATTTGCTCGCAAACGCTATTCCAACTCTATTCATCCACATTCCGCCACTGGTGCATCAAGTGTCCGGATTTAGCTTTAGGCCTTGCGGTAGTGTGTAGGTAGCCGAATAGATTAATTGATATTTTAGGTGTTGTGTCCCTTGTAATACTTTCGATATTGATATGAGTGTATAGCTTTTTGAATAATGACATTTATCAATAAATTATTTTTCGATTTTATAACCCCCAAAGGAAATCTTTTTATGGGCACAGGGAACTGTGCTATATTGCACATTTTCAATAGCATTATTCTCAAGTATTCTGTCGGTTTACATGGCAATTTCATAATATTTTCATTTCATTATCAAACATTAATTTACCTTTACAACTGCTTGACTATCCACTGAATCTGAAGCAAGAACATTCTACATCCGTGACGTGCCCCCAGTTATCAACCACTTCTAGCGCGTATCAGGTAATCAGACTTGGCTATTCCGCTACAGACTTGTTTTATGCATGTCAAGTAATAGTTTTTATGTATCTTGTGATTATTTTACCAATTGTTTTGTTAGTGCTTTCCAATTGATATACACCTTATTTGTCGTCCCCTGGTGTTTGTTTTCAGTTATAATTAGTGTTATCCATACTAATGCAAGTACTGTCTTTCAGGGAGATGCTGAAGCGTCCACCACATTGACAACAGCCCTAGATGTTCTTCAGCAGCACGAGATATGGATACTGACAGCTCCATCGACTGTGATCATCAGGACTGGAACACTTGTCGTTTGATTGTTCTACACCATGTTTCATTCGTGGTTAGCCATTGATATGTACCTGTGCGGTCGACCCCAAGTATGTGTTGTGTTTTCAATATTGTAATCCTTACTAATGCAAATACTATGTTTCAGGCAGTTTTTGAAGCGTCAGCCCACGCACTTGATGCGGAGCCTGACATTCAAGTAATTCCAGGGGAAGTGGAAGCGGGACCATGCGGATACGAATCGGCGCAACAGCTTTCGGAAGTGCACACCACATTTACAACATCCAAAGATATTCTTCAGCAGCACGAGGTATGGATACTGACAGCTCCATCGAGCGTGATCATATAACGTGATTCCATTTGCTATACTTTCTTCCCTATTAACGCAAGTACTGTGTTTCAGGGAGACGATGGAGCTTCCACTACAATCACAAGATCCCATTTAGATGATGCAGATGTAAAGAAATCAGAGAAATAAGTTGATTAAATCTGATCATATTAAAATATTCCTTGATTCTTTTAGACAATGCATCATTTGTGGTTATCTCTTTATATGTACCTTTGCCGTTGACCCCAAGTGTGTGTTATGTTTACAATATTGAAAACCATACTAACGCAATTACTGTGTTTCACGGAGTTGCTGATGCCTCCTCTCCAATACAATCATTCATGGCAGTCCATGCAGAGCCAGAGGTATGGATACTGACAGTTCCATGGGACTAGGTCATCGGAGCTCGAATACTTGTTGTTTGATTGTTCTACACAATGTTTAATTTGTGTTGAGCTATTGAGATGTACCTGTGGGTTCGTCCTCAAGTGTGTTTTATGTTATCAATATTGTGATACATAGTAATGAAAGTACTATGTTTCAGGGAGTCGATGGAGCCTCATTCTGTGCTGTCTATGCGGATACAGAAAATATAGTCGTTGCAGCGCAAGAGGAAGAGAAGAGATACGGAAACGAATCGGAGCTACAGCATGCAGATGTTGAAGGTCGAGTCAAGAAAGTTGCAAAGAAAAGAAACAAAAATGAGGTTAGTTACAAACAGTTCATAACTTTAGAATTTCTTTGTGCTGGGGACTATTTTATGTTTTTGCCAGTCAATTGTACTATACTTTATCTTATGTTTAAACTGAACATCCCTTTTCCAATCTGTCCTGTAGTTACCCGTGGGTCTACGAACTATACATACACAGGCAGTGAAGCGAATGAGAGATGTTGCTTGCAAGACCATATACACTATGGAGGAACTATTTATTCAGACGCCGTGTGTTGAGACTAGAGATGCTCAAATCCAATGACCAGAACATGAAATGAATGTGTCCGGAGAATCCAGTAAAGTTGTAATGGACCATTGCTACAGTGCGAATGCACCACCACAAGAAGATGATACTGAATGTATTGAGGATAGCTCGGAAGTAGTCGCAGATCAATTCACACAATCTACACCCACCAAAAAATTGCCACCAAAAAAGCTGTCGACAATGTTGTGTTCTCCCATCAATGTTGAAGTAACAGATGTTGAAATGACAGAATATGAACCAGCAGCAGCATTCACCAACGCATCAGAACCTGATATTGGTGATATTTCTTGCAGTTGTGGTGAGATGTCCTCAACGATGCAGTCCGAAACAAGTGTGACACCGGATGACAGTCTAATGAAAGAGGGCAAATACATAGTATTCGACAGTTGTTTGATGGATATTATAAGTATGCTGAAATGTGGGAATTCCGTCAGAGGGAAAGTATGTCGGAGGCCATTGATTCATGTGACTCGTCAAAAACAAGGCAGTAACGTCAAAATACATACCGCCTGTAGATTAAATCATGCGTTCTCATAGTCTGCACAACCGATGCTGGGGAAGCTGCTAGCAGGCAATCTACTGTGTGCAGCTGCATCACTTTTTAGTGGGTCCAGTTTTAGAAAGTTAGAGTCTTTCTTTCAGTTTGTTGGACTTCATTGCATTTCTAAAACTCAGTAGCGCTTTGGCGTAAGGCGCTTTATAAATAAACAAATACAAATACAAATACTACAAATACCAACATTATTATCTGTTTCCGGCCATTAGTGATGCTTGGAAAATTGAACAATTGTCTCTAGCAAGTACATTCGAAGGGAAATGATCCAGGCTAGCCGGCGATGTACAGTGCGACAGCCCTGGATTTTCTGCCAAGGACTGCACCTACTACTTTCAGGACATGGATAGTAAGAAAATTGTGAGTTCGGTGGTCGTGCAGGTAACACAATGTACATCCTCACTAGCCATGGAGAAACTAGGATTTATAAAATCAGTGGAATATCTACAATCGAGGGGAATGCACATTGACCTCATAGCCACGGACAGACACGTTTCAATTGCCAAGACAATGAGAGCCGTTCCCATATATTAAACATCAATTTGATGTATGGCATCTTGCTAAATCAATCAATAAGAAAATCTCGGCTGCAGGGAAAAAAAAAGGTTTGGAAAGTATTTCACAGTGGTGCCAGTCTATCAGCAACCATCTTTGGTGGAGCTCCAAAACTTGTGAAGGGTCAGTGGAAATACTACTTTAAAAATGGCGGTCACTGATGCACCACTGTACCAACGTTCACCGCTGGTCAGAAAACCTACATTTCCACCAATGTGAACATGGCCCTTTGTCCCCAGTGGAGGCAAGGAAGAAGAAGTGGTTGATTCCATCTTCACCGACACACAAAGCCATTGAGAAGATTTTTTTTTCGATAAAACTCTATCAAGAGATTTGAGGGGACTGACAGAATTCTGTCACAAAGGAGGTTTGGAGGTGTTCCACAATATGTGCCTAAAGTACAGGCCAAAGCGCTTCCATTTCAACATACAGGGCATGAAACATAGGACTCTACTTGCGGTCTTGGCCCATAACGAGAATCTCTGCCGTGAACAATCTAGGACTACGGGTAATGTAAGGATGCCCGGCTACACTAAAGTGTTTTCTAAAAGAAGTAAGCAATGGGTCATCAAACCAGTCTATGAGGAAATGGAGTTCGACTTTGTAAAAAGCCTTATTGTTGCTGTACTCGAGAAGCACAGATATGGAATCTTGAACGTTTCTGTGCAGAGCTCTGATGCATTGCCACCAAACATTGCCACCCAAAGCAGAGCTGGTTGTGAAGTACAAATCCTGGTTTAAATAATTGTAATATGATTGTCCTTTTGTAAATAAAAGGTATTGTTCAGTGTACATACAAAGTATGCTAACCCTAACCCCTCCCTTCACCATCCTGGGTGGCGAACAACCTGGGTGTCATGTTTGACTTCTCTCTCCATTCACCTTATATCGCTGACCTTGTCAATATGTGTATGTATATATTTTTGTTGCTGTAACTAAGTTTCGCAAGGCTTGGGTATTGCAAATAATAAAACAAACAATAAATCTCACTTTCAACTCAACTCCTCGGCTTCGTAATACTTTCCCTGACCTTCCCCCAAAAAGTCAATATCTCCATAGTTATGGTTCTCTAGGGCCGCAAAGCTCGTGGACAACGAGGACTAAATTGGGGGCCTCAGGACGCGCCAAGCGAGCTGTTGCAGATGGGAGAGAAGCCAGTTCACATTTGCACATTGAGGGCTAGTACATAGATGGATTCGAAAATTCAAGTTCTCACAGATGGCTTTACTTCGGGATGTAGCAGGCTTTACTACGGGATGTTGCAAAGTAAGAATGTATGCTCGTTTAGAGTGAAGGTCAGTGGCTTTGATTTTCAGCTGGCGGCCTGAAGAGGTCCACAACTCACACTGGCAGTATAAGGTTCTATTGTTTTTTGACCTTGAGAGACAGGGACCATGTCGAAAGGACTTCATTTGAAGGAGGGGTGCAATAACGTAAAAGACGATAAGGCAGAAAATTCTGAAACTAGACCGAGTTTCATGTTACAGTATACAAAAAATCGTTGTCAAGAGCACAGTGGGATTTACGGACTACATTACACAGAGACACAATGGAAATTGCAAACATAATGTAAGTAACTCTTTAGACGCTTTTATACCGGAATGAAGAATTAATGAATGGATGAATGAATGAATGAAGAACAAGTAAAACGTTTGTGGGATCATCTTTGTTCCGGGCACATGGGCATGCAGGTACACATTCCACACGCATGTAGACAAACAGTCGTTTCTCATTGTGTGTTAACCTCGATTTATTTTGTTAGTTTTCGCATTGATTTTAGAGCCGAACATACTCTATTGCACTATCCTTGAAAGCAAATGGTTTCAGATCGGCCGTAATAAATATAATGAATAATATTAATAAAGATCGGCTGGCGAGACTAATTATAATTTTTATTTTTTCAAAACAGGTATATCCTACCCTACTGCTACTGCCACCAGTTTCAGACCCCGACAGATGGTTTCTTCAACCGCCAGCTGCAGCTTATCGCAAACAACTGCACCACTTTGATGATCTTATGGGACGATCGCCAAGGGCCCATATGCCCTTAGGTGGTACTAGCGGCTAGAAGCAACATATCATCCTTTACGCTGGCCTAGTGCCTAGTTGATGGAACAGCCTTGCGGTTCATCGTGCGACCAAAGTGCTTTTTTTAACGAAAACCAACACCCTGTTTATCATAAAGTAACAGCACGTGACTCACGATAAAACGGAACAGGATTTGCAGATAGAGAGAAAAGAAAAAAAATGACATTCCGATTTAATATGCCAGTTGCTGAATATTCTATAAACATTTAATGTTAAATAAATGTACTTTACAAAATGTACTGTGTTGCTGTTTGAATTGAAAGTACAGTTTCATATTCCGAATTGTGGCGCGCTGTGTTGTGAGTTGATCTGTGTTGGTTTCCGGGTTCTGTGTGAAGTCGCGTAGAAGACGACTGGGCGCGTTTGCCTACGCAGTGCAGTAACGTCACGGAGAGATGCGGGGAATATGAATGTTTTGATAATGTCAGGCTCGTAGGCGGGGGATATGATTTAGTGCCGCAAAAGCAGGTCAGCCAGGGCGATGGGGCAAGTGATAGGATTATCACAAAATGGCAGCGCCCTGATGCCTGTTTTCGCGTGCGTTTAATGGACGAAAACTCGGATAAGGTCCATAGGAAATTTTTCTAAAATTGAGCGATTTAGGCTTAAAAACACATGGCCGACCCGTAGGGACAATAACATTTTTTGACCGAACCGTTCCTTTAATATACCCGACGGCTGAAACATGTTGACAGTAAATGAGACTGTAATTAACTAGCCTCTTGTCTTTCCAGGTCTAGTAGTGACCTTTGTATATGGTTGTGATTAAGAGATGTCATGTAGAACCTTGTCACATCTGCCGTAAGAGATAGAATATGCAAATATATAATTGTGCAATCAATATTCCCTGTCTCGTAAATAGGCTGTGAAATAACAGTCCCTGTCCTGGCATATAATTATTAATTTGAATCCATGTTATTTTAATTGTAATGCTTGCCTTATTCATTTCAACATATGCTATATTCATTTCAATCCATGTTACATTTATTTCAGCCCATGTTATATCCATTTCAATGGGTGTTATATTCATTTCAATGAACATTCCTTTTAATCCATGTTATATTCATTCCAATGCTTGTTATATCATCTAAATGCATGAACAAATTATTTCATTCTATGTTATATCCATTTCAATGGGGGTCTTTTTGTTTCAGTAAATATAATATTCATTTCAATCCATGTTCTATTTATTCTAATGCTTGTGTCATCTTCATGTCAATGTACATACATTCACTTCAGTACATATTACATTTATTTTAACACATGCAACACTCATGTTTTATTGTTACCCAACTCAACAGTACTCATGTTAACAACCTCGGAAGGATGAAGGGCTGTGTGGACCTGCCAGGGTTTGAACCTGTGGCCAGGGGGTCAAACACAGGTGCCTGCAGTGGCTGCATTAGTCCACTGGTCCACAGACCCAGCTAACAAGCAGTCCTGTGGGGATGTCATATGGCGTCACCGCTTCAATAAAAGGCACAAGCCTCAGCGCATGAGCCGCGAGCCCCATGAAGAATGCATCAGCCGTGTCCTCATTCTTGTAGTCTCCTTGCTTTGTGTTGTGTCGAGAAGCCATAAGGGTCCTCCTTGTGAATCCACAGGATCCAGGGCATCTCCTCGCCAGGTGGTCCTAACAGCCAACTGAGGATCCTGCCCTGAAGGCTAGTTTGGAGTCCTTATCGGGCCCTGCAGGGTAGGACACAGCACCATACCTTTCAACTCACATGCTTTTGGCAGGTGTCACCCGCCAGGGAAAGCGTTCACTCACCAAGCCAAGCTCCTCATCTTTCCATTAACCTCAAAGGGCTTTCATCCGCCAAAAAATAAATTCTGTTTTCACCTGTCCCCTGGACTCAAAAGGTTGAGAGCTATGCAACACTTCCCTCACCGAAGGAAGACTCAAGTACAGACAGTTCTCAACATTGTCACTTAACGATTGCTGTGTTACCATGACCGTTTTCTGTCACGCAACAGGCCGTAACCTATCTGCTCAATAAAGTGATCAGTGGCAAGATAAACGACACTTCCTCCCAGCCCAAAATGGCGTGCACAGAGGGACTAAAAGACAGAATCTCTCCGCTGGTAAATATATAATGATGTGTTAGTACTGTGGAGGCCCGCGCTTTGCTGTATTTCCAGGTAGCTGCTGCTCTGCATCTCTGCTAATAGTGAAGCGAAACCCTGTTAGTGTGTTTGGGGAGGGAAAGCTGTGGCCTAGGAGAGGAGGAGGGAGGATTGGAGTGGTATTCTTTGAACATGATCTTGTTTTGCTGGGGATTAATCAGCAGCATTCCAACTGAGAGATTCCAGGCCTCTCCCACGAGCTTTTGGACAGAGGGATGGAGGCCAACCGCTCTTCAAAGCTGCGCCATTATTTTCCTTTCTGTTGCTGGCTTGAGGCAGGATGTATCTTTTCCAAACCAACCTCCCTGCAAGTGACGGTGAAGGGGGTGTATGTTTCTTTGCTGACTGCTCTTCCCTGTTAGCACCAAGACAGAATCAAGATGTGTGAATGTGTGTGTGAACGGGCGTAATATCGCAAGATAGGTCTGTTTAGCCCATAGCGCTTACAGGCCCTATTATAAGTTACGGGTTAACAGTATAACAGGCAGTGTGTTGGAATACTGACAGGTGCACTGCGCCGCACAATGATAGGGTTAGTAACACAATTTGAAAATATGACTACTCTGACATGGAGGTTATGCCTCAATGAAAATCAGAGGTAACGGATGAGGGCAGCATTAAAGTATTACCTCCTTCGAAACCTAAAAGGTTATCTATGGTGCAAACATTTAGATGCCCTTTGTGCATAGGGCACACCTATTTTGGCAGCGCCAAGCAATTGGAGAATCTGGCACATTGCGTGAAATGACGTATGAATACACCTGCCTGCTCAAAATATATTTCAATGCATTGATAGCATTGCAAATTGTATTCCAATAAGTACAATATATGTCTATCCTGTTATCCAGATACATTGCTTTGTAGATAAGGTGGCTGTCCACAGACTAAGGCCCTTATTCACAGAATGTTTTCCAATGAGGTTTTGCCATTATAAAACTGAATTAAGTCCTAAATGGCCTGTATTCTCACTTTGCAGCCAGTGGAGTTTTAACGAAAGATTCTCCCATGTCTTCCTCGATGTGAAAGAAATGTTCAGCGCTGTGTCTTTTGTGTTGCTCATGACACTGTGCGACTTTCATTTGATGAAGAATCCTATGGGACTTTGAAAGCTCATGCATTTTTCTATCTCAGCATAATGCATTCAGTTAGTCTGATAGAAGGTATCAAAACTTAGATGTTGTCTGATTTTAAAACTGGACTAACACCTTTCTTTGATTTAAAAAAATAAAAGTCACTACTCCCCCGTTCCATAATAACCCAAACAGACTACCTTAAGAAAACAACCCATGACCCGCCTGTGCCCCCAACACACAATCCCATTGGACTTCTGAAAAAACAACAAAAAAAAAATGTACACACAAGTTATTTGGTTACCCCAGTGGGGATCTAGTACCATATCAAGGCACACACATGTCATATCATGTTCCTGAAAGGCAGCATGTGAGGCAGTATGAATCACGCAATTACAAATTTGGTAGCGTGTGTGTTTGAAATGGTGGTGTCAAATAAAAAACTTGTGTGGGGGTGCCTGGTTTGGGTGAAATGATATTGCTGAGTAGGGTATCTGCATTTCAATGTTTATCTTAAAACATATCACCATTCTCCATGTGTGTTAAAACTAACACACACAATCTGAACCCTAAAAGGTATAGCTCATCGCAGAGGCAGATTGAGAAAAGGAAGGGAAAGACAACAGAAACACGATTCAATAGGTATGACTTTTTGTAATGCCACTTGCAGTCTCAATTGCCGAGCAACAGCCATCATATGCTCTGGGACAGCCTCGCATGCACAAGTGAAGCCTTCAAATGGTAGGTTCAGCCTCATATGGGAAGTAATGGCATAACATGAATGGTGCAGCTTTTTTTGCCCCATGAAGCTGAATACACCCATCTACAGTGAGCCATTGCTCAGGTCTAGCCTTGGGTGTCAGGCATGGTCATCCCATACCCAGGTGTAGTTCATATTTCAAATAGAGATTTGCATGTTAGCTACAGCTTCCTATGTTTCTTATGGTTATTTATTTTTATATAGGGGACCCCACCAAGGTAATTGTTACTGGTTCTGTAGGACACTGTAAGGCGAACAGAGGGAAAAGTAGGTAGAAATGAAATTCTGGCAGCAGCTTCTTCAATCTTGATCTTTGCCACAATGGAGCAGAAGAAAAATTAGAGCATTGAAGAATTTGTGACTATCCTGTTTGGGTTGGCGATCAAGTGTGGTTTTGAGCACTGCAGGGAAGAGCATTTGAGAGATCAGCTTATTATCAAATGCATTCATTATGAAATCAGGGAGGCACTATGGAGAGAGGGTGATATAACGCTGCAGAGGGCGATAGAGGTGGCAAAGATAGTGGAACATACTGAAACATGCATCTAGGAGTTGGATGACGAAAGGGGAAAGGCACTGACCGAGGGTGTCAACGCAGTTGAAAAGGCAGATGCAGGGAATAAGTGGATGGGAAAAATTATAAGCAAACAAGTTGTAAAAAGAAAGACGGAAGCAAAGTCCAAAGTGGAGCCAAGACTTAGCAGGCTGAAGAGGTGCTGCAGATGAGGGAGTCTGGAACACTTAGCCAGTGGCAAGGATTGTTTCGCTGTGCACATAGTGGGAAGAAAATGTGGGAGAAAAGGAGACATGGCAAAGTGCTGCAAGCAGTGGGCTGGATATACCAAGTCACTGCAGGAAGTCATGCCCACACCGGGCAAAATGGGTCTAGGAAGATGTGAAGAAGATGATGAGGTTTGTGTAGTGAAAGCGGCAGATGCTCGACTGAGAAGAAACAAACCACTATCGATGATTAATATGAATAGATTTGGGGTACAAATTTTAATAGACAACAGTGTGGACAACACCCTGATGAGCATGGATACCTGGAGGCAGAGGATAAAATGTTGTACATTGCAAGAAGCTACTGGGACAGCACATATGTGTATTGGGGTCACCTATAGATCTATTGGGAAAATTTGAAGCACAACTTTATTTCAAAGCGTCCTTTAACACTAAATACTTTTACTCCAGCCCTCCTCACCTAGACCTTCTTGATATCGGTGAAATCTGGATTTCTCCATCTGACACTGCCACTATACATGACTCCAAACTATCCTTAATTCACTCTACAAAACTGACTGGCAGAGGTGGAGGTGTAGGACACCTACTCTCTTCCTGCCTCAATGCCCCACAAATCTCCAGTGCTACGTCCTCTCCGATCCCTTTTGAATTCACCATCTCTACTATTGCTCTGCCTCACTCAGTTCACATCATCTCCATATATCGCCCTCCTGGTCCCACTGGACCATTCTTTGATGATCTTGGGCAACTCCTTGATTCTCTTGCCATTAAAGATCATGTCATTCTCTTAGGTGACTTTAACCTTCCCCTCTCCAAATGCTTCTCAGAAATCTGAACTTAAGTCTTTTCTTAGTGACTACGCTCTCCATTTTATCTATAACCTACCTACCCACACAGGGGATAACTCTTTGGATCCCTTATTCATATCCACCTCTCTCACAGCCACTAATACTAGTGTCCCTTGGTAACGTACAATTACTGCACCTTTAAAATGCTGACTGCACATTTACTGTGCTGTTGGCATTTAAAAAAAAACATTCTCTTATTATTGACACCAAGCATAGCGGGGGTTGCAGGGGTGCCCCCTGGTCCCTATAGTCACTGTAATGTGAGTTAAGGGTTGCAGGGGTGTTCCTCGCTGTGGTAAGCAGGAGACAAGAAAGTACACAAATAAAAAAGATAAAGGACCCTGCAGCATCAATTCCTCCCACATAAGTGGGAGGAACTGATGCCGCAGGTACAGTTGAGAATCGGTGGCACACACAGAAGTGTGCTGCCATAAAGGTAAGTGGGAGCGGCAGTGGGTAAGGCCATGCGGGCTGGGGATGCAGGCAAAGTGATCTATCTGATCACTGCGCCGTAATGGGAGTCAACATTTTCGTCGTCGGCATTACGGGCGGTGCTGCGATCACATAGATCCGTGTCCCACCATCCATATCTGATCACTCAATAATTTCCAGCATCATCTCCTTTCCACCCTCTGACCTTTCCTCACCACTTGCTTCGCCTATTACTAAAGGAAATGTAAACTGTCTCTTTGACCTGGAAGTGGAGGGGATTTTTAATGACCCCTAGTTACAGGCAAGAGGAATTGGTTCTGGGAAATCCCCATGCTCAAGAAACGGAGAATTCCAGAAATATGACAAAACCACTGCTTTGATAATGAGATCTCAGAAAACTGGGATTCACACGGACATCTCAGGATTTCCAATGCTTTCTCGGCTGGTTACAGGCTTGTCATGGAGTTTTATTCACATGTGATATCATAATCAAATGATAATTTCCACAGATCTAAGGTGGGATGGGATTGGGTGTGAGGTAGCCCACATATAGGATCTATATGGGTTTAGTGCTTCCATTGGCTACAATCTCTCTGGTAGCTCCAACTGTGACCACCTCCTACATGTTGCAAACCCAGGCATGTCGGGTTAGTGCATACAATTGCATCATGCAACAAAGTGTGAGTGAGCATTAAAGGTGGGTAAGGATTGGGCAGTGTGGGCTTTCTCAGCTTGGTGCCTTGAAAGGTTACCAGCATATGAGCAGAATCGGGGGTGGTGTGAAGGGCCTCAGTGTGTCGCCTTGTCCCAATAAAGTTACCACTCTCTGACTCCTCTGGCCAAAAGCAAGGACATTCTAGCTTTCAACTTCATACTGTATTGTATCTTTTGTCCAAATGAAATGGATGGGAACAAGAGTCTCTGAATAGGCATTCCCTGCCACTGCAAGTCGCATGGAACACACACCTCTTTACACGTAATATGTCAGGTTAGATTGGGTTATTAAGATGCTTACTCACTATCACACCCTCTACCATATAATGATTAGCCAATCTTTTCTGGATGGCCATTGTGTCATTTCTTGTTCTTCCTGCTTGATTCTAACGAGGTGACCTCCCCTGCATGTTTGGCATTACTCTCTAAGGATTCCCTAGTGTGGTCACCCATTTACTCTACATATTGACGCATATCTTTTACTCTGGACCTTGGGAGCACTAAAGCTTTTTGTACGTTGGATTCTCACACATTTCTATTCGGTGCCTTTCTCCACTTTTTAGTCACTTCACTTTCTAGCCCCCTTTATCCACTATTTTTAGTCCCAAATGTTGAGTGGTGCTGGGAGAGGAATGGAGAGCTAGTAACTTTTCGATCTTTCTCCTTCTATATGATTTGCCCCTTGTCTGTGTTTTATTTTTTTCTCTCTCCTTTTCTAGGGGCATTACTTTTACATATCTGACCTCTGGTCCTGACGAAGGTGGTTTTTGTTTTAGATCAACATGCCGAAACGTATTTTACCACACATGGTTGACTTTTCCAGTGCTAAGGTGTAGGCAATGTGCCTGTGCATGAAAGGACAGGCCTCATATGTAGACCTGCAGAATTGTAAGAAACAGTGGGCTAGTGCTTATACATGAACTAATCTACACTAGCCATTAACCCAAGTTTTACAACAAATAACAATTGAATATTCCTTTGACATTTTGGAACATATATTTTTGGACTCTTAAAACTGAAGTTGGGTTGAAACTGAGTTATTTAACAATATTCTTTATCATAGGATATGAATCCAACTTTTGTGATATTTAGTGAAATTGTAGGCTTAATGGAAAGCCTTTTTTTGTTTTACTATTTTTCTCTTTTTTCATTTGCTGTTTTTTCTGCTTTGTTTGTTGACACTTAACCATTATTGTTATTTATGGTTTGTGTTCAATTTAGATGATTCTTGCCTTTTTGCTCTATGTAATATGCTTGAAGTTGAGCTTGTTTTAAAAGAATATTGCTACATGCTTTGCAAAATGTTGCTGAGGTTTTGTGTAAAATATTGATTTATGTTTTGTATTAAATGATGAAAATTATTTTGGAGTCTCTCGTTAGACCTTATGTTCAGTCAAGAGACAAAACTGAGTGAAATAATCCAGATAATGGTATAAATTCTGGTCCCATATACATATGTGATGTTACTTTGAACGTACAGAGAACATTAGGACACCATCTGGGAATATTGATTAGCACACCCAGAAAGGAGTGATCCTTGAGTTCGCATTTTTGCGCCTTTTTTGTTCAGAGAAAACAAGGTGTGTGCAGGTAATATATACACTGCATTACCCATAGACTGTAACCTGTGGGGACATATTTTGTTAGTTTTTGACATGTGGAGGGACCGCATTTTGGATTATCCTTTTCAGTAATTTGTGAGGATTTTGGCTGGTTTTACTATAGATGTTATTACCTGCCCTGGCCTCTGGCGACATGTCCAGGCTGTTTCCTCCTCTGTGTCAGGTGTGAGCTGATGAGACCTTGATAGTTCTGCAACATTTGCTTTTTTGTTTATTCAGATAGAGTTATGTCTCTCATCTGGGATTTGCTTACTGTATGTATTTTTCCAGTGATGGCTCAAACCTGCCTTCTCCTGATAACTTTGGCACTTTACACTTGTTGTCTGAGAAGTGGCTCTTTTTCGCTGGCTCAGCAAGACTGAATCTTTCCACCTACAATGTTAAGGCTTGTCGATGGCTCCCATACATCTAACATGATTGTGTCTTCCATCTTTGTTTACATGGCCACTCAGTTTAGTTGCGTTCTGCATCAAACAAGCAGTTATATGTATTCTTGTGTGATTTGCATTTCTGCATAGGAGAGATAGGGTGTATATGATCTCTATCTTAGTGATTGTAAGCATGGTCTTCATGTCTAAAAGCAGTGTGGCCTAAGTGTCTGTGTAAATTTGTGAATGTGTGCTTCATATCTAATGCATCTATGCATGTGTCTGTGTGTGTGTGTGTGTGTTCAACCATATCACCTCTTCAGGATTGCAACTCATTTAGTTGCCCCATCGCCTGCAGGTCCATTGCTTTGGAGATGCCATCTGGCTATGTTCTATAGGGCTGCTTCAGTGAGTGGCATCTGTCTCCTTGGCAGTATAATGGTGGGGCGGGGTAGATGCCAGTAGCGACATGCACCGTTCATGTCTTTCATGCCAGAACGTGTGGTTCGTACACTCCACCTCTCTGCATTCCCCCATCTGGTCCAGACATGGACCACATATTCTTGAAGGCCTTCCCCACTGATGGATGTCTTGAGGTTCAACACCTTTGCCGCCCCCCACTCAGGTCGCTTGAGTTCCTTATGTGTTTGTCCATGCTCCAGGTCATGTAGAAGCACTCCCCTTCTGGTCTGCACCATCTGGCTGTCACCCAGGAACAGCCGGAACATCTTCGTTCTGCTGAATAGCTTATGCTCCTCTTGTATTGCGTTAAATGCCTCTTTCGTCTTGCTGGAGACATACCTTCTCCTCTTCATTCTGCTCAGCTTCAGTGACCTTTTCTTCCTCTGGTGTGTCCAATTTGGGGAACCCATCTATCTTTATGTCTCTCTGGGGCACCACCAAGGCTTGTGTGGTAAATGGAACCAGGGTATATACCCCTCTATTATTTGAGGGAGGGGCATCTGCATGCAAGCCTTGGGCCCAATTGTTGTCCACGAGTATTGCTGTGCCCCCTCTCATGCTATGTACCATCAAAATGTGTCTGCAGCCTCCGTTCTCTCCAACCTTTACTGGACTATCATTCTGTTAACATAGTGGTGTAATTCTTGAGGGGAATTATGGGCAGAGGGAATGTATTGCTTTCTACCCATGTGAGCAACTTGGAACGCCTTGTCCACTCCTTGAGGCATTCATCATTTTCTCTCTGCACCACATCCACTGGAACTGTCAAGAGCACTTGTGTTTTGCATCACCGCAGCCCTTAGACCAATTCTTCTCCTGTAAACACCTGTCCATACATTACTTGTTGTGGTGTCTTGCAGCATTCCGTCATTCCCCCTACCTCTCTTATTCCTAATTTATGGCATTGCAATTCCCTTTGTGTTACTGTTCTCGCTTCTCCTTTGTTTGGGCTGTCCAGTATATATTGTATCACATCATCTGCGCTTCAACACTCCTCCACCATTGTCTGTGTTTTCATATAACTGTCCTCATGTGGGAATATCTTCTGTGACATTCATCGTAGTGTATCCCACTTCCCCTGGAATTGCCACAAAAGTCCTGGAGGCGCTCATGGCCTGGGAAGCGAGAAAGCATATGTGGCAGCCCTCCCCTGAAGCCTCTCTCCCCACACAGGTTAGGCACTGGTACCATATATTGTTAGTGGTGTGGGCCGAATTGGTTAAATAGGCACTTAAGTGTTTAAAATTGGTAATGACACCCCATTGGAGCTGCTTCATCTTTCATGGTACTAGTAAAGGGGTTGGGTCATTACTTTAGTAACTAGGGGAACATATATCAAATAACATATACCTGTTCAGGTTCATAATACATGCATAATACATTGTTGCTTTTCCTGATACTAGGAGGGTAAAGAAGCAGAGATAGCAGAATGCAAAAACAACCATAGCTACAGTGTTTTCAGCAGGGTAATCCATGTGTTGCAAGTGTGCATGCTCATTATCTTGTCTGAAAGTTATACCTTGATACCGTGCAAAACCTACATCATTGTGTAGCATCAGCATAATTTCCTATTTATTTAGTTATTTGTTTATTTATTTATTAAATTTGTTGCCCTTTTTGATGTACAACGGGTGACCCCTGTCACAACGAGCATCGGGGTTGTCACTTAAGTGATGCTCAAATACCTTTTGTGGGGACCCAACAGCCCATCGGTAGTACTTTTCTCATATTACCATCTTTCTCTTTTTTCTTTTGGAAAAGTTATGACCCAAAAAGCATTTTCTCCTCAACCTGAAAACCCCTTCTCCTGTCCCTTTACCCTTTGTCATCTGCCTGGATTCCATGTATATTTTTGAAAGACACTCCTAATGTAGCTTTGCGAAGACCTCTCGGTCTAAACACCCAGAATCTGCTTTATATCCAGGAACCTTTCATCAGTCCAACACTGCTCCAATGAGTCCAGAGATCTCCTTATTTGTACGAGGGCCCTACTTCGGGGAGCTTGATTCTGGGTAGGTGAATAATCAGTTCAAGGGGACAGCGATGTCATGGGGTACACAAGGGTGGGGGAGTACACAATCAGGGGGATTTTTCTCGCGACCCAGCTCAGTGACATCTGAGCGTTAGGCCAGGTCCCACAGCCCTCTTCGCGATAGGGCCTTCTGTACCTGATTATGGGTTACGCTGCAGGGACATTTCATGCAAATTCCTTCCTTTGTGTGTTTTTTAAAAAGTCCCCTCGTGCCTGAAACACAAACAAAATTGTGTGAGTGTCTGAAAGTGTACATACATTTTATTATCACTCCCTATTATTGCATTGACACTTGCTACCAATACTCCTTCCTTTTATTCACCTACTCCTTCCATCTAATTCGTATTTCACATGCTTACTATCTGATCCGCCTCTGCCTTCAATATCATTATTTTATTTCACTCTTAAGTCCACTGGAGAATTAGCTGTACCACTTAACAAAGAACAAAACAGGAACGACAGTAACAACGCCCTCTCACTGTCGTTGCCACATCTGCTCCTTCTTCCAGGTATGTTCATGAGCTGAATTAATGTATGTAGAGATGAAATGGGGACAAAAAGCCATGATAAAGTAACGGGTAGAATGTTACTCCCCTTTTAATGAGCTCTCTTTTCCCCTTCTGGGCGTGGGGCGTTGGCCTTGCATCTGTGTGATTCCCTCATGTGGCGGGCTGGCAATCTCTGCACTCTCGGACAATGTCTTGGTGATGGCTATCATGTGAAGTCCCAAAAATGTTCTCTTGTCTTTTCAACAAGGCTGAATGCTTCCTTGTTCTGCTGGTGCGTTGGAAGGCCTGCGTGAGATGTCTTGGTCGTGATGGTGTCATCCTGTCTACTTTCTTTATGTTGTAATGGGTCACAACCGTTGCTTTTTCCTGCTGTGTTTTCCTGGCAAAAACTGCCATTTTTTTTAACCTTCCGAACCTTTCCTACGCTACACACCTACCCCTGAAACTGAAACTAGCGCATGTCATGTATGTATGCATGCAAGTGTGACATATGTGTACACAGGTTTGCCTAATCTCTCTGGCATATACATTTTTGTCCCTTGTCCGAAAACACTAAAAATATATTTCTCATAGAACATACATTTCTTTTTAAAAATAAAAAAAACATTGCATATCATGTCAATACATTTACATTTCCTTAGTCCTGATAAAGATAATTCCCTGGTTGTCTTCGATGGCCACCTTCTAAATACAATACTTTACCTGCGCCTGTTGCACTATACGAGAGATACTAATAATTCAAAATTACTCCACTCCTCTTTCACTTTCTACCTGTGACTCACTGTTTTTTCTTTCCATGGAGAGCAATCAAGGACCTCCCACAATCCTTTCACTTCCACCAGTACCTACCTTTCATTCCTATGCACCTTCCCTTCATGTCCAGAAGTACTTACCACCTCATGTGTTGCTCCATCTACTTAAATTAATATGCTACATCAATGAAGCCATATGAAAGAATGACATCCCTTGACTTTATAACGCACCCAGTGTCCGTAAATCATATGATGTGTTCCCATTCTGCACGTTGTGCTTTTCCTTACAAACCCTCATGGCTGGCCCTTTTTTCATGTTTAGTCAAGCATTTTTTTCCACACATTTTGTGCACTATGCGCTCTCTTCCCACACCTTTAACTTTGCCCCCATTTACTCTGTGTTTTCTCTTCCTCCCCATATTTCTCAGTTCTTCTATCGGCCAGTATCCCTTCTTATTCTGTTCCTAACTGCCCTTGCTCCCTTCAATGTGTGATCATCGTAGATGCCACCAGCTCACAATGTGTCTAGTTCTGATGCCAAATCATCTTTGTCTTTATTTTCAAATTGTATTTGGTACATGCAACTTACATTGAATACCCATTAATTTGGTATAAACACTCCTCCATCTATCAAATGAGTCATCTGACGCCTCATCAGGAGCTGTCTCCATTCCCCACTTGACTCCCTCATTTTTATCCCTGTGTGAAGTCACTCTGTCCTTCCTCACTATTGCAGCTTTGTAGCTCACTTGCAACCACTTGTCTGTCTTCCTCCTCTATGGGTGCCTTTTTATCTGAATAAAAACCCTCTTGGTAATCTTGATAGTCTGCCCTTCATCCTTACCGGTCATGCTGACCGTATGTGTGTTTGATGAGGGACTACTTCCAAGTGTAATGGCATGCCCCTTTGCCTCCTCTAGCTATAGAATGCTGACATGGATGGTGTAACAAGGTCATATTCTCCTAAAAGGGCCCCCCTCACTGCTGTCACCCCCATATCCTGTGTGTATGTGTCTGTGTGTCCGTGTTTGCATCGGTGCCTATAGTGGTTATATTTGTGTGTGATGAAGGTTTTACTCGCAACACATGTGTCTGACACTGTGTGTGATCATGGGCATAATATTCATGTGGTTATGCATTGTATTGTGGAGGGTGTACCATCCCCCCTCTTTGATCCTTTACTGTGATGATTTTTTTGCACAACTACATTATGTACATATATATATGGGGCTTCTTACTTCTCCTAATTATGTCTGTATGTGTGAGCATGGCCCTGTTTTGTCACCTAATGTGTTGGCCCATCCAGGGATCCCTGAAGTCATTACTATGCCACTGTGTGTGTGGGAGGAAAATGTTGGTCAAGACATCTCCCCTTTACGAATTATTGTCTCACAATGCACTGGAACTCCAAAAGTGGTTTCATTCGTGGTTTCACCAAAGCATCTCTCTGTCCCCATCTGAATGACTTCCCTATGCACACTGTAGTGTGCACTTCAAAGTGTCCCTCTCATTGCTGATGAAGGTACTCACAATGGTGCAATGATATAAAGCAGTTTGGGGGGCTATAATGTGTCTGAATGCAATGCTTAAGAGCAATGCTTGAAAAGTGCCTTCCACAGTCCAAAATCCCTAACAGCAAATCTAATGTGGGCTTTAAAGATTGAGAAGTGGCCTGCGTGATTGAATGAGTTGACTGATGGGGCCATTCTAATTTGTGTGTGTGTGTGCGCAATGAAAGTGAATTAAACCTAGTTTGAAGAGATGTGTTAATGATGTCATGAATGTGTACATACAATTTTAACCCACATAAACATATCCACATGTAAACCAATCACCAAACCAGAAGGGGTCTGTACCCCATACAATCCTGAACACAAATCAATTATTCTCACATACCAATTAAAGACACCCTAATGGCACCACCTTAATACACTACATGACACAATCAACAAATATTCTCACTTTTCATTGCGCTTCCTTGACTGGAAATGATCTCAAATTCCTTTAACTGAGGTTGTCAATCCAACCGTCCCCAAAAGTGACCTCCACTATCAAAAACAATAATATTATTCATATAGTTCATAAAAACTTTAAAAGGATAGTCAGTTCAATGAATCCTGGCTCTGGGGCAGTATTTAGATACTTTTGGGGCCGGGGCCCGGCCCGGCCCACTAAAAGCCCTACATTAATAATACATTTTCCAAAACATGTCATCACAACCATTCTAATAGTCTTTCCACTGCCAATGGCAGTCAAAAAACACATACAATGTTTTGCTTCACCCTGAAATAGATAAGAATTGCAAATCCTAAAACCTTGTCTTATTCAACCATCTGCACTAGTCTTATACATACAAACATATATAAAATCTCTAGCCCTACTCATTCCTATACATTCTAGTCCAAATCTCATGCTTTCCCAATCTATTTCTCATGTGTGCTTACTTTATGCTCCTCAGATCACACCACTAAAAAGGGATTCATAATCTTTAATTATCCTACTTCATAGTCCTCTTCTGCTCCCAAAATCACATCTTATAAGAATGCTGCACTTTATGCCAGCTGTCCCCTATCTTGTCAAAGGTCTAAAAATACCACCTTTTTCCAAGGACCCCGCAACCTATCTTTGTGCCACAGCCATTTATATTTTTCTTTCTTCCCCAAACAACATTTCACCCTTTCCACCTTACTTTCACACGTAAGTTAACAACCAATGATTGCCAGCAAAATGCATCTCCTTTAACTTGCATTCCAACCTTTTCTATTTATTTATTGATTGATTGATTTGCATTTGTAAAGCACCTAAGCCTGGATGCATCAAGGTGCTGTTGCAAAACCAGTTACATACAGAAAAAAAGATAACTTCAGTCAACTTACGTAGAGTCATTTAGATAGCTTACTTAGAGGAGTAAACAAGCTCTGGACCGTGCTCAATAGCAAGAGTGCTAGGAGGCCATAAGAATGTTAGGTGGGAATGTCATGTTAGGCAAAGAGACATGTTTAAGGCCTTTCGGAAGGGTCAGTGTGAATCCTCTGCTCTAAGGGTGGGCGAGAGGAAAATCCAGTGGTTCGCTGCGACTGCGGGGAGCTGGAGCCTCCTACTCTGGCTCTTTTGAATTTGGGTGGCACAAGGAGGTGAGCGTGGATTGCCCTTACAGGTCTCGTTGACTTGCTTTTCACAATTCCTTGGGATAGGTATTCTGGAACATCAACCTACAACAGTTCCCACTCTCCTCCTTCACCCCAATCCCTCTTCCACCAAGACTGCCTTCTCTGCTTCCAATGCCTACTATGTGACTCATTCTCTCCTCACTTTTGGCTGCTGGTTTACGCCCCTAACTCACAGCACCTTCAACCAAGGGTGACCCCATTCATATGCTCTGTCCACATAGACATGTGTCGGCTGCTGCGCAAATGGAGGAGCTCTCACTGCCATGAGGACCTACAAGTCTACCTCTCTGACATGAACTATCGCAAGGTTGAGTGAAAATGGAATTCTACTAACCCTAATTGACTCTCACTCCAACCAACCTCACTGGCTACAGGACACCCTATACTCACCCCTCACACCTCCTAAATCTATGAATATCAACTCCACTCTCACAGCTAATGACCTAGCTGAATACTACGCTGCGCAAATTTCCTCACAGTCCCTACTTCTACATTGTAAACTCCACCTACTCTAACATCATCCTCAGCCTCTATCTCCCTCTTTAGTCACACGAATGCTGACAAAGTCCTGTCTCGACTGATGAGGGCTAACTCCTCTTCTGCCCCATCAGACCCTCTTGCTCCTTAGCTAGTCAGGCCTATTGCCCCTTTAGTAGCCTCTCACTTCACTGAACTCTTTAACCTGTCCTTCAGCTCTGCTTGCTTTCCCTCTGTTTTCAAAACAGCCACATTCATCCCTCTCCTAAAAAAGAAAGGGGCTGAGCTGAACGTGCCTTCTGACTTTTTTCTGTGAGTCATTCCTTCCACACCGCTCTAAAGTGCTTAAAATGTTTGTATTCAACTGTCTTACCAATTTATTAGACATCCACAACCTTTAAGACCCCCAACAAGCAGGCTTCTGCTCCTGTCACTCTACAGAAACTGCCCTCATGAATGTCTCCAACTTCATCGCCTCTGCCAAGCACTCCAAACTATCTTCTATCCTAATTCTCTTTAACATGTCTGCTGCCTTTGACACTGTTGATCACTCTGATCTCCTTAATACTCTTTCTTCTTAGGATTCACAATCAAGTCCTTCCCTTGATTGAATCCTACCTTGCACCTCACCAATGTTCTGTCTCCTGGAGCAACAATACCTCTTAACTCACTGCTCTAATTGTTGGTGTTCCATAAGGCTCTGTCTTGGGTCCGCTCCTCTTTACAGTTTACACATCTGCTCTTAGGGAACTAATCTCCTCCTTTGTGTCCTTGTATCAACTCTTCGCAGATGACACCCAAATCTTCTTTTCTTTTCCTGAACTCTCTTCTGATCTCTGCCATTAAATAGTGGATGGCTTTGCATTCTCTGATGTTAAACTGTACCAAAACCGAAATGATCTTCTTCTCTGCCAAAAGCACTCTCTCATCTCTTCCTCTGCCTATCAAGTTCCCACCTGGCACTCTCCCCTAACCTTGTCCAGTGAGAAACCTTTGCATCATCTATGACCCTTCTCACACCTTCTCTACTTTCATCTCCAAAACTGCAACATCAGCTCACCTCAAACTCCTAAAGATTAGGAAAATCAGGCACCTCCTTCCTTTCAACACCAACAAGCATCTCTTAACCACTCTTGTCTTCTCTAAACTGGACCACTGTGCCAGCACTGATTCCACACCTATGCTTTCTGTTCTCACAACAAGATTATTAACTTTGCTACCAGGACTCTCTTTAAACTCCCTCTCTTGACACCTACTTCCTCGTACCATCACAAGGTTGGATGACCAATGACGCAAAACAGGGCCAGATTTACATGTCTCCTGCTAGTTCACAAATCTATCCATGATAAGGCCCCACTGTATGTATCCTTCTCTATCTAACTCTACAAGCCTTCTCGTAATCTCCACTCTGCCTCCTCGACTACCCGTGTGGCTACTAGTCCTGCCTGTGCTTCCTCTCCATTCCGCTCTTTTTCTCTTCTTGCTCCACTTGTATGGAATTCTCTTCCCCTGGACATCCAAGAAACTGTACATGGATTTGTTCAAAAACAAACTAAAAGCCTACCTACTCGCCTCCAATTTACCCTCTCAATCTACCTCTCATCTGCCAGGTATGTTTATGTGTGTATGTATGTATGTAAGGGTGTCTCTGTATACGTGTACAAATGAATCAGAGATCTCAGTTCAGTTTGAATGGTGTGTTTGTATGGGTATGAGTGCGTGTGGGAATGAGAATGCAGTATGAATGTCCTGGGTGAGTGACTGATGGATGAATGAGTATCTATCTATGTGTGCATGCAAGGCTTGGGTCCAGAGTCATTGGAGCACAGCAATCTCCTGACAGCGACATGGCATGTTTTACTGCTATCTTTGGGCAAATCCAATGATTAGTGTTATAATTTAGAGGGGGGATTGGAGTTGGGGTTAATAGTTCAATGGGACAGGCAGCCTGTATATTTTCTTACTGTGACATGGCATTTCTGTACTCACTTTAAGGGCAAGACCAACATGATATGTATTCTTACATTGGGGATGGGGGAGCATTTGTGCAGCCAGCAAGCAATGTTTTTATTATTGTGGCATTGCATTTGTTACTGGCGTTAAGGGCAAAGGCATCATTTGTGTTCTTACATATTGAGTATTCACACATGGTGGGGGCCGGGGGGCATTTGTGCAGCAAGCAAGGAGATGTTGTTTTATTACTGAAGCAAGGAGTTTGTTTTGTATGCGAGAGGGGCATTTATACAGCCCACAGGGGTCTCATTACGAATCTGGCAGTAACAATGCCGGTAAAACCGGCAGGCTGCCGCCGGACCCGTAGTGAATTACCAGCACCGGACTTGCCGGAATTACCGGAGCACTACAGCCCCGGTGGTCCGGTAAATCCAGTGCTGGCAATTCTGTAAATCCCCATTCCCATGGAGTCCCATAGGAATGGGGACCACGGAAACACCAGCACCATGTCGTAATGTTTCCGTGCATCTCTGCGTGTGTATGCCATTCTGACCGGCAGGTCAGACCTGGCGGGTGGGATGGCATCTGCCCACAGAACTCGTAGTTTGCCGGTCCGGAAAATGGAATTCTAGACCAGCAAACTTGTAATGAGGGCCATTATGTTTTCTTATTGCGGCATTGCGTTTTTTACTGGTGTCAAGCCCAATGTCAACGTGAAGAAGTGTCAACATGAAGAGTGTTCTGACATGGTGGGGAGACATTTGTGCAGACAGCAATAACATGTTTTCTTCCTGTGGCATGACAGTTTCACTAGCATTAACTGCAAACTCAACAAGAATATGCTGTTGCATGTGGATACTGGCATATATTGGCAGAGCTAGCGTGAACATGTTTTCCTATGGTATTGTTATTGTGCATAATATTAATGGCCAGGCAGAGAGTTGGGTGGTACATTTGGGTCCCAGAGGCCAGGCACCACCTCGTTGTTTCTGCGTTAGGTGAAAGATTAAAGTTTTCTTTCTTTAAATATGCATCTTTCACCTATTGCAGTGTGTGGTGGTCTAGGCTAGTCTGGAGTGTGGAGCAGCCTGTCCTTTGGTAAGGAGCTTAGGAGGGCCCTCAGCATAACTTTCATGGGGCCTCAAATGTAGTATTATGCCACTGCTGCCAAAAGTGCATACTGCACCAGTGACACCATCCATCAGCACAGCTTTGTTCCCACCACCTCCAAATCCTGTTGGCAGTGATGGTAGTTTTGTTGTGGCACCAGTATTTGGGCAGGCATAGAGAGGCTGACTGATGTGTCATGCTGGCACGTACTGCCTCTTTTTCCAGATGACCACCAATCGGGGGGAGCAGAAAACACGTGGAAGTTGCAATGGAGAGGCATATGCTATGCTCCAGAACCAATCTACCCTCTTTTAGGTGACTGTCTGGGCATTGGACATGCGGGTACAAAAAGGCCAGGTAGGCTGATTGCCCTCAGACTCAAGCTAGAGGGATAATCCTAAAAAATGTGTGAGTCGCAGGAATGGATCTCCAATTCTGCAAAAGGGTCACAATGAATTGTAGAAGCCTCTTTTTCAGACTATTGTTTGTGGAATAAAATGCAAGAAAAACTGAACACTGGAGGCTGCAGAGTTGAAAAGGGAGTGGAACAAATTGAAAAAACGTATTGAGTTAAACCAACTTGAAGGAGCTAATCAGGAACCAAATAAATGGACTGAATGCTGGCCCATCATTTTGCACATGGTTATGCATGTGTGACTTGTGATATTGTTATAAAGTCTGAAGGTACAAATCCATTGAATAATATTGCAATTCTCCTAGATATTTGCAGTTTTCCACATCACGAAGAAGGCTGTCAGCTAGGATTCATATCCTTGCATTATTCAATCTTCTTCTTACAATATGTATTTGGAAGTGGTGCAGACTTGTGGAAAAAGCATTGCGCCTCCACTGAATCCAATGTCAATATTAACTGAGCTGAATAATGAAGCCAACAATGTAAGAGTATGAAAAGTGTGTGAGGTTGTATTACAAGACACCAGGTCGTCTAGTAAAACTGCTTGAACATCATACTTAGTTCTGTGAATATGCCATGTTTTCATTAATTGGCAGACAGCAATGGTGTGCTTTCTGAAACATTCGGTAAAGCACACGCACAGCAAATATTTGCAATTGAAACCTGCTGGAATATAAAATTAGGTAATGTCTGAGAATATATGGCTGTCTCATGTTGTATTAACAAGTGTCAAAGTTGCTTAACCTAAATATTACATGGTTCATTGCAAGGAACACATCGGCTGGTAGTCATGCTTGTGTGCTTCCTGCTCAGATTGCAGGGACTGGAGTTTGCATAAAATGTTAATTTATTCAGCTCTTATTTCATAGAGACTCCTGAAAACATTGATAGGTGTACAGACTGCTGTGTTGGTAGGCGGCTTTCTGTGCATTACTGTGGTTGTAAATTAGCAGGAGCAGGCTCAAGAATAGAACAGTAGTACACAAATGGCATCTTCTACAATTACAGCTTGCTACTATGGCAGTCAGTGACCAGGGCTATGGCACAGCAGCACCATTTTATGGGCTCACATTACAGACCGCGGTGGTTCGGTAACTGGCTACTGGCGAGAGGGCAGTAGTAGAGGTATTCTGTGTTCATCGCAGCACTATTTATGGAGTTGCATCATATGACACTGAGAAGATGCAGTACCCAAAGTGGTCCTGGCTTTTTTTTCTGGCACAAAGTGTGCATGCACAGAGTGCAGGTGATGAGATGCTGTGATTCTTTGTCCTGCAATATATGAAGAAACTCTTCACTTTGGGCTTCCAAGCTGGATAAAGAAGACATGTCCGCCTATGCTCATCAGACTTTGAAGGTAGTGGTGATGGAGCTAGGGATTTGGGGGCTCCACACTGACATTCGGCACTTTAGTCTGTCTTTAAAAGACCATGCACCAAGGTGAATTAGTAACTTTGTCTTTTCCTCCTGTCTCTGTAACTCTGGAATTGTCCTGCTCCTTCTCCTTCTTAGTTACCAAAATCATATGTTTTGGCCTGGAATCAGATGGGTCTGATTTACTTTGCATGTCATCATCATTATTACATTATTCATCACAGTGGTTGTGGGCATTGATTGTGGTGCAGAGGGAGACCCTGTACATCCCATATCCTGTACCGCTGCACTGTGTGTTGTTTCTTCTGATCATCGGAAGATACAATCTGCTATACCACAGTCAATGAGCTCATGGTCCTCAGCATATCTGCCACCCCGGGGCACTTTTTGGTGCTCCGAACATGTACTTAAAATGGTCCTTTCTCCATAACCACAAGAGCACGACATGTGTGTTGTGCAATGGGATACAACAACAGAAAACATGTCTCTCTTTTTTTATTGTTTAAATCGCGATCCAAGCTAGAGAGCAACAGAGCACTGTACAGAGTGTGGGTAGTCAGCATTTGGGCTGACGTCTTTCAACAGTAACGCAGTACTGTGAGTTCTGTGCATCAGATGTGTGTTCATTGGAATTAGTCCTTGGGCAGGTGGTGTTTAAAGAGCCATGTTTTGAGAGATTTTCAAAACTGGAGAATTGTGGGAGGTGACACAAGGATCACATTCCAGAGGGTGGGCGCATGACAAGAGAAGGATTGTTTGCGGGTCCTCTCTTTAAGTATGAGTTGTGATTCAAGCCGGTTTTGTCGATTTGCTGCACGAGGAATGTGTGCCACCAGATATATGGAGCTTGGCCGCCAGGCACGCCACTGTGCTACTCATGACTGCTTTGTAGATGATACATTCAGTATTGACCAGTATCCTGGCTTGGAGTGGAAGACAATGAATTTTGCATAGGATGGGGGCCATTTGATAAAATGTCAATGCTCCTGTTGTAAGGTGTTCTGCAACATGGTGGACTGCTTTTAGAGGAGCCAAGTGAGCAACTGGGTCCCCTGTCTGGAGAGCATTTCCCCCATCGATGTGCAAGGCCACAAGGGCTTGAACTATGGTCTGGAAGTCCTGCAGCAGGATGAAGGGTTTGAATATTTTTAAGGGTAGAGATTCTAAGCAAAGCTATTTGGGCCTCCCTGGCTGTGTATTTTTGGAAGGGCAGGCTGCATTTTGTAAGTGACTTCAATTCAGCAATCCAACTAAGTCAATGCCTAGTCTGGGATGCCCAATGGAAGCCTTAATTTATATATTTTTATGTCAAGTTCTTAAATCTGGATGATAAACCCTTATATAACACCCCTCTCTTTGAATCTCCCTGACCTCACTGAGCCAAGAAGTAGGTTTGTTTTGCAAATTAAAAGGTTTATTGGAAAAATTTAACTATATATATATATATATATATATATATATATATATATATATATATATATATATATATATATATATAACACTTTTATGAATAAATTAATATTTGATAGCACCCTTATGAGTATGAACAGTGATCAACAATGGATAATATTACAGTAGCACAATTCCTTAATTACTTAGGAGTTGGTATAGAAAGGATAAGGTAGCAGAGAATACTTTGTATGGTTTCAAGGAAAAGCAATGATGGAAAGAATGCAGCACAGAAATAAACTGGATATGGTTTCAACAAGAGATAATATGATCACTTTTTCCTTTGTGAAAGCTCACTCCCCCTCTATGCAATATGAAGAGATGGAAATGAGTGCACACAGGTTTTCAGGAATACAATCAGAAGCAGTGTCTATAATGTTCTATTGGATTTGTTGGAAACCCTAATTTCTTAGCTTTAAAATGACAGTTAAATCCCGTTTCTAGGACATACGGTTCAAAAGATACAGACATTTTTGTGGAGGTAGATTTTCAGAAATGAAGTCAAGATTTCAGAATGACAGATGACACTTTTGGAGCTTTAAAATCACAGAATGGACACATGATTTCTATGCAGTTCTGGACAGGTTGAAATGGTTTGAATAGGATTAGACTAAGAGATTGGTTCTGTACAGTTCTGGCTGGATACTAACTCCTAATTTTGGAAGGAATGCGACCTCGTCACGGATCGGGTCAGGTTTGGGCTGTGGTTCTCTCTCCGGACAGTCTCTGGCACAGGTTCTGCTCACAGAGGTCTGGTCTGGGTCTGCTATCGGCACTGCACAGCGGTCTGGTCTGGGTCTGGATACAGCTCTCCTTTCTGGGTCTGGATAAAGCTCTGCTTTCTGGGTCTGGATATGGTTCTAGCCAAAATCAAACAGCTCGCCCGGCTGTTGAATAGTTTAGTTAGGTTGCTGGATTCTGAGGCCTGCTGAGAAGGATTCAGCTTTTGGTTCAGGCCTCTCTGCTTCAAGTTCTGGAGTCTATCTGGAGTCTAAGTTCTGGATATGGTCGGGCAGCGTGCTGCGCAGAAATTGATTAAAGAGTGGAAAATGAATGCCCCTCTCTAGGTCTCAGTGGTTCTTTTTATGTCTTTTGAACGTGGGTGGGAAGGCTGACTTTCTATGCCCAACCCTCTGAGGATGCTGATAGGTTAAAGGATTTACTGGGACCTGACTGGAGAAGGGAATTGGGAGTCAGAATGAGTCAGAGTGATGCTATGTTTATGGCTTGGCTGAAAGAACACTGCCCTTGCATTTACTTAGAAAACAATTTTTCATAACCAAACATGCTTCCCGGATACACAAGTTGTTGAAATTACATGTACACTTCACAAATTAATTAAGACAGGTCTCTGTTCAACCCTGCTCTTTCTAAGAGCTTGGGTTCAGAAATGACAACATTTTGAGATTTTTGTGGGTTTTGCCATATTGGTTTTTCATCAAATCTGACATGGAGGTACACATCCTCTCTGGGCATGTTACAGTAAGTTTTGAGGTCTCTAGCATAAACACAGACGTTACAATATTAATAATTACAGGGCTTCGCCTCAGAACAACCTACAGCGTCCAGCTTCGTCTCAAATTGTGGGTGCATTTTTCATGTTAAGAATCCCAAATTGTAACTTTCTGTCAGCTTGATACAATATTTTACAAGCAATTTAATAAAACACACATTTGCCTCCACTGCAGTACACCCATTTGTTTGTCCCCGCCCCTAGAAACTTGGCTTGGCTCAGAGGTCAAATGTCTTGCCTTCCCCCAGAGCAGTGTTGACAGTTCACACCCAAAATCAGCATACCCTATTCAGCTGAAGGAATCCTTTGTCTGGTTTTTCCTGCTAGCAGGGCATCAGTCCAGGGTGCCACTCTCCATCTGATTAACAGAACCACGTGATTTCCTGCCTTCTTGCTGAGATGACCAGTCTTGAATACTTCTCATTGACAAGCAAGCCTTTGAAGTCCCAGCTTACTCAGGTTCACTGTTTAGCTCCTGAAATACAATTCTCCTGTCAGAATTTAGATCGCTAGCGCCGGTCAGTGGCGGGCACCGGTATTGCACCCATTTTTGACAGCTGCCTTAATTTAATATATTTCAAAAAGGGGATTTTACTTGATAGCATATGATCCTTGCTAACATTGTATAGATGTGGATTCTTCAGTAGAGTAATGTAGAACACCCAACCAGAAGTTGGATTTTTTTGGTGGTTTCATGCCCATGATTTTAGCAATTTTGACAATCAAGAAAATGAATTGTTGAACAGCTCTGTATTACTTTGTCTGCTTTTGTTCTGTGGGCAGCTAAAGGATGGGGCTGGCAATGGTTTCCTGTATTAACACTGACAGAGGCAAAAGAAGATGGCAGCCTGTCTGTCAGGTTCTCTCTGCGCACTTTCTGGTGATTTCTGGCCAGCAGCATGCTTTTCGGCGGCAAATATGATGTTTCCCATGTCAGTAATGCACAATTATGTTGTACAGCTTGGATGCGTGGGTTGAAACATCCCACAATTTAATGGTGAAGCCTAAGGATGTTGCTGAGTCTGAGAGTTGTGGATCAAATCCTTCTAGGCTCATATAATTGAAACATTGTTGGACAAGTTGTTTTTTGGTGTGCGCACCAATGAGGACGCATTCAGTCTTGGATGGGTTTATTTTCAGGTAGGCAGTCAACATCAAGGACTGGATGATGGCTAGGTAATCGCGGAGACGGATGATGTCCTGCATGCTATTTACTCTCATGCACAACTGAGTATTGTCGCATTCCAAAGAATGCCTTGTCTTTTCTAGTTGCTACTAGTATTTTGTCACATCACTAAAAATGGTGCACTGAATGACAGCAACTGACTACAATATCCTCCTCACTTCAATTAATTCTAAGGGCCAGATTCTCAAAATAAAAAAGCGTGCAAATCTGATTTGCACCACAAATGTGCCTTTGATTTGCCAGTTTCACAAAAGTGCGCATCGCAGAGTTGTGACGGTTTATAAAAGGAGTGCAACAAGTGGGCAAAATATGAACAAAGTGGGAGGAAAGCATGCAAAGGGGAGTGGCCACAAAAAGTGAGCAAAGATGCACCAAAATCCTGATTCACAATACGAGACTACACAATATGCTCGAAGAAATGCTCATCGTCTTTTGTCCATGTATAAGTGTAGTCAGTCACCCAGAAAAGAGTGCAGGGGACCTATCTAACCAAAGAAGCACAAAGTGCACCCCAATCACAACCAACAACACCCTATAAATCATAGCACAGAGGGACAGGTACACATTTCTAAAATGGCCAATCCAGAATGCATCATGCTGCTGCACTGACTAATGAAAAGGGAAATGATGTATGGGAGGATCACTGTGTTTCAGGTCATCCATGAGTACCACTTCCCACCCCATATCATACTGCAGATGGACTCAGTGAGTGAGGGCTCTTACCACACCCACAATGCAAGCCAATGCCATATCGCCACTAGTCAATGTACTGTTAGCCCTGTATATGTCTTTTCAAAAAGCTCCTTCCAGATCACCACTGGCGTCATGGTGGTGTCACACGAATCCCAGTGATTTGACCGAATGAAAAAGTATCGAGGCTGAAATATCCAAAAACAAAGTGCTCGAATGACCAAAAGTTCAAACACTTTGTTTTCGGACCTTTCAGCCCCGATAATTTGTTAAAACACACATTCTCTCAGACACACACACAACACACCCACAACACACCCACAACACCCCCCCAGCATACCCGCACCCACACCACCAACATAAAGAAACCCCACTTACCTTCACCTTCACGCTGGTTCCTGCAGCACCAGTTCCCTTTCACTTCTGTGATTGGGAACTGGCGCTGCAGGGTCCTTTACTTTTCTTTTCTTTTCTTGTTTTTTTTTTTTTTTTAAACGAATGGCTGCGGGGGTGTCCCCCGCAGCCCCCGTTTTTTTTTTTTCACGGACGGCTGCAGGGGTGTCCCCCGCAGCCCCCGCTCACTATACCATAAAGTATAGTGAGCGGGGCAATGCGGGGGACACCCCCGCAGCCCCGTTTTTTTTTTAATGCTACCACCAGAGGATCGAACTTTTGGTGTTCGATCCTTTGGTGGTAGCATTTTTAGAACTTTTGGTCGTTTCGATCTTTTTTTTCGGTCATTTCGACCTAAACTGTGTCACACGCCCTACTCAAGGTCATCAGCATGATCCATACATCTGCCTGGGTATATATAGCCATTCTTCATTATACATTTGCCTGGTCAGTATTAGTGAGGGCATTTTATGACATAGCTGAACACTGTGCCTTTGCGCTGCCATTGGTTTTACCCATGTGGCCCTCATACTACTGCAACTATAGAACACTTGTACAGGAGTGAGAGGACATTAGGAAGTAGAACAGATTCCAAGTCGCTGTCTAGCAAACACACTGCCAGTTTATATACAATTATGTGAATTAAATGCATATTCCTGCTCTACATCCAAACAATCATAGATATCACTCTATGACATTCCTCACTGACATGGCAAAATTACCACCTGAGACATTTAAATTGTATACACTTAGTCCCGTGGGTATATCCAGCTTACAAGGTAAACTCACCACAACACTGAGGTCAACAAATATGTATGGTCTTCTCAGACTTATTATGCACATAAGACAAAAAAAGTGAATGAACGTTAAACAAATTGTCCAAAATATCTAGCTTGTGTTGTTTTAGTGTAGATGCACTTGTTTATGGGCCACCTGATGAGTGCACATTTTTAATGGCGAAAAGTGATGTTAATGTCAGCATTTGCACATACAAATGTGGGCATTTAACAGAGATGCCAAAAGTGTGTTAATCTCATTAGATGCACCTTTAAATGTCTGCTTATTTGTGCCACAATTTGCGCAGCTTTGCACATTGGGCTTTCTTTGTGGATGTGTTACAATGAGATGCGCTTTGCATCTTTGCTTCATTGGGCATCTCATTGAGATAGCCACTTTTTTTTGAGAATCTGGCCCTACAACCTTTTCTAGTCACCACTATATTTTGTCTCTCGTCACAAAAATAGCAAATTAAACGTGGACCAGTGAATATAATCTCCTTCTGCCTCCGAAGAATTTTGAAACCTTTTCTCCACAACTAATAGTTTCTTTTGTCGGAAAAATGATAGCACATTCATTTAAAGTGACTGAATGTAATCTCTATTTCACCCTGGTTTATATTGTGCAGTTTCCAGAATTGCAGCTGGGTGGTAGCTTGACTGACATAGCTAGGGACGTGGGTCTATAAGGTATGAGCCACAGAGACCCTTCTGCCTCACAGGCCAATGCATTTGTAGATTAGAGCCTGTAAAAGTAGCTAATCAGCCCAGAAGCTCCAACGACATTCCAGATATTACTAGAATTTGCCTAGGAACATCAAACAATTGTCAGATTGCTTATTAGCAACGTAAAAGACACCAGAGGACTACATTTCCCAGAATGCCATCTGCTAATTCAATGCAGTTGAAAACTTGTCCTATGCATTACTCAGTGCTGATAATGGGAAATGACTGCATGTCCAATAGTGAATTACTTCACTCTCATTACTGATGTCACCAAGTGCATTAATTCTGCAACAGAGGTTCCTACAAGTGAATGTGCCCCATATCACCTTTGTCTCACTCTGTTCAAATTCTACCCTATGGATGCCTATTGCAGGAAACATTCTCTCGATTAGTATAGAAGCTGCCACAGTAGCTTAAAGATTCTAAAATTCACTCCATCACCTTAGAAATGTTCCCAGAGTGCAGCAATTATGTTATGTTTCAATAGAAAGCTTTTCGCAGCACCAAATCACTGGCACATAGCTGGGGTCTGTGTGGATGCAGTCAAAGTAGATCATAGAGTAGGAGTGCAGAACCTTGGAAGTTACATTATAAAAGGTTTGAAGGATATGGGTATGTTTATTTCAGGGCACAGTCAGTGGGATAAATAGGTTTAACTAAATGTATATTGTGACTGTGTGATGAGTCCAAGGTGTGCTCAAACGGACCCTCGAAGTGTGCTATCTTTTAATTTCCTCTGAGTAAATCCATCCAACAAAACAAACTCCAGAATAATAATTCTGAGACAGCCAAGCCTAGTGGTCAAGTCAAGAATATATTGTGTAAAAGGCAAATGGAGAAAGAAATAGGTGGGCCAGACGTATGTCCTGCAGTGTGTAGTGACAGTCCGAGTCTGACACCCTTTTGTGTGACATTTTCTAGTGATGCAAGTGTGTTTTTATCTTAGGTAAGGTCAGGGTTTGAGGCCTTCTTAAATACCAGGGCGTCATTGCCAGTCTGGCTACTCGAAACAATGCACAAGAGCAGCAGAGAATACACCACTCTATTTACTCTCTATGCCACCAAATGGTTCTGAGTGACTAGGCTCCATAGACAGGGAAGCTGGCAGGAACTATGGGCACTCATAAAAATGAATAGGCTATGAAATGTGGTTTCTATGGGAGAAAGGTCCTAGGCCAGGGTGCATGGAAGTGCATGAGGCCTGCTGTGAGCTTTATGAAGGTAGTCATAGGGGTGTGGGAGGTTGGGTCCCTCTTGGGTTAGGCTCTTCTGGGAGTTTATCTGCATAATTCATCCGTATCTACCCTTCCCATCTTGGTTCACAATTATTTTGTCCTTTTAAAAGAGGGCAGCAGGAAGTTATGTTCAGCATGGTTGTAGGGTCTCCTGTCTAGCTTAAATTGAAAGGCTTACCTTGGGCATTATTGACTTTTTCATGATCTGACTGCCACTCATCTGGATTATTTATTTATGTATTTGTTTGGATGTTTTGTGAAGTTTGAAACAATGCACAAGGGAACAGCAAAAAATACACCACTCTATTTACTCCAGCAACATGCACCACCACCCTACGACAGACATAACAACAGCTGCTTTATCAACACTACAAAATTAAAGGCATTGAATAGTCATCAAAATATATTCAATGAGCACCCTTGTTAAATTCTGCTATCTTGCAATGTAATCAAATGCATGTAATGCTGTAATACGTGTAGGGCTATCGTCTGTCAGAAATCAAGAGAATTGCATCATTGCGCTTTTAGACAGCCTGCAACACTGCACTTTCATTCCAATGTGAGTTTACCTCTCGTCAAGTGAGTTTTAACAGTTGCACAGGCAATTATACAAACCAGCCTGCAGTGTGCTAACTAAGGGGACATAATATACTCATAACTATTGGCCCCCAAATCCGAGTGAGCCCAGTACAACTTTCGTTAGAAATAAGATGTGGGCATCCTTTGAAAGACTTTGCTCCAGGTATATTCCCTGGAAAAATCCAGGACAGAGTCTACAGCATTTATTACGCTCAAAAACACATAGGGGCAGATTCTCAAAAACAGGTACACCGCAATGAGATGTGCAATGGTGCAAAGATGTACCTGCCTCAAAGAACACACCAAAAGATGCCTGGTGCGCAAAGGTGCACAAATGATGGCACATATAAGCGCGCATTCAATGGCGCATCTGATGAGATGCACACGTTTCTGGCGCATCTGGCAGGTGCCCATTTTGTTATCTGCAATTACTGACATGAGCATCACTTAGTACCAACAACATGTGCATTTCATCTGATGACTCAAAAAAGTGTGCATCTCCCCTAAAAGGCACAAGCAAATTGTTTCAATTTGTTTAATGTTCATTCTCTTTTTTGTCTTATGTCTGTAAGTCTAAAAGTAAGACAACACATATTGTTTAACTTCAGCTTTGTGGTGAGTTTAATTGTAAAGTGGATCATTTCCCTTGGGAGTAAGGGTGTACCATTTAAATGTCTCTATTTAATGTCTCAAGTAGTAGTTTTGCCATGTCATTCAGGAATGACGTACAGAAATGTCTATGATTGTGTTGATGTAGCGCAGGAATATGAATTTATTTCATGTAATTGTGTAAAAACTGGCAGTGTGATTGCTAGACAGCCACATGGAAAGGGTTATACTTCCTAATGTCTTCTCATTCCTGTACACGTGCTCTATGGCTGCAGGGGTGGGAGGTTCACATGGGTACAACAAATGGCAACAGAAATGGACTTTACCTTCTATGTCATGAAATGCCCTCACTTAAACTGTCCTGATATATATATATATATATATACATGTCCAAAAACTCACCGGTGTGAAAACACAGGCAAAGATGAGTTGCACTCCCAGCCAGAGGTAATCACTTAGTTAGCAGTTTTTCATCCCATGAAAACATCAGCGTTAAAATCACCTCTTTATTTTCACATAATAATGTAAAAGTTTCTTGCATTTCGCTCCAAACAATACACACACACCCTGGCAGCTGTAAGGATCATGTTGATGAACGTGAGTAGAGCCTGTTGCTGTGAGGAATATGATATCGCCACCACAACGCCACTGGGATCAGGACTGAGCCTTTTGAAAAGAAATAACGGTCTTACAGTGCATTGGCTAGTGGTGGTATAGCATGGCTGCCATGGGTGTGCTAAGGTCCCCATCTCCAGTATGATATGGTGTGGGACGCAGTACCTCCGGGTGACATCTTCATCATTGGATGGGGCTGCTCATGATCAGTATGATACTAACAAAAAGCACATTGGACATCTAAACCTACAAATTCAACAGAGCACTAAATGCAACTCTTCTAGGATGCAGTATTTATTCCATGTGATTAATGGATTTACAGTGGTACAGGTAACAGCTTATTAATCACGTGTGAAAGTAATTTTGACAATATGATTAGCAGACACGGTTGCATTGTTTTATTTATTTATTTATTTATGATGTTTTCACTTGTTCATTTGATCAACATTTTTAACAGTCTTTTTTATATTGCTCTCTTTTTTCTGGTTTTGTGAACTTTGTCATTAAATTGTGTTATTGTGTTTGTGGTTGTGTTGTCTTCTGGATTGAGATCTATTGTTCAATCATATTGTTTTATTATGTGGTTGTCTATGTATAAGGTCACCTTGAGGACGGACTAGGTCTGAAATGCATCGGAAGACCCTGTTTAGTGCCCATTGTTCTCCTCCACTTTTGTCCACTATCACTCATGAGTTGTGTCATGGTTTACAAGAAATTATTGATATGTGCATAGTATGAGCACATTTGCTAGGAATTAAATGTGTACAATTGTCAAGCTATGTGAGCAATTTGGCGGAGCTCTAAGCTTCCTAGGACAGTGCCTTAGAATGCAGTTTGTTGCATCTCAGATTTGCCCACTTTTTTATTTTTGAGAATCTGGCCCATAGTTAAAATGCATGGACTGCATTTCAATTGGGATGTTCACAAACATACAAGTGGAAAACAGGCTGAAATGTGGAAAGATTGCTATAAGCTATGGGCACCAAATAGATATTATTGTCACACACATACACCGTATTTCGCAGAAGTACACAGTTAGTGAAGTTTGCCTAGAATGCAAATTTCATCATTGCATGGTTTGATCATACAAAGAACCTTCTAGTTGTCATCTAAAGCCCATTGTTACTTTCTGCACATACACCAGGGCCTCTCATACATGTAAACACGTGCAGCACCTACCTCCAACACCTTTTCATTTGAATGAAGGAATTTGGACCTTGGGAGCCCTGTGCTACAGCAGGCCAGATCTAAGCCACGTGATAACACTGAAGAGGGCTTGCATACTGTGATACATACCACAGAAACACGTGGTGGGCTTGTCAGGGGCAGATGAAATTATTGGTGCCAGTGCGGCTGATAGCACCTAAATGAGTTATGGGCGAGCCCTGCCAGGTGATGAATGTTTTCAATGGAGGGGCCTAAATATTAATGAGGGATCCCAAAATAATTAAGTAGGGATGTGAGCATTTCCCCTGAGAAAAGTTTTTAAAATAATGGGGAGAAGTGATTTTGCAGTACAATGTTTGAGAAAAATGGGTTAAAAAACAATAACATTTATAATAGGTTCTCTAGGGAAATATGTGGAAAAGAATCCAGTAAATTTCATTATTCACCGGCAGTCATTTGTGGTGAATATTTTCAGTGGAGGGGGCCTAAATACTTCCTCAAATTAGCAGGAGTGACAGAGCATAGCCAGGGAGCTAAACATAATTAACTGGGGAGGCCCACAAATATCGTGAAGCTGTGGCCAGAACCTCGCTATGCCTGTAATGGTCACTGTAATGGTCACTGTAAATCCCTTGTATGAGGATGTGGCCAAAATCTCTTTGGTTGATAATGGTCATTGTAAATCACATGCATGCTGCTGTCCCAATCTCTGTTTGCCAGTAATGGTCACTGTAAATCACATGCACAAGGCAGTTACCACAATCGCTGTTTGCCAGTAATGGTCACTGCATATCACACGCATGATGCTGCTATCACAACCTATCTCTGCCAGTATTTGTCACTGTAAATTCCTTTTATTGGCTGTGGCTACAACCTATCAATGCCAGTAATGGTCACTGTAAATCTCTTGCATGAAGTCGCAACCACAATCTCTATCAGTAATAGTCACTGTAAATAACTTGCTTGAGCCTGAGTGTGGTCACATCATATTATGACAGTAATTGCGCTATAAACCAACAATAATCAGCATTACTCTGCCTCCACCCTCCAACATCTAACATGAAAATACATGCACTCCCACTCATGTCCTGACACGCATGTGCGCAGACACACACACACACACACACACACACAGTGACAAACACAGTGACACTAACATACACGCATAGCCACCGACTCACTAATAGACCTCAGGAGAAAAGAAGCACACACTAAAAGCAAGAGATGGCCTGGGCTGTTAGAGATAATGCACTGTATTTGTTGTGTATGTGTAACTAACTGTGCTGTTGCATAGGTGACAGTGCATCTCTTACATAGTGTGGGTCTTTGTTACCTATGCGTACTACTGAGTGTCTGTGTTGCTATGTGCGCACACACACACTTGTTGATATCTTGCTATGTTAAAAAAACGATTTCACCTAACTTGTAATTCCCAAGGCGTCTTGGAAACTATTCAGGAAAACATTGGTTTGCTACTCTTACAGCAGCACAGCTATTTTCTGCAGGCAATGTGGAACGTACATAGGCTTTTTTTGAGGAGTTATATTAGAATGCACATAACTGGGGCAACACTTGATTGGCAGCATTGCAACTGGCATGGGCACTTTCTGGGGCACTGTTACACTGCTATAACAATGTTTTAGGGTTATGGCAATTTCCTTGGGGAAATGTCGGATATTAGCATAACAATGGCCTTATCGGGGGTAACTCTGGCATTAGACTGTTGCAACTGGCATCATCAAACTGTTTTGTGTCTGTGTTGAACTGGCATATTTTGGTTTAGGGGACTGTGGACATTAACTGAGTTGGCAAAAGAAGCAAAACTGGCCTCCGTCCTCCTCAAACCTTAAACCACCTGGTGCCTTACCCCCTCTTCGCCCCCACACACAACACCCATAATTGGGACCCTGTCTCCCACAACACAAAACCCACACCTGGCTTCCTGATTACCTACCCCCTTCTTTCAAAACAAAAAAAACCATAACTGCTATCTGGCATTCCGACCTCCCGCAACACAAAACCCTTACCTGATGATCTGCAGCCCACCACCCACAATAGAAACCCTATACAAGACACCCTGCTTCCTCATCCTACAATACAAAATCAATTTCTGGAAACTTTTTTTTGTCAATGAGGGCACAGTGAGATGAAATGGGTTGGCCATGATCACACATTTTAGTTAAGACTTGTGTACAGGAGGGCGGAGCATCCTCTGACGGGCCCATAGGTCAGAGCTCACCCTCTAGTACCTGTAAGACAAGATAGCTGCACCTTGAGGAGGTTAGGGTGCAGTAGTCACTTACTCCGACACACTTCAATAAGGACAACTCAAGAGTTTGGCAAAGGGAAGTCCGTTTAATGACAAGTACAAAAAACGGGGAAACAAATGGTAATCATCAATGATGCAATCGCCTGTCTCGCTTCAACTCCCAAATTCTTCATACAGACAGCAACTTTTATGGGTAAAATTCATCATCAGTTGACGTGCAAAACTCATAAGTTTGTCATGCAATTCTATTGGTCGGAAAGGTAACTTGAGTATAGGTGCTATATCTGTATATGGTAACAGAGCATGCGGATTGGATAGCTCTTATCGGGTGGGCGTCTATGCTCATCCCACTACATCACTTGTGATAGACATCACTACAACTACGACATCTTATTGGTTCTACCAGCTATAAGACCATAGTTTATTTGGTCCATTGTGATTGGGTGGGTTACACTCCTAGGCATAAATCTCCACTTTAATTAGCAGCATGCAGAATGGACACCCAGATGCGGAGTGCTCCACAATTCACCCTGCCTCCCTTCCATCAATCAGTACCTTTAGGGCTATGTGTCAATTAGTTGGCTGAGGATGGCCTCGAAACTGTAGTTCTTATCAGGAAAGGTTATGGCATCCTCGGGTTCTGGGTGACATCAGACGTGGGTACCTTTTTCGCGCCTTGAAACACTTGTGTATAGGCGCGTTACAAATGCCATATCATATCATATCATACCTCTTTTCCCTTGGCTGGTCACGTGTCTGTTCACTGTGGATCTGCTTCATTTTCCTTCTTTTCGTAGATTTGATTCTTTGTTCAACCTAGCCACCTGCCTGGGGCCTGCTTATCACGACCTTCATTGGCTGGCTGGTATGTTCTGAAGTTTTGATTCTTCCGAGGTGCCGCTCTTCTCCCTTCCTGGAGTTGACCTCGAATTCCCAAGCATGAGCTACTTTTTGCTGAGTTACGATTCCACTCTTCCCTTCTGGCTTTAGCTGGAACATGAATCTCGGTCTTGGCGGCCCCTTGCAGCCTAGGCTTAGTTCTGCTTTACAAAATGGAGTTGCACTCATATAGCGTGCTTCATTGAGGTAGAGATGCCGCTCTATTCTTCTACTAAGCATTGCAAGCAGTACCGCTTTCTTAGCTTCTTGCATTCCAAGCCTATTTACATGCATTCAGTTAGTTGCATATTTTCATCTTTCTTCATGGTTACGTTTCTGTTAGTTAACATTGTTTCTTCTTGGATGTCCATTACATCGTTATTCTTTGGTTTGAGTCCTTGTGTCAGTTTTTTTGTTCGTCGTTTATGTTCATTTGTTGTCACCATCTGCCCTCCATTAAGGCTCACTGGGACTCTACAGGGACTGTTTGCAAGTAATCTTCATTTCGTATCAGCTGGTGGTATGGTTGTCACAGTGGGTCCCTTGCAGCCCACGGTTGTCTGGTTATTGGCGCTTCAATAGGTATACACGTCCTTCTGATGGGTACTGGACCGAGCCCCACCGTGGCTCTCTGTTGGGTCATTTACTCCTTATATGTCACATATCTTGGCGAGTATGCTTCTGGCATTTCGACATGGGTGGCTGGAGTGCAGGCTATATTTGGGACCTCCTCTACACTTGTAACAGGGATCTGAGCTGAGTCTGTACTTTTGACACTGTCCACATAGCTTATCAGAAATTATACAAATAAATGTAAAGGTGTATACATAAGGTGGAGAGTGGAGCAAGCAAGTGCAGTCTGCAGCGGTATGGACCCCTTTCCCTTTGTGAGCATTGCCGGAGGAACATTGACAGTGAGACTCACTGCACTTCAAAACAGGCGCCTAGCGCGGGACCATGGCGCAGGAGAGCGGAGTAAGAGAATGCTGTCTGCTGCAGTCTGTGGGTGTCAGGCAGGTGTCTGTCCATCGTGATGCATCAAAATTGGAGCACCGGCACTGAGCAGTCATGGAAGGCAGCCATTGAATGGTAAGAGATGTGTGGCCTGACCCAATGTATTTCCTAAGGAGCAAACTAGGGGAAGACCTTGTGGGCCTCATCGAAATAACACAGCCGATGACACTCTCCAGTGCCCTTATGGGAGTTTGTTCCTTCGAAGGGTTCAAGCTTAGTACCCCCGATTTGTGATTTGACTCTAACTTCTCTGAACATTTAAAAGAAAATTACAGATTGTTTCAGACCTAGGAGTGTTAGTATGGGTGATCTACCATCTGCATCTCTCAAGGGGGTTTTAACCCTCTTTTCCCAGGGGTTGCTCACAGCGTATTTTAACAGTTTGCCTGTAACGCGGTGCAGGTAACAAGATCCAACTCAAGGGAATCCATTAGCATGCCGAAACAACCTCCTAAATGACTTGTTATCACTGTATGAGATGCCTGCATTCTATAAATCACCAGCGGTTGATGTCCATGAACTTTCTACAGATACTTCTGTTTTATCCACATGCTCCTACCCATCACAAGCTGGTGTAGTTACTGGCAGATCAAATCATATGAGTTCCCTGTCTTTGGTGGCGCTGAACTTTGTTCTTAATTCTTTAGTAATTTATAGGTCCGCATGTGTATGTTATTGGACGAATGTCTTACTCCTTTAAAAGAAAACCCACGTCAGAGTAAAAAATAGGCCTCATGTGGAGATTATTCTATTAATCTGAGCCCAAGGCCTCCTGCTACTCTCTCTGGAATGGAGCAGTAACTGGGTGTTGACACTGCCTCGCAGACTGCAGCTCTACCAAGCCTGGCAAACCCAGCTGTAGGTAAAGATATGGGCCTCATTACAAGGTCGGCTGTAACCCATCGGTGCTACCGGCCGGTTCCCGCCGACCCTATAACACTGTTCCGCCACCTGAGATCCCGGTCCCGGTGCCGGGACATCACAAGTTCGGGTGGCCCGGGATGTCAAGCAGTGGAAAGTGTAAGTCCCCTTTCCCGTGGAGTCCCATAGGACCATGCCTGCAGGGGCTGGTGCTTCCGGCAGGTCAGACCTGTTGGGAGCACTGGCCACTTCAGGCATTCTCGTAGTCTGGAGGTCCACCAGGCTTGTAATGAGGCCCATGAACTCTGCTGAATGGGTTTCCAGTCGTCATGTTAATGCCATGGATTTAACTTGTGGAGAGAGGGGGTGGTTCTCGGCCTTACAACCAGACGCCTCACTGAGCCCAGTGAACAAGGCCTCAGTTGTAGACACAGAACGTGACAAATGGGTCTCTGGCTTTTATGTTAATGCCATGGGCTTAACTTGTAGGAATGTTCCAGTGATATTTCGTGAGAGTATAGCGCTTTAACACTGAGTGGCGAGTGCTCAGAAATGAGGTGTATATAAGTGAGCCTCACCCCAATGGAAGAGCACACAATTTTAAATCGTCATATTGTATTATCACTCTTCCATAGAATTCCCTCACAGATGTCAATTTCCTCAAAATACGTAGCGCTGGAGCTGTTAGATTAGATTTAGTGGAGTTGCATGTGCGTTCAGCATTAGTTAGGGAGACACTCTTAGTAGCCTCTGATGACTTAAGACAAAGGGCTTTTGATTTATGTTCCCCACGCCCATTAGTCATCACTATAGCAGATATATAATCAGCAGAATCTCCCCTCCCTTGACTATGCGAATATTATGCGAGCCGGGATTGAGCAATGGTCGGACTGTATCCATCCTCAACTCCGAATCTTGCATGGGGCACTGTTTGGGAATGGCTGCCAATATTGAATGTGGGGGTCTCTCAGAGGGGGGTGTGGAGACCAGGTTTCTAGCAGGCCTGTGTCATGGAGTGTAGTATCAGGGCATTCACAGGGATTCTCCCACTTGTCAAAGGGTGGTGGCTTATGTAGTAAGCTCAGGGTCCACAAAATTATTTGTCTATAGGAGAACTTCATGGATGATAATACGACCCTAGATGGATATTTCACTATTACGCAAAGAACGTCCATGGGTCACTGGGCAGACCACTGGGGGGAGGTTTTGTTAGTGGCAATTAAAACCTTGTGGGCCCAAAACACCTTTGAATTTGTGGATGCTGTGAAGGGCATTCTAGCAATTCACGTTATAATCAAAGGGGTCTGGATGGACTTTTCTGGTCATTCATTTGTATTGCAATGAAGTGGGAGTCTCCCAGGGGAAGTTAGTTAAGAACAATGAGAACGTTCTTCTTAAATGGAAGGAGGCCTTTTCTTGCAAATACATTATTTTAATGGATGAGTTTGTGGGACCATGGAATGCATTGCGGTCAAAACTTGTCTAAAATCTAAATATCAGTTGCAGGAGAAGGAAAGGGGGCAAGAGGGACGAGTGTGTGAAAAGAATGGAATTTATTTTGCTTTAATGGAAATGTTGAGGGGGATGTGTGAGGAGGCCATACTTGACAGAGAGAGACTCAGAAGTCTAGTATTGACTTCATGTTTATCACAAAAATACTGTATAACCATGACAGTCATTTGAAATTTTACCAGGGGATCACAGAATGCTAACTGCAAGCTTTGAGGAGCTGGTCATGGCCATAGTGGTCTCTGCCTATACAGAACTCGTGGTGGTGAAATAGAAGAATAGAGGGGTCTGGAATCCTGAAAATATTGATAGACCTCGTAACACCGTTCCGCTGCCTGACTTCCGGTGCCACCAGGACATTACAAGTCCCGCGGATCAGGAAGTCAGGTGGCAGAATCAGTAAGTCCCCATTGCCATGGAGTCCCAGAGGTGCTGGTGCTTCTGTGAAAACTCAGCAGGCGGGAGCCGGAGTGTGGCAGTCCAGAAAGGGTGCCCATATGGTAAGACCAGCACCCTTATTTCCAGACCACCACACATGTAATGAAGCACATTTGTCTCCTATCCGCTTCCCAGTATTTATCAGTACCTGCCCCAAAGAGAGGCTCCGGTATCTATGATCTTTTAGACCCATACCTTTAGGTAACCTCATTGAGATTCAGCAACGTAAAAGAAATAGGAGAATTCACGCTAAGTTAATTCGAAAGAGTCATTGCAGAAAATATTAAAAGGACAAAGCAGTGTTATAAAAACCGGGTTACAAAAATATAATATAATTTCTAGCAACAGGAAAGTGAGAAAATGCTAAAATGCATCCAGAGCAAATCAGGTAGTAATTATTGGGGCATGGTTAACTGTCTAGGAGAGTCCCAGCTCAATGGCATGAAAATCCAATTCTGGAGGCAACTTGGATTTCGCATTTTACATATTTGTACGCAATGATGTCCCCGGGTACCACTGTTACAACTGTGCAAAGCCGCTGGAAGTTATCCTTTGATAGGGAAGACATGATTTCCATAATGAAGAGTTGTGGTACCTCCCGAGCCCAGGGTCCAAATGGTCATTGTAATCGTGTTTTGAAAGGAAATGCTGAAAAGTGTGCGTCTTATCTTGTTCCCTTATTTTAAAAAATCTTGGCGCAAGAACGTATCCTGGGAACGTGGATGTTTTCCCGCATTCTCCATATTTATGAAAAGGAGAATCAACCCCCTTAATTACTGCTTGATTGCTTTGTTAGACGCAGATGCAAAGATCTTTTGTTCACTGGTTCTGAGAGAACTAAGTGACTGTGCTAATCCGAAGGGGATATTAAAGATCAATCAGACAGATTTTAGGAAGGGGATCGGTACCACACTTCCAGGCGTCATTATGAACCTTTTTCAACACTTGCGTAATCCATAGGCATATTGTACAGCAAGCACCTGATAAACTGTTTCCATCCTGTTTGGGTTCTCTGGGGGAGGTTTCATCTGTGTTTTAAGTGGAATTTACAAATACTTTTTTCTGCTGATGTGCCTTGCTATTGTGAGTAGTTTCCCTGGCTTGCAGTTAGTAATCCATAGGCATCCTGCACAGCAAGCACCTGTTAATATGTTTCCAGTCTCTTTGGGTTCTTTCAGAACAGTTTTATCTGTGGTTTAAGTGGATTTTACACATTGTTTTTTTCCGTCTGGTTCAACTCTAGAGAGGTCTGCTTTGCGTGGTGTAGTCCTTTGTTTGTTTCTGTAACCTTTTCCTCTCCTCTCCAATGTTAATAGCAATTGATATGATATGATATGGCATTTATAACGTGCCTATAAACAAGTGTTTCAATTCGCTGATGCAGTCCGGAGTGCCTGTCCATTGTTTGCATTTTCGCCTGTTGCAGTTAGTAATCCATAGGCATCCCATATAGCAAGCACCTGGTAAGATGTTTCCATCCTGTTTGGGGTCTTTGGGGGAGGTTTTATCTGTGCTGTAAGTGGAAATTACAAATTGTTTTTTTTTCTGATGGTGTGCCTATCTATTGTCAGTAGTTTCCCTGGCTTGCAGTTAGTAATCCATAGGCATCCTGCACAGCAAGCACCGTTAATATGTTTCCAGCCAGTTTGGGTCCTTTCTGGAGGGTTGTATCTGTGTTTTAAGTGGATTTTACAAATCATTTTTTTCCCTGCTGGTTCAACTTCTAGAGAGGTCTGTCTTGGGGGGTGTAGTCCTTTGTTTCTGTTCCTTTTCCCTCTTCTTTCCCATGTAGCAATTGGCTTAGGCAGTCAGGGATGCCTGTTCGTTGTCTGCAGTTTCCCCTGTAGCAGTTAGTATTCCATAGGCATCTTGTACAGCAAGCATCTGGTAAGATGTTCCATCCTGTTTGTGGTCTTTGGGGCAGGATTTATCTGTGTTTAAGTGGACATTACAAATCGTTTTTTCTGCTGGTGTGCCTGTCTATTGTCAGTAGTTTCCCTGGCTTGCAATCAGTAGTCTATAGGCAGCCTCCACAGCATCTGGTAATACATTTCCAGCCTGTTTGGGTTCTTTCTGAAGGCTTTTATCTGTGCTTTAAGTGGTATTACAAATAGTTTATTTCTGCTGGTTCCACTTCTAGAGAGGTCTGCCTTGGGGGTTGTAATCCTTTGTTTCTGTTCCTTTTTCTCTGCCCCCCCCCATGTTGATAGCAATTGGCTGAGGGAGTCAGGGCTGCCCATCCATTCTATGTCGAGAGTGGAGGTGAGCATTATGCTTTAACTTCTTTGATAATGCTTCCAACAACTTTTCAAATCTTTAACTTTTTCCCTTTTTTTTTTTTTTTACTTCAGCCAGAGGCTGTAAAAAACAAAACAGTGAGTAAACAAAAAAGGAGAGTAGAGAAAACCACAAATCCCATGTGTCTCTCCAGTATGGTAGTCTTGAGTCTCTGTTTTAATCCCCAAATCAGGGAGATGTCATAAATCATTTTTTTTTCTGCCGCTTTAACTACTATAGAGGTCTGTCTTGGGGGGTGTAGTCATTTGTTTCTGTAACTTGTTCCTATCCCCTCCCATGTTGATAGCAAATGGCTGAGGCAATCCCCGGTAAGATGTTTCCATCCTGTTTGGGGCCTTTGGGGGAGGTTGTATCTGTGTTTTAAGTGGAAATTACAAATCGTTTTTTCTGCTGGTGTGCCTGTCTATTGTCAGTAGTTTGCCTGGCTTGCAGTTAGTAATCCATAGGCATCCTGCACAGCAAGCACCTGGTAATAATACGTGTTCAGCCTGTTTCGGTTATTTCTGAAGGGTTTTATCTGTGTTTTAAGTGGATTTTAAAAATCGCTTTTTTCTGCTAGTTCAACTTCGAGAGAGGTTTGCCTGGGGGGGTTTAGTCCTTTGTTTCTGTAACTTTTTCCTCTCCCCTCCCATGTTGATAGCAATTGATATGATATGGCAATTATAATGCGCCTGTACACAAGTGCCTAAACGGGGATAAAACTGAGTTCCTCATAGTAGGGACCAGCAAAACTCTCAACAAACTCCCCCCGCAATATAAATCCTTCAACATCGATTAGTCCATCATCACAGTCTCCAAGACTGTCAAAACCCTAGGTTTTCACCTAGATGCCTCACTATCCATGTCTCGCCAGGTCAACGCCATAGCCTCTTCCTCAGCGCTCACCAGCAAGGTGATCAATGCAGTCAAGCCTTTTCTCTCCACCAAAAACTGCCTATCCATCGCCAGAGCCACAATAGGTACCAAACTGGACTACTGTAATGCCCTATTCCTAGGCATCTCTGTCAACAATCTAAAAAAACTCCAAATCACACAAAACAACGTGCTCCGGGCAGCGCTGACCATTCCCAAAAGGGAACACACCTCCAAGCAAGGAAAGAGGCCCATTGGCTACCGGTAAAGGAACGTATACTCTTTAAAGCCATGGCCATCACACACAGATGCCTTACATCAGATGCCCCACCCTAGCTCTCGGAAAGAATCACCCTCAACTCCTCTAACAGACCCACTAGAGCCCACCGTGCCAACCAGATCTATGTTCCTACGTTCAAAAGATCCAGAGCTGGAGGGTCTAGCTTCCAACACCTCGCACCCAAAAACTGAAATGCCCTGCCAAACTCACTAAGGAATGAAAAATCATACACCACCTTCCGCAAAAACCTAAAAACCTTTCTATTCCACTAATGTTTGAACCAACATGCATAGTTATGCTTGCGCTGTAACCATAGCAAAGCATAACATTTGACCCACTCGGTCTCTTACTACCTGTCATTGTCATCACTGCACTCAAAGCATTGAATCTTGTGATACTACTGCAACCGTCTGTTACATCTTACCTAAGTTAAGCTCAAGCCCGCTGTAACAGCGCCACAATGCCTCAGGGCCGTTCTGTGTGCTTTATAAATGCAAATAAATATATAAAATAAATAAATAAAGTGTTTCAATTCGTTGATGCAGTCAGGAGTGCCTGTCCATTGTCTGCAGTTTCCCCTGTAGCAGTTAGTAAACCATAGTAAGATGCTTCCATCCTGTTTGGTGTCTTTGGGGAGGTTTTATCTCTGCTTTAAGTGGAAAATACTAATCATTTTTTTCTGCTGGTTTGCCTGTCTATTGTCAGTAGTTTCCTTGGCTTGCAGTTAGTAATCCATAGGCATCCTGCACAGCAAGCACATGTTAATATGTTTCCAGCCTGTTTGGGTACTTTCTGGTGGTTTGTATGTGTTTTAAGTGGATTTTACTAATCATTTTATTTTCTGCTGGTTCAACTTCTAGAGAGGTCTGTCTTGGGGGATGTAGTCCTTTATTTCTGTTCCTTTTCCCTCTTCCTTGCCTGTCCATTGTCTGTAGTTTCCCCGCTTGCAGTTAGTAATCCATAGGCATCTTGTACAGCAAACACCTGGTAAGATGTTTCCATCCTGTTTGGGGTCTTTGGGGGAGGTTTTATCAGTGTTTAAGTGGAAATTACAAATCGTTTTTTCTGCTGGTGTGCCTGTCTATTGTCAGTAGTTTCCATGGCTTGCAGTTAGTAATCCATAGGCATCCTGCATAGCTAGCATCTGGTAATACCTTCCAGCCTGTTTGTGTTCTTTCTGTAGGTTTATATCTGTGTTTTAAGTGGATGTTATAAATATTTTTCTTTCTGCCGGTTCAACTCCTAGAGAGGTATGCCTTGGGGGGTGTAGTCCTTTGTTTCTGTCATTTTCCCTCACGCCTCCCATGTTGATAGCAATTGGCTGAGGGGGTCAGGGGTGCCTTTACATTGTCTGTAGTTTCCCCTGTTGCAGTTATTAATCCATAGGCATCCTGTACAGCAAGCACCTGGTAAGATGTTTCCATTTCCATCCAGTGTGTGGTCTTTGGTGGGGGGGGGGGTTATCTGTGTTTTAAGTGGAAATTACAAATAATTTGTTCTGCACAGCAAGCACCTGTTAATACGTTTCCAGGCTGTTTGGATTATTTCTGAAGGGTTTTATTTGTGTTTTAAGTGAATGTTATGCATCATTTCTTTTCTGCCAGTCAAATTCTAGAGCGGTCTGCCTCGGGGGGTGCAGTCTTTTGTTTCTGTTCCTTTTCCCTCTCCCTTCCCATGTTGATAGCAATTGGCTGAGGGGGTCAGGGCTGCCCATCTATTCTATGTCAAGGCCGAAGCTAAGCCTTAAGCTTTAACTTCTTTAATAATGCTTCCAACCGCTTTTCAAATCTCTAACTTTTTCCCTTTTTTTTTTTTTTACTTCAGCCAGAGGCTGTAAAAAAAAAAAACAGTGTGTAAACAAAAAAGGAGAGTAGAGAAAACCACAAATCGCATGGGTCTCTCCAGTATGGTAGTCTTGAGTCTCTGTTTCAATCCCCAATCATGGCTTGTCCATTTCTACAAATCCCTGCACCCTTAGGTCTTTTCCTCTTCTTTTTTGCTTGCTGTTCCGACAGGTAGCATTTCTAATTTTTGGCATTATGCCTTCTAATACAGCTTAGTTCGCATTTGCAAGCTATATTAAGTAAAATAAGAGCATTGGTTATGGTAGTGTTGACTCTCTGTTTCAATCCCCAATCATGGCTTGTCCATAGCTACAAATCCCTGCATCCCTGGGTCCTTTTCTCTTCTTTTTTGCTGCTGTTCCGACAGTTAGGTAGAATTTCTAATTTGTGGCATTATGCCTTCTAATACGGCTTAGACATCAAGGTGCTGCCGCCTGTCATCAATACTCTCAATGCACACCCGATCAGGAACACTCTAAACCACTGATGAAAATAATGCCTCCAGTTTAGACACACCACTTACATCACGGCCTGATCTGTTGCTTGACCTTCGGGCATACCTAGTACCGGTTTTCATACCTAGGATATACTCTTATGTCCGATAGAACAGAACTGAAGGAAATGCACACTGAGAATTTGTCATCCTACAAGCAATCTACATACCCAACAAGACACAGATCTGACCATAGTGGCTGTTGCTCGTCCCTGGGTCCACTCAACACCAGTCATCAAATCTAGCTAGGACTCATAAGTCTGATAGAACATAACAGGATGTAACTGTACAATGAGAAGGTATCTTCTTAACAAACAATGGCAGAACAAACTCTGCGCTAGACTGAGAATCTGTACCGGTGAACCAATGCTCCAAACCTCTAGAATAAATATGGTCAGCTCAGTGGGCACTGGAAGGTAATCTGAAATATGGTTCTCTCACCATTCCTCACAGACACTCACCCATACCAATATGCTCACTCTCTCCTGTACACTAACAAACAATAGAATGCAGCTATAACCCTCGATCAATTCGGCCTAGCTGCACACACACCTCCATGAACACTTCGACAGTCTTTAGAAGGCAGCTATACCCCACTCTATAAATCCTCCAAGCTGCACACATAATCTCATACACAGGTTCCACCACCTCCAGAATGCAAACTCTGAGGTCAACTGCCTTGCTGCACACATTCTACAGACCTCATACCACCACTGCACCACACTGAGCATTAGAATGCAGCTACACACCACGTAAACTGCACTGGCTACACACATACTGAGTGCACACAAGCACTATTTACTACCCTACTGTCTCCACTAAACTGGACTAAGGTCCCATAGGCTGTTTACCCCACAGCGCTTTGAGATCATACCAATGTTATATGAGGCACTATACAAATGCACAATAACATAACATAATATAAATTGGTTAATGTTTTGGGAGGTCCCCAAGTCTACACGGCAAGTATTGATCTATCACTTGCTTTTGACATGGTCAGCAGCAACATATTGTGGACAAAACTAAGAGCCTGGAATGTTCCTGCGCACTTGCTAAATATCTTGATTTGCTTGCATAATGATTTGCCTAAAATCAGATCAAATCTGCAAGGGCTATTTTAACAATCAATCAACACACGTGGAGTCTTAAGGCTGGGGTGCATTTGTGCCCCCATCCTTTATAATTTAGATCTTTCAGACTTGGGTGAGAATCTGGCAGCAGCAACCTTAGTGTCCCCAAAGATTTTTGATCTCAACGTTTTCTGTTTGACCTATGCGGATGACATTATCCTTTTGGATTGCGCAAGAGTCGGCCTACAAAGATTGCTAGAAGCATTTAAAGCATTTGCATTCCAAAACGTGTAAAAGCATAACTTTATCGATAAAAGGCTGCACATCGTTGGATGACTGCCTTGAAAACGACTCTGGTCGAAACACTTGTGGGCTGACATCCTCCTTCTTTGAAGACATTAAACAAGATACGATTTACCACCACATTGTTGCATATTTTGCATTTACGTCATACCAGTAGTAATTTGGAATCATCATTATTCATGGGTAGAGTGCGTCACGCCAATCTTGTGTTTTCAAAACTGTATAACTTTTAGGTGCTTATGGGTGCACTCACTTCCTGATCTTGGCGACACAGCCGGCCTTATTCTAAGGGACTAGCGATGAATAGCGCACTTTATAGGCACCAATGCCCATACTCGCACATACAGTACTTTGAAACTGAATCCGGAATGTGCAAATTGTCACAGCAATATTTCAACTGACAGACTCATTGATATGAATTTGGTAGAGTACCCTGGATGAGTTGAATAACACTGCTTCCCTATTGCCACATTTAGAAACCTATTGTTAACCGCATGCAGGAATATTGGACCCCAGCTAAGATACTTGATCAAAACCTAGATATATCCATGCATTCTGATATGTAGTGGCAGTAGCCTGCTAGAAATTCTGATTTTAATTTATGTTCTTGCAATTTTTATTGACCCATATTTTCTGTGGATAAGTGTTCCTGTGTACTGTTGCACGCATGCCATCTGAAGTAGGGTGGGCGAAATGACTTAAATAAGATACAGACCTTTATAAACAATGGGGGATCAAATCGTCTCGAATCATTCAAACAATTTGAAGCTCAAGCTTAAAATGGTTTTAAAATGCTGAACTGGAACTTGAGCATGTAGCTTTATAAAACACACTCTGAAGCTCATTTTGCTTCAGGGTGGAATTTGGCGTCATGGTGCCGTTACATGTAGACATACAGAAGGTGACTCGCCGCTGCCGAATTTGGGTCATTTGCACAGCAGAGTGCAAATGTGCAGGGAAAAAGGCGGCATACATGCAAGGCCTGCACATTTGCACTCTGCCTTACAAATGTGTATATACTGCCTACCATGCAAGTATGACAGGCAGCGTGTACAATGTATCCCTATGGAGTCCGCCGGCTTTATGCTGATGCCGCCGGACTCTATAGGGATCCCCAGTATTTGTGCCAGCATGAAAATGCCTGCTGGCACAAATGCAGGGGCATTTGTATGGTGGAGAGGAAGGGAGGCGGCGGAAATGCAAGTTGTGTTCCACCATCCTCTATGCCATACAAATGGACAAAAATGGGGTGTGATGTGAATCGAAGGCGTAAAAGCCTTATGCAAGGCTTTTAAACCTTTTCATTAACGTTATGACCCTATAATAAAATGAGCTCCTCTATGTTAATACTGAATTGTACAGCTAAGGAAAGGATAGAATATTGAATATGGCTATCGTTTCCTGCATGGAGCCATTCTGTTGCAGAGAACAGGAAGACAGACCCCTAACCTGTGTGAGCTTCATCTAAAGCCATCCTGTCTCAAAGTCCCCATCTAGTTTGAAATCTCTTGTAGAAAGGTAGAAGAAAGTGGCCCTGGAATCCTGCCTGAGCTAAATATTTAGAAAACCAAATATTAGTGTTGTGTTTGTATGTACCAGCACATATGCAGCAACATGGTTACTAAAGCTCACTTCTACCTGTGCAGAATTACCCAATATGAATTAAATTATAAAGCACCACATGTATTGAGCATAATTTTTGAAAAATCAACTATTTTTGTTAGCTCAGATATTAATCATACGACCATAGAAAAAAACATATAGCACAATCCCTGTTTATAACCAAACGTGTTCAAAGTTTCATATTTTCTGTTTAATACGTGGGTACAAAAAAAAAACACACACAATCGTGTGTTGTCAGTAACACGATTTTAAATCTAAGAAAGTGATCTTCATTAGATCCCTTAATGCAAAGAAAAAATACATTTTATTGATTAAAACAATTCTATTTAAAAGCATTGTGAACTATTTGTCATATTACTCATGTTCAGATTCAACAAGTTCATTACTATGCCTTTTTGATGGCATTCATTTTCAAAAAACTCATAACTGTGCCATAATAGTGGCAACAATTGTTTCAGTCACAACATTATACACTATTTGCGACCTCTGGTGAGCTTCTGCAGGGCAATGACTAGAGTATTATTTAACAGATTCACATAGTTATTTCCAGCCAAATAAACCATGTAAAAAGACAAACATGTCAAGCCAATAAATGTTCTCAAAATAAATTTTAAAAAATAAAATAAGCACGTGGAAGCAGGGAAACAGAAAGAGAACCACAAATTATTTAGAAAAATATGTGGGATAAATAATTTCAAATTTGATCCGAACAAAAAGCTTGTTGTTAAAAAACTTAAAATGCTAGGTAATAAGACTCTATTAAGCCTCATCTTAAATCTGACTTAATAATGTTACAACAAATGAATACATTGCTAAATTACTACTTCACTTAGTACTTATTCTAATGTAACCACTAAGAGACAACTAAGTTTGTGAACCATTAATTGTACTCTGACATCTATTTAGTGATAAGTCATTGTTTTCTTTAAACTAGAAATAATTGGTCTATTTTATTTTCCCTCAGCAATAATCTGATTACCAGTTAGAATTTCAAATGTTCCCTAATTGGACATATGATCTGAAAATGGTTTCAATACCTGTAGGTGTGACTTGCATTATGACAATTTTGGTTACTTCCTTACAGTTTCTCCTTCTCATTCTTTTAGTAGTCCAATACTAAAAACATCATATCTGTTGGTAGATAGTTCATTTCCATTCATCTTACTTTTTCCAGCTTTTCTCTGACAATCCTTTCTGCAATGTAACTCATCATGTCATATTTTAAATGACATATTAATATACACTTGAAACATGTATTACCTTTATAACATCCCATTTACCTGCAATCATGCTTCATAATTCAACTTCACCTTCTTAATTATTAATATAAGGTCTGTTGTGATGAGCTTAGTAAAAGCATTCATCTATGTTCATTTTTCTAGATGAAATCTTACATTTTAAGAAACACGGTTTATTTTGGTTTCAATTTTGGTTTACATTGTTTTAAACCCTAAAGTGCCAAGGACGAGTATGCTTGTCCTTTTTGCATAGACTTGCATAATAGCCTGGCACTTTAATGGAGAGTAAAAACAACACTGCCTGGGCTATTGAGCCAATGCCCAGCCAGGCAACTGCTGACTGAGGCAGTGCCTTTTTTCTGACATATTATAGTTCATTTTGGAACATTGTTTATAATGGACTTTCAGTTTGTTTATTTTCATCTCATTTTAAAATGTAAGTAGCTTTTTTAATCTGTTCCTTCGTGTTTTCTACACGTATAGCTTTTTTATTCAAAGTAATTCGACCTGTTTGTTTTTTTGTAATCGTTTTACTTTATTTTCATTTTTTTTCAGGAAAAAAGGTAAGCATCTCTCTAAGCCATTGTTATGTGATTGGATTGATATTTCTAGTCAATTTTCATTTTTTTTATTACACTATCCTTTTTTCTGGATGCAGACATTTGTGGGTTCCATGTGCTTTTTACCCATTATCTTTTCATTCCCAAAGAGTTTACTTTGAATTTTCATCTTTTTTTAAAAAATTCTGAGCAGCACAAACTGCGTGGGGAATCCTCCATCAAACTTCAAGCCCACATACACACCTAAAAAAAATGACCCTCTTTCACAAATGTACTGTAACTTTTAATAAATTATATATTTCTAGGTGCACTTTTGGTGATGAATAATTTGCACCGAAAAATGTATGTTGTGAAAATTCAGCAATAAAATCCCTGATTTCCATTTTCATATACAAACAGCTCATTCTTTTTTTGCAAAAATTTAATTTAAATTGTTTCGCAGATAGGTTATTATTTTGTTCCCTTTATTTTCTTCATTTCAAACCCAGGTCCCTCAAACCAGAAAAAATAAATAATTCCAAATAAAGCATATTCAATATAAGCTGGTACTTGCTAGCAAAGTGAAAAAGAAAGGAGTAGGAGTCACAATACTGTTTTTTAGTGAGAGCAACATTTCTGTGGGGGAGTGCCATTACAATTTTCAAAGATTGTCTTCACTGCGAGGGAGATCTGTACTCATTTTTAAAAAGGAACCTTTCTATGATGGAGAGCTATTGCAATTTTTGAAAGACAGACTTTTAAATGAGGGAGAACCATTACAAAAGAGTGCAGCTTTTCTGTAAAATGTAACCATTAAAGTGTTTCCAGAGAGTTCCAATAGTTCAAAAAAGAATACGCTGAATCAAATCAATATATATTGATTAAAGACATCTTTAACCCAATTCAAACCAAACTGACCTCTTGGATTGAAGTGGATTGGGCCGATTCTAGCTGCTTATGAGTCAAATCTGACATGTGTTGACTGATCTCAATTCTACTCTTGAGCAATTGCTATGTAAGGTCAAATGACTCAAGCTGATTCAAATCATTGTTTTGAATAGTTCAAACAATTAATAGAGTTGAGTGCTTTAAGGTTCATCCTTCCCTAATCTGACATACTGTAAAATCCATTGTGCTTTCGTTCATAGCTACATAATTTTTTTAGCCAATTTGTTCAGAAACTGTGCAGAAAAATGCACCATTTTTGTACCTTATAAAATATAACTTTAGCGCCTCTCTGGGTAGCTGAAATGACCTTTGCTCTAATGTTTTCTGGCTAAAGCAACCGATTTTCCTGGTTCTTCTAATACCCACAGATACACACCAAACACAAATCAATATGCTTAATGCTCAGTTACAAAGCATCCATTCCTGCAATTCCAGAGCATTTTTCAAAGACCTTTCACAAATTTGAGGATCTTATTTTGACTTTGCTTTCAGTTTTCCTTGCATTGTAAATACATGATCTTTCTCTCTAAGTGTGACTCTCAAGGACTGTAATTCTTTGACTCTCCAAGTTGACCCTGCATTGGTCCTCATTATGAGTATGGTGGTAACAGTAAAATGCCATGGCATTTTAAATACAACACATTTTTTAAATACCACCTACTTTGAGTTGGGATTTACCAACACAATGTAATCCTAATGCAATCTGCCATCATATCTCCAAACGCAGAAGTGCGCTGTATAGTAAAAGTGACATTATGGCCAAAAAAGTGAAAGTAACGGTATTACTGTCACTTTTTTTTACCACACTGCTGAACTCGTAATGAGGCTCAAATAACTGAGCAGTAGTCTAAGATCACTGAGCAGCCTACTCCAGAACAATGTTTACAGAAACCTGAAATAACTTCCAATCATCAACAAGTTCAGGAAAGATGTAAAAATGTGGGAGTCCCTGGACTAATGACACGAATGGGCAAGAATACTGTCATGTGGTCCTTTTGCAGACAGTTGTTTTTTTTCGATGCCTTTTTTGCTGAAAGAAATCCATCGAAAAAACTCATCAAAATGTATATCAGGGGTTGGGTAAGGGTATAAAGGGATTGGGTGGTGGTTGGGGTAACAATATATAGAAATGAGGGTTTGGGAGGGACCCCGCCAAATTAAAAAAATTACATGTCAATGTTGTAGAGGAGGTCCCAAACTCACAATTCGCACCCCTGCTGCCCATTTTGAGGTACCAGGAATGTTCACGCCGAAATATGTGACGTATGATGAGCAAGTAAACCAGTAGAGAGCTGCACTGCCCAGTACCTATCAGACTGACAGCACATATTGAAGTACCTGCACATAAGAGTGAGACAGTATGACGATTGTCAAAACAAAATGCCGGAAGAAGCCAAGAAAGTCCTAAAAGAAGACGAATGGTGACGTCACAATAACCCGGACTGATTCACATATAGAAGATATGACGACCCATGAATGATAAAAAGAGACAGAAACACCATGGATAAGTGACATCCTGAGTTAAAAGTGAAATAACGATGTCAAATGTTAAAAGCTTATGCTATGAGTGTGATGAAGCTATTCAGCCAGTTTACACATGTACATATGCAAGGAACCGCAAGAAGCTAACAAAATGGCGAGGCTTGCTAAAGCTTAGTAGTAAGGCAGAGTGTGGCAAGCGCCATCTATATATATCTACCTCAATAAAAGAACTGTATATAAGTATACTTCCACTATGCACAAGAGTAGAACCGACCAAAGGTTACTTAAGGTCTCACGAGGAGAGCTTTGCAGCAGGAAAATTGAGACTTAAGGACGGAAAGAATCTCAGACGAAGGCAAGTCATGCCAAGAAGCCAAGGTCATACCAGCTGCAATAGGCTGACAGTGCATACAATTAATGAAGAGAAGAACAGAGTATCCTATTCTGAAAGGTCAAGATAAGCCACAGGAGGCAGATGGCTGGCAAAATTTAGTCAAATACACAAATTGCATGGAGAATAAGATGATTTCACGGTGTCGGAATCACATGACTGAGCCAGCAGAAGGGATGACACTTTCACACCTACGCATGGAGTTGTGCCATGCCCAGATGCCTTCCCTTTTCCAGACCAATAAGCAGTCTCGAGGCCAAAATACAAATAAATAATTGACACATGACCACTGAAGTGATGAGCGATTGTTGCAATCATTGGAGGGAGACTGGGGGAGCGGACGAGCTTGCTGCACCTGGCCGGCTATTTCTGCAGGCTGCCAGGCTGGTGGAAAAGTATGACTGGGGTTGATGCCAACCCAATCATGCTGAACCAAGTAATCTAGGGTCCTATAGTTAATAGAACCAATGAGACGTCATATTTTTAGTGACGTCTACAGCAGCCATTTTGTAGGAAGGGCTCAGATGGCCCACCTGACACTGTTTATCCAATCCCCTCACTTTGTTACCATATACAGATATAGTACCTATATTAAAGTTACCTTCCTATAACCAATAGAATTGCATGCAACATTTTAAGCGTTACACGTGAGTAATGTTTTTAGTATAAAAGATGTGTTTTTTTATGAAGTTCGTTGGAGTTGTGAAGCGAGAAGGAAGATCGAGTGATTGCTGATGTTCATGAACTCCCCGTTTTTTGTACTTGTCATTAAATGGACTCCCTTTGCCAAACTATTGAGTTGTCATTATTGATTTGAATCAAGAGTATTAATCTGCATCCCCATCCATCTCACGGGTGCTGCTACACATCTTAAAGTGCTATTGGGCAACCCCCAGCTTTATGGGCCGGTTGGGGTCCTAATGCACACTTGGTAGCAGAGATAGGATGGTTTATCGACTATCGATTAGATAAGACACCCATTAACCATTGACATAAGTAACTCTAGGTCCTCAGCAATATCACAAGTCCTTTGCCATTAGGCTAAGTAGACCGGGAAGCTCCACGTTGAAAGTGGCTAGATTAAATTGTAAAACCTGCAGTTGAGGTCTGAAGGAACCTGTGTTTTCACCCACAAACACCTCCCCACTTCTACGAGCAGCCGACTGGAAGAAAAGCAGGAGAGGCAGTAATGAAGACAGTGATTCTGAGCATCCAGAGAGGAAAACATGTGAATGGTGAGTGAAAAAGACTAAATGCTTTGGCAAACAATTGCATGCCTTAGAACAAGTAAGGGAAGGTAACGGAGGGAGGTAGGACAAAAATAACGTTGGAAAAAGAGTAGACTGTATATATAAAGGGAAGGTAATATTGACTCGAGGGTGACCGAGCAATGCATAGAGGATAACGGGAGGATACCCGAGCATAGAGGATACCGGGAGGATACCTGAGCAGAAGAAGCCTGCATTCAAAGTCCTGAATAAAATAGGGCAATAGGAGACCAAAATGGTTAAAGACGGTTTCCATGTCAGAGTAAATTATAGCGGCAGGAGATCTATGTAGCCGGCTTGAGTCTGTCTAGTCTGTCTCATTTGTCTTATGTTTTTTTTTCTTTTTTTCTCTGACGTCATAAAAAACAAGACATTTTTGGGAGGAATTAGCACCAAAATTAAGCGATTGGTTAACTAAGATATTGCATAATATGAATTGATGGTTGTGTGTGAAAAAGAAAAAAAATATTTTTGTGAAAAAACAGGATTGGAGCTTGCGATGACTGGTGCTCGCTCATATTGTTGATTTTGTTTAAAACATAATAAAGTGTTGTGTTAGGAGAAGATAAATAATTTTAAGTATGGAAGATATTACACCGCTAATACATTTGCCCAAAGAGTTGCCGAAACATGCACCTAAGCTGAAAACGTACAGTGCAGAATGGGTCAAAGGAACCGCCCACAAAATGTTTATGCCATGGCCTCAGGGTGGATTGCTATCTAAAGCAGTCCTGAAACACATGATGACATATTTGCACCAAAGCGAACAGTACCTGTTAGTCACTAACAGGAGACCCACATATGCACTCCTATAGGGATGTAACCAATCCCGGGTTAGTTGCCACGCAGCTGTTCTGGGGCGTACCCAATAGTGGGGTGGATAGCGCAAAACAAGTGTTGGAGTTAGATAATATTATTGTTAACATTCATCATGACTTCAAATTTAGCAGTCAAACATCAATAAATGATTTACAGTTGATTTTCTGCGTAACTACATGGGTGTCAGATTGTCTCTCAACAAAATTGACGACACAATAGTGTACTTGTGCATTATTCTTTAGTAAATATAAACATAAAAGAGGAACGTCAACTTCAATTAGCCATTGACAAACAATTTTTCTATTGGTATTTATACAAAACAAACTCAGAACAAGATAATGAGGTACATAATTGTGTTTGTATTCGACACAATTGCATCATCACCAACATCTTAATTTTAAATCTAAATCTGATAGGCTCCTCGTGGTGTAATGTAGTTGCCAACACGTTTCGGATTTTAAATCCGTCTTCAGGGCTTAGTGCCTTTTGTTCCTTGCAGAATTAAGTTCTGTTCCTGTGTCCTTAGTGTGTTCACTCTACGGGACCTAAACATAATATAGAGCGTCTTAGTGTCAAACATATTCCTTGTTGTGTTAAACTGAGAATATTTGCATTTTAAATGTTACTGACCTCAGGGTCTCATTGGCCAGTGCATGTATACGTATCCAATCATCATACTGCTAGTCACTGAGGCTGGCTTCAGGCTCTTAATGAAGTTGCAGCAAGCAGCGTACGGCTGCTGAGCGAGTGGTAGAGTGATTGTAATCGGTCCGATGTAAACCTAAAACAAATGGATTTTGTTACTTTAGCCGTGTGAGCCAAACATGGTGTTACAGCTGCTATGTTATGGGTGTCAAACTACTCCTGTTCGTACATCGTACTGATATGAGTCCACATTGTTGTGCACGCGGTTGTATTCAAGAACATGATTTCCTAAGTAACATGATTCATGTACCAAGTTTGGGCTTAACTTGTGAAAGTTTTCACCACCCATTCGCAGTCGCCGGACCCAGCGTTCACTTGTGGGTAAATGTGTATAAGATGATTGCCATGGACAACCCGCGCATACGTGTATGGGTCCACGGTGTCCATCTTGGTGTGGGAACGTTGTTATAGCAACGTCCCACGCATGAGCTATGTTAGTTCCAGTCCTTTCATACAAGAATGTAAAACGAGATTCTAAATCTCAGACTGCCCCTATGTCAATTATTCTGGAGCAGGTGTGTTGTTTATGGTGCCAGTGAGAGGGGCTCGTATCCGAACAGTATCGGCCGGATGCCTCTTCCCTGTTCAATTCGTGAATGAGGAATCATATAATACCCATAGTCCCAGGGAGAAAGGCGCATATCCAAACCAGGTTGGTCGTATGCCTCTTCTCTGTGCAATTTAAGGCTAGTTAAATTTCCAAACATCCTAGGGCGACCTTGTCGACCCTCCTTGTTGAGGAGACACTGCAGTATCACCATAGTTCACAATTTCATAGAAAAACATATCATTATTTTCCAACATATGATAGTTGTAGTAGAGATTGGGCATGACAATGTGTAAATCAATCAAATTCATTTGCATGAATGGACTTTTCAAGTACTTCTCAGGTACTACCCTATTCAGGTAATTACTGCCGTTTACAATTTTGTACAGTATATACAGGGTATTTGGACAAAACAATACCATAACTCCAACATTAATGCATGTTCATATTTTTAAAAAAACAACATGGAAAAATGTTGATATTAAAACAACATGTGTGCGTAGACCAAGTCGTCCAACAGTTCTACAGACCATCAGGTCAATTTATACTTAGTTCATGGAGTACACCAACACACCCTCAAAGTTCAAAGAGTACCCAACTCTCCCTTGCAAATGCTGGAGGGAAATATCAAACAAAACCCATGAGGTCGGATTCACAATTCATTCCTCTGGTATATTTGCAATCTAGGAGGTCTATCCATAGCACCTGCCTTTGCAGTAGTTTTCTTCTCAGATCTCCACCCCTGCTACCCAATGTGACTTGTTCAAGAATTACGCATTTTAATTGTGCAATTGTGTGGCGGGCTTCCAGAAAGTGCATAGCCACCAGTGATTTAGAGTTTGTTGTCCTTATATTAGATTTATGTTCCGTCCACCGGGTTTTCACTTTCCTTGTGGTCATACCAACATAGTAAAAGCCACAAGTGCATTTCAGCACGTAGATCAAATTTTTGGAGTCTTATGTGGACGAATGTCTCAACGTGATGGGTTTGCCAGAATGTGGATGCGTAATGTTGTTGCCAGTGATTATGTTGCCACAATGTTGGCAGGTGAAGCATGGTTGCGTACCTTTGAATATCCTCCTGTTATATCCTCCTATACGTTCAGATGTACGTATCTCTGCATCTCTGCATTGATCAGACTACTTCGTAGGGATTTGCTGTTACGGTATGCAAAGGTTGGTGGCTTCCTGAACAAAGGCTGTACTGTGGGGTCCATCTGCAGCATGGGACAGTATTTTCTGATGATCCCTTTGATCTTATGGCTCTGTATGGAGTGTGTTGTGATGTATACCAGGGTTTCTCCTTGCTTTGGTGGTTTAGGGGTAAGGAGTGCATCTCTCTCAATTGCGTCAACTCTTGATGCTATGTCCGAAATGAAAGCAGGGCCATAGCCCCTTTTCCTAAATTTCATCTTCTTGCTTGTATTCATCCATTTCTGAGATATTTCTTCTGTAGCGAAGGAATTGGCTCAAAGGCACACTTTCAATGGTGTGTTTTGGATGGAAACTTGTAGCCATCAATAGGCTATTACGGTCGGTGATCTTAGTGTATATTCTGGTTTCCAAGGAATTGCTCTTATTGTAAATTTCAACGTCAACGAAGTGAATGCTGTTTTACTTGTGCATGTTGTAAAGTTGATGCGTGGATGCATGTTATTCATCATCTCAAAAAAATTCATGAGTTCTTCATCTGGACCTGACCAAATACTGAACATATCATCGATATACCAGACAAAGAGTGGGAGGTGTTGTGCCCATCTGGGCAAGCTGAAGACATTCTCATGTTCAAGGTAATACATGAACGCATTGGCGTAGGTGGGTGCCATGGCTACTCCCATGCTTGTTCCTGATAACTGAAGATAATATTGGTCTCCGAATTTAAAGAAATTGTTAATTTAGATTAATTTTAGGAGGGTAAGGATGAACAGTCTGTCACTTTGACAACTAGGTGACCGTAATAATAGCCACTCCACTGCTTCAAGACCTGCTTTGTGCACAATATTTGTGTAAAGGAATGTGACATCCATCGTAAAGAGAGTGTCCCTCCCTTCCATAAACTTGATGTTTTTCAGTCTGTTCAAAAAGTGCATGGTATCACGTATGTAGGTTTCTGTGGTCTGTATCAGTGGTTGTAGTACTTTATCCAAGTATCGCACTAGTGGTTCCAGAATGCTGTTGGTTGCAGCTATTATAGGTCTCCCGGGGGGTTGTCCAGCTTTTTATGTATCTTCGGTAGGCTGTACAGTACAGGAATGATAGGATGTTGATTCTCCACGTATTTACATGTATTTTCAGAAATGACGCCTCGATCAAGTCCTTCATCCAAGACTTGTTGGATTAATGTACGGATCTGTTCAGTTGGATCATATGGAATCTCTCTATAGGTTTCGGAGTCTGCTAGTTGTCTCTGTATCTCTTCGAGGTAATTGGATTTATTCATGAGGACGAGTGCTCCCACCTTGTCCGCAGGCTTGAAGATTATATCTTCATTGTTCAGCAGATTCCTAAGTACCGCCTCTTGTTTGGAGAAATTGCCTTTACAATATATGAACGCCACATATACTGGGAAAAAATTAGATAAACGCCTAGCTAGTTTTGAGCTTTGGAAGATGTACCAAGAGGATAAGGAGGAGGAGCTGCCGGTAGATTGGATACTTAACATATGCACACAGGGGGGTGAAACGCCTTCCGCACCACCCGCCCCATCTGAAACAAAAAGCAAAGCCAGTAAAAACAAAGGATTATATCACTTGAGGGAACTTAAAGAAGCCAGGGGATATAGCATCCCGGCAGATGAGTCACCTACGCAAAGCAGTGACGAAAAACCAGACAAAGACAGAGACAGAGATATCACCTCAAAGTCCCGAGGGACAAGGGGAGGCACGAGAAAGAAAAAGGAGATCAGGCACAAGCAAGTACATCTCTAGATACGAATAGAGAGGGAAAAAGATGGAAAGGAAATGAGGACAGAACTGATGAGATGGCATTCACACAGAACAAATGGATGGAAGGTCAGATTCTATTGAAACTCTATGGTAAAGGCATTGAGGATTGGAGACAAAAAAGAGAGCCAGACAATTCACAAAGAAAAGAGAAGGAAAAGGAAAAAGGATTGAGAGATGAAAGTATCAGGAAAAAAGATAGACAGAGACGAGAATTATTGGTGTTGATACTCGCCATTAAGAATCACGCAGACTAGGAAGTGATGGTGTACAGTGACTATGTGACATCAACAGTGCACGCAGGCTTAGTGCGCTGGAAAAGGAGGGGCTACCTCCGAGTGGATGCCACACCAGTGCAGCACGCAGCCCTATTGGATAGGCTCATTAAGGCACTACAGCTCCCAGTGGGCATAGCGGTTGTGAAATGCGCACCCACACAAAGGGGACAGATTTTATCTCATGTGGAAATCAAGCTGCAGACACAGAAGCCAAGCGTGTGTCCACCAAAGACGAAGTCATAATGGATGTGGAAATAACTGATGTGCATGAGAGGATGATTGTTGCACAAAGTGAACCTGACAGTTACAGTCACATGGGGCAAACCCAGTTAATGGTACTCCAAGGGGAAGCACCACAGGAGGAGACGAACCTCTGGAAGTGGCAAGGGTGTTCTTTAAACTCCTCTGAGAGCTTGTGGTGACAAGAGAGCACTGGTAAACCGGTGATGCCTATAGCCCTATTGAAGATAGCAATGGAACAATTGCATTATCCAGCACATATGACAAAAGAGAATCTAGCAGCAGCGATCTTAGCAGAGCAGGTTGCATTTTTTATGGTGAACTGTATAATCTGTCAACAGTTCACGGCTGGGCACACACTAAGAGTAATTAGAGGAGTCATCCCAAGGCCTAATGGACCTTTTCAGAACTTGCATGTCGATTATGTTGATATGATTCAAGTATGTAATGGGTACAGGTACCTAATAGTTGTGGTGTGTCCATTCTCTAGATGGATAGAAGCAGGTCCATGTACACACCCAGACTCTACCTGTGCGGCCAAATTTCTGGTGAGAGAGGTATTTCTCAGGTGGGGAGCATGTGAAGTCATGAGGTCAGATAATGGTCCTCACTTTGTTAATGCAGTATTTGAGCAGATCAGCTTGCTGCTTGGTATGAAGCACAAGTTCACATTAGCGCATCACCCGCAAGGTAATGGGATATGTGAGAAGGTCAATGGCTTGTTAAAGGAAAGGATAGCCAAGTTGAATCTTACTCTAAAGAAGGGATGGCTACACTGCCTTCCAATGGCACTGTATGCACTCAGAAACCAGCCTGGTTCTGACCATCATCTGACGCCACACGAAATAGCAACAGGAAGAAGGATGTACACTCCATTGACACCCCGAGCTAGAGCTAGATGTGATGCCCAGCCAACAGGAGAAATCTTAGGATCTGAAATGCAAAATTACTTGAATTGCATGACATCTTGTCTTACTGTAATTTCAGGACTGCTGCAGCGACAACAAAAAGGGTGCAGGATAGCACAGAACACAAAAGGAGATACTACAACAGACCCAAATCAAGATCTACGTCTACCACCGTTTTTCCTGGAGACGCGGTCCTGGCGAGAAACCACACGAGAAATAAGTGGGCCGAGCCAAGGTTCAACGGTCCATTCAGAGTGGAGAAAATTACTCCCTCTGAAGTCAAGCTAAAAGGAAGAAGAGCTTGGCTCTTTCTGGGTGATATCAAACCATACAATCGGAGAAGTCCCACTGCACGCACCTCAACACGTAGAGACTACAAACGACTGGGAAGAACCACAGCACGTGCAGACGAGATCCATGATGGGGAAGAAGGAGACATGCACTGCAAAACAAAGATTGGGAATTCTTGTGCAAATTGTGGCTTAAAATTGGACATTTCCTCTGAGCCAAAAAGGGGATAAGGACATGAAGAATACGGACACTCTGTGCATCCTAGTTGCAGGGTGAAGAAGAGAATTGCACGTATAAGCCAGAGCATATTCTGTTGACTTTGAACTTTGGACTGGGGCATGCTGAAGTCTTGATAAGAAAAGGATATGCCAAATTTTGATCGAGGACACACAAATTGGAAGAAAATACAATATACAGACTCATTCCAAACAGAAGCATTATTTGGACTCACTTATGGTGTCCCACAGCAGCGACATCACTGAAGACCTTCTGAACTATTTTGACCTAGTGTTGAGGTCATACCCATCACTAGTGGGAAGGCTCACTAGCATCACTGAATTTCTTCAAAACCCTGAAAATGAAAAGACAATAAGGAGGCAGCTCACCGTGATTGCCGAGCAGTTCCTCCTTCTTCCGGAATACAGAGAGAAAAAACAAATGTCCCAAGTAGGTGAAGAAGTGAATAGGCTTGTCAGCATACTATTCTTTCACTTAATTGAAGACTGCCCAGATCTTGTTGGGAGACGCACCGACGTCTTGACATTTCTTCAAGATCCTGCAAACACAGAACGTTTGAGCATATTCCTGAATGAAATCATAATCCAGGTTGCTCTTGAAGCTCACCAAAATCACAAAATCTGCCCACAGTGCAGCAGGACAAGACCAATGTCCCTGTCAATAGAAGATATCAGATTGGCGAGCAATGTCTTCTTTTGCCTAATGGAGGACCAGAACTTGTCGGGAGGCCTGCCGGTGTTGACGTCCTCAAGTTCATCAGAGACCCAGAAAACTCCACACAGGTGAGCATGCACCTTCATGGTATTGTGATGCAGGTTGAACTTTCTAATCATCATCAGAATTTCCAGAGGAGACTGTAAGACTTTCCGCCGAGGGACTGATCGGGAAAGTGTTGCCAGAGACTTCACTCTTGTTTATACTATCAAGGACACGACATGTCTTCCGGAGTGAAAAAGATAAGAGGAGTAGATTGGGTACTCGTGTATTTCGAACACGTACAGTAAAAAAGGACTTGCTGAGCTTATTGCCTTAATTTATCTTTTTCGAATATAGAAAAGAGAACTGTATCCAGAGACAATAGACAATCCATTTTTCAGACAAAGGAGGACAATTGTTCCTGTACCTACAACTGACAAACAGAAGCAGCAGAATCCAGAGATATTGTTGCATAGGTTGTATTAAACTTTAGTCTTCTTTCCTTAAATGATAGCGATGGGCAACTTAAAGAGTAACGTTGTCATCCCTCAGGAGGAAAGATGTACTTATTGTTCCAGAACTAAGTGTTGCTGCCTAACCTACAGAGGCATAATGTATCTGTGCATTGTATTCATCATTGTTCTACTGTCACTGATGATTCGAACTGCATTTTTTATTGGTGCACAGTGTTCTGTTTCCAGTCCACCCACCTAATGATGTACGCATGACACCCACAAAAGCACCCAGAACCTTTATAGTGATTCCAGTTCCTAGAAGGTCTGACAAAGGAGTGAGTGAACTTGAAATGGATGTGATTAGCAATAACACACATTTGGTAACACTCACATTGAAAAGCCGGAGACAGGGTCGGCAGAGCAAGCATGAGAAAAGGTTAATGAAAAATACACATGCACAAACAGTGAGTACACTTGCACCAGGTCTAGTGTCAATACATGCAGACCCACAGGCCAAAGAAAGGGAAAAGGTTAAGCTGTTTACTATGAAAAGTTCTACTACAAGTGAAGTGAAAAGACAAATGGAAAAAGCTGAACTTTTAAAGAAACAAAAGGAGTTAGAGAATAAACCAACAGAGGCAGCATTGACAAGCACATATGTTCCAGTGAAGGGGACAAGTACAAGTTCTACGCTACAGCCATATACTGGACCAATAGCAGAGTGGATATGGACATTTATAACCAAGAGAAAAAGGATGCAAGAAGAGAAGGAAAGAATTGTCAGACTTTCGCGAACTCCATTAGTACAGATAAAGAGGCCTGTACCATGGATTGAGGTACCTGAGAATGCTCCAATGAGAAGAAGCTACACAGACTCTATTAAAGATGTGATGATAGCAAACTACATGAAAACCTTGAGAATAAAGAGAAGCATATAAGAAGACGACAATGAACTAAACAACTACCTGCACAGCCCAGCACACTTGGGAAATAACATATGGTACCAACACATGAAAGAATTTGGACGGCGAAATTCAGAGGGGGAATGCTTTGTTTGTGCACTCCTACCTTACAGAATGGGGAAGTCAAAGATCTTCATAGCTATGGAAATTGATGTTCAGACAGCACAGTGTCTATCACACATAGCAATGTGCACGACCAGAGGCCAGTTCATCGGAAGTGATGCCTCACTGAAATGGGCAACTCAAGCAACTGATCCAAATGAAGATGATTATGTCCAGGACATAAAGACAAGAAACAATGGAAAAACAAAACACATTGTGATCAGATACGAGAAGCCTGGAGTTAAAGTGGCAGAGATCAGAAGAGAAGCAAATCACAAACTAAACGTTCAAGGGAAGATGCCAGAAGAGGCTTGAAAGTGGAAAAACAGAGGTGAAATGCAAATTTGGGGAACAGTGCTTTCACCAGACGGATGGGAGAAAGGGGTAGTGATATGCACAGCATGGATGGTCTTCGGTCACTATGAGCCCACTATCAACATAGTGCGTAATGGATGCAAGCCATTATTGCCAAAACTTGCTAAACTATTGACATGGGTCAAAGACAGAGGAGGACCCTTACAGATAGTGCCATTGGAGAATCCGAAACTGTGCTTCAGAAACAATAGTACAAGAAAAATGGGAGAAAAACAGAACTGTGCACGAGTCTTTGATGCTCCGGGAATGGTATATGGTACTGCAGTGATCATGCATCATTATTGGGCATGTGGATCCAAAGCATATATCAGACCGCCGAGAAACTGGGGAGGTATATGCACAATCGTAAATGTCCATGTTCCGGCACTGGTGATCCCAAAAAGTGATCTGAATATTGACAGTTTCCCGAAAGCAGATGCTGACCTGAGGAAAAGGAGATCTGTGGAACTGATGTGCCAAATGAAGTGAGAGAATTACTTTTCTGCCAAATCCATAGAAGCTTTTGATGCTATCCCATATGAACATAGGCTGTTCAGTCAGACTTCTTCAGTGTTCATGACAATTGTCATGGCAAGAATTCAAGTTGGAGCAAATACTAAATGGTTGCAGATAACCAGATGGGGGTTACTGAAGACCATCAACACGACCATAAAAGGATTTAATGCGATCAGAGAAGAACTGAGGGCAATTCAACTAATGACTCTACAGGACAGGTATGTTCTTGACATGATCACAGCTATGGATGGAGGAGTTTGTGCAAAAATTGGAGAATCATGTTGCACATGTATACCATCCCATGACGAAGAAAATGAAACATTAATAGAGGCCATAGATATGTTGACAAAATTACAGAATCAGATGATCAATGAAGCTGACAAAGTTGATGACAACAGCTGGTTTGGATCACTATTTTCCTGGGTTCCACAATGGATGGCAGATAGATTCAAGTTCCTAGGAGCCCTACTAGTGATGATATTGCTCAGAGTCTGTGTTATCAAGATAATAATTTCCCAGTGCCAGAAAACTGCGAAAAAGGCCATAGGGATGAAGATCATGATTGATATTGAACCGGGATGGAAGCCCAAAGACCTGACTGATGAAGAAATAAGAGACTTTGTGAAAGCCATCATTCATACACCAGAAGGAACCAAGTTTCGGTATCCAAGGAAACAGAGAAACTATGTGGGAAGATGGATCTATTACTTATGACATGGAATAAGGACAAGCACCTGAGAACAGGAGGAAGCCTGAAGGGAGTCATAAAAATATGGACGCCAAATAGACATTTCTTCAGACCTTCATGTGTGGACCCAGAAGGCGAAGTAAAAATGGACCCAGAAGATGAAGTGAAAGTGAACACAGAGGATGCAGAAAAGAAGGATACCAAAGAAGAAGTGAAAATGGTCGATAAATCGGCCAGAGGGGGGAGTGTAGAGGAGGTCCCAAACACGATCGCACCCATACCGCCCAATTTGAGGTACCAGGAACATTCACGCCGAAATATGTGCTGTATGATGAGCAAGTAAACCAGCAGAGAGCCGCAGTGGGGCTCTGCCCAGTACCTATCAGAATGACAGCACCTATTGAAGTACCTGCGCATAAGAAACCTTGGACAGTGAGGTACCCATTGAGAAAACTATATCGACAAGTGAGACAGAATGACGATTGTCAAAACAAAATGCCGGAAGAAGCCAAGAAAGTCCTAAAAGAAGACGAATGGTGATGTCACAATAGCCCGGACTGACTCACATATAAAAGATATGACAAGTTCCAGTTTGTTTGTGTGTGTGGGAGGACCCACATAAGCCCAGCTGCATTCCGTGGAGCGGAATGCGGAGCTCGCAAAGTTGAGCAAAGTAGAGCAGTCCTGCAGTCGGCAGTCGAGGGAGCCGAGGGAGCTGATGTTACCAAGACTGAGAAAACACACCCGGCTGTTCCCACATCTCCATTAAAATTCCTCACTTGGGGGGGAAAACGCTGTACTCAGTACCTCTGAAAACCCCTTCCTCGACAATGGAGGAGGACTCGGACCAACCATGCCTCAGGAGCAGAAAAAGTAAATCTCCCCGATCCCTAAACAGAACAGCCGTTCCCATGCGGCAAATGCACCCGCAGCAAATCTAGTATACAACGCCCTTCTACCTCCACCTAACTCTGGCAGGACAGATGTAAATGTCCAAAGACTCCAAAACAAGCCGGAGACCAAATCGAGTGACTTACCGGTATTGGCGATCATCACTGGGCTGTCAGACCCTCCGCTGCCGCGGCTCTCTCTGGTGCCCCCAACGTGGTTGCCCCTGACTCCGTGTGCTGAGGGCGGAGTCCAAACACTGCCGGAGCTTGAACTCCCTCACCTGGTCGCCCATACTGCTTGCACCCCTACCGCTTTGGCGAGTAGCCCCACGCGCGAATTGGTTGGAGGACCGCTCGCTCGGTACCTGGGTGCGGTGGCGGGGGTTGACGGGAGGGATCTGGCACCAGCACCCGATCCGCGGCTCGATGCGGAAAACGATCGCTTGTTGTCACCCAGTCCATCAAACATCGCTCAAAACGAGATACATGAGACACAGAAATCACCAGAGATACCAGAGACCATACTGAGTGACAGAGTCACGCCCTCTACCTCGGTCAAGCAGCAGCAGGCTGGGAACCTGAAGCCCACAAGACAGACACAGGCTGAATCACAGCGGTCTCCCGCCCAGGAACCAAACACGGGGCGAACAAACCCCGCCTTGGCACTTTCATTCGAACTGGACTTGGAGCCCACACAGGGGTGTATTCCGGCAAATACAACAAAGGAACAACCAGATACACTTCCCAAAAACAAAAAGAATTCCCTACAAAAAAAGAGGAAGGGGCAAAACACAAGTGCCCCATACTCAAGGCAACAAAGAAAATATAACTACACAAAAAAAAATGGAACTAAGCTGAAAGAGAACGCAAACAACGTCCATTCTTCCAAGTACAATACCAACAAAAATCTCGGTGCCGGGAAAAACAGCCTACCGACCCCCTTGCTTTCCAATGCCTTGATGATCTTTTTCAGAACACAAGGCAAATGGAAGTTGCCTATCGACACTGAGCCCTCAGACGCTGAAATCTTAGAGGCTTTGGAAGATACTCTGCCACTGCCCAAACTCAGGAAAACAGTAGCCGCAGTGGACAAACGCAACGATACCAAAGAGGGAGAAACTACACGACAGCCAAAGGACAGGTCGGTTAACACCAGTGTCTCAGGGTCAAACAACCAGCCCAAGAACCTCCACTACAGAGAAAACAAGACAAACACCTGTGACGGATGCAGCGATACAAGCACACAAGCTGCCGGAGGTATTCGAGCTACTCCATCCAAAAGACTATCCTCAGGGAAGAGAGTTGAGTGCGCAATCGTGGGCAAAAATCCATCTCCCAAGTTTAAACCCCTCACTGAGTCTTCCAGAACCCATAACTGATCCTGTACTCCCAAGCCATGATGACACAAGTCTGTGGAACTCCTCACCCAGGTCTCATTTTTTGGGTGAGGATGGCCTCAGTCTAGACAGAAATCGGCGCCCAACCCCGACCCCACAGTGTACGGAATGTGTGGCCATGCCATTGAAGAACAGAAGGCTGAGCGAACTCCCATCTGACATGCATAAAGACTCACTAAACAACAGACAGGACATGACAACAGAAATGTCAGCCATAACAATTGCAATGGCTCCCTTTTGCAAACTTTACGAGAGCATCAGCGATACTTCCAAAGATAACACCTCGATGTTAGCACTAATCCAGTCCAAGCTAACATTATTGGAAGGATTCATAACAGCCATAGATTTGAAATACGACATGTAACAAAGAAAAGGAGACCTCAACGAAGTAGAATTTGAAACAAATAAGGGGAAAAACAGGCAAAAAGATCCAGCAGTTCCATCATTCGCACAGAAATCCACACAGACGCTTCAGGGCAGCTGCAACGAGGGAACTGCCCCAATCTTTAACAAACAACTTACAACTCCTGCAAGAACAAACCAAACTCAAGCCAAGGCGAACCCATCATTACTACAGACAAACAGAGGCACAAACGGTCTAGGAACAGAAAAAAAGCCTTAAAACTATCTGAGAAAGACCAGACAGAAAACTTGAGGAAAGCACTGATCCCTTCTGTACCTGAACTCAAAACCTCGTCCGTTCAGCCAGGTACCCTGGTTTCAGGACTCCAACCAATGACCAACAAATGTGTTTTGACCTTCGACCTCACGAAATCCCCTAGAACCACGGTCGACTTCTTGGACTCAAGTAGCAATTTAGAACCGGAGTCAAATGAGATGAACCCGCAGACCGATACTAAGGTTAGCGGAATTCCTAAAGACGGTCAGATGGGACCAAAAGGCGTCCAGACGATAACTACCTCGCCTATAGTTCCCCGCCAGTCTAACGGCGAGCCTGCCAACAAAAAACAGATAACGAATACAAGCAACACCCAAATGTTTCACCTTCAGATGCAGAACTAAAGCCATCATCGCTGC